>NC_133801.1:30286986-30912755 GCF_043250625.1 Sebastes fasciatus
CAAGTGATACAGGTAAAGCAAAGTGAGTTACTGCCCTTTAATAAGTTTTAACTCACTGTGTCACTTTCATTCACAAGTAAACAAACTAATTTATAACCTCTCTGTGGCTGTTGTACTGAATGTTATCTATTGATCCATTCAAGCATGTTGCAGTGCGCAGGTCAGTCTGACACATCTAGACTTAGTTTCTGGAGGGAAACGTCTGATTTACTGGTCTATTTACAACTCCTGGGGATCCGTGTGTAATTAAAAAGCGAATGGGGGATTGTGTGGAGACAATCAGCATGCCGCAGGGTTTCTCACATCCCAGGAGAAAAGGAGGGAGACTCAGGAGGAGGAGGAGGAGGAAGAGGAGGAGGAGGAGGGTGGAAAGAACTTGAGTTGAGGAATTTGAATGGTGTTTCTCAGGGGGAGAGGGAAAAGAGAGAGGCAGAGAGGGGAATGTGTGAGTGAGTCTGAGGGAACCGGTGGGGACGGCAGACTGCAGGAAACACTGGTTTAAAAATACTCCTTCAGGTTTCTACTAATAGACTTCTTGGACAAGATAATCAGGGAAAGTTTGGAGCGCGTTTTGCTGTGCGCTCTTTTGGGTGGTGGACACTATCGGGATCAACCAAAACAACAGCGAGGAGAAAACGCTACAAGACTTTTACGCAGCGCGGAGGATTTGTCTTCTTTTTTTTTTTTTTACACTGTGTTTCCTTAAAAAAAGGAAGTGAAACGACGGGATCAGCTTTACTTTGGTTTCATCTTTGGATAAATCACTCTTTTGCGCTTCAAAAGAAGAAAACGTTTCCACACACAGCACAACTTTCTGGATCGTTGAGCTGCTGAGATGATGAGGTGATGGAGTCCGCTGATGTTCCCAAGATGACTGCTCTTCTACTCATCAAGCACATTTTCACACGCGATCTAAAGTCAAGAACAACCATGAAGGGGTCTAATAGATGCTGGTTCTCGATCCTCATCGTGCTTTTCTCTGCTTGGAGGCCAGTTAGTGGCGGATCACTGACAGGTAAGCTTTCACTGGCACCGAGCAGCAGACTGTTTTTAATCCAATCTGACTAACAAACTGTTATTTGTTACACATTTCACAGTGTGAGGAACAACATGGTAATGAGCAATTAGCCCAGTCAGCCTTCTGCTCACTAACTCATTAAATGCATTTGCTTTGGGGTGGTGAGTGAGACCACAGCTGCAAAGTGAGCTCAACATCTGGCCAGCGTGAAGGAATTCATTACACTCGTAAAGCCTTTTAGAACAAGGTGATCAAAGAAAAACAAGTAGAAGATTAGTTTTATTGGCTCAATCGGGCTTGTACTCAAAAGTGACTGGAAGCTGCTGATTCTGCAGGTTTAAAAAGAAGTGATGGAGGATGGTGGTTTGTTTTCCTTGGAGTGCAGAGATCATGTTTTTGAGATCAGGTGCAGCATGAATGAAATCTCTGCATACACTACTGCAGCTGGGAACAAACCAGGTAGACCATGCATGCAGGATTCCCACCAGTTGTGGCATTTCCGGAATGCTGTGGAATTTTGGGAGATGTATTCCAGGCAGGGAAAGAGCAAGGGCTTAAAATAAACTCCTGCTGGGAAGAGAGACAATCACAACACTAAGAAACTCACAAGCAGAAACCTGCTGTTTGGTTCTGTAGAAAAACAGATTGTTTGACTCATGCTGTCTACATGCCAGCTCATTTTACACCAGTGTCTGTCAATCATCATTCAGAAGACCTTATCTGTTCCAACAATCAACTTTGCTGTAGGGATGCACTGATACCTGGGCTTTGGGTATCAGCTGATACCGAGTATACTGATCTGATACCAGTGTTTAAATAAGCTGTATGCCTCACTGTGTGGAAGTGACTGGGATCAACATCAGCCTTGACTTAAACATTACTTTCCTAACTTTGCAAAACAAATTGTAACAAATAAATACAAATATACTGAATTGTATTAAAATTGAGCACCACCAGCAACTTGGTAAAAAAAATCTTCAAAATGAACAGGAACTTCAATTCAATTGTAAACCTTTTTAATGCAGCAACAAATTGGTCAAAACTAAACAAGAATTAAGATTCCAGTTCAATTCTATGTTTGTATAAAAATCTAATTGAATTGAATAGATCGGCCCTATTGTACCCGATATCCGATCCAGCTGTTTGAGTCAGTATCGGCCCTATCCGGTCTGATCCGGTATCGGTATCGGTGCATCGCCACTAACAAGTGACAAAAAAATGCGTGCAGTAACCGGTAAATGTCAGTTGGGTGTTGTGAAAGATGAACGGTTGACAGTTTATTATCAGATCAACACTGTTTCAAATAAATTGTATATCAAGTTAATCAAACAAATTGACAATTTATCACTCTATTTTTCAATCCACATACATTTTCATCACTTCCCTTTTCTTCAGTTATTTTTTTGTTACTTCCACCCGGGAGGCCACTTTCTTTATATGATAAATGGCCATTTTGTGTTTTGAATGATGAATGTAAGATCCCTACATGGGCCTCCACCTGTCAGCTCATGTGTTTCATGTGCTCATGTGTTTTCACCATTATGGTAAATGGTAAATGGACTTGCATTTATGTAGCGCCTTTCTAGTCTTCCGACCACTCAGATTGCTTTACATACATGTCAACATTCACCCATTCACACACACACATTCATACACTGATGGCAAAGGCTGCCATGCAAGGTGCCAACCTGCAGGATCTAATCTAAATACTCATTCACACACCAATGGCCCAGCCTTTGGGAGCAATTTGGGGTTCAGTATCTCGCCCAAGGACACTTTGACATGTGAACTGGAGGAACCGGGGATTGAACTACCGACCTACCGATTGGTTGACGACCCGCTCTACCTCTGAGCCACAGCCACTGAATCCTGCTGTGTACATGCCAGGTCATTTTACATCAGTGGTGGTCTGTCAACCATCATTCAGAAGTCCTTATCTGCTAACATTTAGGAATCCATCAGCTACTACAACCAGTGGGTGAAAACACGGGGTCCCTACGGGGGCCTCCACCTGTCAGCTCATGTGTTTTCAACATTATGGCCACGCTGTCTCTTGTGGGAGGTGAGCACTCTGCCCTCAGCAGATGTGTGACCGGGAGGGACAGACAGTACTAGACACCGATATGATTTATAAGCTCGGGCTGATGCTTTCAAAGAGAATCCTTCCTGATGTCTCAGTTCCTATTTGGATGTAGGGATGGCTGTGGCCCAGGAGTGAGAGGGGATGAGGAGGGGTACAGAGAGGGAGGGTGGGGGGGGGAATGCTTTGGTTCGTGAGTCAGAGCCGGTCTGACTCATGATGGATGGGGTAAGGGGGCAAGAGTGAGGGGGGGAGAGTTGGGAGGGGAGGTGGCAAAATGTGTAGCGATGAATCGGAAGAATGGCATGAAAAGGAGGCTAAATGGGAAAAGGGCAAAGGCGCGGCGGCAGTGAATGGAGGGGCTGAGCGCTAAAAAGCCAGGAAGATAAAGGGGGGAGTGAGGGGAGGATAAATGCTCGGACTGTGTCGGGCATTTTTGGTATGTGCACGTCCACTGACATTTAACATTTTCTACTAGAGAGAGAGAGTAGGAGTAGAGACAGGGTGGAAAGAGGGATATTATTGAAAAAAAAAGTGTGGGACCTCGAGGGAATTCAGGGTACAAAAGGGAGGAGATGGAGTAGTTAAGCTCAAATGAATCACTGGAGACAGGCCACACACACACACAAACACACACACACACGCACTTTGCTCTCTCCGTATACCTCTGCATTCTCATAAAAGGTTTACAAGCGTATTATTACATGAATGCAGAGACAGAGAAAGAAAGTAGGGCTGTTTTTGTTCAATATGGACACTGAAAAAAAACAAAGTCAGGGCCGCGCAGATTCATGAAAGAGCTCAGCCAAGCTTAAAAATAAAGGGAGGAATGACTTTTAACGCCAAGAAGCACACAGAGACGGAGAGGCGGTGAGGCAGAGACTCAGCGGGCCCCTTCATTTAGTGCACACTCCCAGAACAAGCTCTCTGAATGCTGCAAGTGTGTAGATTACATGCACTTTTACAAAATTAAGGGCCTGTTCTATTTATGAAAATGCCAAAGTGTGCTATTTACATTACTGTTTATGTGTGTGGAGTCACAGTGAAGGGGGGGGTCAGAGGTTAAAGGTTGGCCATGAAACAGACTGGGAGGGCGGGTTGACAAGCTTGAGAAAATCTTCACAGGCATCGCCGCTGAGGTGAAACAGGAGTGATTTATTCTCTTTTCCTGAAATTCAAGAACACTTGCAGGTCAAGTTTACACATTCTCATTTTATTTTATCAAGGCGAGGAGGAGTTAAGGAGAGCCTTGGCGTGCTCTTTGGATGCTTCGCATTTTTATTTGATGCTGCAGGAGAGATCTACGCCCATTGTGTGTGTGCGTGTGTGTGTGTCCTTGCCAAATTTGTGTTTTAAAGCTGCAGTGGGTAGAATTGGAGCAAATATAATTTAAAAAAAAGTTATTTTTATAAAATGTCACTATATCCTGACAGTAGTGCATGACAGGTAATCTGAAAAAAATCACGTGCCTACGGTGTCCTTCGGTGCTCCTAAAGGCATCTGCAAGATTTCACAGACTGGAGGAAAACAACCAATCAGAGCCGAGCTGGAGCCTTGCCGTCCCTGAGCAGCTGTCAATCACTCACACACTCTGTAATGCCTATTTCTCGCATCAAATGTTTTCAGAAACATCTTGTAGCGTACTGTTAAGCTGTAAAATGACAAAGTTTGTGACTCGGCAGCCATGCTGAGATCATTTGAGGAAATACCAAGCACCGCCCACCAGCCGGACCACAGCCAATAGGAACGCTCTCTCTGAAATGACATTATGGCATTTTTGCCCAATGATGCCAAAAACATTCTGCCTACTGCCGCATTAAGATCAAGATCAAGGCTGTTTTATCTTTGACACGGCATGCACGCCACGCCTCAGTGTTATCAGGAACACCTCTCATATCTGTTGAATGTCTTGAAAGTAAGACAAAGTAGAAGCAGATTGTGCTCATCATATTTATGATGATCCTCTTATGATGAGTCATTTTTAGGATGCTGAACAGATTCACAGACACAGCGGCAGACGACATGCAGGCCCGTCTTTGCTGTTTGAGAGAAATCTGTGCAGTGTTTGCGTTGAGCTCTTTGCTGCTCCGACACTGTCAGAGCAGCAGACAAGGAGCCTTTTGTCCCAGTATCAGCTCTGTCCCTCTCAGGTCAACCCCCTCTTAGTGACACGAGATAACTGGACTGTGGTGGTGATAAACTCACCTGTTGTTATCACATCTCTAACCTGTCCAGCAAGTTAACATTCATCAGAACGAGCATATACAGCCAAATTAAGTTTTTAGTGGTCGAGGAGATCAGTTGATAAAGTCAACAACAATTTTTGGTAGCCAATTAAAAGGGACTATGTAAGAATCAGAAATAGCTTGTTAACAGTGACACCTGTGGCCGCTAAGTCAACGACAGTCAGCGTCCCATTGCTCGCGCTTGTGCTCGCACTGTAGACGCGAGCGAGCATCGGTCAAAACAGTGAGGCGACACACACGAGACTGAACGTGATTGACAGGCATCATGTTGATTAACGTTAGCAACATTAGCAGCTAAAACCACAATATCACTCTATATTTCACATGCTTGGCAGTAACGTTACCAAATGAAGGTCCCTCCATGAATGGAAGGCCCGGCCGGCGTTGATCCTAGTGTTAACTTTTCCTGCTTCAGCCTCCCGACCGTGGTCAGAAGGACCAGGGGAGACACCGTAGATTTGGTCTCAATAACGGAGTCGATAACTTGCTCCGGAGTTAACCCCGTCACTCACTCAGCGGCAAGGAAACAAGACACATTTCTGCACAAACTGCAACTTCCACTGAACATTCACTGATATTCTCAGAGCTAAACTAACTCTCTTCTGCTCTGTTGCTCGCTCGTTTTCTCACACAGTTGTTGCCGCTCTCTCTCTCTCTCTTGCTTCACCACTCACTTCCCACGTACACACACTCCCACAACACTAGTTTTCACATTCCTGTTTTGCAAGACGGGCTTCACTAAATATAACTTTGTTTTTTTTGTGCTTCCGTGAAGTTTGTGTTGGAGTCTGAGTTGCGGTGGCAGCTGGTTGTTTGTTGACATTAGCGGACTCCATTTCTAACCAAACATTATTATTATTATTGCACACTGTTAGCCCTGTAGCAGAGCTGAAAATAAAGGCACTCACGAGCACGCATGATGTCACATCCGTTAGATTTTCCCAGAAAAAGCAGTCTACAGGCTGATAGAGGAAACCCAGAAAGTCACGTAAGGTCTCACTTTTTAGGTTAGGTTACAACCATACAGTCCCTTTAAGAAATTAATTTAACAAAAACAATGTGCCCGTTCACGCTTCTCAAATGTCAGGATTCACTGCTTTCCTGTGTTTTGTGTCACTATAAATTCAACATCTTTGGACAAAAAAATCATACTGAAGGTGTAATCGAGTGGGGTCATGTTGACCATGTTCCCAAGACTTCTTATGAATAACCCAATGTTTTAAAAAAGAATCAAAAGTCTTTTCTTTTTCTCAATTATGGAAAAAACACAAAACCATTCATCATTTTTTAAAGGGAATAATCAGGGCATCATGTTTGTTTGAGGGGCTTAAACCACTTAAATGCAAAAGATATTGCATACTTGCTTCCTTATGTCAAATTCAAATGTCATTTTCTATATGATAGCAGCATAGCTTCTTTAGAAAGGATAACAGGAGGAAAGCTTGCTGTTGTTACCTAGTTGTAAATGCGTGCTGTGCGTTAAACGACTGACAGAAAAACAAGTTTCAGGTCTTTGTTTGTCATTTGAATTAACCTCTAATCCTGCTTCCTGTCTCTTCTTAATCACAGATTTGGAGTTTGAACGGAGTCCCAACACTGTCATCTCTTCTCTGGGTAAACCTGTCAAAATGCACTGCACCCTGAAGGGTACGGGGGACGAGGAAGAGGACCCCCCCGATGTGCTCTGGCTGAGAGACGGTGTGCCGCTGCAGTACGCAGACACCAACCAGTTCCAAGTCCACACCGGCAGCAACAGTTGGACCATCATGAGCACGCTCAGGTAGGCGGCAATTTTTCTCTGTTACAACCGTTTGTCATGCTGCTGAACGAGATGTAGAGATAAAAAGAGATCATCTGTTGTGAGGCAGCCACACCTGGCCTAAAAATGTCAGTCATGCATGTGCAGTGATTGTATTTATTTCCTGTTCCTCTACCTTATTATCCTGTCACCTAGTTGAACCAGTACTGTTGCTGGATTACGTCACCGTGTTGCTACTATGCGTGAAAGAAATGATAAGCAAAACACACCATGTGCCTCTGTGGCTTAAGGGGAAAACAGTTTTTTCATGCACCGGTCAATTTTGAGATTTTCAGCTATTTTGCTTCCATAACATGTCCTCTGTCAGACCAGTGGAAAGAAAACATTTTTTTGACTACACTTTGACTATTTGCGTCTGTAGATTTCTCCTAAATTCACCAAAAGTTAGCATTAGAAAATGCCTAATTTGCATATTTAAACATAACATTTCAGAAAACTTGTAATACAAAAAAAAAGATTGTCTTAATGTGAGTAATCAACTGGGGAAGTTTCATTGGTAACACTTTATAATAACCATAAATGGTAAATTGATAGTTTATAAAAATGAGTTAATAGTTATTTTACTGTTAACAAACAATTAAACATAGATAGATATTAGTAACACTTTGTTAATGGTTAATAATTGGTTTATAAACATCTATAAACATTATTTGGATGACTATTATAAAGTTGCAACTGATGATTTTAACCTCGTTAAATGGTTTAGAAATACTTTGTAAAGCATCTATAAACATTAATTAAATAGATAGTTAACACTTTGTCAATGGTTAATAATTGGTTTCTGGTGCATCTATCTATGTAATGTTTATACATGTTATAATGTGTGCAACAATAAACTGTTAATAAATACTTTACTAATGTAATCAAAATGTAATTGCTATCGTCTCTTATCAGCTATGATGCAATATAGAATTTATAAACAAATTATTTCATATTACACAAACTAATGATAAAATAACAAAAAATGTATAATGACAAATTATATATTATAATTATATAACACAATTAAATTGTAGCATTAATTAGTAATAATTAGAAAGCATTATTAATTATCATTTAATTGTTTGTTAACAGTAAAATAACTATTAACTAAGTTTAATTTACCATCAATTTACCATTTATAAATGATGGTTATTATAGAGTGTTACCATTTCATGGTGATCTAATGTATGCTAGTTAAAGATCTTTACTCCATTCACCCATAGTGTCTTTAAAACATATGGAATTTGACACAACATATCTTTAAAGGCCATTTTCTCAAAATGAGTTTTCTCTCAGACTCTGAGCCAGAAATCTCCACTTCAGTAGCACTTACATTCACCAAACTTCCCAGTTTCATTCCTATCTATATACTGAAGGTTTCTACTGAGGGGTTTGTTCATATATCATTCATAGCCTGATATATACAGCATTTTATTCCTAAATAAAAAATGGTAAAAATATTTTTTGACAGTATTTTCTGATTCATGGAGTGATAAAAAGAGATATCCAAAATTCCGTCAATGAAAACCTTTGACTCTAATATGTCAACAAAATGAAACAATAATTTTGAACCTAGCTTTATCAAATTTCTGTTCTGGAAATGTATGCAAATTAGCACATATTTGATACGATAATGCATCATTTGCATATTGAGATATAACATTTCAGAAAACTTGTAATACAAAACAATTATGTAAATAATCAACTGGGAAGTTTCATGGTGGTATCTATTAGTTAATTATGTGTTACCCTATTCACCTGTAGTGTCTCCCCGTAATGGATTTAATCCAGGTAGGATTAGATGGAAAGTATTCAGGGTGTGTGCATCTTTCTGCCTCCATCACCAAGTTGTTTTTTATCAATTTGGTTTGTCATTGCTTGATCTTTGTGAAACCCTTTTATACACACAACAGCATTGAGAAGGTGCAGCTTCACGACATGGGCGCCTATCGATGTGCAGTTCTATCACAAAGCCACCAGACGATGTCTGAGGAGGGGAACATTCAGCTGGAGGGTGAGTTCACCTTCAGCTCTCTCATGTACACAAAGACGGCTACAAAGATAAGCTCTCTTCCTGCTATGGTATTATTTGGATTGTTAAAAGAGCCGAGATCCTGATTCAGCTGATTCTTTCCCAGGCCTTCCTCATTTCTCTGTGGAGCCGCAGCACATGTCTCTAGTAGCCAATGTGTCCCTGAGCCTGAGCTGCGTGGCCCATGGACCTCCGGAGCCGGTCAGACTCATCTGGCTGCAGGACGGAGCTCCTCTCAACTCGCTGTCAGACGCGGTGGCTCTGTCACCCTCCACACTCAACCTCACAGGTATCATCTTTCACTCTCTGTTATCTCAGCATGTACACAGCTTAGTCTGGCCCATTAAAGCATGCAGCCTCGATCAACTCATCACTTTGCGCCATGTTGTGGTCAAGACCACCTAAACTGAGACCAAGTCATGACCAAGACCAGAGAGTATCAAGACCGAGACTAGACCAAGACTTTGAGGGGTTGTGACAGTGCGAGTCCCACACTGCACGACACAAACCATAGGGACTCCTCGCATTGATCTTAAAGATCCACGTTGCCATAAAAACAACCACAGAAAACAAATGAAGATTCCTTCACCTCTTTTATTGCCATATATGAAACTAGGAAACCTAAGGAATCCATTGGTACCAACCATGTCATACTAGCTTGTCGCGAAGGAGCTAAATAACACTCCAAACTTTTGTCAAAGAAAAACTGGCATGGCCATTTTCAAAGGGGTCCCTTGACCTCTGACCTCAAGATATGTGAATGAAAATGGGCTCTATGGGTATCCACAATTGAACCCCTTTACAGACATGCCCACTTTATGATAATCACATGCAGTTTGGGGCAAGTCATAGTCAAGTCAGCACACTGACACACTGACAGCTGTTGTTGCCTGTTGGGCTGCAGTTTGCCATGTTATGATTTGAGCATATTAATTTATGCTAAATGCAGTACGTGTGAGGGTTTCTGGACAATATTTGTCATTGTTTTGTGTTGTTAATTGATTTCCAGTAATAAATATATACATACATGTGCATAATGCAGCATATTTGCCCACTCCCATGTTGATAAGAGTATTGATTACCTGACAAATCTCCCTTTAAGGTACATTTTGGACAGATAAAAAATGTGTGATTCATTTGTGATTAATTGCGATGAACTGTGGACAATCATGCGATTAATCCTGAATAAATATTTTAATCAATTGACAGCCCTAATATATATATATACTGTATATATACACACACACAACAATACAATTAGTGACATCCCTGCATTTGTGGTCTTGACTGGACTTGAAATAAAAAATCCTGAGTTCTCTTTGTCTGAGACCGAGACAAGACCGAGTAAAGATTTGTTGATTCCGAGACGAGAGCGAGAACTTCAAAAAATTGATCTTGAGACCAGTCTCGAGTACGACAACACTGCTTTGCACTGATGCAGCCCAACCTCCAGCGACCAGTAACACAGTCTGGGACTGTATTTGTTAATTGTTTAGTCTATAAAATGTGAAATCAAATACAAAAAAAATGCTCAAAACATTTTGGCAAGGTGAAGGAAAATTGTTTTTTCAGTCCAAAACAAAAACAAAATGTACAATTAGATAAAATACAAAAATATACATTTTTAAAGTTTGAACCAGAACATTTTTGCCATTTTTGCATGATAACCGAGCTCATCGGTTATCAAAATGATTGATAATTTCCGCCAAATGGATTAATTGGCTGCTCAATTCAGCACTGCATTAGTCGAGTAAGAAGTCGCTGTCAGCAGCTCGTGGCCATAAGTAGCAACGTTTTAGAATTACTAGAAACAAGACAATCTCAAAATCATTGGTTTTAATTTAATCTACTTAGACTGATTATAACGTATGGCTTCAAAAGCTACACTGCAACTATCTTCTCTAGTTTCAAAGGCTTTCAACCCCTCTCCTCCGGGGCTTACAACAAAACCACCAAATAAGCCCTCCCCTCCCCAGAGAGAGAGAGAGCGGGCTGGCTGGCATCGGGCCAGCGGATCCATTGAGGACGTGCCTTGTGGTTGTGCGGTTGATGAGCGAAGGCAGAGTGGCAGGCACAAGAGGGCCTATGGGGGGGGGGGGGGGGGGGGGGGAATAGATGGGCAGAGGACGTCGGGAGATAAAAGAAAGAAGGAGAGAAAGGAAGAGGCTTCTGTTGCTGCTTGAATGCGAACCACAGCTGCCTGCCAGATAGTGTTTAGTCCAGTAGTAGGAGGACAGGAAGAGCAGGCTGAGTCAGACGGAGGGATGGAGGGAGGGAGGAGCAGTCGGTGGAAGGATCTGGTTTGACTCATCGGAGCCGGCTGGCTGGTGCTGACCGGGGCCCGTTTGACAGTAACTTACACTCACATCTCTGGAATGGAGAGCTGCTGGCAGACCACAGGTCCAAACATAAATAATCTTACTGTTCTGTAGGCCCATAAAGAGAAATGGCACGAAGTGAATTCCAACCATTAAGAAATCAAGGGCGACACATCTCCCAGTAACTTCCAGTCTGAGGTAGTTTCCATCCACATCTGATGGACAGTGTAGGAACCAAAGCTCTTTGTAGGCCTGGTCCACCAGTTTTAGGGCAGAAAGCACTTAAACAACTTAAATTAAGTCTTATTATAGTGTATGGTATTTGGTTTCAAGTCCTTTATGAGGTCGATAACCAACAGACATCAGCAGGGACTTGGTATCATCCTGGTGATGCTCTTAGAGAATTGAAGCTCATTTACAGAAGGTCAGGTGACTGACTTGGACCAGTCAAGTATATTCAGTTGTTTGGCTCTATGTGTAGGATCACTGCAGATTGTTAAGGTTAGGCATTGATCTTGAATAGTTAAAGTTGGGATAGGTCGTTGGGCAGCGAGTCTCGTGCGAGTTTTTGCAAGTTTTGGCAAATCTCAGATCAGATTTCATGGTCTGTGGGCTCCCTTCTAGACACAACCAGCCGGCGACTCTTACCTAATGGTGCTAACAGCGAACAGTGAAAACAGCAGCAACAGCACTTAACACATAGCTAACAGTGTTAACCTGGGATGTGTCCTCAGCTGTAACCACCGTATGACAGCAGTGCAGAGCGGCGGCCGTGAGCTAGCCAGTGGGGCACGCTCACATGCACTAACATGCACTAAAAGCACACGCGGCTACATGTCAACAAGCTCTGATTACAACACATTCAGAGGGAGAGCGACTTCATTCTCTGCTCAGGTAGACGTTACTCCTCAATATCTTTACATAGCAAATTGTTGTTCGGTGCTATATTAATGCTCTGGATATTATATAGAGAACCTTTAAACTTGTTGTCATTGTTTCAAGTCCAATAAGTGCTAAAATGTTCAAGTCATTCATCCATCAAAATTCCTAATAAATAACAAATTTAATTGTTGATGGGCAGACAAAACTAGCAATTTGAAGACATCACCTCATGGAATGTGGGTATTTTTCACTACTTTGTAACATTTTACAGTCTTGAAAATTATTAATCAAGAATGGAAATAATATTAGCTGCCGCCTCAAATCCAATATGTTGGAGTTAGGGCTGTCAATCGAATAAAATATTTTTTCGCGATTAATCGCAAATGAATCACACATTATATAATCTGTTCAAAATGTACCTTAAAGAGAGATTTGTCAAGTATGTAATGCTCTTATCAACATTGGGAGTGGGCAAATATGCTTGCTTTATGCAAATGTACGTATATATTTATTATTTGAAATCAATTAACAACACAAAACAATGACAAATATTGTCCAGAAACCCTCATAGGTACTGCATTTAGCATAAAAACATATTCTCAAATCATAATTCATGGCAAACATGTGATTATCATAAAGTGGGCATGTCTGTAAAGGGGAGACTTGTGGGCACCGATAGAACCCATTTTCATTCACATATCTTGAGGTCACAGGTCAATGGCCATGCCAGTTTTACCTCGCCAAAATTTAGCGTAACTTTGGAGCGTTATTTGGCCTCCTTCGCTACAAGCTAGTATGACATGGTTGGTACCAGTGGATTCCGTAGGTTTTTTGTAGTTTAATATGGTGCCAGCTTTAAAACTGAGCCCGCTACAACCTAATAATCGCAGATTGCGTTAATGTGTTAAAGAATTTAGTGGCGTATTTTGCGTAATAACGCGTTATTATCGCACTAACTTTGACATCCCTCGCTGGAGTGCATATACAAAACAATGAAAAGCACAGTGAGTCACAGTCCTAATAATTCCTGACCAAGATAAAGGAAGCAGCAGGACTATCCTCTGTCATTCCCAGCCATTAACACTGTCGGTCAATACCGAGATGCTCAGGAGTTCTACCTAGTGACCGATTATGACACTTTCAGCTGATCAGAGGATGTTGTGTTGCGGTTTGCTGAATGGGGAAGGAAGGATACAGAAAAGGGCGAGTGGCGCAATTTGGAGATGGCCTGATGAGCAGTTCATTCCCCCACAGCCAGTGGTCATCCCTTACCCCCTCCCTCCCTCCCCTTTCCTCTCTCACAAACCCCCGCTTCACCCAGCGAGGATCGCACCCCCTGTTCTTTTTCTGGCCGCAACACAATGGAGGCATGGTGCCATCAGCGCAGAGCGACACACAGCCGCGGTTCTGTGCGAGTCTCAGTATTGTGGCTGATTGACAATGTGACGGGGTGTTAGATAACCAGGGGTAAAACTCAAATGTCACATGTTTCAGTATGTGTGTGTGTGTGTGTAGGCCCCGTGTTGTGTTGTGGTATGACTCGAGTGTGTTGTGAGCACGCCGCTGTGAGTCACTTTGTGAGAGGAGTCATTCTCTGTTGGATGTGTGTCACAGTGTTTTGCCCCCTTCACTTCAGAGGAGCCCCAGCCTCTTGAAGGCAGCAGCAGCAGCTCAGCCTTTTACACCTGGACCTCAACACCACCGCTCTCTTTGTTCTCAAAACTACACTGCAAAAAAAATTTCACGCTGCAGGCATGAAGAGCCACAATCACGCCGTCTTCAGGCAAAAATTCCATTCTAGTTAAGACTTTGGTCCCAACTACAACAGCTAGGCCCAAATATGGTTGAAGGATTTGTAGATGCCAGATTACAAATAATGTTTCAACCGTATTTAACGGTAAGAAATAATTGAAATTCTGTTGAAGTAACAGTTATAAACATTAAACAGTTGTAACTCATATGCCTTCAAACCCTTTTCAACAAAATGCGACAGAGTTTTAACCTTTTGACTTGCAAATCACCAAATCGGTGCTCGCTGTGCATATATGAATTGATTATTTTCAATAAGTTTTATAACATAGCTGGATTTTAAGTATAAGTTTTGAAACATGTGCGGCTCAAGGACTTGCATCAAAGGGGCAGCGTGTGGGATTTGGCGGCATCTAGTGGTGAAGTTGCAGATTGCAACCGACTGAAACTTCTCCAAGCGTGTAGGAGAACTACGGTGTTTCTGCTAATGAATCCCCTTAAATGTTTTGCACATCACACAAGCTGCGAGTATGACAGCTGTGAGTACTTACAATAGCCATGTTCATTGTTTATGTTCATTATGATAATCTTTGGGGAGTGGCTTTGGAGGCCTCAAGGGATGGACTGTCAGTGTTGCCGACTTGGTGACTTTCTCTCTAGATTTAGGGACGCTTGGAGCTAGTGCTGCTACTTTCATTGGAAAAGAGTTGGCAACACTGGGCTGGGTTATTCAGTTGGATAATTAAAAGTAAATCTAGTGTACTCTTGCGAGTTTCTCAGCATTACCAACCCTAGCTTTAAGCTGACACGGGCGCTGTATTCAAATTGAGCGTGATAAGTCTGACACATGAGAAGGTGTCAGATAGAGGGGTTCCAGAAACTTTACCGGACAAACTTTTTAACCTTTAAAACACCACGACTAGTCTGATTTTGTTGAAATGCCAGAAATATTCTGTTCAATGTGCAGGGCCAATCTCTCAGAAATGTACTTTGACATCAACAAACACGTACTAACCCTGAAACTAATCACAATACTGTTGACAGAGAGATCCCGTTACCTTATGGAAACTATTACCCTCACATTATTAT
This sequence comes from Sebastes fasciatus, assembly GCF_043250625.1. Classification (NCBI taxonomy): domain Eukaryota; kingdom Metazoa; phylum Chordata; class Actinopteri; order Perciformes; family Sebastidae; genus Sebastes; species Sebastes fasciatus. The sequence goes on from NC_133801.1 coordinate 30,302,202, forward strand.
TCTCACTTCAGTTTGAACTTTCACACCGTTTTCTCACATCAACATTAAGTGCAACTCAGCATGCTGAGCAAGGAGTCTTGGTTTTAAAAGCCCCTGAATGTTCCCGCTTCACAAGCACATGTTGTTTCGTTTTTCCCGTCCAGGTTTGAACAGGACCAGCACTTTTTCTTGTGAGGCCCATAACCGCAAAGGTGTGGCCACCTCTGGATCTGGTACCATCACTGGTAGGTGTCACACTGTGGACTTACAAGCATTTCTGACCCTTATAACTGATAATTGCATAATTCCTTGTGGCTATATCTTTATTTTGTATATGTCTTTTTGTGCCTCTCTTTAGTTCTCCCATCCCAGCCTCACAACCTGAGAGCTGTGGAGATCACTCCGACCAGCGTCCGGTTATCGTGGCAGCCTGGTTTTGGAGGCGACTACCCAATAATCCGTTGCTCTGTTCAGGTGAGACAACATGAGATACCACAACTAGCTGAGAAAACTAGTCACTGCTGACTGTGTGACCTGCGTGTTAAACAAATACATCACTCTCCCTCTATTATGTGTGTGATTCTGCAGACCAGAGCTGTACCTCTTGCAGGCCTGATTTTAAAGAAAAGAGAACTTGCTTTTCTTTTCTTCTCTTAACTCATCCTCTACCCCTCCCTGCTTTATTCGTGTACCCGTGGATCAGGTTTCACTCTGGGAAAGTGGCCTCCTGGACTAATCTTGTGTAGCACCACTCCCTCTTTCTCTGTGTCTCTCTGCCACTATCCTGCTCTGTGGCCATTCCAGCTCGTAGCTGAGAGGAGGAACATTTTCTCCTGGAGAAGGGAGCAGCGCAGCACCACCCCTAAACGTCTGGTTCTAATAAAGCTGCCCCTCATACCTCTCGCTGTTCTTGCCCCCCCTCCCCCTCCCTTCCCCCCCTCAGCCCTCCCTCACCCCCACGGGGGAACAAGGCGAGGGGCCGGCTTCGGCAGAATGGGGCAAAAATCTGAATTTAACGGTCCATTGTTTGGCGAAGAGAAACGTGGAAAAAAAAAGCTGCAGAGTAGAGAGCAGAAAGATGTTACTGTTCTCCACAAAGGAAGTCAGACAGACAGAAAGAAACAAAGGAAGACAAAAAGAAGGAAAGAAAGAAAGTCAGTTAAAGCAAACAGGAAAAGACAGTGACAGCAGGTATTGTGGGCCTGAGCCATACAAGGGGAATGCGGGCTGACTCAGAGCTGAGCTGTACAATTAGATTAAACACTTGTTTACAGGCTGGACGGTGATTCATCGAGTCACGAATGACTCGCTCTCTCTCACACACATTCATACAGTCGCCATTCATACCACTTAATATGCTTTGGAATCACACCACCTAACTCACGTCACGCCATAAGGAAAAAAAAAAACTCCCACCCAGCTAGTTACAGTATATGACCTCTCACTGTCAAAGCAGAGCACCTGTTGTACACACTGTGTTTGTGTGTGTCTGCTCATTTGGTCTATCATTTCTCGGTTTTACTGTAAAGCCCGCCCTGTGAAGTGCAGCCAGCAGCCTGCAAGAGCCGCCTGATAATGAACAACGCACCAGAATAATGGTGGTCCAGACTGGCAGCTTTAATGTGGTTTCTCAGATTGCTGCAATGAAGCATTTTTTTCCTGCCTTGTGTTCCTCTTTAAACGTGTTTACCACAGAGAGTTCGCAGAGTCAGCAGCTTTCTGCCTGGGATTTTTGAGTCGATGGGTTCTGCTTTCGGTGCACCTCACTGAGCCGGGGTCACGTTCAAAACAGCAGTGAAGCAGATTTTACACCATGTTTGGTGATTAAACGCTTAATGACCATCCCCCACCACCGTTATGCACGTACTCCAACCTCCCATCTTTTTCTTCCACAGTACCTCATACCAGTTACTGTGCACATAGAGGAAAATTATAACAGAAAAACTACTTCAACATATTTTTGATAACAGAAACAGGAATTCTAAGATTCTCTATACTGTAAACTTAAATAACTTTTAGTCATTTAAAGGGGACATATCATGAAAAACTCACTCATGTTCACTCATTTGGGTATCTGGAGTGCCTACCAACCCACAAACTGTGAAATAAGACAACCCAGTCAGTTTTTTGTGGGCTAATATATCAATATTATAGGTATATCGTGATATGAGACTAGATATCGTCTTAGATTTTGGATATCGTAATATGGCAAAAGTGTTGTCTTTTCTTGGTTTTAAATGCTGCATTACAGTGAAGTGATGTCATTTTCTGAACTTTTACACCTTATATCCTTTTATTCTATCCATATTACTGATAATTATTTATCAAAAATCTAATTTTGTAGATATTTTGTTGAAGCACCAGTAGTAAACCCTACAATATTGTCTTAATATCGATAGAGGTATTTGGTCAAAAATGTCGTTGCTCTACACTTTTTTTTGGCTTTACTTAAAATTCCAAATATGTTGGAAGTGATTTCTCCACCAATTCTTCAGTTCTTCTACTACTCTATATGCTTAAAAAAACAAAAAACAAAAAAACAGCGTCCTCTTCCTGTTTGTGCCATAAAGCAATAAAACAGATTGCCCTCATGATCTGGCCACACAATCTAAAATCCAGTGTAAAGGCAGGTAGAAGTTGTCAATCTCCTTAGCAGAATATATTTTTTATTCTAATGTGTCAAAGCGGTAAATAAAAATAGTGTGTTTTCTGAATGTTCCAGGCCAAACACTCAGGAAAGCCCTTTGCAGCGGGCCCAGATAAGATGATCCACAACCAGAATGTGAACATCCCACCGGCCACGCACCTCATCGGGGACCTGGAGCCCCACAGCCTCTACGCCGTCAGGGTGGCCTGTCACAGCAGCCAGGGCCCGTCCGACTGGTCGCCTTGGGTGGATCTACGCACCAAAGAAGGAGGTGAGGCCTCCAAGTGAGGAGATGTTTGTTTTCACCCTGAATGTGTGCATCAGGTCACCTCCTCTGAAGGGAGTCAAGGTCGAAGCTGTGTTATCTGGCTACTGATGGAGTCCAAGTCTCCTCCCTCTGCTGCTGTGTACTGTAACCAGAGCGGGGCAGATGATACGCTGCTGCTAGCAGGCACAGCTGAGCCGCTTTTAAGGGTGTTTTGGTCCGTACCAAGGATCATTCTATTGAACTATGAAGTATAATGTTGTCTAATGGACGTACTATTAGAATGAAACTATTTATTTTTTTAATGCTAAAAATAGCAGGTCTTACAAAGTGGGAAGACTCAGTCAAGTCTTTAGTGTTCAGAGGCAAGTTGCAACTCTTTTAGCTGCAGTTATAATGATGCAGCATTTGAACATGTCAAAGCTGTGTTAGTGTTTTACAAACCAAAGACAAGTAACTTAATGCATAGGCCAAAAAAATTAGATATGAAAGATGACTGTTGCTTTCTTATTGATTTTTTATTATTTTCAGATTATACTTCAAAGTTGTGACTGAAGTCTAACTTAAAGGAGAACTTTGGTATTTTTTTAACCTGCAAAATGTTCCCATGTTTTTTGTCTAACTAACTAATGGGGACAATAATTTCTGAAATTGATCAAGTATTGAGGGAGAACGCTGCAGCTGCCAGCCACTAAACAGGCTGCAATGTAATCCTTTGGGGCAACTTCTCACCGTCAGTTTACGTTCACTAAAACTACTTGTTTTGGACATTGACAGGCTCAGATTGTTATAAGAAGTGTCTGACAACTTTATGGAAAGGACCCTACAGAGAAATTTAAATTGTTTTTGTTGTGTTTTTTCTACCTTCTTGCTTGATCCGGTCTGTGTGTTATCGCGTGTCTCGCTCAAGGAGGAGTCTCGTTGTGAAATCTCGCTGCCTCGTCCACATTGTCGGAATCATCTGAATATTCAGCCGTGACATTGAAAATCTTTTAGATAACACTAAAATACGCTTTCTGTACTCCAACACAACAAACTCTGACCCTGGTGTCCCGTGGCACTCCTCTCTTCAACTTTCACTCACATTTCCACCATTGTATTCCAGCAACAAGTCACATAACACAATAACAAACAGGAAGCGAAAGGTAATAAAAAACGTTTCATTTCTCTTTAGGGTCCTTTGCATAATGTTGTCAGACAATTGTAATAACAATCTGAGCCTGTCAGTGGCTAAAACAAGCACTTTTAGTGGACGTAAACTGACGGTGCCAGCTTGCCCCAAGCAATTACATAACAGCTCATTGGCTCGGCTGCCGGCTGCACCTTTATTCCTCAATACTGGACCAATTTCAGAAATTGTTGTGCCTATTAGTCACTTAGACACAAAAACATCAAAATAAGGTCCAGGTTGAAAAATACCAAAGTTACCCTTTAAGTCTAAGATCTACAGATTTGACATTAACTCTTTTATTTTTTTGGCTCAGGCAGTGCTGTGAGTGTCTTGGACTGCAGCTGTGTTCTGATGATCTCTTATGTTTGAAGTTTTCTATCTTGCCTCAAATTCAAGCTGCCATTGGCTCCAAAAAAGCCATCTGCAGTGGCCTCTGGGCTGCTATAGTCACATTCATGAGTGTTTGACAGCTTAGTGAAAGATAGTGAAATGCCTAAAGGGATACTCTTAAAGGAACAGTGTGTAGCATTTAGGTGGATCTATTGGCAGAAATGGAATATAATATTAAGAGGTATGTTTTCTTTAGTGTATAATCACCTGATAATAATAATCGTTGTGTTTTCGTTACCTTAGAATGAGCCGTTTATCCATGTTGCACTGCCATGTTTCTACAGTAGCCCAGAATGGAAAAACCAAACTAACTTTATTAGTTTTTCCTCGATAAGGTTACTCGCCCCCATCTCACTCTCTTGCTTCACCACTCACTTCCCACGTACGTTCTCTACGCAATGGCTCTGCTCCAGATAGCTCTAAGATAGGGCCATTCGTGTTTTCACGTCGGCCACCGTAGCTCTCCAACATGATTGACACACAGGAGAGGCTTCAGTTGATCTCACCTCACCGCCAGATCCTACAAACTGGACCTTTAATTATCATGGACACAATATTGGTTATTTAAAAGATATTTTTCGCCTAATGGACACATTTTTTTCTGCTGTCTACTGCTTTTCGGCATGATTCTGTACAATAACAAGGAGTCAGAGAATCGAGTTACAGTGCACTGTTAGTCATAATATTCCTTCCTGTGCCCCCGTCTGTGTTTATGAAGAACACCAGACACGAGTCACTGTACCTCTACAAGCTTTCAAATGTAAACTCTTGAGGTAGAAGGCTGACTGGTATTGAAGGGACAGAGTCGATGGAGAGAGAGGGAGGGAGGGAGGGAGGGAGGGAGGACGTCAGATTCTCCTGAAAGGCTTCAGTTAGGTCGCAGTGCTCTGTCCAAACTGCAACGCTGGGCTGCTGCGTGTTTGACTTTAAACCGAGGTGGGATTTTCCATGCCAGCTCATGCTGCCTCTATCCCTGGATGAACGGGAATGGAAACAGCGTAGTGTACACTAAGAGGAGAGATATGCCACAGGAGGGATGGTGGGGGCTTTCCATAATGGAAGATGCTCATAATCTTCAACATTTCTCATAAACAGGAAAATGGAGAAGTAGTGAAATGTTACTGTAAAGGAGAAGGACAAAAAAGTGGTTTTGAGAGGCTATGGCTACAGTCAGGATTTTCAAGTTTCACTTCTTTATTCAACAGAGTTATTAGTTATGTTTCCGTGGAAAAAATCCTTCGTTTTGCCAATTTATGTAGTTTCTCTTTGGCCAATATTGTTTCATCTCCATCAGCTCTCTCTCTCTGCACTTGTCCTAATGAGTCATAAGATAAGATTCAGCTAGTGGTCAGAGATGGCTCCAGAGCGCTGGAGGTCAAAGGGAGTGAGAGAATAAAGGGGAGAGGTAGACTGCTCACAGCTTAGCCATATTTTCCACATCTCTTTCGCTCTCTCTCTCTTTGGTTTCAGTGCTGTAAGCTGGGACAAAACTCCCATAATGCTCTGCTGAGTCTTTCTTTCTTGCGTTTCTTTCTGCTCCATTTGTTTCTCATTAAGAAATTGCGCAGTGTGCTTCACTATCTCTTTACATGTGTCATCCTGGCACAGACAGCCCCTTTTCTGTCTCCTCCTTAATTCTCAAGTTTTTCACTTCATTACCGACTCTTCTCCTGCCAGCTCTTTTTTCTTCTTCTCATATCCATCCTTCGTTTCCCTCGAGCAGACGGGGCTCTCATTTTGTCGCAATAGTCTTTTCCGACCTCAAATCCTACAAACAGCACCGAGGAATTTGTTTCCTGCATCAAACAAGCAAACAACACGTTTTTTGTTTTTTTTCTGAATCTTTCAACTTCTCTCCTTCATGTCTCATTTCCCCCCCAGTTTTTTGACCTCAGATGACCTGTGATTTCCCCCTCCAGAGCACACAGCTAGGCACTGTGGGAAAAAACAAAAAGAGGGGTTGATGGTGGGAGAAGGCAGGGAATGGATAGACGAGCAGGGGAACGAGGGAAGGGGGCGCTTTGAGAAAACACTCATTTAGCTATTTTCCCAAAGCCCACTATTTTCCCCGGAGGATGAGAGAGAGGCGGGATGGGGTGGGGGTCTGATTGGTGGGAGAGGAAGTGAGACGACCCATGTCACCCCATAATCCTAAAGCTGCAATATGATTATGTTTTACATATGTTTTCCTTTCACATCCTAAAATATCTCCAGAAATGCAACTTTCCAAAAAGCAAACAAAAAATGGTCTAAAAGCGGGTGTGGCAACACATACCAGCTTTTATTGTGTACTTTCCACATAGTTTGTTACACTGAGAAGGCAACAAAGGGCCCCCTGATTTACTCTACATATCTGTCTATACATCTAAAGTGAGCAAAAGTAATCCAGAGTTACTGGAAACCCAAACTCACTGTCCTGATGGAAGTGAGTCATGACGATGTGGCACAGCACATACACGTGTCACATTTAATCCTGTTTAAAGAGGACATATGAAAAACTCACTGTTTTAATTCTTGTGCACATACATCTGGGTATCTGGAGTGCCTACCAACCCACAAACTGTGAAATAAGACTTTTTGGGGGCTGTCTAGATCAGAAAACATGTGATTCAACAAGCCAATCAGATGTGGCTCCCCTTCGTATGTACATTTTTTCCCCAATGATGCCAAAAATATACTGCCGACTGCCGCTTTAAAGCATGTAAACATGTTCTAGTAGAAACCCAAAATACAAGCATGAACCTTAAAATGAGCATGATGTGTCCCTTTTAATACTGCTGCCAGCAAAAATGCAAAGGACTCTACTTGCTAAAGACAGACAACAGTCTGTTCCGCCATAAAAGTTTAAACGATGTGGATGTGACATTTCTGATGACACTAACATTCGTGCTCTGACTGATCTGGGAAACATGTTTCCTGTGAAGTGCTGAGCTTGTTTTCATTTATGGAGGAACAGACTGCCGATCCCAGGGTTAGGAGTCAGTTTTTTGGCTTAAGGATGACCCTTTTCCATCCACGCATTGACCCACGCAGAGACTGAGATGAAGCGTACAGAGAGAGAGAGAAACAGCCTCCGAACCGTGTTTAACCAAGCATGGTGATCCGACGCTGCCTCTTCCATAGCAGCATGAAACAGGATGTGAAACAGTAGTCTGCCATGGATGCAGATGTGAACCTCTTCTGCTGTGAACTAATTGTGGCTCGCAAATGTTTGTTTCTCGGTCTCTTGCCAAGCCCGGACTGCTTTCATGTGGAAGACAAAGGAACAACACAAGACTTTTTCTCTCTCTCTGTAGTTTCTGCATTTCAGAAAATGACACTAGCACACATCTAGTTTTTTTGGTTTTCTTTTTGAAAACTCCCCAAATTTCTCAACTAGACATTTTTTTTTCCCTCCTCCTCCATAAAGTTTTTCGTCAACATCTCATGAACTCATAGGCATTACCACAGAGGGGGGCAGCGAGGGAGAAGAAAACTTGGAAAGAAGGAGATGGAATCATGTTGGATGGAAGACAGGGAGAGAGTAAGAGATGAAGGAGAAAGGGAGAGGCAGCAAAGAGGTGGAGAAGAGCGACAGATGACGGATCATAGGTGGAGACGAACTGCTGGAACCAGCTTGACTCAGAGGTTGTTTTTGTTGCCGCTGGCAGGCAGAACGGGGACCGCATGTGGAAACAATCATCCGCCAAACGCTTCCTGATAACATCATCCATATAGGCTGGGCCATGTTTCCCAAACTCACACTGACTTGGTGTATGTGTGGGTGTGTGTGGGTGTGTGTGTGGGTGTGTGTGTGTGCAGTTAGTTTGTGTGACTTTGTAAGCCTGCAGAGAGAGTGAGAAGCAAAGACAAAGAGAGCCTTAACTCAAACGGCAACAAAGGAAATAAGCACTGTCGCCTCCTCGCGAAAATGTTCTTGAGTTTCTGCTGTACAGAGCATCAATCTCTCACTCTAACATACGTGCACAAACACACATACATACACAAATTCCTCATACTATTTATAGCCTTTAGGTTTTTCTCTCCACTGGGTCTTTCTGCTGCCAGCAGCCTTTTTTGTCTGGGCCGCAGAGGGCCAGCCCTACAAACGTAAAAGTCCGTCACTGACTGACTGATTGATGAAGTTACACGATTGGTTGGCCGAGTGTTGGAGTTTCCTCATTGGCTTTTTAGCTCTTTCAAAATGAAAAGGCGGGAACAGTTCTTTATGCAAATGAGCCCGTCCAGCACGACGCGTCCGGCTCACGAAACTTGGACCAAGCTGTGAAACTAGGCGATCTAGTTTCTAAAATTAAACGAGATTCAGCAGTGGCATAGACTATTTCTCTCTTAAAATGTTCTCAGAAGTAGATTCTGGTCGATTGTTTAGACGGAATAATAGAATGTTTACGAGCAGGCCGCCATGTTGTTTCCTGTTTGAAACAGAGAGCAGCAAGAGAAACTGTCGGACTATTCAGATTCAGCATCAGATTCAGATTCAAGATCTGGTTCCAGTTCCTTTTCTACGTCTATCCAGGAGCGTTTCTTGGCACTGGGGAAGTCTTTTCCTAAAGCTCCTCGGGTTAAAGGCCGAGATGTGTTGGCTGGGCTTTTTAAACTGCGGGAAAGTCTGACGGGGCGCATCAGGTGCATTCAACGATCGGGTACGTAAACGCTTGAACGGCCAGTTGAGTCGAGCAGCGCGTCCCCTATAGTGTCCTCACCGGACCTGGTGGACATGTACCGCTGGATTTAACATTATAGACATGACCGCTGACTGTCTGTGTAACAATTTAGCCACAAATTCACAGACTGACCGTACACGGTCCAGACATATACTCGGTATATGGACCGAGTCTTGTTTGCTCCAGAGAGCCAGAAGATAAAAGGGCAGGCGAGATAATGAAGCAGAAAAAGGGATAGACAGAATGAAGCACAAGCCTCAGCATGTGTCCATCTGAGGTCGTCCAACCGTGGCTTCTGAACTCCGCTAATCACCTCTGTCTGTGGAGCCCTCAGCTAGCCTTTTCTCTCCTAATAAAGCTGAATTCTCCACATTCTCTGACATCTTCTCCTTCCAGCTGCTGTAGTTCTCCACACCCTAGAGGCTTCAGGCTGTCAAAACAACACACGCCTGGCTGACCTCCAGCCCGCCGGCCTCGGGCCCACAGTCACAGCGCTGCCCACTCCTCATTCATACCCAAAACAAGCTGACACGTACAGCGCCACACCCTCAGCTACACTTACTACAACTCTACAAGTAAAAATACATGTAACTGTGTGCGAAGTAGCAGCAAACAACTATTTGTAAAGATTTCAGTCAGGAACATCTTGTCATGGATTAAACCATTTACTGCATGAATGGACATACAGTTATGCTTGGCGTTGATGGCTCCACTCTCAAGATGCTCCCTGGATTAGCCCAGCAGCATGCTAAGCCAAGACAGGGAACGCAATGCAGAAACCCCCCTACCAAGTATACAAGAGTGGGCCCTAAGCAAGATATTGAATACCATTTTAACCTTTGAGTCATGTATGTTAGGACTCTGAACTAGAAGGTGGAGGCTGGGGTGGTGGGGGCAAAGCTTTGCCAGCAGCAGCGGTGTGTAGCAGCATTGGTGTGGCAGGGATCAGTGGGAGCCATATTTAAATGGACCGCCTTGTCGTGAGAATGGGCTGTGATTGGTCTACGATAAGAAACAATGATTCAATCGGCTGGCTGTCAGCTGATTACAGCTGGGCCCTGGATAACGAGGCTTCATATAGTTGAGTAATGTCTACCTGAGCAGAGAATGAAGTCACTCTCCCTCTGTGTGTCCGAGCTTCTCCTCACTTTGTTGACATAGCCGGTCCCGCAACACATTCTTTTAGTGCATGTTCTTGCATGTGAGCGTGCACCACCATCTAGCTTATGCACACTGCTGTGCACTGCTCTCTGATGGCGGTTACAGCTGATATTGCCGTCCCGACCGACGGCACGGGCGTGGAAGCGTAGCACCCACCTTCCTGTTCCCCCTCAGGTTAACACTGTGGGCTCCGTCAGCACTGTTGCCGTTGTTTTCAATGTTAGCGCCGTTAGCACCGTTAGCTACGAGCTGTCGGATCAGCTGTCGCCATGTTGAGAGCCATGCAGAGGCAATAGAAATGCTCCCAATGTCGTATTTAGCATCTTTGAGTGAAGTTGTGTTGTGTTTTCCATCCAGTATCTATTTCTTTGCACTATTTTATTGTTTACAACTGCTGAACACTTGACTTGTATATAGACATTTGATTTTTATTTGATTTTTTTATTGTATTCTTTATTCTGTTATTTCTATTCTGTGTAGAGTTGCATAAAAAACATATTCCTTGTATGTACTGTATATACTTGGCGAAATAAACCTGATTCTGATTTTGTGTTTCAGTGCCAGACAACCCGCCTGTGAACGTGAGCGCGGCGCTGAACGGTACGGAGGTGCTGGTGGCGTGGGAGGGGCCTCCAGGGAAGCTGAATGGAGAACTGCAGGGCTACATGGTGGAGTACAGCACGCCGGACACACAGCAGGTCAGTCTTGCAACAAAACACAAACTTAGGATGATGTCTGACGTTGTTCGGGTCAGCCCTCAGCCCTCGATAAAATTTTGAAATTGTGTGAAATTATCAAAATAAAAAAATACGTAAAATCTGACATATTTTTTTCAGAAAATGTTGCTAAATAAACACACAAAACTTATTGTTCCAAAATATTTCTAAATGTAGAAACATAAACAAAATATTTCTAAACACTCCATAACTTATTTGAACGATGCACATTTTTTAGTTTTTGAGATAAGCTAATTTTTATAATCGGCTGCAAAGGTGTTTCGATAGTTTCGTTACATTCCGCACATAATATAACGTAATGACACAAAAGACAGAAGTCTTAGCATTCTGCTAAAAAAAGGAAATAATGTTCTATAGCTATTATGTTTGTTTGTTTTATTATTATTTTGGATCGATTTAAACAGGATCATGCATTTAACAATCAAAGTCAGTTTTTAAAGGGTTAAATCTGCCTGTTTCTGACCGTCTGCTTCTTTTCTTTTGTTGACAGTTGGTGGTGGACACTGGATTGGACTCTGAGTTGTCAATCAATCTGTCTGTCCCCCTGTCCAATGTGTCTTTTCGAGTGTGTGCCTATACAGGAGCGGGTCAAGGACCCTGGACCCCCACACAGACCGTGACCCTTATTACTCCAGGTGAGTGACAATAAGCATCAAAACTACTGATGAAAATATGCAAAACAGCAATACTGCATCCACTTTGAAATATTTAATTTTATTTATTTATTTATTTTTATGCATCATTTTGTAAGCAGCAGTCTTATTTTAGCTTCAGTAGCATTATATTATAATGACCGTAATCAGGTTTTACTACGAGGTGTCAGGTGTTGTTTCATATAAATTCTGCACAGATAAACATGTTATTTGGTTTTTTTTCCCCCCGACAGTCAAAATATTGACATGAGCTCTGTTTTTTCTTTTCTCCCACAGAATTGGAGGAATTAAGAGGTGAGTAATAACCGGCTTTGCACATGCAAAACTACAAAACTCGCTCTGCTGTGACCTCTCGGAGTGACACGTAATGACACAGTGACAGTGGAAGTGAGCTCATGGTGTTTTTTATCGACCACAGGACTTCTCTTTCTTATTCTCTGTCACTGGGTTCCTCCATGAGCCCGAAAGTTCCTTCCTGTGTATCTCAGATAAAAACAAGGAAGGAAGAGAAAAAAGAGAAGAGAGAGACGGGAAAGGGGAAGAGGGGTGGTGGTGGGGTGAATGGGGAGACGCATCATAAATATTTATAACAGACAGGAACAGTGTTGCATCTCTGTTTGCTTAGTCTAATAGAGCCGGACAGACAATTCAAACAACGGGAATGGCAGATAAAAGAGGAGGCAGGGAAAGTTGGGGGAGGGGGCGGGGGGGGAGTTAGAGGACAAGTTAAGTTGGGTGGAGGTTGTGAAAGAATAGCAGTAGCTTGGGAGGGAACACATTCAATGTGAGAGAAGGGACAACAAAACAGTAGATGTTTTGAGAATGAGGGGAAGAAGAGCATATTTTTAGTAAGTAGAAATGTTTAGATATAGCTCAACAAATATGGAGGGCAGGACTGAGGTCACTTAGTCAAGTTGAAACATGTTTTTCCTCACAATAATGCTGCATTTGAATGTATGTAATAAGAACTAGGGCTGTCAATCGATTCAAATTATTTAATCATGATTAATTGCAAATTAATCACACATTTTTTATCTGTTCAAAATGTACCTTTAAGGGAGATTTGTCAAGTATTTAATACTCTGGTATTTAATACTAGTGTCATGCCACTTTTGCATGGGCATGTAATTAAATTAGGGCTGTCAATCGATTAACATATTTAATCGCGAGTAATCGCATGATTAATTAATTGCACATTTTTTATCTGTTAAAAATGTACCTTAAAGGGAGATTTGTCAAGTATTTAATATTCTTATCAACATGAGAGTGATAAAAAATGCTGTTTTATGTAAATGTATGTATATATTTACTATTGGAAATCAATTCACAACACAAAACAATGACAAATATAGTCCAGAAACCCTCACAGGTACTGCATTTAGCGTAAAAAATATGCTCAAATCATAACACGGCAAACTGCAGCCCAACAGACAACAACAGCAAACATCAAAACATAGTCCCTATTTTTTGTCCCTTTGGTTGCTCCATAATCCTTAAAAGACACTCATGACTGAACCCTCTTCTGTCTCCGTCCACACCCCTTCCCTTCCCTTCCCTCAGGTCCGTCATCGCCCCCGGCCTTTTCCTGGCACTGGTGGTATGTGGTGATGGCCATCGCCGGCGCCGTGGCCATAGCTGTGCTCATGGCTGTTTACGTGGCCAAGCTGCGGCGCAAGGAGACGCGATTTGGGTGCGTAGGCTTGTTGCCGCTCTGCGTGGGTTGAAGGGAGGGACCCGATAGCTGTTGCCAAACCAAAAAAAAAATCTTCAGTGTTTTTCAGCTTCTTGACCCAGTTGCCTCACAATTCTGAAGCATTTGGATGCAGTAGAAAAACATCTGTTTTGAAAAACCAATGAATTCTGGAGCAATGCCATGCTTTCAGCTGTGTTTATACATCTGCTTGGAGAGACCTCTTATTGTGTGTTTGGCCCTGATTTATATGATGTGTTTCCGTTCACAGAGAGGCGTTTGAGCCCATGATGGAGAGCGGAGAGCTGGTGGTCAGGTACCGCGCCCGCCGCACCTACAGCCGCAGGACGACAGAAGCAACACGTGAGTTCCCCTCTCTGCACCGACATGTTACCCAGGAAGATGACACTTTATATTTCCTCCTGACTGTCCCTACAGCAGCATCTCTCAGCGTGCCCAAACATGCCCCATGTCCCCGGGATAGATAGCAATACTAAACAGGTAGCATCTTCTCTCACGCCCTGGGCTTGGTTCCATGGAAGGATCTCTGTGGGATATACAATGACACATCTATTCCCCGCATTTCAAGATAGGAATCACGTCCGCGGTTTGACTTCGGTTGATCAAAGGCAAGAACACGACCAAGCAAGAGTAAATTCATTCACCACAGCTGTGAAAGCAGCCCTGGAGTGTTCAGTCAGCTGACATACTCCACAACAACACTGTGCCCCTTGTGCTTGTACTATGTGTTTTATCTTTTTACTATCATATCAATTAGATGTGCTGTGAATCCATTCGTGAAGTTGTGCCCTGTATAATCAGGCCTGAACAGCAGGTGACTGGACTACATTTTACAGGGTTTCCCGTGTTACGACCAGTGAGGTTTGGACCCAAATGCAGACACATACAACGGCGTGGAAGTAGAACAAAGGCTTTATTGCCAAAAGCATGAATGGGGAATGGAAGGAGGGAAAGTCAAGGCTGTAAATGAGCAGGGCAGACAGACAGGTGGTGCTCCTAGGCACAGGAGAACAAACATTAGGGAACAAAAACAAGATTAAAAACTAGGAACGAAAAACTCTGTATATAATAATGCTGAGCAGCCGAGGCAAAAATACCACTTGTGTTGAGTCAACGATCTGGCGAAGAGTGACTGGAGAACCAGGGTATTTATACTGTGGTTGATGATTAGATGAGAGGCAGGTTGAGCAGGTGAGTTGATTGCATTTGAAAAAGAGAGAGAGTCTGCAGAGGAAAAGAGCCTCACACACACACACACACACACACACACACACACACACACACACACACACACACACACACACAAACAGCCAGGCACGCCCACACGAGACAGACAGGGAACTGGACACAGGGAAAAAGGAAAAAGACACACTAGGAAGGCTGATGGCACGGATGGAACCGTCACATCCTAGGCAGTATGGAAAAGTATGGAATTTCATTTTTGTAATTTCCAGGTCTGGATGAGTATGGAAAAAAAGAAAAGAGAGTATGGAAAAACATTTCCAGACTATTGCCCCTATTCTGTTTGCTAAAATATTAAATTCAGAATTTCTAAAAATAAACTGATCATACAAGCAGAGTGTTTTTCACAGCGTTTGGAGCAGCCAGTGCAGCTAAAGTCAAGCCAAGTCTTGTTTTGATTCAGCGCAGTGGCGACATGCTCATACAAACTAAAGAGGTGCCATCCACTATGAAGAGTCTTGAAGCTCTTCAGCACCATCAGATTCTCGTTATACCATAAAAACTGTATTAGTGTTAAAATTACTGCCCAAAATGTTCCGCTCGCACCTCATTGGTGCTCGCATAAAAGGCCTCACCTCCTCAAAGTCCCAGGATGGATTTCTGTTCCAGTATGTCCCTGTTGCCCATAGAGGGGTGGCGCTTTGAGTGGTCGGAAGACTACAAAAGCGCTATATAAATGCAAGTCCATTTACTATAATTGTTTTTCACTTAGAGCAGCTTTGCCCCGAGTACAAAATCTTTGACAGTGGAACGTCGTCCAACTTTCTGCGTAGGGCTGTGGGCTGAACGGCCACAATGGGTAAAGGGCTGGCTTTACAATCCCAAATACAAAGCCTGGTTGGTTAAATAATTCCAAATGGGAAAAGAAAGCTGGATGCAAACTTTGCGTTATATCATTTGATATCTCAACCATGGGGGAGGCGCCGAAGCACTGTAGTCTTGTCACAGCATCCTCTGCACCCCGAGTCACAAAGTCACAAAGTCAAATATGGTCTGAAAAATCTACCAAGAAGTCTGGAAAACTATGGAATTTTGAAAGGGAAATTTTGATTTTAGGCATTTTACAGTCAGAGCAGAGCAGAGGAAGGAGGGACGGGGGAAGGTGAAATCAAGATAACAGCAGATTGTGCTAAAGGGGATCCTGTTCCATCAGGAAGTGAGTGACTTGACATACCCCGCATGTGAATTAGATTTCAAACTGAAGCAGCCTGAAACAACAGACGAGGAGTTACGTGACTTCTCTGACTGGAGCTCATCGGGGAGTAAAGAGGGAGTTTCAAGTCTTGTCCAGGTGGAGCTACGATCTCGTACTGGTTGAAGATGCAGCAGTGGTTTGAAGTGTGTTTTGTGTGCTATCACCAGCCAGCCAGCAGTCCCTGTGAGTCCTCGTGATGACAGACAGAGATACGTACCTGTAAACACAGCACCCTGACTCTAATTTCACACAGCTGGGTCACATTGTCCCAGGTGTACACGCAATATTAGCGTAGACCTCTCATACGCAAGTCTCAGCTTGCTGCAGCCACAAAGAGGCCAGGGGAAAACTGGAGAGGAAAACAAAACAAAAACGTATTCAGTGAGTAAAATGAGACCAGCCCAAAAAAAAAAAAGATGTGGAGATAATTTGTACTCTGAGTGAATGTGAGGAAAGCTCTCTGGGAATAAAGGAAGGGGTCAGACTGGAGGGATCTGGGCGGGATTTACGCTGCTGACCAGTAATTTTGGCAAATTCTCAGGACAGAGTTGAAACCCTGGGGCTCCGGTTATTGCATGCATTGGCTAATAGTTGGTCACGCCAGCATGTGTTGGAACATGCCTGAGGACTGAGCACATTGTTGTTGGACGCGTGGCAGATTGATAGTGTAGCAGCAGCTGGACAAGGGTCTCTGATGCATGTCGTTGCCTTGTCATATCCTGGCCCAGATGTGAAAACAGAGCTGACGTCTGCTCGCCACCACACAGCTGGATGACACCCAGCTGGTTGAAGGGATTCAGGGATATTTAAACTCCCCAACCGGGTCCATGTCAGGATCACATGGTCACATGATGTCCCACACCTGAAAAATGGTGTGAGAGAACAGTGGACACATTGACACGATTTTGAATTAGTTTTTATATTTGTATAGTTTTTTACTCCTTTTTCAGCAGCTTGAGTTTTTGTTTTCTAGTTCAGGTTTAATTAGTTTTTTGTTTTAGTTTTACTAAAATTGTGTTTGCAATGTAGTCTCAAATAGTAATACTTTTGAAAGTAAGACTTTTCGTAAGATATAATAATTGACATTTAGAGTGTTTGTAGGGGTGTAAGAAAATTATATTGGATGTTACAGGGACTGTGATGAATGCAAATGCAGATCCCACTGTTCTGGTTGCATAAAAAAGTTAACTTTTTTTTACTCAGATTTTATGCATATGGTGGTGTTGATAGTTTTCCTAAAATTAGATTTTAAAAAAAAAGAAGAAAATCACAATATATCGCAATATATTGAATCTTAACCCCTGTATCATGATACGTATCGTATCGCCAGATCCTAGCCAATACACAGCCCCATGGGTTTATAGCATTTTTTGAACAGGACTTTTTGCATTAAAAACAATAGATAATTAACTTTTTAATGCATTAATGCAAATTAAAATAACATAACGTAAGGCCCACTTTAAAATGCATTCTTTTGCAATAAAAAGATGAAAACGAAAAAAAGATTTTTTTTTCTGGTGAGTTTTACAAGTAAACAG
The DNA here is from genome assembly GCF_043250625.1 of Sebastes fasciatus. Lineage (NCBI taxonomy): Eukaryota > Metazoa > Chordata > Actinopteri > Perciformes > Sebastidae > Sebastes > Sebastes fasciatus. The sequence continues at coordinate 30,319,555 of NC_133801.1, forward strand.
GGTGGTTTTAGTTCAGTTATAGTCTTATTTGCATTTTTATTCAAGCTGGTAGTGTTTATTCACACTTTGTTTTTGGCTTAGCGTCGTGCATTGTGGTTTTACAATCTGGCTGTTTTTCTCTCTTTTCTGTGTTCCTCGTTAAATTGCTTCACGGCCTATTAAAACGCCTTATTTTCTCCTCCTCAGTGAACAGCCTGGGCATCAGCGACGAGCTGAAGCAGAAGCTCCAAGACGTGATGGTGGACAGACATAAACTAACCCTGGGAAAGACCCTGGGAGAAGGTACTGCTTTGTTTTAGCTTGTTTTGTAACTTGCGTGTCAGTCTCATTTCTAGGACAGCTGGGAGTTAATATGTAGTTTAAGTAGAGGGACTGCCTGACAAACAGCAAGTTGGAAAAGGCATTTATAAACGCCTTTGTTTCAGGGTTGGTAAATAGTACATAGTCAGGTCTTATCTGACACTTATCTCCAGTCATTTCCATCTGACACCAATGTGGTTTGACCCCAGGTGTAGTGTAACAGTTTACAATGTGATAACCTGATAGCTCTGTAATTTGTACCACTCTTTATAGAGGACGGAACCTGCCAAAATCAAAATAAATTAATAAATAAATAACTCAATAAATAAATATGTCATATGCATAAATACATGAATAAATAAAAACTAACATTTTAAATAAATAAAAAATAAATAACAAAGAACTGCAGAAATAAATTAAAAAATGAATGAAAATAAAAACAGAAATAAATAAAAGGGAAAATGAAACAGAGTAAATAAATAATGGATTTAGTAGAAAGATAAATAAGTAAAGAATCAAATTGAAACAGAAATATCAATTTATGTCACATTTTATCAATTAATGAATGGCTACGTTTATTTTTAAAGACTATATAATGACTATATATTTATTTATTTATCAATTAATTTATTCATTTAATCATTTATTTTTTATTTCGGCAGGTTCCGTCCTCCATTACTCTTCAGTGTTTGATCAGACATCTAATGTTGTTGCATCTAAACTGGGAGTTAGATTGTGTTTAATTTCTTTCGACAGGGGAGTTTGGCTCCGTGATGGAAGGACTGCTGACTCAGGAGGAGTCTTTCCTCAAAGTTGCTGTGAAGACTATGAAGAGTGAGTAGACAGTCAAAGTACTCAGCAATCCCCACAATGACTCCCTTCATCTTGGGAACACAGGCCATATTGATGGACAGCCCCTTGGGTCAAGTGCTGGGGGGCAAAAATGTCAGTTTTCGATCAGAAAACAGACGACGACGCAGCTCGTAAAAGATATTGGCAGAAGAAAGAGTTGACCCCTTATTGACCGTGGTGCCAAAGCAAAGACAACTGTATAAAAAGTTGAGGGGAAAAGATGAATTTTTTAAACAGCGCCACCCTCTTATGGGAGATTTCTGCCAGTTTCAAGCTGTGGTGACTAAGTTAAAACAAACTCAGTGGTAAAAACTGCTAACATGTATTAAATGATAGTTTAATAAATTCAGGAGCCAAAAACCTCTGAAATAAAAGTCTGTTTCTCACCTTGGCAGTGTGTGCCGTGAGCTAGACATAACCACACGGTCTCACCTCTGTCTCGTCTCCTCCACAGTTGCCATCTGTACCCGCTCAGAGATGGAAGATTTCCTCCGTGAAGCTGCCTGCATGAAAGAGTTTGACCATGCCAACGTCATGAGGCTTCTAGGTGAGTCCGGATCCATGCTGCCCGGCACGTCATGGGTCTGCTCATTCACATTACTAGATAGAGACAGTGGAGGTGAATACATTAAGATTAAAAATAACATTTAAAAACTTAAACAGCAATAGGTCTGCTGTTTAGAAACACTGTCCAAATTATCAGGATTCCTCAGGTTCCCCACAAACCACACTATGAACAGTTTTTAAAAAGGAGCTTATTTTGGGCTTATTTTCAGGTGCATACTTGTATTTTGGGTTTCTACTAGAACATATTTACATGCTTTAATGTTCAAAAAACGCTTTACTTTTCTCATACCGGCTTTGTTTGACGGTGTTCCAAACTAACCGCTAGGCAGGTATTATGCAAATGTGGTACTTGGTGACATCCAGTGTTTACACTAGACTTTTATTTTTATGGCCGTTAATATTCCAGAATTCCGTCAATATAGAACAACTACCAGAAATACTGTATGTCTTAAATAGCCATATAATACATTTGCCATAAATTGAAAATAATTTACATGAAGAAGCGGTCTAAAAAATAAAATAATAGGCTGTTCGGTCCGATTTCCGCGTTTGTCAAATTCTGAATAGTGTTGTGTGGCTCATAGGGCTGCAGCCTACCGAATAGTTTTTATGCTTCATTCATAACGTTGACATTCAAATTATTATTAATACCTTACCGAAACATTGCGTGCAGTTCACCTTCTCTTCCCCTCTATGCGTGCGGCGTTGCGCTCCTCGTCTCTGTGTTTGTCTCGGTCGGAAAATTTCTAAATATATTGAAGAAACACTGATGTAATCATTATTTATATCATCGTTGTAGCGGCTTGGTCAGAGCCCTTTGTTTGTTCCGCATTTACACAGTCAGCTGGCTGGCTATATGAACGTATTAAACTTTTATATAATATATGTTTTTATTTAAGTTGTCTTGGCAACATATCTTACAATATTAGTCTATTTAAAATGCTATTAATTAATTAATTAATTAATTTGATATATTTCCCAAAGGACATTTTTAGCCGTTGATCATTTAATCTGCCGGACAATTACATGTGATACCGGCTAAAAGCCGGCATATGCCGGTTACCATAAACCCTGGTGACATCACCATGTTACGGAAGAAAAGGTGGGACTTGAAGCCAGGCATTTCAGGCAGTTCAGGAGTAGCGTTTCTGTGGGGGAGAGTAACTCCCTTCTTTCTGGACTTTGTAATTTTGCAGACCTTTTACATGCACAAAAAAACTATAAAACACACTAAAAGAAAGGGAAAAAGCACAAAAGCATAATAAGTCATCTTTAATGGAAATACTTTCTACCAAAGAAATAGTTCAGATTCACTGCATTTTCTGGAGATTATCAAGAGTAACAGTGACTCTGTCTGGAAAGACTAAATGTTTGAGACGAATATCTCAAAACCTGGGCTAATGAAACCGTAATTATTTACATGACTAAATACCACTGAAGGTGAGCGAGAAAATTTGTTTGTTTGTTTTTTGTAATTTGGGTGAACTGACCCTTTAAAATACTGTCTTCATAATTAGCGAATTCAACACTGAGCTGTTTTGAGATAATGACTGAAAGTTATATACGTACAGGTCATGTCTCTGTGTATAACACTAAGCTGATGTGTTTTTACAGGTGTGTGTCTGCAGACTGTGGAGAGTGAAGGTTACCCCTCCCCTGTGGTCATCCTGCCCTATATGAAACACGGAGACCTGCACAGCTATCTGCTGTACTCCAGGCTGGGAGACTGTCCTGTGGTAAGTCTGATTTCACACAATAAAATCACAGAGTCAGCATCACACGTGCAAACGCAGTCAGTCGCACGCACACAGTTTAACAACTTAATGGGTTCGGGGGTTTAGAAGTTCACATGAATGTCTGTCAGCAAAATGGGATCCAAAGGTCAACATAGACGTAAAGTATTTGTTACAGCAAGGCCTCATCTACTCCTCTTTGGCAGTGCGTACATTCTGAGATCATGCAAACAAGAGACATGTGTCTGTCGTTGCTATCTGCAGTTTTATTTATTAATGGATGAGATGTTTTCTTGGAATCGACAACTGCAACACGCAGTAAGTCCCAGAAGAGGCGGGTTGAGAAACAAAAGCCTAATCAAAACAAGATCCTTACAGAATGTTGAAACATCTATGAGTTCGGCAAACATTCAAAAACACAGCAATGTTGAACCCTGTTCTTCCCACAGGAGGAGGCTGTTAGTATCTGGAGCAGGCTGATCACAGAGCTGGACTCTAGTGCCCTCTACTGTGCAGAAAAAGAAATGTCAGCTGTGTGTGACTAAAAGCTTTTTCTCTCTGTGCTGTCCTGCAGTACCTCCCGTCTCAAATGCTGGTAAAGTTTATGGCCGATATTGCCCGAGGGATGGAGTACCTCAGCGAGAAGAGCTTCATCCACAGAGACCTCGCCGCTCGCAACTGCATGTAAGCACAATCTCTGCTTCCACTTTTACTCTCTCGGTTCCTGTATGTGTTATCACTTTGCTCTTAAACAGAACTAAAAGTAGACCAAGAGACTGTCAAAGCAACATTTGGGAGAGGGAAAGCCCAAAAAAGGCGGAATACGATGCTGAAAGGCATGCCACTTTCGCATGGGCATGTAATTAAATTGGGGCTATCAATCGAGTAACATATTTAATCGCGATTAATCGCATGATTAATTCATTTTAATTAATCACATATTTTTTATCTGTTCAAAATGTATCTTAAAGGGAGATTTTTCAAGTATTTAATACTCTTATCAACATGGGAGTGGATGAATATGCTTGCTTTATGCAAATGTATGTATATATTTATGACTGGAAATCAATTAACAAAACAAAACAATGACAAATATTGTCCAGAAACCCTCACAGGTACTGCATTTATCATAAAAAATATGCTCAAATCATAACATGGCAAACTGCAGCCCAACAGGCAACAACAGCTGTCAGTGTGTCAGTGTGCTGACTTGACTATGACTTGCCCCAAACTGCATGTGATTATCATAAAGTGGGCATGTCTGTAAAGGAGAGACATTTGTTTGTACCCATAGAGCCCATTTTCATTCACATATCTTGAGGTCAGAGGTCAAGGGACCCCTTTGAAAATGGCCATGTCAGTTTTTCCTCGACAAAATGTAACATAAGTTTGGAGCATTCAAGCTAGTATGACATGGCTGGCACCAATGGATTCCTTTGGTTTGTAGTTTCATATGATCCCAGTATCTTCACTCTAGCTTTAAAACTGAGCCCGCTACAACCTAAAAATTGAAAATTGCGTTAACGCGCTAAAGAAATTAGTGGCATTAAAACAAATTTGCATTTTCGCATTATTATCGCATTGACTTTAACTGCAGCTTTCAAGTAAATGTAGTGGAATAACAGCAAATTTACCTCTTAAATATAGTGTAGACTATAAGTTAAAAGTATCAACAGTAAACTTGTGCAGCACTTTGATTAATGTACTTTTGCAGTGCTGTAACACTCTGGTTTCTGTGCCTCAGGCTGAATGAGAACATGAATGTGTGTGTGGCCGACTTTGGCCTCTCCAAGAAGATCTACAATGGAGACTACTACAGGCAGGGGCGGATCTCAAAGATGCCCGTCAAATGGATCGCTATCGAAAGCTTGGCGGATCGCGTCTACACCACCAAGAGCGACGTGGTAAGTTCACCTACTGTGTGTGTATAAACATAATGGGGACTCACCTCCCATCTGGGGACCGGTCCCCACAAGGTTCACAATTTATTTTAGAGTTATTATTTACTTTAACTTATGGTTAGAATAGAGATTAAAGTCATACATCTCCCAAAATCTGTCCTTTGAGTTTCCAAAAGACCTGAAATTGATTCTAAAAGTTACAGTGGATTGTTTTAGTGGCAATAAATTTCACAGCAGATACAAGTATCAAAACCTTTATAGAAACATCTTAAAGCATAATGCATTACTCTACAGGTCATCCGCACACTTAGCGTTTTCTAATCAATTATCATTTCACCAATATATCACTAATAACATTACTTTGGAGGTACATTGTGTTGGATTTGGTGGCATCTAGTGGTGTGGTTGCAGATTGTCAAAGAAGAAAGTACTGTGCAAACTTTTTACAGCCAGCGTGTCGTAAAAAGTTGATTTTGGATGACTATTGCTTTAAGGTTATCGTAATGTTAAAGGTCTAGTCCAGAATTAGATGAACAGCAACAGCTGATATTATGACTGTATGTTTGCCTGATGGGCCCTAGTTTTCATGCACATGTGAAAGTGATCATGCAGTGTAAGTGTTAAAAAGGATGTGCATTCTTTAGTAAGTTGTACGTAAAAGTAGGATGTCCAGAAAGCCCAGACAAACATGTGTGTGTTATCTCCATAGCCAGTGTTTGACCAGTGCAGATTCATGTTTGAGAAGTGTGTGGCAAGGTGTGTAAAAGCTAAAGGAATTCAAAACTCATTAACCCTTTCCCTCCCTCTCTCTCTCTTTCTATCTCTCCGTCCCTCTCAGTGGTCGTTTGGAGTCACCATGTGGGAGATCGCCACGCGGGGCCAGACTCCCTACCCCGGCGTCGAAAACAGCGAGATTTATGATTACTTGAGACAGGGAAACCGTCTCAAACAGCCACCAGACTGTCTGGACAGCATGTGAGTTTTGACTCCTTCCCTTTCACATTCCTCACAAAACACACTCAGCTGATGATGAAGGAAAGGAAATCTTTTGCTTCCTGGTTAGAAGTACATTTTCACCAGAAAGCAATCAAGGCTGGAGGCTAAAAACAGTTCCAGTCTATCTGATTTTCAAGAAGCTCAGATGATAATTTGACTTTTTTTCCATGTTTCTTCAAGCTTAAGACAGTTTTCTATGATTTTCTTTATTACATTGTGAAATTAGTTTCACCCTAAATTGTTTAACAGCACTTTGAAAAGCAGCCTTTTGCTTGAATTTCAGATGACACGTTACTTTACAAGTTTCAGAAGGGAATGTATAATTTGGCAAAGATAAAATTCAGATAATTTTCTGAGACAATACACTTGCCAAGAGATAGAATTGGTAGGAGGAATTTCATAGAAAAGTCCAGTTATAATTAATAACGTAATAATGAGTATTCATTTATTATCTGGAAAAAAATACTTCCTAGGCTAATCTAGAAAAGAATTACATTTAACTCACTATAACTAGTGAAATTATTATGCAACTATTGGACCTGCACAATGAAGTGTTTAACAATGTGCTTACATTAAGTATTAAATGAGCATTTGTTCATCCGGTCCAGCTACTCCATGATGTTCTCCTGCTGGCTGCTGAGCCCCAAGGACCGCCCGTCATTTGAGGCCCTGCGCTGCGAGCTGGAGAAGGCCCTCGATGATCTACCGGACACCCAGGACCCAGACGAGATCTTGTACGTCAACATGGACGAGTCTTCCATGGAGCTAGGGGCCGTCGGCGGCCGTGACCCCATCGGGTTGCCGTCCCCTCTCTGCCTGAAGGGCCTGGACTCTGTGACCACGGTGGAGGTCCACCACCCCAACCGCTACGTCCTCTGTCCCCAACACGAGACCAACCGAGCCCTCTCCGACTCCCTGGAGAGCCTGGGCATGCCGGTGTCGTCCTCCGCGGCCACGCTGCCTCTACAACCGTCCTGCCGCTCCACTCCCAATCCCACCCCGACCGTCGAGCTGCTGGAGGACAGGGAGGGGTCCAGGAAAATGCCCTGGCAGTGATGGCTTCACTCTTACAAAAATGACAAGACTCATCACTGCCAAAGTGTGCCATCCTTTAATCCCCAGTCCAAGATCGAGATCCAGCCTCTTACTGTAAGAAACCCAATGTGCCCCTACATACAGATTTTGCACAAATACACTCACACACACACACACACGCACGGCCGAACGCATTCCAAGGAAGTGAAGGATTGTGGATTGTTTCCTTTGTCAACCCTCTCTCTTTCTGAAAAGAGCACATTTCCAAGTGAGTGTAAAAGTGACTGTGTGATTAGTGTAGCCGGAGGAACACTGTTACCAACGACAGACGGTGGGTGGACAAGTTTAGAGCACACGTTGTTGCCCACGAACACTGCAGCACAATCAGAGAAAAGAATTCCCAGTGGCTATAGCAATAAATAATATACCACATCTGCACAACTACCTGTGTACAGCGGATCGATCTCCTTCACGGGATTAAGCTAAAAAAAAGAAATCTTTGTGAAACCAGCTCAGACACTGCCAGGCTGAATCTACAACCAAACAAACTCAGAGGCTTGAACTTGTGAGTTAAGTGCTAACGTGGAGGACTCACACCAGCTGAGAAAAGTCTTCCTCTCATCCATCTGAATCCCTGCTTCTGTGGAACTCACAGACAAAATAACTTGGTAGGAAAGAAAGGAAGCAGTGAAGGTATCATCTGATGAAGACAACTGGCTGCTTTAAGGTTATATTGATACAGGTTATGAAGGACAATAAGAGGAGTTTATGGCTCATTTATCCACTTTGAGCTGTGGTTTCTGTATCTTCACTTTAAGGATGCTACACAGAAATCCTGAAGTTCACTTTACCTGAAGTTAGGAGACTTTTACCCTAAAGAGTGCTCCAGGGATGACGTATTTTTGTAGGCCAACCAGGAAGTTAGCATGACCCTGGGTTCCCTCGACAAAAAGCCAATGGGATTTTTCCATTTTGGATTATTGCAGAAAATAAGCTCTGTGGCAAACACGTTTATGATACTTACACGTTTTGTTCAGCAAGATAATCTCCACAAATGAACACCACTTTTAATGAAATACAACACGGTCGCATGAGAACGAGTTGTATACACAACGAGGCTGTAAAGGCGGACGAGTCGGCGTGATGACGTTTAGTAGTCTCATTTAGCCACTTGTTGCAACCGCCTTTTTAAAGACACATAAAGGCTTCAAAATTCACAAGTGGGATATTTATTGACGTTTTATATCGTAGAACAAAATGTTAAAATATCTTAAACTTGTGTTAACCACAGATCTTATTTCAGGCATCTGTCTAGTCTTCCAGATGAGGGAACCGGAAGTGCTAAAAGGCTAACTCATTTCCAGGTTTTAGGACTCATTCCAGTAGCACTCTATAGCCGCAACAGGATATGAATGAAATATGATTTTTTTTTAAATAAGTAATAACAGCTAAGTAATTAAGAGACCAAAATTTGCAAATGAAATTCCACTGCAGGCTTTAGAGACTTTCATGTGAAGCTGTTCTGAATGAGGAACCTACCATCTTATTACAGTAGTGTGTATGATAGCCTAATGTAGCGCTCTAACAACCGTCGTACTGCTAGTTGTGCATGAAGCACCATGAGCCAGTTACAGGTCACACAAGGCAACTCTTTCCTCGCTAAACACCTGTGAAAGTCCTGATTCAACTAGTCGATACATCTTTGTCATAACTCAGGAGACTTTGCTCAGCAGGTACTGGTCAAATAAAGAGGGTACAGATAAGCAGAGGCAGGTGGATGGATTGAGAGTAGGTACGGACATGGTGGAGTTACCCAGGGCAAATGGCAGGATAAGCTCCTCACCTTTGCTTTTGGCTCAAGCACAGTGTTATTACACATTTTGTAATTTTTTTTTTTTTTATGCTGAATTTTTTGTATTTCTACAATTTTGCACTAATATTTTTATATCATTGTATGTTTGTTTATAATTTGTATATCTTTTACTCTTTCATTTTGTGTTTTGATTTTCTTTCTGGACATTCTCAGTCGTCCTGCAGACGCCTCTCATGAAATCAGTTGCAACGCAGTCTCACAGCAATTCATGAAATAGTTACGAAATTTCATCTATTCTATTCATGTACATAGACACAAATTTCACTTTTTTTTTCGTGACGCTCAGCACAACTTTCAACGACGTAATTTTTGTGCTTTTTCCTAGGAATGTCCAGCAAGACATGACGCATGTGTGAATTTCCTCTTAAGTCTTTTCAAATCAAAACTACTTAGTTTGGTTTAGGAAAAGATCGATTTGGTTAGGTTTAGGCAACAAAACTACTTAGTTAGGTTTAGGAATAGATCGACTAGGTTAGATTTAGCAATAGATCGACTAGGTTAGGTTTAGGAAAAGATTGTGGTTTGGGTTAAAAATAACTCTGGAAGTGGCGTAACTTAAGTACAAAAGTTACGTGACAAATAAGTCAACGTTGACATGTAGTTTCACACGGGACATGAACACCAGCCTCCTGGGTGAAAGTCCTGTGTTTTTTCCACCCCGACCTCCTCCCTACGGAAGTTTTCTTTATACTTCCCGGTTCACAATTACGTGGCTTACATACAAATTGATTTTGTGCTGACCATCACGAAAAAATTTTAAAAATTCGTGTATGTACATGAATCAATACATTGAATTTGAACTGAAAGTGCTGTGCGACTGGGCTGTCAGTCACACATCGTAGGGCGTCCATTTTCCATAAATGAACAAAAGACTGGGAAACATGACTAACCTCGTCATCTGACATCATCCTGCCACTCTCTTCTTCTGGGATATTTTTATTTCTCGAGGTTTAGCACTGTAAATAGAAGTCTGGCACCAGCAGAGTCGAGGAGACAGAAAGCAGCAGCGAGTGTGTTCATCCAGACCTCTGCTGTGAGGTTCACTAGCTGCAACTTTGCATCATGCATGCACTTATTTTCATATATATATATATTTGCTTTAGTTCATTATTTTGTCATTGAAATGGACCATATTCCAACACACATTTTGGGAGAACAATTGTTTAAAATGAGGCGCTGTGTTTCTCAGATGTATACATCAAAAGGTACTTATATATGAAACAGTTTACAGTGATATTTTATACCTGTAGCATTACTGAAATTCCTTGTTAAGATGTCTATTCATTGCTATACATTTGGTACTGTATACTCATTGAGTAATAGTCCTACATTGTTTGCTGAGACTGAGGCACTACTCTAATTTGGTCTGCACAAATATTTCAATATATATCCAATTTCCACTCGGGATGCACTGATACCGGATCAGATATCGGGCCGATACTGACTCAAATAGCCACTCAATTCATTTCTATGTTTATATACCATATACATTATATACTGGCATTTTAATTCCTGTTTCATTTTTGAGCAATTTGTTGCTGATTATACTTTACCAAGTTGCTAGTGTACGATTTATTATTTTAATAAGAAATATCAATTCAGTAAATGTATATCTGTGTATTTATTTGTTACAATTTGTTTTACAAAGTTAGGAAAGTAATGTTTAAGTCAGGCCTGATGTTGCCTTGCACATAAAAGAATGATCCCAGTCACGTCTACACAGTGAGACACACAGCTTATTAATTAAACACTGGTATCGGATCTGTACTCGGTATCGGCCGATACCCATAGCCCAGGTATCGCTATCGATATCAGGACTGAAAAAGTCAGATCGGTGCATCCCTAATTTCAATGCAGAGACACCTACTGTGTTGAACCAACCCGTGTATTTGAAAAGAAATACTGATTCTCCAAACAGATCCCAGCAAAAACTGAATGATTCCAGTCGGTTCAGCCTTAATTCTCTACCTTCAGTGCCTTCAGAGAGCCAGTATTGTGCATTACAGTAAATGTGTGTGTGGATTGTGATTCTCCTGGTGTGTTGAATTGGGAGACTGAACTATAATTGCCTTTATATTGTTACTGTCATGATTTGTAAACAAAGTTTTATACAGTACCTACAGTATTTTGTATAAGAAATAAAAGTGTTCATCATGAATGAGCTCTCTTTCTCAGCTTTGTTGTAGTCAGTATCAATGTCATCCATATGTGTTTCTGACATGTTTATTAACTCAATACGGCCGATGATGATGTAACGTTTTGTCTAATTAGGATTTATGATCACACAGCACAGGAAGATGAAGAACCTGAGATAACACAGTGGCTGACATATCTCTCTGAAAGATCATCCAACAGCTGAAAAACTCATGGAATAGTTGAATAATGTACACAATGAATAGTTATATAGTAAGTGTATGTGTGGTCTCAGAAGTGGATGTAGGAGATCTGCACGTCGCCATCTATCTCCAGCATGTCGATCTCGTTGAAGGACTGCATGCGGTGGAAGAAGTCGAACAAGTGCTGCCCGTTCACAAACACCTTGAACCTCTGGTTCCCGCAGCGAATCGACATCTGAGAAACAAAGACGTAAAAGTCAAGACACGGCTGACCCACGAAATAATGTCGAACACCTTGAAGGACTAAAATATAAAGACTATATGACAGATACTACTTACATCAAAGTACTGTCCCTCCATGAAGGGGTTCATGCTGGCCTCTGTGTCCTCCTGGCCCCAGTCGCCTCCGATCATGCTGTTCCTCACCACCATCCCCTCCCTCACCCTGGGGTTCATGTGGAAGGCGATGTCCCGAGATCTGCTCACCATGAAGTTGATGCTCAATCTGCATCACACACACACACACACACACACACACCAAGGAGTGTAATACATATCTGTTAGCACTCACACTATAGTGATGTTTGTGTATGTACACTCACAAACACACACAGCTGTGTACTTCTATCTTTGTGTGGACACTCAATGACATAATGCATTCCCTAGCCCCTTACCCTAACCTTAACCATCACAACTAAATGCCTGGCCCCAACCCTTGTCCTAACCCTAACCTAAACCTAATTCTAACCTGGACCTTAAAACCAAGTTTGAACCCTCAAACAGGCCTCTGAAGGTCTGTCCGAAGGTGAGTATCGGCCAAAATGTCCTCACTTTCCAAAAATGTCCTCACTCTGAAGGTCTAAAACTCAAATTGGTCCTCACAAAGATAGCTGTACAAACACACACACACACACACACACACACACACACACACACACACCTGTCTGCTCCATAGGGCACCATGCCTCTGATGATGATGGTCCTCTTAGGGTACATCCCTCCTGGGATCATGTTGGAGTAGGGCACAGGCTTAAAACAGCAAAAAAACAACAAACAAAAACATAAGACAGGTGGCATAATAATAAAACTAAAACTAAAACTAAAACAAAGTAATGCCAGAGAAACGGGTACGTTGTTACCTAAATCTGCAGCCTACAGTGATCACACTCAGCCTGTCAGGCTCAGTTCTACAACGTTAGACTCAGCTCAGCTTTCAACAGTCTTTAAACTGCAGCTGAATGACAAGTATGACGGTCACAATATCAGATTTTCCCCACACGATTATCGTGGCCAAAAGAATTCACGATATTATCGCAATATCTACAGAAAATTTGAAAAATAATAATAATAATTGGAACAGTCAAATGTATCTTTAACTTTGTTTATTGTGCATCTCTTTTTTGGCAAATGAATTACACTCAAATACCAGTGTAGAGACTGTAACCGTTAAACCGAGGTAATAACGACGTTCAAAATAAAATAGAAGTGGACTACGGGAATAGTGATGTTACGCTCAAAGTGTCACGACTAGATGTGTAACTGCCTCACATCAAAAAGCCAAAAAACAAGTGACCAATCAACAAGGCCTCGCTGTGTCACCCAGACTTTGCCCTGTGGTGTTGAGTACAGGGGGTGCTTTTGTCAATCTGACACTGACTGTACTGCAAATGAGTGAGGAACAAATTTTACTTACAGGGTTGTAGACTGGCTGCCCGCCCATCCCCTGTAATCAGATTAACAGATATCAGATTTAAACTGGATTACCAGAATAATATCATACACAGAGGGCTCTATGAATGTGTTCTCACCGGTAGGTTTGATCCTGGGAATCCTCCCTGACACAAGAAAAAAATAAGTTATTTGTACAAATTTGTAAAAAACTGTACACATGACAAATGAGTTTGGCTTGGTTTAGGATACACAGTGTAAAAAATACAAAAGAACGATAGTTTCTTATTATATCATTGTTTCTTACCCCCATACCACCTCCCATGCCTCCTCCCATGCCTCCTGCCATGCCTCCTCCCATGCCTCCTCCCATACCACCTCCCATGCCTCCTGGATATCCACCCTGTGAAGAAGCACATTTTTTAAACCAAAGATTTAATATGATTTATTTCTGTGATTTATTGTGAATTAGCTTGACTTAGGCTGGCGTTTTAAATGTATTTTTGACATGGATGTAATAGACACCATATTATTAATTAATGAATTTAAATTTGAGCACTGATGAAAAGCAGAAAAATAAGTATGTATTCACCCCCATGCCTCCTCCTGGATATCCTCCCTGCTGAAAAGTGGTGAACATGTTAAATACTGTTTAATTATTTATTTCATTTATTTTTGACACTTAAAAAAATTCTCATCCTAAGTATACTTACTCCCATTCCTCCTCCCATTCCTCCTCCCATGCCTCCTCCCATGCCTCCTCCCATGCCTCCATCTCCCTGGATATCAGTTAGAAGGAGCAGGGGGGTTAATGGAAAGATGTTCACTGTATTTCACTATATTTCCAGTAATATTTAAAGGAAACTGCATTCAAAAAGACAAAAATAACATACCCCCATGCCACCTCCTGGATATCCACCCTGTTGAACAGTGGTGAACATGTTAAATCCTGTACAATGCTGTGTTAAATTTGAATTTTTACACTTAAACTAAGCATACTCACTCCCATTCCTCCTCCCATTCCTCCTCCCATTCCTCCTCCCATTCCTCCTCCCATTCCTCCTCCCATTCCTCCGCCCTAAAAAGACCAAACAGAAGTGTAAAACTAAACAGACAACAAATCTCGTTAAAGCTGCAGTCGGTAACTTTGAGCAAATATGAGAAAGTTTGTGAACATGGATGTCAAAAGAGAACTGGATACAGTGTTGGAGGTGGGCTCCCGTTCATTCCTATGAGAGCTGCTCAGTGGCGCATGAAGCCAAAATGGCTCGACTGCCGAGTGATAAAGTACTCTGATTTTCAGGCGATTTTTGGCATCCATTGCCCTTTCCTTTAACTCCGCCTCCCAGTCCTCGTTCCAGCCTCGGTCTGGGTCTCATTCACATGAACAGAGGAAGGGAAATCACTCTGGATTTGGCTATTAGTGCATTTTACAACTTTTAGGACCTACTGACTTAAATAAGGGCTATTCAAGTGTTCATACTGGCAAGTTGATTTCCCTAAAAAAAAATTATCAGCTGAGTTACAGACATATATTTCCCAATGTCAGTCTATGGGAAAAAGTATTTTTGGGCCCAATGGCATCACGTGACAATGACACAACAACTACTACTGACATCGCAACTACTACTATAATATATGTAAGGGATAATGTACAGCCACATCGCCCTGTTTGGGTTTATTTCACAACAATGACCCGCTAGCTGTACAATATCCCGCTTATTTCAATGCTACTTACTTAAGAAATCGATAATTTGAACAGCCAGAGTCCGACATCAGAACTGTCTATAGCAACGCGCTGTTATACATAGCAACAGTCTACTATAAAGAAATAACAGACCGTAGTACACAGTGATTGACCAATCAGAATCGAGTATTCAAGCCGTGTAATAATCACCTATAGTAACCTCTTAACCATTTGTCTTACCACCACATACTAACACCCTAGCAACCATTAACAACACCCTAGCAACCAGCGGTAGCCCTAAGACATGTTTTTCTCATTGCACATTGAGGTTTCAGCTTTGCTAACGCTTGAAGTGATAAACATTTTTGAAACCATTTGAACCCAGCAAAACGAAGCAAGCGCAAACATTTTCTAAACACATCAGTACTGTTTAACTTACACCCATTCCTCCAGGATACCTATTCATGCCACCTCGAGCACCCTGGAGCAGAAGCAGAAAGCGTTTAGAAATCAGTCATTCATGATTTATTATGCTGCTGAAGTTATTTGCCCCAGCAAAGCCCAAAGCATCCAGCTGAAAACTCCAGGGACGGGGAGTCTCACCCCGATGACGTTAATCGTCTGGATGGAGACGTCTCCTGCGATCTGCATTGCTCGAACTCTCTCCACAGGGAGGCGGTGTTCGAAGGTGTAGAAGTCATTCCCATTGACTTTGAACTGTAATAGGATCATATCACGTTAAGCAAAGTGTGCCATGACATATTCTGTATATGGTCCAACCTGTTTAAGAGGTATTCACACAATGAGATACCGAACACATTACTGTGTTTATAACACACTATAATGTAGTTGTTATTTGTCAACAACTATAACTCCTCCTGTGGGCACCAATAAGTGGATGCTGGTGTATAAACAGATAAATGACAATATAGTAAAACACAGTTGAAATAATATAAAAGATGTATTGGAGAAGCAACCCGTGACGTAGTTACGAAATATCGCTAATTCATAATCGTCTATTTATAGAAGATATGAATGTTTTGAAAACCTGAGGTCTTCAGCTTTCAGAATAGACCAACTGTATGTTGTCCAAACTATGTATTAGTATGAAGTATTTTAACAATAAAGTCATACAGAAATAAACTTTGTAAATACAAGACTAAGTTGTAATCAAAAGATCTGCGATAATTTCCGTCTACTATAGATCTTTTCATTGTCATTCTATTGCTAGGGCAACAACTTGACACCATAAACAATGTTTATGTAAAGTCAAGAAAAGGTTTATATCATGCTTGGTATTGCTGGAAACTAGAGATTCCAGCCTTTCTAACGCACCTGAACGCACCAACAACCCATATATTATTATTTTCGTCTCATTTTGACAGATCTATGGATATCTCAGAGCACTGTGGGCCTTTCCATTCTGCATGTATCTGCCTGTATAGCATGGGGCGCTTCGGTCTTATATGAATATTGATCAATATTCATTGTGTTTATTACTATTTCAATGTTTTATTTGTAACATGGTTATATGGAGATATATAGTGTTTTAAGTAAAATTCCCAGTAAACAGTCAATATGTAAACAATAAGCATGGCCAGAACATTGAGTCCGCCTGACTATATCTTTATAAATTGTATCTTAAATGTTGTATTTTAGTGTATTTTCATCAAATTTATAGATACAGTTGTAATCAAAAAGTGGGAGAAGACATTCAGTTGCATCAATATCCATGGGATCTTTTTTATAAAGGTGATTGACATTTAAATGTAATACTAGGCGAGGATGAAAATCCTATTTTTTCCTTTATTGCATCTCGAGTGTAATCTCCATGGTAATAAAGTTTAGTTTACCTACAATGGATTCATATTACTTAGCTTCTTACCTTTCAAAAGAGACCAGATATATGCACATAAGCTTTAAGGTTGATGAGCTATTCCTGATTAATTTTGGGGATTTTACTTTTAGGCGTTTTTTTCCAAGGGCGAGGGCTCAACGGGGCTTCACAAAATGCACTTACATCTATTAACAACTACATTATAGTGTGTTATAAACCATGTAGTATTTAGAAAATAGTTTGCAAGTATGTGTGAACTTGTGGTTGGTCTGACCTGGTAGCCCTGTGAAGTGGCGATGATGACCATTTCAAAGGCCTGGCCTTTACTGAAGGGCATATCACGAATCTTGTCCTCAGACCCCCAGGATCCCTCCTGACAACTGTTGAAGACCACCTTGTCCCAGCCGTCAAACCGAGGGTTGAAGTGGAGGGCGATGTCGCTAGACTCAGACTCTCCACAGAGCAGGTTGATAAAGAACCTGCCACGAGGAACAGCAGGTGAACCACAGACATTATGTCACTGAGCCCTGAAGAAACTGATAAGTTAGTTTAGTTTTAGAAAACAGAAGAAATGCAAACAGTGAAGGTGGGGCTGAAAAGTGAGGATCTTGTAAAAAAAAAAAAATCTCCCCACAAAAGATGTAACGATACAGTGAGGTATGTGTAATGTTTACTCTGTCTGTTAATGGGCTGTAAAAGTACCTCAGATATTACTGTTTTGAAAAGGGCAGGGTTAGGTGATAAAAGTGGAGCTGTGTGTTATA
Source organism: Sebastes fasciatus (assembly GCF_043250625.1). Taxonomy (NCBI): domain Eukaryota; kingdom Metazoa; phylum Chordata; class Actinopteri; order Perciformes; family Sebastidae; genus Sebastes; species Sebastes fasciatus. Next base: position 30,337,104 of record NC_133801.1, read on the forward strand.
AATGTGCTTTGATATCCAACAATGCAAAGAAACCAGCTCCACCCAGCCTAAGATTACACAAGGTGTTCCCCCACTTCTCAAATGGTGACAAAAGGGTTTGTCAAACTACTACTCTATCTATGTACTCACCTGGTAATGTCCTCAGGAATGGATCCCTGGATGTAGATGGACACTCCTTCCCTCAGGCCTCCATAAATAGGCCCCAGATAGGGAATTCTCTGTACAATGAACAATACATATTCATTCACACTGCTGCACAATGCTTGCAGGCACGCAAGACACACCTCCAAATAACTAATCAGTAAATCAGTGATTCACAAAGTCCGGTTCTGAAGGATATTATTTAGAGTCTCCATAAAAATGAGTGTAGCAATAGTTTGATTTCACTCTTTGCTATCCTTGGATGCAGTGGTGGTTCAATTCAATTTATTTTTATCAAATCATAACAGAAGTTATCTCAAGACGCTTTTCATATAGAGCAGGTGTAGACCGTACTCTATAATTTAGAGACCCAACAAGAGATTCCCCATGAGATCCCTGTACTAGGGCTGGATTAAATGTATTGATGTCATACTGAAACTCTTGCCATGATATTTTTTACTCTTGTTGCAATTTTCAACAAATAAATTCATGGAATCCCATAATGGTAATTAAACTATGAATATCTACAGCAACCAATAATTATTATAATTCAGTAATTAAACAATAAGCCTACAGAATCTTCAAATGTTTATACTGTCATTAATGCGGACAAACGTATCAGAAATGAGGCAGCCCGACACATCTAGTTATTTTTAACTGATATTAATTTTAGGTCATATTGTTGTCCAGAGTGCAACATTATTCTGTACCAAGTCCTCTGAAGAACAAAATATAGATTGGAAATCCCAGACACAAGCCTAAACTAGACTCTGAACTATCACACCAACAGATTTTTCTAGCGTGGCTGACCCCACTGGTGATTTAAGTCATAATCCCTTTGCATTTGTGCAAGGCATTACTCAGTGGCAGCAGTCAGTGCAGATACTTACAGGGCCGTAGATTGGCTGATAGCCAGGAGGAGCAACAAACGACATGGCAGCAGTCGGCGAGACAGACGGGCAGACAGAATCAGGAGGGTTTGGTCAGGAACTGATCCCTGCTTGAGGCCTCGTTTTATACAAATGATGAGGGAGGGGCAGAGCCGGGTACCAAACCCAGGTCTGCATCACCATGTTTACTCAGGAGGCACGAGATGCAAATTAACCCTTGACCCAGCAGAGGAGTGGCACGGTACAACAAAAGACAGAATATGTGTGTGTGTGTGTGTGTGTGCGTGTGTGTGTGTGTGTGTGTGTGTGTGTGTGTGTGTGTGTGTGTGTGTGTGTGTGTGTGTGTGTGTGTGTGTGTGTGTTTGCGTGTGTTTGTGTGTGTGTGAGTGCGTGCGGCAAGAAAAACCAACATGGTTGTAAACTGCAGCAGCTATTGAAGCAACGAGTATATCCTTTCTACACAGTGGTAGAAGTACTCAGATGTTTTACTTAAGTAAAAGTAATAATACTGCAATATAAAAATACTCCATTACAAGTAAAAGTCAAAAAGTACATATGTATTATCAGAAGACAAAAGTACTAATAGTGCCAAGAGTGTCCAACTATTATATATTATTGGATTTGTATTACTGAACTAAACATTTCACTGTTGCAACTGGTCGAAACGGAGCTGATTTGAACTATTTAAACTAGTTTAATATTTAACAGCTCATATTTTATAAGCTCATCATATTTTTGTTTGCAAAATCTCGGTCTGTATAATAACAAGAACCTAAAGTTGTCAAAGAAGTGTCATAAAAAGTATCCCTCTGTCTATTAGTGGAGTAGAAGTAAAGTACAAGTACCTCAACTTTAGAACGCTGCCTAAATCTAACACAGTGAACAAAACTGGCATTATACAATCTGAATCAGAATATTTCTCTTTGGTGGTGGAAAAGACAACAAACTTTGAATTTCTCGAAGTGGAGGTCTATGTAGAAGACATAATCTCAGCAAACCAGAAACCAGATATCATTTTTTGAAGAATTGTAGTAGGGTCTATTCATGATTCATAAAATATCCACCCACCTGTCTACCTACCTAAAGCAAATAGAAACAACCCTTATCTTTCCCTTAACTTTATATACATACTTCATGGAGGCAGTATAGGTTATTCCAACAAATGCTTCACAAAGTAAACATACAAGCGGTTCACATGCACGCACAGACACATAATCTGTCAGGGAACAAAGGCTGTCTTAGTGATACATGGGTGTTTCCTGACATGTTTAATGTAACAATCCACTTTTGATATTTGATTAAGATAAAGTTATGCCAAAGCCGCCATGAAACTGCAATGCAGACGCCTGAGAGGGAACATTTGATTCAATAAACTATAAAGTAAAACAGTAAGAATCTTCATAATGTCAATGAGTGTCAGAGTTGTACCCCTTGCAAAGAATTAAGACTGCAAAGGTCCAATAATCAGCTAAAGATATCAGAATATCAGTTTTATTAGTGGGATTATATCTTGAAAGAAAAATGACCACACTTTCTATGATGCCCATGTCTACAACGCAGTATAAACACCTATAATGCATTATAATCTGCTTATAGCGGTGTATAATTATAGTTATAAGCACTCATAAACATTCATGATGCTTTATAACAATGGTCATTACACATTATAAAGCATTTTATAATGACTTTAGGTTACTCACTGATATTTTTTGCAAGGATCATAGTGATTATAATCTTTTTATGATGCATTTTAATCACTGTTATAATACATTATGATGTGATTATAAGTTACTCTAAGTGGTACAAGCTCATTTCACAATTTCTGTGTGTTGTTTTTGCATAGATTTAAAGCAATTTCACTTCACTTAAAGGCCTTGTAAAGGAAATCAAGAGATTTGTTTCTAAACACATTATAAATGTTGGAAAATAATTACTGAAAACATGTGAAAAGACTGTGAACATGTGAACATTGTATTCCTGGATTGTGGAGTTAGACCGTTAAACTGTTTTTCACCAGTTTTGTGTTCAGGATTTTTTGGGCGGGGCTGAAACCATGGCTCGATGACGCAGTGGAGCCATCCTTAGCATGACCCCACATGTCTTCAGAAACCTAGTTTTTGAAAGGCAAAAGAGAAGCCCAGGAAAATGACAAAGTGTCAGAGTATGAAGTACCAGGGCCAAGAGCTACCAGGACCACAAAAGCAGGCACTTTGTCCATGGCCCTGGGAAGCGACGAGGGGCGCTGTAAAGCTTGCGTCCGCGAACTCGCCAGCCACCTTCACCCCGAGACTTTCCCCAGCCGACCTATAGCCTCGGAGAAAATGTGCCTGGTGTGGGCCAGCCAGTGCTGGGGAGAGGTCCCACGAGGGGATCCTACCACACCGAGCGGCCGTCCCTAACCCGCAGAGTTGAATCCCCCGGGCAGACTGCGCGGACCCCACCCGTTTACCATTTAGGGAATGCACCTTCCCCGCTTGTGGGCGTGGTTTCAGCGCCTTCAGCGGACACACCCTCAGCGTTTCAGAGCAGAGAATACTGCTTATATTTCCATGATTTTGAAAGCTAATTTTATATACTTTTTTTTTAAAAATTTTAATCATTCAAATTTGGCTGGGTGGTTAGTAACACATTTTTCTGTAGTGTGACAAACCCAGAATGCGTATTTATCATTGTTTCACAAGGCCTTTAAATGACCAGTTACAGTGTCTTATAATCACATTTTAATGTATTACAACTTATAAACTTATAATACAGTATGATTCTTGCAAAACAAATGTCAGTGAGTGAGCAGCAATTATAAAGTATTATGATACTTGACCTTATAAGTCATTACAAAATGCTTTATAATGTGTTATGATTGTTATAAAGCATTGTGAATATTTACGAGTGCTTATAACTATAATTATACAGTGCTATAAGCAGATTATAATTCATTATAAGTATGTTTATAATGCAATATAGACATGGGCGTTATAGAAAGTGTTACCTAATTTTCTTCTCATTTAAAGAGGATATTATGTGGAGTTAAATTCTAATGTTAAGCACTAAATTTGACTTAAAACCATTTTTTCATGATATTTGCATGTACATTATTGGTTAAATATTAACGCATATAAGAGACTCATTTATATTAATGCACTTGTGGAGATATTGAGGGACAGGTCAGAAAAAGCCACAACGGAACAAATAATGAAGACTGAACATTTTCCGAGGCTCACACACAAACACACACACACACACACATACATACAGAAGCGTACATGTAAATGAGGACACATGTCTCAGTTGTCCTTAAAATAATCTGTTTATTCTGTATTGAAACACAGGGTTCAGTCAGAAGACACTAAGTCAGGTGGACAGTAGTGATCTCCATTCAGCTTCCGTACTGTCAGCCGCCTCTGTGTGGACCACAGCGGCGAGAACACACTTCAGAGTGGTCGGAAAACAAAATACTGCTCTGCCTCTCGGTCAGGACATTAAATGAGAGATGGAGAGTGTGTATGTGATCTGTAAGAGGCACAGTGAGACAGAGGTGTCTGGGATCAACGCATCACACGTGACTTTGATTGAGAAAAATAAGTGATATGCTGGATTCCTAAAAATATCTATAATAAAAACCTAACTAGCAAAAAACAAAAGCTAATGTGCTCTTCTGACTGCAAACTGGGCATTTACTTCAGTGTGAGACCAAGTCTCCTCACCACTGTGGATTTTTTACGAACAGGGACACACGACGTGATCAAGTCCGACGAAGAAGCATGATCGTTCAAATTCTTCACAGCCCTAAAGAAAAATAAATATATGTATCTATGATTTATGTAAAATACGTCTTTTCATCAAAAGGCCTCTAAGTAGCCTCGACAATACTCAGTTATACATATGACACTTTGGTCAAAATGTATACATTAAATACATTCATTAGTTATTATTTTAATGCACTGACAAAAACTTGTTTGTGCATAAAGTGTCATAAAACAGACTGTTGGCCAGAAATACAGACGGGCTAAAACGGTCGTCTTCAGAAGATTTGATTTGCATATAAACAATAAATAAATAACCTTGGCATCCTCCTATACTGTATGTGTGTACATCATCACTATCTTACATGGCACAGAGACACCAGTGGAGATAGGGGACCACATACATCCAGGGACGCATTGTAAGACTTCAGAGTGCAAACTGGATTTGTCTATACAGCTGATTCACACCGGTGTGTGTCGCGTACGCAGATGATACTCCGTTTATTATCTTGGCAAGTCAGTCCGACAAGAGTTTCCATTCACGATCGCTTATTTGAAGACGAGTTTCTAACTCTCTCTTGAGAGAGGAAGACAAAGAAGCGAGAGGGGGCCACTGCTCCCTCGAGGATGTCGGAGATAGAACTGTGAGCTGCTGAATCATTTTCCTTCAAAACGCTTTCTCTCACTGAAACACCAGAAATCAGAAATGAAATATCAAATGGCAGCAGCCACATTCAAAAAAAAAAAAAAATCCCATCCTTACAAACAATATAAACATATCCACTCTAATCTCAAATAAAAGTGTTAAAGCTAAAAACTATCTGATCGCTAAAGCAGTGACATTGCTATAGGCACTAAAACGTTTACAGCAGTAGCGACTGAAAGAGCCCGTTTTGTATAAATGCATTGATAGGCAAGGCAGTCTATGTATATTTTACACCAAAAAGGCCATGTGTAGTGTATTCATAGCGGAATAAAAAGGCCCCTGGCTTCTTGTGTCTTTTTATGCCTCTCTGATATTATTCTTCCTCTCAACTCTACCTCATCGACATTCTGCTGCAGGTGGTACAACAGTGCAGTCAAAGTGTGCATAGCTTCAACGGAGGAGAGAGATGTGCAGACAAAGGACAAAACTAAGAAAATAGATGTGTTCAATCTCTAAATGTCTAATCTTTCCTCTCTCTGAATTTCCCTCCCCTCCTCCCTCCGTCAGACGTTAAACGATGCAGGACGTTATTGGAGCTGATCCTCATACTGCTTCCGGAAGCAGTCACCAGCAGGGAAGAAGTCCCAGCATCGCTCCTGGTACAGCTTCCACACGTATGATTCCTGAAACAATTACATTTATTTAATGATTTTAAAAAAATGATGATTTTATGAAGACAAAAACAACCAATGAGGGCTGCACCTTTATTTTATGTACCTTCTTTATATATATCTTAAATATACGTATGTTTACTGACCTGTCCTGTGTGTTCTGTTTCATCTTTATTAATGAGATACATCAGGAAGAACCTGAAAGAGAAAAAGGGAAACAGAGAAAAGTAAGGCAACATAACAGGGTTGTTGGTTATTTGGGGGGTAAGAAAAGACATTCACAACTATATATCCTTTTTCCCGCCAAAATTAGCACGTTTATGCAGTTTTTTTAAACATGGGAAAACCCTCTAAAATAGTCAATAGACTCAGTAGTAGACCATTGCAGAAGATGAGTATCCCTTCCCTTTTTTTCTTTTTTTTCTGGTGTGTCACGTTCAACGTCACGGAACGTGCCAGAAAACAGTTGGCTTTGAGGAGAGCATATTAATTGTATGATTTGTACAGTAATAAATTAATAAAGAATAATTGTCCAAATCCCTGTTGATTTTATATGTCATATATTCACATCGCAACCGACTTATAAGTAAAGTAAAGGTAATTAGTCGCAACATAAAAAAATGAATACATACTGTATTTAAAAGTGTGTCTGCACATCTACGCTCTGAAAGGTAACTCACATGTAGTTGGCTAAGTTATGCTCTTCTAAGGTGTGGGTCTCAAAGCCATGTGGCGTCGTGTCAAAGTAGTCGCTTCCGATTCCACAGATGAAACACTTTGTCTAGAGGGAGAAGGGACAGTTCAGATTAAACACGTTCTTCTTGTAACTGAAGGAGAATTGAAGGTGGATTCAGTAAAGTGAGCGGTTAAATCCCTCTGAAACTCATTATCTTACCTCCATGTCCTCTCTGACCTGCTCCTGCTGGTCTCTCAGCTCTCCAAAGGCATCAATGATCAAACCTGACAGACAGACAGACAGACAGCATTTCTTACTAGTGCAGAAAATTTCAAACTTCTAGTCACAAATGATATTTTCTGACCTCTAAAACACCTTTTCTTATTCTCTAGATTTTCACTCAAAATTTATGTCCTGTTCACTCAGTCAGGAGGAGACTCCTAGCTTCACATCACATCAGAAAACACATGTTCCTTTGGTGGTCCTGGACAACATCTTATCTCTACGAACAGTGTTCAACTCACCCACATCCAAAACCATTTTTATGAGTGAATTTTAAATCAGTGCATACAGTGGGGGTTTTAGAGGTATTCCGCTGAAAATAGCTGCTTGTAGAAACCATTGACTGGCTGAAAGATGCCATAAAGCTCTGTGGAGCTGAGGGGAACTGTAGAATGATCACTCCTATTAACCTATTTCACATTACACAATCGTTTTAACCCATTGTTATTAGAAACATGTTATCATTATATGCCCCTTTAAAGCCACTATGTGTCAAATTCTGGCACAAGTTTTGGTTTGAGACAATCCTGGTGAACATTGATGCAATCTTCAATTATTTCATCGTGTGCATTGCTCTCTACCTCAGTGTCTTTTTTGATACAACCACAAGAAGGCGCCACTCTCACCAAGTGTCACTAACTCTTTGCATAGTGACTTTCAGTTAAGTGTTACTTATTGCAGAATTAAATTGTAGAATTTAAATTTTATTATTTATTTAATTATATTTTATTTGCATTTCTTGCGACATATATTAACACAGAAGTACACCTAGAAGAGCCTGCAGAACCCACCCTACTTTAAAGTGGAAACCGCTTATAGTGATCACATCTGTCTGGGTCAAATTGATTCACACACCCCTATACAGACAGAGCAAACACAGGATAGCACTCTCACTACCTCTGACAAAGAGACAATGAGTCAGCACCTGAGCACTGAAACCAGGGGTAGATATAGGCTTCAACCACCTGATCCTCATCCTCAGGGACAATTAGGCTCCACAGCTGCTTCTCCTCAGAGATATTTCGTTTCGCTATTTACTGGCTCACTTCTTCTGCCTTTTCTCTCACCACGGGTGAGGCATTGCCATTTTTTGGCCGGCTCTGCAGCGCGAGCACGCATGCAAATGTGTGGTGCCCCTTTCCCGGTGTTGTGCCAAAAAGTGAGGCAAAAAGTATCAAGGGAGTAAAAAATAAATCAAAAATTCAACTAACATTAGTCTAACATAGTTTTATAATGTTTTTCCATATGTTGTCATGGATGAAAAGACCCAAAATAAACAATGTTAGCGGACTAATTGATTATTATAAGCAAATTACTTAAACAGCGTTTGTATAGGTTTCCACTGTATAGGCATTTTTCTCAGTTTAGACTTGTATTACAGTAAAGTTGACACGATGTGTGAGTGCAGCTTAACAGTTGGATGCAGGGGAGCATCTAATTACCTTTTGATTAAAGAAATAACTATTTAAAAACCATACCCTGGATGATAGCCAGCAAGATGACAATGACAAAGAAGAAGAAGGTGATGTCAAAGACCACTCGGTAGAGCTCATATTCATCCCCGGCTGGGTCCTCAATTTCATCTCCTATGCCGCCGCCAGCACGCACGCCAACGTACATGTGGAACAGGTAACACTGCAGGAGGGAGGGAAAGGAAATGATGTTTTATAAACACAAAACCAACCTAAAGTAAGGTTGACCTCTGATATTATTGTCCTAAAAGCATATCTCTGCCCTCCACTCACAGTCATCATGTCATCGCACTTCATGTCCGGTTCATCCTCATCCTCGCTCATGTTGTAGAATTTGCGGAAGAAGTTGAAGGCCACCACGGTGTACAGGTACACCACCACAGCCAGCAAACCCACTGTCATCATCAGCTAGGAGGAACAGGTGGATGTGACATTAGTACAAGGTCAATGTGCAGAAAGCCTCATGATTATAGCCGCATCATTATAGTGGAAGTAAGGATGTCACCAGAACCGATACTTTGATATAAGTTGAAGGCCAAAATTCTGAAAACATGACATACGCGAGTACCGCAAGTACCAACACAGTCTCATGGCAGTCCGTGAAGTAGTCACAAAATGTAATCTATTTGATTCGTGTACATAGACACGAATTTCCCTTTTTTTCGTGACACTCAGCACGACTTTCAACAACAAATTTTTTGTGTGTTTTGCTACAAATGTCCAGTAACAAGTGATGTACGTGTGAATTTTCGCTCCAGTCTCTTCAAAACAGAACAACTTAGTTAGGTTTGGGAATAGATCGACTTGGTTAGGATTAGGCAACAAACTACTTAGTTAGGTTTAGAAAAAGGTTTGGGTTTGGGTTTAAAGAACACAAGAAGTGCCGTAACGTAGGTACGGAAGTTAAGTGACAAAAACGACTTAGTTAGCTCTAGGAAAAGATCGTGGTTTGGGTTAAAATAACTCCGGAAGTGCTGTGACTTACGTAAGTACAGACGTTACATGACAAATAAATCAACTTTGACTTGTTGTTTCACACGGTACACAAACACGGTCTCCTCCCTACGCGGCGTTCGCCACCCTCTATACTTCCCGGTCGCAATTACGTGAATACGAATTGATTTTGTGCTGACCATCACAAAAAAAATTTACTCTATGTACACAAATCAATATCTTAAATTTCATGACTATTTCACGAATTGCTGTGCAACTGGGCCACAGGTACAGTGGGTACTGTCAGGGCTCGAGACTAACGGGGTCCCAGGGACGATAGACAATTTTTCTGGTAATGCTGTGAACAACAAATCCATGTTGAAATCAGCAGGAGGAGAGCTAGTTAACGTTAGCTGCTAGCAGCCGGTGGGCAGCACAGCCCTGCTTAGCTAAATAACGGAGCTAACAGCTAACATACGGAGGTTGCATTGATACTGGGCGAAAGTAAATCAGAACGTTATCATGATGTGTTCAAATGTAATCTTGTAAAATTGAATTTTTGGCAAGAAACTTGAGGCGGATCATCAGGGATTAATAACAAATTTGCAAAAAAAAAACAGTATGCAAAAACAGTAATAAAGTTATGTATGTTGAAGTAAATGGGATATATTGTTTTGTTTTTGTTTTCTACGGTCAGTTCGAATTGGGTATCAAGAATCGTGGAATTTCACTGGTATTGGTATCGACTACTAGATTCCTGGTATCGTGACATCCCTAAGTGGAAGTGTGCAGACCTGTTTGCCGTTGTGAGTAACGGAGGACAGAATGGTGCGCAGGGTTTTGACACCCATGGCGATGTCCAGAAGATGACAGGCGTAGAAGAAGTTGTTGTAGTGTCCGAGCAGAGACATGAGCATGTACCAACACAGGTAGAGGAAGGTCTAGAAAATGAAAGAGGGCTGTCAGTCACACTCTAAACTGATTCACTCATTGTCCAAATCATACCATGAACTGTTTCCTTAACTCACATTGTCAGTGAAAATAACACCAAACTTCCAGATCTGGTACTTGAGGTCAATAGCTGTTACCCTACAGAGAGAGATGGACAAGTTTGTTCTGTGATATTATGCAGTAGAAAACCTGAATGGTTTATGTTAAGAGTGTACAGTACTTACCAGCTCAACATTGAGGCGTCTGGTTCGTGCTTCTTTTCATGCGTCATGGCACTGACGTCCAGAGAAGCCAAGTCCATTCCGAGCAACTCTGCGATCCTCTCTCTGCCGTAGATGTCACCATATTTATCCAGCACCTGGATATCACACACAAATTCCACTCCACTGTAGGAAATATCCCTGATTTTCTGCTGATATTTTGAATCAAAAGCGGTCTGGAAAAACTCACCTTTCTTTTCACAAACTTGTCCCAGTAATTGTTCGGGAAAGATCTGCATTGACAGAGAGCCATCGTAAACATTTCATTGAAAGTAATCTCAATTTGTAATGCAATATATTAGAGGTCTGAAACCTGACCCGAGTATGACATGCAACATGAACACTCCAGGCTCAGACTCCGTAAAACATATATTACAATTATTAAACATTAAAGGTACAGATGGTACTGTTCTTCAAATCATTTTTTCTTATTGAAATTCTCATTACACCCCGACAGCAATCAATAAATCATATCATCTAACAAAAGAAAGAATAAAATCTGGTATCTATGGCTGTCACAAGACTGTAATCAACCCGTCAAATCATTTCATTCAGTCCGAATGAAATGATGAGACGGCCTACCTGCCTTCCTGACTGACTCACTGACTGCTTATACTCACTGCGAGTCTTCCATAAGCTGTTAGCTTGACAGCTGTGGGTTATAACAATAGCCATGTTCGTTGTTTATGTTCATAAAGAAATGTGGCTACCACACAACCGGCACGGCATATTATGTTTTGTTAGCTAGCTAGTTAGATAGTACAATAACATTAGCTAAAGCTAATTCCATAAACCCGGTACAGTAGTAGACCTTTTTGACTAAGTCAACGCAGATGGGAATAGTTCAAGATGGCTTGCTCTCTGTGCTGTTCCTCACTGTGGAAACTACGAGCTAGCTGCTGCCCAAATCCTGTCATGGATTTCTTGCATAAACTCTAACTACTGGAAGAAGGTATGACCCAGTTTCCCTTTCTTAAAAGTGTTTATTGTTAACATAAAATAGGTTCAGAAAGTGAAAGCATGTTTATTTATATTGCAAAAGTTGAAATTCTACACTCCCTTCATATTGCCACTGACAGGCAGTCACTGTTTACTGGGATGACGCTGCCACCTCGTGGTTTCTCGGCGCGCCCTTGCAATATGCGCGTACGTGAGCAAGTTGCTGTATTTTTTCCATCATGTTATGTAGCAATATATAAAAAAAAAAAAGATAAAACGATAAAACCTAATATAATGAATACCAATCTTGTCCTAGAGACAGTCCATCACGTACACCACTCTGACACACATGCAACAGAACTGACGCCAAGCGGTTGTGACTTGCCAGCTAGCATTAGTTACTCATTTTAGCTGATTACTATACGAGGACGATAATAAGAGTTGAATGTGTAACGAAGTACTTTCAACAATCGCCAGTTTTTCAGGTTCTGGAGGGTGTTTTTGTTTATTTAGCAGGTTTGTGATAAACCTTTGTTGAATTGCTTTCTATCCTGTTTTCACAAGGAAAAAGTGGTGAGTCAGACTGCGTAATCATTCTCAGTGTCTTAGGAGAAAGTTTGATGCTAAAACATTGGCTTTGGGCTGAAATTGGCAGGCCTGTTCAGTACTCTACTGTCTATCCATCCATCCATCCGTCCATCCATCCATCCATCCATCCGTCCATCCATCCATCCATCTCTCTAATAATGTAACAGGGCTCTTACGGAGTGTTGAGCACCAGTCTGTCCCACTGGCCCTTGATGTCATCGTCCTCAGGCTGCTCAGTGACATAGACGCCATCAAACTCCAGCTTTCTGGCCAGCTCCTTCTCTCTCTTGAAGATGACCAGAGGGACCTGAAGGGTATAGAGGGAAACCAAGACAAAGCTGCTTGAAACCTACAAGCATGCACAAAAAGAAATGTGGATATTTTCCTGCGGAGCAACACCGCGTACCTTGAGGCAGTTGTAGCCGATGATGCAGAGGACGGAGATGACGGTGTGGATGATAGCAAAGAAGGACATGGCTGGCTCCATGTAGCCTGTGCTCTCTTCCAAGAAGTAGTACATGGGACCTTCTTCTTCATCGTCTTCTCCTCCGTCATCTAATCCGGAGCCATCCTCCTCAGCGCCGGAGCCTTCAAATAGGCCAGAGCCCTCAAACAGAGCAGAACCCTCATACTCCTCCTCACCTGGAGGACTGTCAGACACCTGGAAGGTCAAACACAAAATTAGTCTTTTGAGATGATTTTCATTGGTAATGAAGAAGCTTTTAACTAACTGTTGCAAATACAGATTGACATTGGAATACTACCTGCTGATGGCAGCTACGATTTTTGGAGCAAACCTTAATCCCGTCCAGGAATGTTAGTGCTTTGTAGTTGGGCAAGTTGTGTTTTTGATCAAATTTTTTGGCGATTAGGACATGACAAAAACAATTAAATAAATAATAAACAAAACATTAATAATAAAAATAGTAACAATAAAAAATAATACAACTAAATAAAAATATATAATAAATATATTATAAATAAATAATTTATTTACCCAATCATTAGAAGATTCACCTCCCAAGAAAAGTTTCTTAATGGAACTTACTCCGTCAACAATACGCACCCTTTGTATGGATGGACTTGTCGTCTCTTTTACGCACATTTTGGTTTTGTAAGGATGTCTTGAATGAAGATCTTGAATTATGTAGTTCCATGCTCCCCTGCTGTTTTGCTCCTGAATGAACTGACCTTGTTAAATTTATCACAACAACGTATGTTACGAGCCGGCCTAACAGCCGCAAAAAAAAATGCTGGCATTGTGCTGGAGTCCTCCACATACTCTCACAAAATCTCAGTGGTTATCTGTTTATCTCCATGTTGTTAGTATGGAACCTTCAATAGCTATATGATGCTAAAGAAAAAACTCTTATGGAGATCTATTTGGGGGTGGGGGGTGGATGTCACCTTTAGTTCTGTTTTGTTTTTTTTCCGATTCAGACTCTTGAACGCTGATTTATTGTCAGTGAAATGTATCATGATGCAGTGGCACATCCTACAGGTGGAAATGCCATCGTATTTTGCAGGATCGCTCAGAGTTGATACCGTATGTGTCGTCTAAAGTTAGTTAGAAATGCACAGACCTTGTAGAAGAGCAGGATGAAATTGAGAGCGAAGGAGATGAACAGGGCCAAGAACCGAAGGTTGTAGAAGTTGCGAGAGAGGTAGTTCTGCGTGGGAGCAAAGCACAAAAGCAACATTTCACTGGCTGATTCCACTGCATTAACATTTGGTCCAGCTAACAAATAATACTGTGTTAGGAGTCATCGTGTTGTTACACTACTGCTTGAACGTACTGAATAGGTGCTAAACTTCTTCTAGTATGTAGTTGCCAAACATTTTCCATTGGTAAATACACAGGCAAGTATATACAGGGATAAGGCCAAATAGTGTTCCAAGAAAACAATAGGACGGCCTTCTGAGTCACAAAAAAAACAAACAGTCCAAATCAAATAAAATGAACACATCAGGCTCCATTTCCAGCAATCTTTACTAGTTAAAATACCAGTATGTTACAGCACATGTCAGACTGTGGCACCATGTTGTGGCTTACAATATAAATGAAAAACTATGTACTGTAATAGAGAGCTGCTCACCATGAATTTAACCCTCTGGACCTCCAGCTCATTCCACAGCTCAAAGCCCTCCTCGACAGCTTTCTTCTCCTTCTTCGCCTTGGCCGCCTTCACAGTCTTCTCCTCTTTCTCCTCAGGCTCTTCCACCTTTACCTCAGGTTCAGGCTCTGGCTTCTCTTCCTTCTCTACCTTCTCTTCCTTCTCTTCCTTCTCGATGCTGGAAAAAAACACATGGCGAGAGAAACTTTCTTTTTAAACAGAAAAAATGACCTCTCTTGACTCTGATAATAAACTATCTTGATAACTACACAGATGTGTGAGAGTTAATAATGTACACTGAAATGTCTGGACACATTTCTGTACAAAAAGTGTGTTTTACATTCGATAGAGTCAAACTATGATTCATAATTACTTAACTTAATTACTAATTTGCTTTAAAAACATTACATATATTGAGAGATACGTTACATTGCATGCAATAGTTCACCTTCTGTCTCTCACACAAAACGCACATAGAGTGCCGTGGCACTCACTTGTCTCTGTAATTATCTCAGTCTTCAGTCAAAAAGTCAATTTATTGAAAAAAGATTGGTGTGATCATTTAAAAAATTCACAACATGATTTCATCCAACGAAATATTCTGCTTCAATCCATATTTTTGTCATTTGATACTTTCAAAAACATTTTGTTTCATATGCTACGGTACTTTTGCTTTGCCATGGACTATTACTGCATCGGGTGGCAGCATTGAAATATTTTTTCTAAAAATAGATATCACATGAAAATAGCACATTTTACACTGCTAAGAGTTTTATGTTTGTTCTAACTGTTAGATAAGCTATCTGGCAGTTTATGGTTTGTGGGGGCTGCGTATCGACTGATGTCATTGCTGCACTAAAGAGATGGAAACATTGGCACATCCTGAGTTGTCATAGTGCACTAAATAGATGGAGACTGATGAGGTGTTAATGACCCATCAGCGGAATATAAGAACATAGTACCCCTCAAGCCCCTTCATTTCCTTCCGTCTTCCCTTACATGGGTGTAACACAGGCAGACGACTTACTCTGCTTTCTCAGTCTCCGGAGGAGCCTCTTCTTCAGGTTGAACAGGTTGAACAGGTTGAACAGGTTGAACAGGTTGTTCTTCCTCTCCTGGTCCTCCTGCGGCTTCCAACTGTTTCAGTAATTGTTTGCAGTTAATTCACTGATTAATGGAGAGCGTACACATTAAACAACAGTAACAGATGGAACACCTCACCAGTTTTCTCTTCAGCAGCGGCGTGCCCTCTGGAGTCGGAGGCTCCTCGGCTGTTGTCTCACCAAAGTCTCCAAGTCCCCCGGGAGCGTTGAAACCAGGCAGGCGTCCACCTTCCCTCTCCTCGCTGTCCTGCTCTTCCTCCTCTCCTCCCATACCATCTAAGAGGTCTTCCCCCCCGTCTGAGTCTTGGACCTCTCGAGCCCCTGGTTCAGGTGGCAGGTCCCC
The DNA here is from genome assembly GCF_043250625.1 of Sebastes fasciatus. NCBI lineage: Eukaryota > Metazoa > Chordata > Actinopteri > Perciformes > Sebastidae > Sebastes > Sebastes fasciatus. The sequence goes on from NC_133801.1 coordinate 30,352,853, forward strand.
GTGAACTTCGTCCTGTGTGGGATCTGGCATACTGGCGAGGATCTCTGTCACTGTTATCTTCTTAGCGCCCTCCACTAAGCCTCCGCCGAACAGCACCTTCCATGTGAGTGTGAAGAAGCCCTTACATATACTATACACAAACATCAGGATGCCCATCACAACAGTGTAGATAAACGTAACAAGGGCGATCACCATCTCCTTCACCGTCATTTTTCTTAGTTTGCGGTAGCGACGCCGCAGGTTACGGAAGGTGAACATGTTGAAGAAGTCGACGACGCTCTTCAGGAAATCCGCAAAGGCCGAGGCGGCCTCTGGAGGTGCTTCTTCTTCTTCTCCATTGCCTTCTTCTCCTTCTCCACACTCTACTTTCTCTGCCCCTCCGCCCTCCTCTCCTTCCTCATCATCTTCTTCTTCTGCACCTTCTCCATCGGGCTCAGAGATGGATGCGGCAATGTTCATCTCAAAGATTGTGTCCTCGCAGAAGTTCACAAACATCTCCATTTTCTCACTCTCGCAGCCCTCGTTGACCACATCAAAGATGAACTGCCGTTTGGACTCTCGGACTTGTGGCATCTCCCACTGGTTGCGGTTTGCCTCGCTGATTTCAAAATAAATGCGCTCGATCTTCCTGCTGGCTCCCATGATCTCAATGCGACCTAGGAAAGGGCGGAAGTAGTTGATCACGCTCTCGGCCTGCTCCAGGAAGTTCTGAAGGCGGGTGTCGTGGGGTACGTGCTCTGACAGGTTTGTGAGCAGAACGGCGATATTGAAACCGATGTCTTTGGCCGGCTCTTGGAAACGATCGGCATATTCCTCAAAGTTGATCATCTCATTCTCGTCGGCTTCTGAGCAAGAGAGGAGGAACTGGATTTCTGAGGGAGAGTATTGCTTCTGGCTGTCCATGGCCTTGGAGAAGTCCTTCTTGGAGATCAGCCCACGGGGGTCAGTCACATAGTCTCGGAAGGCGTCGGACGCCACGATGTCCTTGAGCTTGAGGAACATGTCGAAGAACTTCAGGATCATCTCCACGTTGCTGGAGGACTCCACCAGCATGTCAACCATCTGCCGCGCGATGGTGCCGTTTACCACGTTGCCTAAGAGCAGTACGAGGTGAGAGGAGATGAGAAATATAACGAAAGTATGTGACAGAATCATAGACTGTATATAAAGATGGACGACATGACAGCTCCCCAAAAGTGAAGTCAAAACATCTGGATCGCCCCCTGGTGGCTGGCTGCAGTATAGGTTCTAAAGTCCGCCTCCTCCATGTTAGCGGATGGGACATGGGCCAAACCAAAAAGTCAAACTACACGTCAAATACATTTTTCCCAAATGTAGTGTCTGTTCAATTTTTCATTTTTGCAATAAGATTTTAATTAGTTATATACAGCTACTGTGGTGCTAACGTAGCAGCTAGATGGCTCATGCTAACAAGCTGCGGCCATGATTGGTTTGGGCGGGTGTGTGACCTCAATAACACAGCTCCAGCCCCCCCGATCACGACTGCGCAGACTCTGGCTCCAAATGACGTAAAAATCTCATATCTGGGATATGTTGGCTTCACTTTTGTACAGTGGGAGGAAGTGGAGACGAGTTGTCCATCTTTGTATACAGTCTACGGACAGAAAGGAGAGGACATCACTAGACTGGGACGGACATCATACCTTCAAGCAGGGACAGAAGCATCACCACCATTTCCTTCTGAAGGTCCAACAGCTCCTTCAACAGTCCAATTTGACTGGAGTCCTGCAACAAAGCCAAAACACAAAGAAAAAACACAAACAGTAGAGACATGATATTGTTAACATGTGCACCGACTGATGATATATATCACAGTTTAATTTGAGAGGATATGTGCTTCTTTCTGAGACGTAAAACGGTGAGAGACGCTACCTCAGAGTGTGCTCTACTCCAAAAATGATCCTGGGTTTGCATTTTTAAATAAAGAATATGCATTTTTAGCATCATAATTAGTACACTGGATGCGATGGACAGCAAGACAAGACATTGGAAACACAGGCAGGTATGAGAGGAGGGAAGAAAATGCTTCTGCTAGACAGCACCGCCTTTGCCCTTTATCTGAAAAAGTGGCTGCAGCATGGGAGCAAGGAAGACATAAACATATTTGCAGACGCTGATCTGAGCACTCCTGAAGACCTGCACCAGCAGATAACAAAAATAAGAGCCACAAATATTTTAGACAGTCTAGAGTGGTTGTCAGGCTGGTGGAGATCTAGAGGATAAGGGTGTCAGGTTGTGCAAGCATCAGCCACCTGTGAAATCACAGTGGCACCTTTTAATACCTCTACAACACAAAATATACAAACATCCAAAATACAGCCTAATGAAAAGAAGCAAAGCAAGACATTTAGATTCTTTAGGCAACAACGTGAAACAAATCTCATGAATTAGGAAGGAATAGTCAATATATAATCTTTTGCATGAAGAAATAAAGTTTCCATTTGTTGTAAACCACCTTTAACAATGGAGTAACATCTTTCAGGATGCGGCTGAACGGTCACAAGTGATTAAACTTGTTGAATCTTTTCCTATAGTCACCGTTTATTAAAAACTGTCTCTGAATGGACAGTCAGTGTCTGTCCCTGTTACACATTTTCCCTGAATTCAGGGACAATGTCTAACTGAAAAAAAATTCTATAAACACTAATATTGGTAAACGCAAAGGAAATACATGAATTACTGCGGAGGGAATACACAAAGAGGGAAATGTCAATGATTTGGGTATTAAAGGAATACTTCACCCACAAAATGTCTTACTTAATTGAAGTAAATGGGGGCTGCATTCAACAAAAGCAAAACTATATCAAAACATCCCTTTACAGACTCGGTCGTATGCTCACTACTTCCCAAACAAATGCATCTTCACTAAAACCTTACTATTTAAAACAATTTGGACTCGACTGGATAAATGAAATTGGGATTATACTGCACGAGTTGTGTGAGAGTTTGTAAATGGATGTTTTGATATAGTTTTGCTGTTGTTAAACGCGGCCCCCCAAAACCCTCACAGGTACTGCATTTAGCATAAAAAATATGCTCAAATCATAACATGGCAAACTGCAGCCCAACAGACAACAACAGCTGTCAGTGTGTCAGTGTGCTGACTTGACTATGACTTGCCCCAAACTGCATGTGATTATCATAAAGTGGGCATGTCTGTAAAGGGGAGACTCGTGGGTACCCATAGAACCCATTTTCATTCACATATCTGGAGGTCAGAGGTCAAGGGACCCCTTTGAAAATGGCCATGAAAGTTTTGACTCGCCAAAATTAGCCTAAATTTTGGAGGGGTTACTTAGCCTTTTTTGCAAAAAAGCTAGCTACAACCTAAAAATCGCAAATTGCATCAATGCTTTAAATAAATTAGTGGCGTTAAAATGAGTTTGCGTTAACGCGTTATTATCGCGTTAACTTTGACAGCCCTAGCCCTTTGATTCGTTCGCTGTGGAAGCATGCGAGAAAAACAAAATTGTCTTCAAGGCAATACAGGGTGAATAATTGATATACAAACGGTCATTTTGCGGGTGAAGTATCCCTTTAAGCTGCTAATAAATAATGTGATGAAGCATGAGATCTTTAAAAGAAAGCATGAAGGGCCTCTAAATGAGAGATACAGATTCTTACGCCATTTCGTTGTCCAGGATCGGGGAGCATCTAACAGGGTTACACACGGAAATAAAAATGTTATCCATCAACATTTTTACTTCATTTTTGTATTTGTATTAACCTGGAATTTTATATTTTAAATACATATATTTATCTATTTTTAAACCCTTTGAAGCTTATTAAATTTGAGTGTTAGTAAATCAGCGCAGATCCGCTCTCTTATCCAATACAAAAACATGAGATATGACACATTTTCAGAACACATGTAAAAGTAAATTTCAACACAGGGTTTCTGAAAATGTATATATGACCACAACTCATCTGTAAGTGCTGATGCAAAAGTTATTCTATCTTACCTTTTTTAAACAAAGCCTAATAACCTAACATTTGAAAGATATCAAAGATATAAAAATACAAAAATGCATTTTAAATAGTAGCATGAGTAGCAATCAACAATGTTAAAGTTAGACGGAGTAAGAAACACTGCAGCTCCTTGTTAGATCAAACCAGTTACAGATTATTCAAAGCAAACACACGTTTGTCCAAAGCACGATCAAACCCTAATCACTGGTCAGTACTATGGAATGAATAATCAGGTGAGGTGGATTAACTGTATTATACAGGATCAGAAAGAAAATGAAAGAAAAAGAAAGAGTAATTGTTTTTCCTCAAATTGTTTCTGCCATCTAAACTTGAATTCATGTTGATGACGACGTGAATCTTGGGAACTGATCTGTGAAAGTGTGCGAAGGAGGAGCCATAACATATTTCAGCAGTATAATGATAAACAGATATTATGTAGTAAAATAAAAAGTCAAAACAGATTATTTCAAATCAATTAGCATGGCTAATAAATGTAGAAGCAACATGGCTACCTGGAAATTAAATTAGGTCTTAATTAAATTAAATTAAATCTATATTAAAGATAGGGTCGACGATGTTGGAAAGCCAGCATAATTTGAATGTAGCGTCGCCTCATGAGCTCCGTCTAAACCCAACCCCTACCCTCGGGGCTCCTTCCAATGCAACGACTAAGACGCCAGGAGAGGAGGTGTGGAGAGGAATCGAGGGTGTACAAACTGGGAAATGGGAAAGGCCCAATGTGTTTGTGACTGTGCTTAACACTGACCACTATTGTTCATCAAAAATGCGTCTACTAAACAAGACAACGGTCATTTTCTGCATTTTTTGACAGCGGATCAGTTTGAAATATCGCAGGGAGTAATGAGGCACTCGGGAGCAGCCACAGGGAGCTGTTAGACGAACGGCTGCAGGCGACAGGTCGCAGAGCGAGGTACTTTCACTCTCGCTGTTGGCAGACTCATGTCGTGTGCAGCATAAAATCAGATCACGGTTGCTCACAGAATGATGGAAAAAGGCCAATTATTGCCTGACTTCTTTATTAAAACGACAATAGTTTGTTTTGCTGCCCCCAGTATTCTGGGACCTGTAGTATTAAAGCACTTTTGCTTCTACACCAGTAAACAGCCAAATCAACCAGGACTGAATTCTTACGGATTGCCACTTACAACATAAAACGGCTCAGTAAAGAGGCAGAAACAATCCGACAAAGAAAAGAGGGGGAAGGCTAGTTCAGATTTAAAAAGCAATTCATTAAACAAAAGAATAATCAAATAAATACATACTTTACGCTGCAGGAACCATGAGAGAGAGAAAAAATTAGTATACCCAAAGTGGACTAATGAATTAAAATATACCATTATGGAAATTCATACACTTCTATTTGAAAATTGCTTTGATTCATCTTTTGGTCAACTGTAATACAACAAACACATTATTAAGGTCATTCAAAATGCAGAACTTTCTGGATTCTCTACAGACACTACCCATGAATTACACAATGAAATAAACAGGGTAATAAATAATATGCCTAGAAAATGGTTAAGAATGAATTGGGATGTTTCTTACCTGAGCAAGTTTCATCATCATATGAGCAAAGACGTGCAGGAAGCCCACAACAGCATCCCACAACCTGCTGTGAGCCAGAGACTGCTGGTTCCCAGTACAGGGACCCTGACAGACACAGAAACACAATGTGGAAAATGATGTCAATATATTTAATAGGAGGTTATTTTCAGTGTGGACAGCAGATTCAAATCTAGCTTTATTGTTTCCTTTCATTTATTATAGTGTAGTTTTGGTTTGTTAGCTTGTCTGGGTTATGATCTCTTGGACACATATCCTAACATTAAAATGTATTGTGGAGAAAGTAGGTTTCAGTTTTTGGAAGAAATAACTTCCGGTAACACTTCATAATAACCACCAGTTATATATGATAAATTGATAGTTAATAAAAACAATGAATTGATAATTAATCATGTTTATTAATTATTAGTAATGCTATTATTTCTGTAATTTTATCATTCATGTTTGTATAATATTAAATAATTTGTTTACAAATTATACATTATATCATAGCTGATAAGAGGCAATAATTACATTTTGATTACATTAGTAAAGTATTTATTATCAGTTTATTGTTGCACACATTAGAACATTTTATATACTATATCACGTATTTGTTAATGATTATCAAATTATTTGTAAATCTTTGTATAATTGTATATATATATTGTAAATTGTTTGTAGAACATCTATAAACATTACATAGATAGATGGACCAGAAATCAATTAATAATCATTGACAACATATTAACTATTGATCTAATTAATGTTTATAGATGCTTTACAATGTATTTATTAACCATTTAATAAGATATTATAATCGTCAGTTGCAACTTTATAATAGCCATCCAAATAATGTTTATAGATGGTTTACAAATCAATTATTAACCATTAACAAAGTGTTACAAATATCTGTAATGTTTATATATGTTTTACAAACAGTTTATTTGAGGTTTACAAATACTATCTTAATCATTAACAGATACTCAAATATATAGTATATAAAATGTTATGTGTGCAGCAATAAACTGTTAAAATAACAAATAATAGCATTACTAATATTTAGTAAACATTATTAGTTATCATTTTTGTTGTTTGTTAACAGTAAAATAACTGTTACCTAAGTTAAATTAAAGAAAGGGTCGACGAAGTTGGAAAGCTAGCATAATTTGAAAGTAGCATCGCCTCAGGAGCTCTGTCTAATTTTACCCCTGGAGTCCCCTTAAAATCATGTTTTGAATTGTGATTCAACATTTAAATCATCCATCATTCATTCAGGAACTTTCTTACCTGGATGTACTCAGTCAAGCTGTTGAAGACCTGCTTGGCCACAGTCATTGCTTTGGAGAAATTCCTTTTACCAGGCTGGTCAATAATGTCTTTTCCTGAGTAGTACCAGTAAAAGTCACTGATCGACTCCTGTATACAGGACGGAGGAGGAAGAAAACAACATGTTGAATTCTATCTTACTATCGAATTGGCCCATATGAAATTATACTATAAGGTTTTTTTTAGTGTATGAAATTAAGGTATATTTATACTGATATAACAGAAAAATGTAGTCTGAGTACATTTATACAACTCAATTTATGTTAACCTGAAGTCACTCTTTGGTATAATAAACAAAAAGACTATATTTTCTGGAATAAACGTAATACGTGTGCGCTGGTTGACTAAATTTGAATGAACAAAAATCCTAAAATCTTTCAACAACAATCAACTAAACAAAGTGGGTTTTCACAAAAGGAGCCCACGGTGTGGAGTTAATGGGACCAAGATCAGAGAACCACTATCAGTCTATCAGAATGACCTGTAGTCGCAGCAGGTAGTCCACAGTGCAGATGATGATATTGATGGTAGTCGTGCTGCCTGTCTGAGTTCTCAAGTAGTTCTGAAAATCTGAAAATGGAAACAAGATGCACTTTAAATGGAGTTTGTAACAATTGAAATACCATCATTCACAGTACTGATTAAATCAATCTAAAATGAAAAACATAATAACTATAGCTTTCATTCTTTTTGCAGCACAAAGCTAACGCTTTGTCCACACTGCGAACATCAGGAGTGCGTGGCGGCTGCGTTGCTTGGCGGCTGCGTTGCTTGGCGGCTGTGTGCGTGATTCACGCGTCGGGTGTTCACACCAGATACGTTTCTGCTGCTCAACAGCTGCTGTCAGCCCTTTCTTTCTACATAAAGTTTGCCTTTCATAATGGCCATTTAATTTAATTATAAATGTCATTTATATTTATTTAGACAGAGAAAGGTTAAGAAACGTGTGGCAATTTGTAAATAATAGTAATAATCCACAATTAAAGCCCGTACTATATTCATACATAGAGCTCTCCAAGTCACTGCATGTTCTACAACACTCTCCTGCACATATTTCCGAATAAAAGCCTCGTGTTAACAAATGAAGAAATTCTGTCCACAGAAAAAACACTTGAGGGCTTTTATTTTGAAATGAAAGCAGGAAGTGTTGATTTAAAAACAAGTCTTTACTTTTTTTCATCTCAGTAACATTTTCTACAGAAAGAGACATTGAAACTGTAGTAATCTTGCTGGTATGATGTCAATATACAGTCAAAAGATCACCTTCACTGTGTTGCTGCTGTGAAGCGCACGCGGCTCGCGTCATAAATAGGCGAGACCTCGAATCCCTAGAAGAGACGGAGCTGACACGCAGCCGAGCCGCGCGTGAGGCGCTCCCAGTGTGGATGAAGCTTAAGGCTACAGTCTTTTGCGTCTTTGCGCAGGCGTCACGTACGCCTTTGAGGACATCATTAGGTTACGTGCAGAACACAAATTTAATGAAACTATCAATGCCTCACTCGTAAAAATGATCATTTGTCAAAAACTAAAAAAGTTTTTAAAAGTTCAAATAATGTTAGTTGTGTTGAGAAATTATTTGTTCATGTTTTTACATTCAAAATTGTTTAGGAAAAATATGTTTTGTGTGTTTATTTATTCATATTTGACAAAAACACTTTTTTAAATTTATGGCACAATTTCAATACTTTTATCAATTATTATGGTTTATTGACATACATAACCTTTTAGCATAGGTTGTACAGATTTTAGGGATATGAAACATTTGAAGATACTCCAAGAAATGACATCACAATAAGCAAAAATACCAATGTAGGCACAGGCGGCCCATTTCTATTGCAGAGTTCGAAGGGTTAAAACAGGCCGTAGTTCGGTAAAGAGACTCACCGTTATTGTGGCCCTCACAAAGAAGCTGCAGGAAGCGGAAGATGTCACACGTAAATTCATCGTCCGACATCACTTTCTCATCTGGGAAGAGACACACAGGAAATGCAGGTAAATCTTGTTGGAAAAGAAAGTTTCAACAGTCCCAGTACCGAGTACATGTGGACTCTATTCTGTTAGAATACACAACAGTAAACACAAAAATAAGCACAAGGTATTAGGTGTAAATACCAGTGTATTTTACCTTTTTTTAACTCAACACATTAACCCACTATTCAACATTTTAATTTGCCCTTGCATCACTACGTGTACATACATTACATATGGGCACAGTGCTTTGACAAATAAAACAATAAAACAATACACTGGTGTAAGTGTCTCCATCTTAACAATTCATTGTTATCTATTGTTGAGTCAAAAAGCAAAATAATTCTGCCTCCCAGGCAAAATTATCTCACCAGTTCCAAAGACAAATCAACTTTTTACAGAATAGTCGTTTTATTGAAATTAGTGCAGCGATTTGTCCCATTTCTAAATTAAAAAAAATATTTAAAAAAATATTTTAATAAAGAAAAGTGCACTGGGAATTAGAGATTAATTAGATTCTTTTCTAGTATTAAGTTAAATCAGGCTAAATCTGAAACCACAGGACTTGTTAAAGCAGAATAAACAGTTTTCAGATTAGATTAAGCATCAATTGTGTTTATCAAAAATCTGGTGAAATGGTGATTATGGTAATCCAACTTAATATTACACATTCACTGATACATACTAAACACTGCACAATGCTACAGTGCAGTGCCAGATTCAGTAGTGAAATACTATCGATAAGCAAAAATCTTATGTACAACAGTAGATCAAACTGAAGCACAGAGTGTGTGTGTTAGTGTGCGTGAGATGACATATATTAGTGTACTTGTATTGTATGTATGCACGTTTGTAGAAAAGTGTCTGTGACTGTACAAACATGTGCACTGCAAAGCCTGTAAAATTGTAAGTACCATCACTTCACCACCACTTAGAATATGTTAGTATAGGCTTCCAACTGCTCCCTCCCCCCAGACGTTACCTCTGTCTAGCACTCCAGATACTTTTTGTACAGAAAACATCTATTCAACAAAACTCAAATGGACAGCAGGTCAAACACTGGTCACATCACATTGAAAAGGACATGGAGTACACAGATAAATGAAGACAGGAACCCAACGAATAACAGATATATATATATACACAACGGAGGAAACACTCACAAATGTTGACAGTGAACACGGGAATACACAGATAACTTCAAGGCACTCCGTCATGCAGGACAGATCTACTGAACTCTGCAAATTGCAGTAAGCTTTGTAAGAGGATGGATGTTGGGGAAAAAAACACTCAATACACACCAATACATAAATCAAATGCTGGAAAATGCAAGAGTTAATTCCTGTTAGTTGGAAGTAAATTATTACAACTAATCTTCTTACAGGACGTGAGTAGTTTTTTTTATGTGGGTGCGGTTCACTTGAGTATCTTTTGACTTATTTAAATCCCATCCATTACAAAATACTAAGTGTACAGCTCTCTGTTAGCATGCCATCACAAACTGGCTGCTTGAAAAACTGCCTTTGTTAAAAATGCACAACAGTATTTCACCTCTATACTGGGTCAATATAATTTAAATTTACAGTCGGTAAGGTGGTTCTAATAATACTATTGATAAATAAGCCAAACATTAACTAACAGCAGGTCAAGAATATGCACAATTTGACTGCTGAAACTCAGAGCTGGTCAATATAAAGGCCCCGACACACCAAGCCGACGGTCGGTGGTCAGACAGTTTGGGGCCGTCGGTGAGCGCCTGTCGGCCTAGTTGTTGCGCTGTGTCAGCTCTAGTCTGCCCGTGTCAGAATTGGTGCCTAGAGCCCGTCGGTGAGAGAAATCACTCTGATCGGCGGTTCAGCTTTAAGCGAATCAGTGCACAAAAAGAGAAACGGAAGTGAGTAAAGCAAGCCAACGAGTAAAGTCAAGAGGACACACACAGCAGGCTCTTCTCATTTATCATCTTCATCTCATCTGATCATTCCAATACACGGATATTTTCACAACGACATGGCCATCTGGATTGAAGCTTAGTGGTGAGTGAGAGTGGTGTGAAAACGGTCGGCAAACGCTGCTTTGTTTCATGTACGTATCATAACAACGGCTTGTATATCTGCCGTCCTCGGTCTTCTGGTTTCCCTTTTTGACCGCCGCCTGCTGGTGTGGAGAGTTATTTATTTGTTATTTGAGTTATCATGCAGGCGCAGAACGTACGTGGTAACTGGCTTTTGGCTGTAGTCTTTGCGGTGTGTTCGAGTGCAACTTGTCACCTAAGACAAAGATGAAGTGAGGCCACGCAACAGTCGGCCTGCTAGTTCTTTGATGTCGATTTGGTGTGTCTGGGCCTTAACATTGCTATCTTTTAATCTTCACATGCGGTGGCGGCGGCGGCCTATATTTTACGTCAGCCATCATTGTGTTTACTGTGGCACTAACCAGGGGCTGTATGCTCCGTGTATGTTTTCAAACGTTGGTCTATTGGATTAAATCCAAAGTGGCAGAAACGAGAAAAAACCTTGTATTGTACTTCGCCGTAAGGAGAGGGGGGGGGGGGGGGGGCAGCTCCGGGAGACGGATCTTAATTTAGCAGAGCTGTAGTAACACAAATTCAGCCAGCGCTAACCCCAGAGACTCCTGGCGCTCGTGTTTGCACTGGCTGAAAGCTAGTGGCTACTGCTAACCGCTAAACTAAAGCCCCGTGTCCCTGAGCTGTCGCCCGCCCTCCTCCTAGCGAAGTAGTTTCCTGGTGGCGGGGAGGACGAAACGAAAATATGAGTCATTTTTCTCATTTCTGCCACTTTGGATTTAATCTAACAAACAAACTATAAAACGTACACGGACCCGGAACCTGCAATGTAATCACATTGAAAACAGAAAAGCCTTGGACTGAGGGCAGACTCACTATCGCCTCTCGAAGTACAAGTGGTATTACAAGACAGGACGGGCCGGGGCTAGCTGGTTAGCATGCTCATTTCAGTAGATATCTCTGCAACGCAACACATAAGACATCTTTGACATAACGTCAACACTGTATCCTCTTCAGTCTGATGATAATGTTTGAATGTTTTAAACTAAAATTCTGGACAGATCTTACATATTGCACCTTTAAGCATTAGGCAGAGAATATTGTGTATAAACAAGTTATTCAAATTGACTGGAATACACTATGTGGAAGTTACTAGAAAGCTCTGTTCTGTGTAGCATTTCAGCTTTTCAGCAAGTTTTTCTCTCTTATATTGACTATTCAGTTATTTTTTCCTTTATGATCCACTCTTTGTGACACATGAAGCTATGTAGGTGTTGCACTTTTTACTTCAATGTACCCTGGAAGACTGTCTTGTTGAGTTTTTCCAACAACAAGGCCACAATTAAATGGCGCTGTTGCGGTAAAGCAGGATTCAACGGAAACATTTTCGGAAAAGTGAGGATTTATATGCAGTGGCTTGACACAGATGGTCTCGCTGCGGGGGTTAGTTCTGGGCGAACCAACTACATCTGAATGATGTGAATAAGAGAGAGATACAGGGCTTAGAGAGTACCTACTGCTGCGGCAATTCATTTCAGAGTTTCTAGGACACAGGGTCAGTTGAGTTCTCTATGGTCTACTTGAGAGAACTGAGTGGGAGAGGAAGAATGAGGTTACTGCCTTTCCTTCCCAATGATCAGTCACAAGACAGAGTGTCAGAGTTACAGTAGATCTGTGATAAAAACACTCAAGGTTGAAAATCAAACCTTACATCACTTCAAGAGGAAAACGGAAGAGACACAAGTACAGCAACAGCAGCAAGTGCGTCATTGCGACAAGTGACTGTAAAGTTTGATTTCATTGGGTCCTTGAGTGTGAAATGAAATGCATATTAAGGTCACTGCAAGGAAAAGACTAGTTGGGTGAATAAGAGCTAAAAAGAGACAGAGAGGAGAGGACAGAAAAGGAGGGAAAGAAAGAAAGTAAATATCAGATCATTTACCGCGTTCTAGCTTCTTATCTGAGAACCGTGAGAGCAGCAAAATGACGTGTGGGAAACACATGAGCATGAGGGGTAAAAGGTTGAACCGGGCAAAGTGAACGGGATGTGGGGGAGAGAGAGACACAAAGAGACGCAGTGAGTCCAGAGATCTCATGGCTGACAGTTTCATACAGTCAAGATGCTGGGACTAAAACACAGAGTATCGTGGCTGTAACACTCGAAACACACTTACACGAAAACATACCTGCAACCAGGGTCCACAAACAGACACACTCAGACACACAAGGATGCACACAAGAATAGACTACACACTGGAACCAGAAACATGTCAGAATATAACAATACAACAATATAACAATACAACAGGGATGGGGCAGTGTGTGTGTGTGTGTGTGTGTGTTTGTGTGTGTGTGTGTGTGTGTGTGTGTGTGTGTGTGTGTGTGTGTGTGTGTGTGTAAATGTAGCAGTCAGTATAACAGTGTGTTCAGATGGTGTGTGACGGTAAGAAGCTGTAGTCAATACTCACTCGTGCCTTCCTCTGATACCATCCCAAGTCCCTCAGCCTTGTTTTGTCTCTCAAAAGCATTCAAGTCCAAAACGCTGTCAACACAAATTATTCAGTCAGTTTAACAATATGCAGCCCTACTGTTCAAACTTAGCCCTTCTCAAAGCAATGTTTAGAGTAAAACAGTCTTCCAAACCTCGACAATCAAAAACAAGTTAGGTTAACAAAGGAAAATTCATTACAGACCTGCAGGTCTGCATCAGAGCCTGACAGCTAAGGAAGAATCCCACATCCTTTTTATCCTTCAGATACTCCAGCATTTTCTGCACACAGGCAGGAAGGCAGAAAACAAAGGTTTAAGATGTTGAGTAGTATTGTCGTTAGACTGAAAAATAGAACATTTAGTTGAGCACTTTATGCCTCACCTGACACACCAGATGGTTTGCTTACACAGAACCATCTGAGAAGCTGTCATTAGAAAAAGGCACTTTGAAAAAATACTTGGCAGGTGATTGGTTGAACCATCTGTCAATCAAACTCTTGCCGAAGCCAGTCGGGAGAAGAGCAAAAAACAAATTTTCTATCGAGTAAAGCCTTCAGTGCCGTTCTCTGCTCTTCTTTCAGTAAAGAAATACTCCCTAGTTCTGATATAACTTGTGTTTCGGCAGCATCTAAGCTAACCTCTTTAGGAGCCGCCCGTCGCCTCGCGGTGTCGCGTCACACACACCTAAACCACCAGTAGCTCCGAACGCATTACTTGAAGCCTGACAAGATGGATTCTCGTGTGATATCACGGAATCCAGCTGCTGTGCAAGGTAACTTTATTCCAGCTTTCTAATAAAATGTAATTGTCTAAAACGTATGTAAAACTCGTACGCACTAGGCAGCCCTGGAATTTCATCATTTTAGGGGCAAGGCTACTTGGCCTTTGGTGTCAATTTTTTGAGGCCACAAAAGGCCAAATGCCAGTGCAGCAAGGCCATCAAATAAAACAAAGTTAAGTCCGCAGAAATAATGAATTTAACTTAAGGATGATTTTATTTTAAATACATGGTATAACTAGCAGTGAAATAAATAAATAAAACAGCTGTTTATTTCACAAAATAATGTATTGGTATTTAAAAATGACCAGTATTTGTAAGTTGTTTATTGTTATTTCCTACTTTGTTATGATGTAGCCTACAGACAAAGTTAATACCATTGAAAGTCCAGTTATGAACAACATGGATCAAAGATTTGTGGCTGTTTTAGTTCTTAATAATACATTCATCCTCAGAATTATTTTGTATCTAATATTTCACACACAGTGCCAGTAGAACGCTCGCAGGGAAGGAGAAGGAGACAGTTTTTGGTGCATCCCCAGTTTTCCAGTGGTTCATACCAGGCTCAAAATCGAACCCACTACTGGTTATGTGCGCAGCGTTTCACTTGATGTTGCCCAATAAGAATTCAGAATCTCTACAAAAGACACTGATGTCTAAAAACCGTATTGCTCTGACAGTGGCGGTGGAGAAATGGCGAAATCAGCTGTTGGCAGTGCGGGCAGGGCATCAAGGCCACTGTGGCCGATGGGCATATGGGTTTTTCAGAAGGGCATGGAGCCAGATAGAGCCGGTGAAATTCCTGCCCTGCTCATAGGGTTTATTTACCTGCTGTACTTCACAGTTGCCTCCATTGAGGATGGAGATTCCCAGTTTGAGAGTGGAAGAAACCATGACTCCAGGTTCACCTGAAATAAGACGATACATCAGTGGTGTGCAGAGGTGGAAAGAGTACTCAGATCATTTACTAAAGTAAAAAGTACCAACACAACCGTCTACAAATGCTCTGTTACAAGTAATGTCCTGCATTCAAAAAATTACTTCAGTAGAAGTACAAAAGTATTAACATCAAAATACCAAAAGTAAAAGTGCTCATTATGCAGAATGGCCCATTTCAGAGTGATGTATATGATTTGATTATTGACGCGTTAATGTCACTTTACTGATGAAACTGGTAAAGGTGGAGCTAATTTGAACTACTTTACTGTATATCAGAATCTATTTGTTGATTATATTTTGTATTAAAAATGTGAATCTGAAAGTAACTAAAGCTTTCACATAAATGTGGTGCAGTAAAAAACTACAATATTTCCCTTTGAGATATAGTGGAGTAGAAGTATAAAGTGCATAAAATGTAAATAGTCAAGTAAAGTACAAATATCTCAAAATTGTACTTAAGTTCAGTACTTGAGTAAATGTACTTAGTTACATTCCACCACTGGTGGTGTGTGAGACAATGTGTTTTGTTGATTAGTTTCTCAAATAGCACTTATCTGATTTGGACTAAATGTAGGAAAGCAATGTACTGTATATCACATCTCTGTCCTAGCATTCAATTGACTGGGCTGAGAGGAACTGAAGAGCTACACAGCAAAAAAATGACCTATTTGTTACAGATCACCTCAGATGGGTAATTTATCATTCATGCGGCTAAGATACACTTTATAAAAAACAGCATTTATAAATGGCGAATTGGTAGTTTATTAAACTTAGTTAATAGTAATTGTACTGTTAACAAACAATTAAATTATAATTAATATTGTTAACTAATTATTAGTAATGCTAGAATTTACGTTATTTTATCATTAGTTTGCGTAATATGAAAGAATTAGTTTGTAAATTCTATATTGTATCACAGCTGACATGTGACGATAACAATTATATTCTGATTACATTAGTAAACTATTAACAGTTTTTTGTTGCACACATTATAAAATTGTATATACTATATTAAGTATTTCTTAATAATGACCAAATGATTTGTAAATCTTCAAGAAATTGTTTGTCAAACATCTATAAACGTTACGTAGATAGACGAACCAGACACCAATTATTAACCGTTGACAAAGTATTAGCTATCTATCTAAATAATGTTTAAAAACTATTTATTAACCATTTAACAAGGTATTATAATCATCAGTTGCAACTATATAATAGCCATCCAAACAATGTTTATTGACCTTTTAAAAAAACAATTATTAACTATTAACGAAGTGTTACAAATATCTATCTATATAATGTTTATAGATCTTTTACAAACAGTTTCTTTAAGGTTCACAATAATATCTTAATCATTAACACATACTTATTTATATAGTATATCAAATGTTATAATGTGTGCAAGAAAAACTGTTAAAATAACAAATTATAGCATTACTAATAATTAGTAAACATTACTAATCATCATTGTGTTGTTTGTCAACTATTACCTAAGTTTAATTAACTACCATTTATAAGTAATAGTTATTATAAAGTGTTACCGGATAGCCTACAGAAAAAATATTTAATACAATGTCCCCACAAGTGACGACCATGTGTGTGCGTGAGTGTGTGTGAGTGAGTACAGCAGCTACCTTTACAGGCGCTGATCATCTGCAGCACCATCTCTGCAGCCCCACGGTTGTGTAGACGGGACTGCTGGTACAGAAGCCTCTGTTTCTCCATCTCCTTGTCCTGTGAAGCAGAGAAGAGGGGACACAGCTGTAACCCTGCCAACCGGGACTGCACTGCCCCCCGCACTCACTCACTCACTCGCACACAAACACACACACATCCTCCTAATTCTGTCCTAATTATGACCATCCACTGACTGCGCACAAAGACGTTTTCTAAAGACATAGGAGACATACAAGATTTAAACTACCCAGTTTTAATTATTAAAACAATGTTAATCTAATTTATGTTCATTACAAACTAGAAACAATAACAAGCAGCTATGCAGTAGTAGTAGTCAAATATGTGAAGTTATTTTTGTCAAAAATAACTACTGTATCTCATCAGGCCTGTCCTCGTAGTGAGGTCGCCAGAATTAATGGTACCTCCACTGTCTTGGTGATGGAAACATTTTGGCTCAGGAGCTGGCTGCAGCACTGGCCCTTTATTCATAGAAAAGCTAAATCTAAAATACTAAAATCACATTAATTCTCACAGAGATAGAGATACACACACACACACACTCTTCCAATGGAACACAATGTGTGTTAGTGATGGAGACAGTTATTCCAGCTCTTGACATCTTCCAGAGGAAGCAAACGTTCGATGGCAGCAAACATTTCTTCCCAGGGCATACCACACATTTCACACAGTCGTACGAGGAAGCAACAGCAGTCGTCTGAGTAACACAGCATGCATATCCTGCAATCCAACAGTCCAACTCCCTGTTGTTCTATCTCAGAGCCCTACGGTTATGCTACCTGCAGCAGCATCATGTGTCTGGGACACTACCTGCAAGTCTGTAAACCTGAGCTGAAATTAAGGAAAAGGCGTTTATTTGAATTGACTATCAAAAAGTTTTGGATATTGATAGTTAATAACCTAAATTTGCACTTGCAGGGCTAGCCAATTTTTCATTGTTTTTCAATTTAATGAATCAAAGAATTTGATTTGATATCTACGACGGCGTATTATGGCCATTGAAGGTTAAAAGAAAAATCAATTACATAGCCGGGGGAGAGGGTTGTATTCCGAGAAAAATACTCAGAATTTACGAGAAAAACATTGTACATTCTCTGAGATTAAAGCGGCAAATTTATGAGAAAGAAACTCGGAAAAATAGTGTTGTTTTTTGTTGTCATGGAACTACATCGCTTCCCTTTGCAAGGTTAGATCAACCTCATCACATAGCCACCGTTAAATGTGAGCCGCCGAGTGCAAAATGTATTCTATTGATATATATTTATTTATGTTCATAAAATAATACAGAAAGAACATGAAAGAAAACACGTATATGTATCTTTCAGGGCTTTCACCTCACTCAGAGGCCGTCCTTACCATAATAACACTACTTTAGGTACAACGAAAAATTCAGGTAAGGGTTAAATTTGTGACTTTAATCTCAGAGAATATCTCAATTTCTGCGAGTACAGTCTGAGAGTACAGCCGTAAATATTACTCCTCTTTTCCTACAATGGCCTTAATATGCTGTCGTAGATATCTAATTGCAAGAAAAGAATGAATGTTTTTGGAAAAACAACTATTTGAACTAAATAAAATCATATTATTTAATGTTTTTACAGATATTGTTTAGTTTGTTAATATAATGTACATCTTATGGATGCCATGTTGAAAATTGAAAACTGTACAATATTACACTGTACAGTGTCATACTATATTACACTTCTTTGCTGCCACATAATACAGCACTCTACTTCACTGCTATGCCTACTGTACTGTCCTTCACTGTCCTTTTATAATACATTACTCCCTTTGTTACAAACGATACAGTATGGCTGCTATGAACAACCGTCCTCTTGATAAAAGAGGTTAGTTTTCACCCACCCCACTGCACACCATGCATAAAGTCCCACCCAAGACACCCAGAACTGAAGCTACCCCTCCCCCCTCCCTCCTCCCTCCTCCCTCCGCCCTCCGCCCTCCGCCCTCCTCCGCCCCCCCTCCCTCGTAAGCCTGACTGTGTTTTAAAAAAAATTGTGGAGCAACTTTTCTGTACTTACAGAGCTTCTGCTCATCTTTCAAGCAAATTACGTGTCAGGGTGATGAGTGAAAAGAGAGCGTATGTGTTATGGGTGTGTGTGTAAGGAGAAATTGACTCTGGATGTGTGTCAGTATGTGATTGTATGAGTGTGTGTGCTTGGGTTTGGGACAGTGTATGTACGGCTGACTGTGCAGGCTTATACTGTAGTCCTTGGTGAGCAAAGAGAGGGAGACTTGTTAACGTTGTCCAATTCAAAGTAAAGACAAACAAAATCAGATACTTGTCAGTTGTTAGATTTCGAGTTATCGGGCGATTCCACGTAGTTGAACACAGGCCAATTAGCAGGTGAGTACAGGAGGGTGTGAGTCAGGAAAGGGTGGTGCAAGCCTGGGAGAGACTGACCACAGACACACAAAATCAGCACAAGAGAGCTGGTTCTATCGTTAGGAAACCTGCTGCATGGCTTGATAACTTTTATCATAGTTTCTAAAAAATAGCTGCTTGTCTTGGATGACAACATCACATTTCTGAGCACAAATTACCCCGAATGAGGATCAACAATGAAGGGGTTCTTAAAGTACATTAAGGAATTTGCTGTGCAATGGGTGTAATGCTGCCCTCCAGGAAAAGCAATAGATCTCTATACCTACAACATTACAGTGTCCAACCCTGGATTTTGAGGCCAAACAAATCATTGAGATACTGATTCAAATTATCAGTCAGAGTAAGGGGGTTGATTTACTAAAGATTTGTTTTTTTAGGTGCTGCTGAGCACATTTGTCCGTATTAAATGTGCAGTTGCACAAAGGTTTTGTGCAGGCAAATTGATAGCTGCTAAAAAAAAATGCCTGTTTGAATCGTAGTAGATCTGTTTACAACAGAAATGAGGGTGTCTTATATTTTGGAAAACTTCTACCCCAAAAAAAACCAACAAAATTCAAGTTAGATTTTTCAGATTTCCAGGAGGCCTTCTAAATTCCAACATTTTTGGATTATTAATGTAATAATACTGTACGTCTGTAATCTTTGTATTACTTATAGGTTTTAAGCTCAGTATTGCACTCTCTTTTGCACAAGCATGTGGCATGAAAATTCATTTAACTGCTGCTGAATGTATTTAGATAAGTAGATATGCTAAACCATCCTGGGATGCGGTAATTTGCAGTAGACTAACTCAATCAACCCCCTAAAAATCCAGAAGCATTTTAAACACCTAGCAAAGACTCAGTGGTTTGTTTTGACCTGGGTTTCATTTTGTTGTCTTTAGCTGCACCGTCTCTCTGCACTCAAGTCATGCAATTTAGAAAAAATAAAACAAATTGAGTCCGCAACATTGATCCGACTGATGGGCATGAGTCCAGCAAAGGCATGCACAGGTCAGTCCACCATAGCAGGAAATCGACAAGTGGTGTGAGTGAACAAGAGAAAAAGACAGGAAGAGAAAAAAAGAGTTGTGGTGGGGGGCTGTGCCGAGTGTGATGTCTTGGTGTCACTGCCTGGGGAGTTGCTTCTCCGCTGACTCCCCTGTCTCCCCTCCCCTGGTCCCCCCATACCATCTCTGTCTGTCGCACCTCAAAGGATGGCTCCTCCCCCTCCTGATCTCCCCCTTCGTCGTCCTCACCAATGTGACAGCTCTGGAGGGAGATAACAGCGGGTCAGATCACATCAGATTTAGTAATATTACTCCAGATAACGTTTTGTGAAATCACAAATTCACAATTGTTTACCAGATTTTTCTGGTGGATGTAACAACAACTCGATTTGCAATTGCTATTTTCATGTTTCATTGTTATATGTCTCATGCAAGGTTAAATATTTATGTGACTTGAAGGTTAAAGGGAGATTTCGGATGTCTTGGTTGCATGAGGTCCATAGTCCGTGTATTACCTATAGTACAGTAGATGACTGTCGACACATCCCCAGCTTGGAGAAAGACAGTTAGTTACAGCACAGGAGCCATGCAATGTACTTCTGTGGAGGGGGGGCAGCAGCAAAACGTTTTTAGCCACCTAAAAGAAAGGCCCACCTAAAACAATCACTATCAGTTTAAGTGTACGCTATATATATAGAATATTTTCATTTTGAGACAGTCTGTTTCTAACGTGTGAACTGAAGCCATTATGGCTCTCGCCAAAGCTACCAGACTCCATTAAAGTAACTGTAATTTGACCTTGCAGAACACGGGAGACTACCGCTGCCTCAATCGGTTAGATCGTGTTATTGTGTGACTTCGGTTAGTTTGGATTCACCAAAGTCAGACAATAACAAACAAACTAACCAATCGAGGCGGTGGTAGACCAGCAACCCTTCTGTTCTGCGAGGTAAAAATACAGTTTTTTTCCAATGGAGTCTGGTGGCTTTGCTGAGAGCTTAAATGGATACAGCAGCTTCAGTTCCCTGTCGGAAAATTTCTGTCTCACAGCAAGGTAAACCGTCGAAAATATTCTAAATATAGCGTACACTTAAACTGATATTAACTGATAGTAACTGCTGTCTGCTGGTCCAAACTGGGGGCGTGCCGACTGTCATCTACTGGAGGTAATACACTGACTATGGATAAGTGCCTCATACAAACCTACTTCAAAACACCCAAACTATCCCTTTAAGGCAAGTAAATCAATATCAGGTATGTTCAGGGTTAATGTTTGTTATATTAAACAAGTTTTGGGCAAAGTTTTGTTCAATCAACCCAAATAGTTTTAACACCATACTTTCTGCTGTGCAATTTCAATGTCTATTTCCAGTCATGTGTAATTCAGTATTTCTATCATTTATCGTGCGTAAAGCACACAATTTACATCTCAAGACATTGTGCTCGTAGCCCAAAGTTTAAGACTGTCTTACCTTTGCCATAATATCAGCATAAGACATATAGAGATGGTCAACGTCGAGTTTACTGTAATGAGAAAACACATGACGGGAATCAACAAGCCTCACTGAGGAACAGGTCACAGAGGTGAGTCACAGAAGAAGCGAGATGCTCTTACGTCTTTTCTGTGAGAGCTGTGCGGCTGAAATGAAGAATCAGCTGATGAAGGGGGTCAGGCTTCGTCTCGGTCTCCTCCTCCTCTTCCTCCACTTCCTCCAGGGCTTTCTAATTATTGGAGATAACATGAATCACAAGAAAAAAACCTTAGTATACACTACGGACAATATGCCATTAATGACAATTGTATGTCTCAGAATTAAATGGAGGATGACTTACTGATAAGTCGTCAATCATATTGTCTTCAAATGAGTAACCCTCAGTCTCTAACCAGTTGCGTTTGTAGGCGTCCAAGAACATGTTGGTTGCCCTGTGCCTGTGAGAGGAGAGGTCATTGAGACTTAATTCAGGAGAGTTTTAATGACTCATGTAAAGCCTTTAGATATTTTTGTGGTTCGTGTTTTTATTGAGTATGAAGGGAATCATTACGCGGGGACGTTGTACAGGGGCGTCATCCTGAAACAGGCCACCACAGCCCTGCGACGCTGTTTGGACAGCAGCTTGTGCCACACCATTTTCTTTGACTTGAAGGGATGCTCTGTCTATAACAAGAAAAAAAAATGTCTACTGAACAAATCCTTCCTGTGAGTATGTCCTCTTTTTTTTTTTTGCACAACCTATACCTTGTATACAATCATGTGTGTTTGCTTGCAGAGCACTTGAGCTTGTGTCTTTACTCACCACCTCAATGTGGTAAAGGACAGCAGACACCTCTTGTACCCTTTTTACCACCTTCTCAGGGTCCTCGGCATCTTCAGCCTTTCCGGCCATTTCCTTATAAAGAGACATCTGCCAGCGCATAGCTGGGTCCTCCACCTGAAACCAAAGGTCAAATATGAATGTGTATTTACAAAGGAATTTCCATCCGTCCATTTTCTATCACTTATCCGGGGCCAGGTCGTGGGGGCAGCAGGCTTAGCAGGGAATTCCAGACATCTCTCTCCCCAGCAACGTTTTCCAGCTCTTCTTGGGAGACCCCTCTAAAGGGAGGCGTCCTGGAGGCATCCTGATCAGATGCCCGAACCACCTCAGCTTGCCCCTTTCGACACGAAAGAGCAGTGTCTCTTCTCCAAGCTCCTTCTGGATGTCTGAGCTCCTCACCCTATCTCTAAAGCTGAGCCCAGCCACCCTACGAAGGAAGCTCATTTCGGCTGCTTGTATCCGCGATTTCATTCTTTCAGTCCCACATCCGGGTTTAATATAAACAGTGGCGAGACTGTACAAGAACAGTTACTAGTCACCAGCTAATTGATCTGATTCATTGATCTCAGCAAGTTCTTGTGTAAAATAGCGCTAACTGTCTATACATTGTGGCCACTTATGTATTGCAATGTATGTGTCTCCAGTCCACAGATAATAATGTAAAACAATTAAAAGGTTTACTCACCTTGCCTTGCAGATGCAGATTGTTGTTCAAGAACTCCCTCACTTCTTCATCCGTGTCTCTCTGGAAGGGAAGAGACCAAGATTCAGATGACATTCATAATTATTTGTTCACTCAAGACAATCATAATATACATATATATATATATATATATATATATATATATATATATGAAAGTATAAAGTCACACACTTTAAATCTAACGCACTTGATTTAGAAATCAATCTATAAATGGAAAAATGTGCCGGTTTTTCCACGTTGGAACAAAATACAGTCAGCGAGTTGGCTTCAAACTCATCAAAGTACCAGTGAGTATCTGATCTTGGCAAGATTGATGAGCTCCTGGTCAGCAGGAGAGCACATATTGAGGCCGATAGGAAGCATCTTCTTCAACGCTGCTACGATAAGAGAGGTCTGCACAGAGTAGCGATCGCCTCGACGCTTCTTCTTCGTACGCTCCTGCTCCGAGCCTCCAGACTAAAGAAAGAAAGAAAGGTTCAGACCGATCCATCACTGTTTGATTCACAAGCCCCTGCGCCTCACACGTCAAACATTTCCTTTTCAGAAAATATTTTTGTGACATCAGAGGCAAATGCAATGAAGTAAGACTACATTTAAACATAAAATATAACAGGAAATCGATACAATGAGATAGCAACGACCCACTGCAGAGTAAGATTTTACGCAATATCACAACATGCTGATAAAGTGAATCATCAACTAAGTGAAAATAATTATTCATCAGCTGAAATCAGACAGATTAACAACTACATTTTCTTGTAAACACCCAACTTCTCGTGGGATTTAAGGTGCTTTGCTGCTGCTTCAGTTAAGGTCGTTACACACAGTAAAGCCTCACTGTTAGTAGTGCAATGGCCAGACAGGGCACATCCTGTCCACTGGACAGCACACAGAGCAGCACAACTCTATGGGGTCAGCTTCATCGCCCTGGATCTCTTCTCACACGCTCCTGTCCTGAGGCTGCCAATGCTCATTACTGACTGTTGTCTGGCCTCACAGCAACATCTCTGCCCTCAGCGCAGTGTGTGTGTGTGTGTGTGTGGGGGGGGGGGTAAAAACTGCTTTTTGGGCAGAGAGAGCCGTTGTGATGATCAGCCAACAGAAGCTTACCACAGTAATGCCCACCTGATAGCTAAGGAGAGGAGGTTTTCGTATTTATCTTATAGAAACCACGAAAAAAAGCATCAAACAGTGATTAGCTATTCAATGATTTAACAATTATATGGTGTCAATGAATTAGACATGGAGTCCAGTTAGTAAAATAAGATGACTGGTGATGTCGAGCTAGCTTCAGTTTTCCCCGGCATGTGCTGCTGATGGACCAAGCAAATCTAATGGTGACACGTGGGATGTTTTTTTTTTGGTGTGAACAGGAAGTGAAGAGAAAGCCGATGATAATATTTGAAAGAGAAGAGTCCCAACAGCGCAGGAATCTTTACCACAAAAGCTGAAAGAAATCCAAGCGTCAATAACAACATCTGGACATCACAGATGGCACAGTAGCATGGGCTCCCACAACTGTATCCAACAGGGACGATCTAAAGTCAAACTGTTGGATTAATTAATCAAAGAAAAATAGGGGCGATGGTGCTCGGCTGCAGGAGTGCACAATCCAAATTACATACACAACTGCTCAACCGAGCGCCATGAAACCTCTCAGGCTACTACGATCTACAGCAAAGAGCTTTCATCAAGCCGCTCCAGACCCCCTCCTCACACATATACACAAACATAGACGCAGTTCGCTTACACACACTCACACATTCACACTCAATATTACTTTAATACAATAACAAATATGTCCCACTCACAGAAAACATTCATAATATAGGCAGTTTCAACTATATTTACATCATACAGTATCATATCACCCATAGATATTGCATTATTGTAACATTGCTATTACTAAATATTGCAGCGAGTTCTTTCCTGATAGTAACTGTGTTTTTAAAACTCTGTTTGTGTGTATGTATGTGTGAGAGCTTGATGAAATGCCTCCCAAAACTCAGGGTGCCATGCGATCAGCACAGCGCTCGTGCACAAACACAGTCTAACCTCTCCATCTCCGGCCTAGTGGCCCAGCGTCCAACCCCGACACAGGATATAAGGAGAAAACACAGTTAGCGACACTCCTACTACGGCCTAAACACCATGTACCGCCACTTACATTGTCCTGGCAATGGATGGTATTAGTTCTGTAATAGTCTATTGCTCAAACATTTCTAGAAAATGATTATTATTTACCTGATGTTTCTTTCCATATCAACTTAAATGAAAGAAAGGAAGTAACAGCTGAGAATAGATCAAGAGGGGTTTCATTTGAAATCTTGCCCGCTTGGAATGGGTGGCATTAGTGAAATATGAATTATTAGAGTTTAGTTTCGTAATGTGTTACAGCTCAGGAGTAAGTGAATAAAATATCCAATTAGGTCAAATGTTTTTCTTGGCCATTTGTCTGCTTGTCCACTCTCACCTTGCTCATCTTGCTCTTACTGTCAGCGGTCAGGAAGGACATGTTGTTGATCTCATTCATCACCACAAAGTTCTGCTCCTCCCTCTTAAAGTTCTGCAATGAATAACACAAATAGGAGTTAGATGGTAGATGGCAAAGGAACAACACAAACATCAAAATAGGAATATTCTAATAAAAAAAAAAAAAAAGACTGACGTGGGATTTGGACCAGAAAATGAAGACCTCTCCCACCATCCTGAAGAGTTCTTCTGCATCTGGGTCTGGACAGGTCAACCACCTTGCCCTACAGAGAAAGACAGCAATGGATTAACTCAGGCACTTGAATCAAAGTCTGTAAATCCTAGCAAAGAGTTGGGAAAGGGTCATACCTTATTTTATTATAACTGATCCATCTGGGTTTATTTTGCTGACAATATTTTACTTTCTTTTGTCAGAAATAATCTGATCACATTCATGGTTTTTGTAAATATACCCAAAAGCATTTAATAACATTGTATACGGATGACATTTTACCTGTTATTGTCCACGTAGCGGATGAGCAAGGGGTAGAGAGCATACAGGTCCCGACACAGCACAGCAAACTCATCTCGGATGGTCCCGTTTTCACTGTCCACCTCCATCTTGCCCTCCATGCGCAGCTGATCCTCCTCGGCCACCACCTTCCCTGAGCGCTTCTTCAGCTTTTCCATGGTGGGTATGAAGTGGGATTTAAGCATCTCTGGTTTAGCCCTGCTGACAATGGGCTGGGAGAACACTGGACAAGGGGTACATGGTAAGAGTAAACCAACATTGCAACATTTATGATTCACAAATCAACATAATAAAGGATTTGAAGTTGCCTGAAAAGCAACAACCATGGGTGGTACTATCAGAGAGGTCCAGTATGGAGTCTCACATGACCTGAAAGCCTTCTGGCTTACTGTGAAACTTCTGCTGACTGACCTGCCAATCTCTTCATCCAGGAGGCCTCGTCTATACCCAGGTTGTTAACCACAATCTTCATGATGCTACCCAGCAGCTGGTTGAGCTGCTCGGAGGTGATAGAGGTGCAGAGCTGGTCCTCCATCTCGGGGAAATTCTCTGGGCCCCTCTCCCACCAGCGTGGGAGGTAGTTACACAACATGGGTAGAGTGATCTCAATCACATGGGGCATTTCTGTGTAGCGAGCCCCAGACTCAGCCAGGTCATGAATCTCCTTCATCAGGACCTCCAGCTCTGGGATGTCAGGGCACAGCTCCTCCACTTGGCTGGGAAGACCCAGAACTGAAGAGCGAGAGAGTAGACAGATGAAACAAAAAGGTAAGCAACCAAGTGATTATTATTAACTAATTCTAATAATTTGATTTAAATATAATGTGAGGGTAATGTGCTAGGGAGGAAAACAAGGCAAAATGCTAAAACTCACTGGTTCTCTCTCTGGGGGTCTTGGTGGTGTAAACAGAAAACATGTTGAACTCATTCAGCGATGGCTCAAGGAAGGCCACGGGCATAGCAGCTGCTAGGTGGGCCAAACACTCTCCAAGAGCTGGTCGCTGTCTGCACACAAGAAAAATACCACTAAATCTTCATCTTTGAAAGCATTACATAAAACATGATTTTCCTATGAAAGGCTCTTTTTGCAGTTTTTGCTGTGATTCAAGGGTCTAAGAATAGAGAATGTTGTATGTTGTACAAACTTCTGATTTGGGGCTATTTAAGGGGAGACACTACAGGTGAGTAGGGTAAAAAAAAATGAACTAATAGATACCACCATGAAACTTCCCCAGTTGATTACTTACATTAAGGCAATTATTTTTTCTGTATTACAATTTTGAAATGTTATGTTTAAATATGCAAATGAGGCATTATCTTATTAAACATGTGCTAATTTGCATATATTTCCAGAACAGAAAAGTGAACATTGGATAAAGCCAGGTTCAAAAGTCTTGTTTCATTTTGTTGATATATTAAGAGTCAAAGGTTTTTACAGAGGGAGTTTTGGATATCTCCAAAAACAAAAAATCAGAAAAATACTGTCAACGGCCATAGAAAAATCTATTTTCTCCATGTTTTTTAGGAATAAAAGGATCATTTTCTTAACAGAGATGTTATTCTCTGTTTCCTGCCCACAGACTATGTCTGCAGGGGACAGGGACTACATGGATCTAAGCTTACAGATTAGTTCAAAGGTAACTCTGGTACAGCTAAGAAGCAGTGCGTCCCTGTCAAATACATAAATAAAATAAATATAAATCAGGTCGGGGCTGCGTGCTGTGTGGAGTTTACATCTCCCCGTGTTAGCGTGGGTTTTCTCCGGGTTCTCTGGTTCCCTCCCACAGTCTAAAGACATACAGGTTAATTGGTGACTCTAAATTGCCCGTAGGTGTGAATGTGAGTGTCAATGTTGTCTGTCTCTATGTGTCAGCCCTGTGATAGTCTGGCGACATGTCCATGGTGTACCCCGCCTTCGCCCAATGTCAGCTGGGATCGGCTCCAGCAGCCCCGCGACCCCGGAGGGGATAAGCGGTTAGAGATAATGGATGGATAAATCAGATTATGAATGATATATGAACAAACCCTTCTGTATAAAACCTTCAGAATATAGATAGGAATGAAAATGGAAAGTTTGGTGCATGAACTTGCTACTCAAGTGGAGATTTATGAGAAAACGGCCTTAAAAGATATGTATTGTAAAAATTCCATACATTTTGTATGACACTACAAGTGAATAGGGTAAAGATTTTTAACTAATATAGATCGCCATGAAACTTCCCCAGTTGATTACTTACATCAAGACAATCTTTTTTTGTATTAAAAGTTTTCTGAAATTAACTTGACAATCAAATCCCATATAAATGCAACTTTTTGAAATAGATCCTGAGGTCTGTACTCACTTTTCTACATGTGGAGTCTTCACTGTGCCCAGAGAGTAGATACTGCACATTAAACGATAGCAGGATATCTGCAAGTCGTCCACTGAGGGTGGAGAGAGGAGAGAGGCATTGGAATATTTTTGTGTCACTGAGTCAAGAGAACATGAAGGGCTCAACGGAGAGAAGCGCTTCACTCACACATGACGTCATCTCCGAACTGGAACTGGGCGATATGGTCGAACAGTGAGGTGAGGACTGGCAGCAGGGCGTTGGTGGTGTAGTTGATGTTCTGGGACACACCCTTAACCTACAGGAACACAGACACACATACAGATATCAGCTCACGAGGAAGGTTAACATGTAAAAACAACGTAGTATGGCAGCATCTCTGACCTGGTTTCGACTGGACACTTTGCCCAGTTTCAGATTCTCAACCATCTTCTCAATGTCATCTGCAGCACTCTCAAAGAACTGGCGCAGGACAGCCTTGACAATCTCAGGGCCGGATTTCATAACAGTCCTTTAAAAAGAAGGCCACGAAAGAAAAGTCAAATAAGATACATATACCATCGCAAATAGTTTGTTTCTACTTTATTTCTGCCTGGGATTTTGCTGGGGATGTGACATGAATATACTCTGAGTTACCTGGCATCCAGTGATCGTGACAGGATGTGCAGACAGTTTACCACTGCACCTGCATCCGTTCCTGAAAACAGCACAGCAAAGATGTGTTGTCAGAGCTGTCATACTATCGAATCCACTTTCTACAAGAGCTTGTTGTAAAGGACAGATTTATTCATAATAGACGAGTTAATCTTAAAAGCACTCCATTAAAAACAGAAAACAGGACATACAGTTACAGTAGAGAGTGTTAAAAAACATCGACCAAACTAAAAATGAAAATTTTAAAAAACATTCATTTTTACTCATCACAAATACTGTATGTTACATAACAGAGACATCTTCAACACACAGTTATGGAACAGTTTAACCATATATTGCTATACTGTGCATATTCTGTTAAAAACTGCACTTGACTATGATGTACTTGCCAGTGTCTAGTGACCGCTGGTTACATAAGAGTGACCAACTATTAGAGACATATGGTGGTGAAGAAGGAGAATGAGGATAAAGCCAGGCTGAGAACACTTCACGGAGCTGCAGTACAATGCCATCCTACTTTTACACCACGACAGACATTCATGCCCAAATCATTCTGTTATGAATGCCACTCTGAGTCTAGGCTTTAAAAGCAGAAACCACCAGTGTTGTAGTCAAGACCGCCTAAACCGAGACCAAGTCATGACTAAAAGACCAGAGTGTTTCAAGACTAAGACCAAGACTTTCAGGGGTTGAGATTGAGTCAAGATAAAGACCAGACCAGTGTGAGTCCCACACTGTATGACAAACCAGAGGCACTCCTCAAACTGATCTGAAAGGTCCACATTCCCATAAACATCCACAGCAAACAAATGAAGATTACTATTCATTCATCTCTTTTATTGCCATATATAATGTATGTGTGTACATGTGTACCATGATAAATGTATTTCAATATGAGCTCTGTAAATGAATCATTGATTATTTCTGAGATATCACCACGATGATGGTTTGAAGAGGCATGTGATAAATGAATGGTATTGGCGCTGTAAATAGACACAGCCATGTGTAACCACCACAGGTAATTGGAGAACCAATTGCACTTCTTTGCTGTTCTTCTCATTGACAGGTCTAATGAGTGGTGGAGCAGGCACAAATATCAATATGCAAACAGATTGATGGCTAACCGTGGGAGTGGAAATGAGGCTTGTGCACGTGCGTCCAGCTCCACAATGACTGAGATTTTTTAAAACAGAATCAGGCGTATTTTCAGCTTCATAAATCTGATGAAAAGAGTGTGTATGCATATTTCTGTCTTTGTGCGCACTCAGGGTTTTAGTTGTTTTACAAATCTGGCCCCAGGTTACAGAAAAAAAGAAAGAAAACCAAGCAGAAGTTGAGCTTAAGACAGAGAAGCATTAGATGAGGAGATCCAGTAAGAAGAAAGCATGTGAGGAGAAACTAAAAGTGAATCTGACACAATGCTTGTTAGAATATAAATGGGAAGGAGGAAGGACGAGGAAGCAAACAAGATCTGGAGAAATCAAAAGCAAATTAGAGATGGTGACGGGGGCATAACGGCACCATGCAGATTCCTTACCAAAAAGAGATACTCTTTGCCTCACCAAAGCAGCCAATTTACAGAAGATACTGAGGTAGGAGGAGAAAAGAGAGAAGGGAGAGGGAGGGAGAACGGTAAGGGGAAACAGGGCAGGAAAGATGTTTGAAGTGACACAGAAAGCAAAAGGGAGGTCAAGGAAATTGGCTGGATATTGCACAACAGGAGAGAGATGGAGAGACACAGAAGAGGGAGAGGACCGACACAGTCACACAAGAGTACTGCACTAAAGGAAAGGTAGATGGTAAAGACTTCCAAGTCACATAATTCAGAGCCAGTCTTTTGAATATCCGTTTGAACATTTACTGCACATACCTTGCAATCATCTCCTTCTCCTTGTTGGAGGAATGCCCGCCACTACCCAAGAGTTTAGCAGGTGTGGAGAGGAAGTAAAGGCAGTGGTTCTTGAAGTACTGATTTACCAGCGGCAAGAGGATCTATAAAAAACAACAACTCGAAATGAAACACTAATTGATAGGGCTGTCAAAGTTATGCCAATAATAATGCGTTAACGCGTATTCATTTTAACAACACTAAATTCTTTGACACATTAACGCAACTTGTGATTTTGAGGTTGTAGCGGGCTCAGTTTTAAAGCTAGAGTGAAGATAGTTGCATCATATGAAACTAGAAAAACCTAAAGAATCCATTGGTACCAACCATGTCATACTAATATGTAACGCTACATAATGTTCCAGACTTACATTCAATTTTGGTGAAGAAAAAACAGGCATGGCCATTTTCAAAGGGGTCCCTTGACCTCTGACCTCAAGATATGTGAATCAAAATGGGTTTTATGGGTACCCACGAGTCTCCCCTTTACAGACATGCCCACTTTATGATAATCACATGCAGTTTGGGGCAAATCATAGTCAAGTCAGCACACTGACACACTGACAGCTGTTGTTGCCTGTTGGGCTGCAGTTTGCCATGTTATGATTTGAGTATATTGTTTTATGCTAAATGCAGTACCTGTGAGGGTTTCTGGACAATATCTGTCATTGTTTTGTGTTGTTAATTGATTTCCAATAATAAATATATACATACATCTGCATAAAGCAGCATATTTGCCCACTCCCATGTTGATAAGAGTATTAAATACTTGACATATCTCCCGTTAAGGTGAATTTTGAACAGATTCGTTTTCAATGAATTGCAATTAACTCTTGACAAGCATGCGATTAATTGCGCTTAAATATTTTAAATGATTGACAGTCCTACTAGTTACAAAAAATAATAACTTCCTAAGAAATGCACCATGATGCCATTAAACAGGCTTCATGTCTCTGTGTTCATTAAGGGTCTCTAAATCACCGTTTTTGACAAGAATCTTCTATTTCAAGTGTATTTCACTAAGACTGAATCCCTACAAAGGTGAGGTTTTGTTACTTCTCATGACCTCTGACTTCCCTGTAGAGGCAGAGAAGCAAAAAGAGAACTATACACAGCATCAAACAGCTCACCTTGGCAAAGAATTTGATCTCTTGTTCATGTGGCGACTTCTCCACTCTACCACTGCTAACCACAGCCTCTGTTAAGAAAACAGAATTAAAAACAAAGTCAGCTCTCAGTCAACAGGTTCCTGTTGGAGTAAACGGAATAGAGAGCTGCCTGCGCCCATGAGAAGTCAATCAAACCACAGTACCAAGATGAGCAATGAACTCCTGGGCGATGTCCATCCATTTAAGGAGCTTCTGGAGGAAGCCGTAGGCAAAACGTTTCTCAATGGAGGAAATGTCCTGCTCCATGTCCTTCAGGCCCCTGAGGATGGAGAGAAGAGGGAGTACAAATCAAATAAAGACGGATAGAGAAACACAGCTGGGTTGTTCCTGTTATGCAGCAACACTTCTGTCCCCATGAATTGTTTCCTCATATTTTCTTTAAAGTGTGTCAGATATTTATAACAAATGTCTTAAATCATAGATTAAGGTCTTCTTTATCACATAAACACAGAATGTGCTCGATTTTACCATGTCCCCAATGCAAAGTAATCAACTTCTACAAGAAAGGCATACAATTATGAAATACTCAAAATATTTTTTATTTTATAGGCCATGATAATAATAATAATGTATTTAATTTATGTCTTTATTTATTAGGAAGAACTATAGGGTTGTTTTGTTTTACAACTTTCATCATTTACTGTGTGTCCCTGAAGTCATTTCACCCTGTTAGTTAGCACTTTCTCACCTTCCAAAAAAAAAAAGAGACTACAATTCCACTGAGATCATTTTCAGGAAGTGAAGTTTTTTGGGAGGGAACTCAGTAGGGTGAGCATAACCTTTCACTCATGTCTTGTCTCCCATGTTTTAATGATGTTAATCTGTTTGTCACACTCTTAAAGTTCCAAAATGGAAACACATATTTGATATAGTTATTATAAAAGTTCTGTTTATGTGTAGAAGGTTAGCTAGCTAAATCTGGCTCACTCAAAATATTCCACCCATTAGTTCTATAAACCAATCCACCCATAAGGATTATTATTATTTGAGTGCCTGGGGTTGGCCAATATGTTTTCCTGACGGTTAGTCATGTCACTATTCTTATATAATGCAAAAAACATTAAAAAAAATCTCCATTTTCTCTCCAAAATTTAAGAGGCCAAAATGTTGCTGCATAACAGGAATGCCCCATCTATCGGAGGAAACAATAATCTTAAACTTAATGGTGAGAACATCCTGCTTACCTGGTCACAGCATATCCATTGAGCTGGAGGAACTTGAGCAGGTCCTGGGCTTTCTCCCTGTCCCTGGCCTTCTCCTTGGCCGTCAGGGTGTCATAAGGCACAAGCAGAGGATGGGTGCCACCACCTAACAGAAGTCATTTTTGGACTCAGACTGCAAACTAGCAACCACCACTAAAAACAAACTTCTCAGATGAGGATGTGTAATAAAAAAAAAAAAGTCTGCTTACCTTTGGCCATTAGATCCAACTTCTTCTTCCTGCCCCAGGTGTTGTGATAGTTCTCAGCCAGCTGCTCGGCCATAGACTGCACGGTGAGGGTAAGAACATTTTAATCATCAGGCTCCTGAAGGATTGTCTAACTAAAATATGAGACCTATCAGTGCTGTGACAGAAAGATACATACCTGCAGCTCTCTGGACAGGGCCATTCCTCCGATATCTATTGGCTGAGGGTTGTAGCCGTGACTGGGATCATAAGTGGCCTGAAAACAGAAAACGCACCATGCAGAGAAGTGTGAGGTTGAGGGACCTCTAGAGGACTCCAGGAGGTTCCCACATAAAAGATTACTGCTTTAATTTCACCATCGTTTCACCCAAGTGCAGAACGATTACTGATATCAATGGGTCACAACAAGTATGTACTGTGAACAGGTAGGTCTGATTATTTTCAACCCTTTTTTTAAGAACTGGAGGGACAGCCCAGCTTGACATAATCACATTATTCAAGTCAATTTTATTTACTGTATATAGCCCAATATCACAAATCACAAATTTGCCTCAGGGGGGCTTTACAACGTGTAATTCAACAAAGCCGTGTAATAAATGTAAATAAAATATATATGATGAACTCAGGGGTCAAGATAGATGAGTCACTCCAGACCAGTAAGAGATCCATCCTTGCTTTTGTGTACCCTTGTGTCCTTCCCAATATGCCCAGATAGGAAACACGGCATCAGATATTAATAGTGAGTGTTTGTTCGCTCCTCTCTTGTACCTGAGCAGTTTGGGAGATCTTGCGTGTGGCGGCCTTCTTCTCGACTTCCACCTCCCCATCCCTGGCTTTATCCAAGGTCCACTCCCAGGCCAGCATGGCTTTCACGGATTCTTTGATGGGCCAACGATAAATCTCCTTGTCCTGAGAAACACAGACAAGAGGATTTAAATTCTGTAAACAATGTACTTTATTTAGATGATACCTGCAGTCGTAGCCGCCTTAAACAACAGGCGTCGCTGAATAGGCCTGAGTGTGTGCTGCTGTCCGTCATTTTCTGTTGTTATCGCTGTTGTATTGCTGTTACTGTGTTACTGTGTGCTGTTGTATGTATTGATGTCTGACAAGTACAGTGCTGTGGAAAGGAATATCCCCCTGTGGGACAATAAAGTCTAAAGTCTAGAATGTCTGAAGATATTAGGGTGCTTTCACATCAGGGACCCGGGCCCGAGTACACTTGTCCCCAAAGTCCAGTTCGTTTGATTAGTGTGGACGCTCCATACCGTACTCGGGCACGGTTCGTCGATCCGTACTCAAGTCCACTTGAAAAGGTGGTCTCGGGCACGGTTCATGTGTACTCGGGTACGGTTCGCATCAGGTGTGAAAGCCAACTGTACCAAAACACGGAAGTGGACTGCTGGTTAACTCGAGTAACGTTAGCAGTCGGTGTGTAGTTTTGAAAGGGCAGGCTTTTTTCAACTCTGCTGATCTCCTCTGAAATCTTTATACATACAGTAGATATAAAACTGTGTCTGTATCTGTGCGCAGCATGCGCCGCTCTCATCCTCTGAACTGTACGGCCGTGGGTGGTAAAGCAGGAAGGCAGGCGAGAGGTTCCTTAAAATATAAACGATAGTAGGCGCTGGGGTTGGCCGATTTTATTTAGCTAGTTTAATGGTCTGCCTCCGAAGAACAAGAGCCGCTCAGCTGCTCTGCGGGCAGAGAGAGAGAGAGAGAGAGAGAGAGAGAGAGAGAGAGAGAGAGAGAGAGAGAGAGCGGGGAAACAGCGTGTAGAGCGGCACATTTTCACAGCAAATTCTGCTTAAAAAATTATTTAGACCGAACCAGAGTTGGTGATTGTTGGAAAGACTAACAATGATGGTTTTGGTGAGTTTTATTTTGTTTCTGTCAAGTTTGAATGTTTTACGGTGCTCCGCTGCTAGAACAGCTGATTTCAACATAAACAAATACACGTGGATGATGACGCAGGTGTACTCGGGTGTGGAACAACTTCACTAATGTGAAAGCTGAGCGGAGAGGGGGAGGGGGGGCAATCGTATTCGGGGACGGTACGGATCAATCGTACCTAATGTGAAACGTAAATTAGAGAGAATTAGAGATGAAAAGTTCCCGTCTCAGGAATACTGGTTTAATGCCATCTGAAAACACATTTGGTCCGATAAATAAGCTTAGTTAGAGTTTAGTAGCTGTGTGCAGATTATCAGGATTCAGACTCAACAGAAGGTACGAATCATTACCTTTTCAGAGAAGGTTTTGTATGGCCGAAGCATCGGGTGAGTCTTGGCATTCTCATCCAACACCTCTCCGTAGGTCCAGTTGTTCTGAATCTGAAAATTGATTTAACCATTGAGATAATTACTACAAGGTATTAACGATTTTAAAAAGACAAATAGGGACTTTTACATCTGACGATTTACATTTTTCATAACTGACCTTTTCAAAGGCCCATCTGTCATGAGTGTGCTCTGCAAACTTGTTGATGAAGGCATCCAGCCTCTCTGGGATGATGGTGCTGTGAAGAAATGATATTCATATTAAGTGTGAGGTTATGAATAGTTTGCGTGTAGTAACCTGTGAATTACCTATGTAAATCCATGTTAGTGCTTAGGTAATATGTCACCCCACATGTCTTCTTCTCATTGAAAATAAAATACTGATGTGCATTCATGACATGTGAAATTGCATCAGATTAATTTGTATGTGTTAATGTTTCGCTGTTGTTTTATCTTTATAGTATCATTGTGCATTAAAGAACATTAAGTAATGAAAATATTTGTGTACTGTCTTGTATTTCTCTGCTCACTTGGTGGTCTCCACTGGTTTGGGATCAAAGTTGCCTTCAGCATCCACAGAGGCCTTCTTCTCAGTGGCGGAGAAGGTGGCATCAACGTAGTCCGGCGGGATGGCTCCTGCTATGGCACATAGGCAAGGCATGGCGATCTTGAAGAGTTCTTGATCATATTTCTAGAGTTTGGATGACATCAGAGGAGTCACATTGATAACGACATGAGCTTTAAACCTGTGTAATCATACAGTATTAAAAAACTGTGGGCGGACACCAAGAGATTCATCCCTCACCTTGTGTGCCAAAGATTCAAAGATTCCCCAAAAGAGTTTACGAGAAAGATGTAGCTCCTCCTCTGAGGTCACCCCGAAATTAGCCCATCCGTTAGGCAGGCAGTAGTACTTCCAACAGCGCTCATAGTGATTGGTTAATAGCTGAAACAATTAATCACAGATGGAAATACAAAAGGAGGACATTTTTTAATACATGGTATTCGCAAGTAAGCAATTTCCTGGTAATATCTGTATATAAGAACTTAGCAAATGCAACATGGCAAAAGTGAGCATGGCTCACATACCCCCGCTCACTGCTTGACCGCTACTAAAGTAAGGGCCAACGGTTTTGCCCTTTTCGAACTAATGATTAATTGATAAGTTGTCAACTATTAATATTTTGATAATTGATTAATGGGTTTGAGTACTTTCTTAAGAAAATAAGGTAAAAATTCTCAGAATCACAGTTTTTTGTCAAAATGTCATAAATTTCGGGCACCCATGACTTTTAACCACCAAAAAGCACAACTAGACCACACTGTCAACCATCATATGGAATTTGAAGTTCCTATAGTTTCCGAGTTCTGCTCCGGAAACAAAAGTGTGACACGCGAGCAGACGGAAAAACGGAAGGACAGACACGTGGAGCGCTATATTCCCCCGACTACGTTGTCGCAGGGGTACAATAATCACTGTGATGTAATCTCTGTGTCAGTATTACACAGAGGTGGGACCAAGCATTGTTTTGTAAGTCACAAGTAAGTCTCAAGTCTTTGCAATCAAGTCCCAAGTCAAGTCCCAAGTCAAGTCCCAAGTCAAGTCCCAGGTCATAATGCGCTCTTCACCAACTGTAATACCATTTTATCAACAGAGTAACTGGCGCCAACTGGCGCTCACTAACGTAACATTAGTTCTTCATGTTTTTCTCCTGCAACTTGAAATTCAATTTATTCAGTTCAATTCAGTTATTTCTCCCACAAGTTAATCCTCTTCATAAAGGATCTCTCAAAAAGTAAATAAACCCCAAATCTCCAACGCATACCTACGGTACCGGACAGTGGATTGTCTTTGTGCACACACTTTTTAAATAACATACTTTTTCATCTTTTGGCTTGTTGAAACGTATCAAGTATTTTCAAGTCAAAAGGCTCAAGTACAAGTGAAGTCACGAGTCATTGGTGTTAAAGGAACAATATGTAGCACTGACAGCTAGCGTTTAAAATGGGTAACAGCAGTCCAAATTGTAAACACTAGAGCCGTCGCCCGTCCGCTCCTCCAGTTTGACTGACAGCGGCGCATGTTTTCGCAATTTGAGGGTTACTTTCTAGACACGATCGCGTAAGCCACTGGCCAGTGGCCGGCTTGTTGGAGAAGCCAGTATTTCAATTCAGCAAGTTTCCTTAATCTCTGATGATATATCATCGTCCTTTTATGATTTATTACTGTAAATATATAACATATTGTTCCTTTAAAGTCCAAGTCGAGTTGCAAGTCTTTTTTTATTTTGTCTAAAGTCATCAAATGCGTGACTCGAGTCCAAACATCTGGTAATACATACATAATTTCTGTGTTACACATACACTGTATATGTATGTATGTATATATATATATATATATATATACATACATACATATATACAGTATATATACATACATACACATATATTTAGAGAGATATATACACATTTCTTTTTATTTCTATTCTATTCAATATAATTTGCATATAATTGTTATACAATAAAATTAAACGAATACAATACAACTAAATAGCAGGCAAACCTTGAGAGGCATCTTTGCATATTCGTTGAGGATGGGCACATCAAATACCAGCCGTCTGAGCAGATGCTGCAGCATGGAGGGTCGAAGGTACCTGTGAATGTCATCAACATGCTTCATGAGGAAAGTAAATGGGATATTGCTTTATTCGTGTAATTTCAGGATTCTATATTATTGAGCAATATACTGCAAATAAAAAAAAGTATATTTATTATTATTATAATCATTCAGATGCCCAATTATGATTTCCATGTTTCTAAACAGAGAGACTGGGATTAGTACTGACTTGCAGAGCGACATGAGGCACTCCTCAATGACGTCCCTCTGTGCCTTGGTGAGGGCTCGGCCGCGAGACAAGCGATAGATGGTGTGGAGCATGGAGTCGACCATGATGGCCCGGTGTTCCGTCCCGGCAAACAGCGGGGCACACTTGGTGAGCAGAGGCAGAACAGCTGAGCAGAGGTAGCGGTTCAGTGCCAAGGCCATTTCAGTCGTACTGAATGACAACTATGATCAGAGAGCAAGACAGAAAAATGATTTGTACCGAGTGATAATACTCTGGAGATACTCTGACTCACATCAACGTACAGATTTCTGAAAATTTCTCTTGCTTGTTTCACTTGTCGTCTGTGTCTTTTTTCCTACTCACCGTGTCCAGGGAGGCTGCGGCTCTCATGTCAGGCAGGAAGCCAACCTCCAGCACATGAAGCAAGAAGTCCTGGTTGTCAATACCGTACACTCTGTCGAGGAACAGCACCATGGAGGCCTTGTGGTCTGGCACAAAACTGGCGGACATCTTCGGCTCAATAACCTGACTATCTGTGGTTTGGACAGAAGAAATCAGATATGCAGGATGATGCCAAAATATTGTACACTTACGCAGTGTGTCCATACATGATTCCAACGTGGTATCTAACCTTTGCCGTAAGCAGGGATCTGCACGGATAAGCTGATGACTCCCACCAGGTCCTCTATGGGCACCAGAGACCTCAGGATGGCCCTGATTCTCAGAGCTTCACCCTTGCCTGCTTGGATCAGCTGTAGATATGAACATTTCGGATATACTGTATGAGATTAACTACTGTTCATCAACCACATACTGAGCTTAAGAAAATTCATCCATCCATCCATTTTCATTCACTTATTTGGGGCCGGGTTGCGGGGGCAGCAGGATAAGCAAAGTATTATCTCCCCAGCTCTTTCTGGGGGGCCCCGAGGCGTTCCCAGGCCAAAACGAGATCTCTCTAACGTGTTCTGGTTCTACCCCGGGGGCCTCTTACCAGTTGGGAATTTTCGTAAAACCTCTAAAGGCCTGGCACACCAAGCCGATGGTCGGCTGTTGGACAGATTGGGGCCGTCGATGAGTGTCTGTCAGTCTAGTTTTTGCGGTGTGTCCCGTACCGTCGGCTCTCGTTGGAGTTTTTTGGCCGATTCAGCATGTTGAATCGGCGGCGGAGCTCGTCGGTGAGAGAAATTACTCTGATTGGCTGTTCAGCTTAAATGAATCAGTGCACGGGAAGAGAAACGGAAGTGAGGAAAGCAAGCCAACGAGTAAAGTCACACAGAAGGCTCTTCTCATTTTTCATCTTCATCTCATCTGATCATTCCAATACACGGATATTTTCACAACAGCATGGCTGTCTAGAATGAAGCTAAGTGCTGAGTGAGAGTGGTTTCGACAAACGCCACTTTGTTTCATGTACATATCATAACAACGGCTTGTATATCCGCCATCCTCGGTCTTCTGGTTTCCCTTTTTGAATGACGAATTCAGACTACCGCCGCCCGCTGGTATGGATAGTTATTTCCTCTCACGCATGTGCAGAACATACGTGCTTACTGGCCGTCACCGGTAGTCTTTGCAGTGTACTTTTTTGACCAAGACACAGGCGACGGGAGGCAACGCAACAGGCGACCATCGTCGCCATTAGTTCTTTGATGTCGGTTTGGTGTGTCTGGAGAAGTCTGCCTCTACTCTGAGTTTCCTCTGGATGTCTGACATCCTCAACGTATCTTTAAGGTTGAGCCCAGCCAGACTACGAAGGAAACTCATTTTGGCCGCTTGTATCCGCAAAATCAATATTGTGACAAGCCATTGTACTCACATGCATCTCAGGGGCGCAGCGGCCCAGCAGATCAATGAGGGCTGAGTAGAAGGACATGATGGCATTTCCCAGATGTACACGGTTCTCCTCCTGCTGTTCCTCACCACCAAACCTGCCAATCAAGAAAACGTGTTAGAGTAGCTTTAAAACAAAATGTCCATTCATCAATTTGTCTAGATTGTTATTTGTTGAGTATTGCAGCTTGATCAAATTTTGAAAATACAAACTGAAAGGTGAATGAGCCTGTATCACATCTACTGCACCAACACTTACATGAAGCGTCTGTCTTTTTTGACAGTGGGTCCATCCCTAGCTGGATCCTCTGAGATCTTGATGGCCTCCTCCACGGCAGCCAGCAGACCGTTCCCGCCCTCTCCTCTCAGGGCCGGGCCGAAGCACTCGGGCCGACGGATGAGCAGACGCACCACGACGTTGGCGTTCTCCTCCACACTCTCTCCTATGAGGAGAAGACATGCAGATGTTAGCGACGGTTACCCAAAACTCAAAACAACAAAATTTAACCATTACATGGGAGTGTGCTGACCGTTAACAAAGACAGCAAAGCGGAGGAAATCCAGGTATCTCTCTCCTCCACAGGGGTTCCAGCTGATGTCAGGGTAGCCCTTAGAAAGGAGCATCGGACACATCTTCAGACCGCATCCCGCCAGGTATGTCACCACCTACATCATGTGAGGGACACCAAGAGAGATTATAAAATAACAAGTCCACTATAGCCTTTCATGTGTTTTTCTTTCTTGTCATTTTTTTTTTATTTTCTCAAACCATTTCCAGGTCCTGCTCCTGTAGAGCCAACGCCAGCTCATTGTTGTCGATGCAAGAAGCCGCAGCCACATCCAGAGGCGTGGACCCACGCATGCCTGCAAATGTAAAATAAGCAAGTCTGTTTTTAAACTGATTTCTATCTTGATTTTTCCTGGGGAAAAATGTCATAGGTCTTCAGATGATGATGGGAAGTTTAGAATCTGATCTTTACATCTTTTTAAACATTCAAAAATACAGATAAATCCACTATTTAAATAAAAAGTCGCCCTATGTACAGTACAGCAAACAGTGTGACAGGTGGCTGACACCAACCCAAGCCGATGCCGCTGTTCTGTAGCAGGTAGCTCAGATGGTCAAACATGGAGCGCTGGTTCTGTCGGCTGATGCGACAGAAGTAACACAGGAAACGACAGCAGTTGGTCACCATTTGGGGGAATCGAATCTCCTGAAGAGAAAAAGTGAAAAGATACATTCTGTCTACTGTGGGCTGTACGATGCACGCTCAAACAATGAAAGTGTCCAACAGGCCCCTCACATAGACTGGTTAGACTGAATAAGATAGATAAACTAAACAAATAGAAAATGATCAAAGTTACCTTCGAGTCTCCTCCTCCGCCCAACACATTGACCATCACTTCCATGACAGTCTCGTGCATACCAAGAGCTCTCATCAGATTGGGGTGCTGGTAGAACACCTTGTTGTTCATGATGTTCCTGAAAGAATAACAAACAAATACACAAGTCAGATTCACTGATGAAGTTCTGACGACACATTAGAAAACAACTTCAGATTGAGATATTAGGGTAGGGCGAGCATTTAACAAAAATACAGTATATTACTAGGGCTGTCAAAGTTAACGCGATATTAACGGCACAAATTTCTTTAACACATTAACGCAACTTGCGATGTTTAGGTTGTAGCGGTTCATTTTTAAAGCTAGAGTGAAAATACTGTTATCATATGAAACTAGAAAACTAACGCTCCAAACTTGCGCTAAATTTTTGGCGAGGGAAAATTGGCGTGACAATTTTTAAAGGGGTCCCTTGACCTCTGACCTCAAGATATGTGAATGAAAATGGGTTCTATGGGTACCCACGAGTCTCCCCTTTACAGACATGCCCACTTTATGATAATCACATGCAGTTTGGGGCAAGTCAGAGTCAAGTCAGCACACTGACACTCTGACAGCTGTTGTTACCTGTTGGGCTGCAGTTTGCCATGTTATGATTTGAGCATATTTTTATGCTAAATGCAGTACCTGAGAGGGTTTCTGGATCAATATTTGTCATTGTTTTGTGTTGTCAATAAATATATACATACATTTGCATAAAGCAAGCATATTTGCCCACTCCCATGTTGATAAGAATATTAAATACTTGACAAATCTCCCTTAAAGGTACATTTTGAAAAGATAAAAAAATGTGCAATTAATTTGTGCTTAATCGCGATAAAATATTTTAATCAATTGACAGCCTTATATATTACTAAAAGGAAATCAAAATTGCACGTCCCGTCTTTATCACAACTACAGATGCATAATGAGCACATATCATGACCCCAACACTGACCCGATGCTCTGGATCATGAGCCGCTCCTCTTCTGGCCCCATCTGGACAATGAGCAGCGAACGGATCTGTCCCAAACACTCGAGTAGGTCCATGGTGTCCTGAACGGACACGGCGTTAATGGCGTAGGCTTTGGGCAGCGATCGGATCAGCTCGCCGAGGCCGTCGTACTGCCTGTGGAGCAGGCTGAACATCAGACGCACCAGCTCAGGGTTCTGAATGAACGACTCCTGGGCCCAGTGGATCATAGTGTGGGAGATCAGTTCCTGAAGGGTGCCTTGTTGGAGCAGAAACAGAGAGATGCAATATGTCTGTTGTGTAATATCATGTGTTAGATTGTTATGGATTTATAAAGGCAGATTTTGCTTTTTTTTGGCTATAGTTGCCAATCAAGTCCTTCTAACAGGTCATTCGGATGCTGCTCTTACTGGGTTTTACTTCCTCCTCGACCTCTGGCTTCTCCTCCTCCTCCTTCTTCTTGCGCAAGCTCTTGACCTTATCAACCAGACTGATGAGCCTGCCCCTCAGTGAGGAGTCCACCTCTTCCTCCTCTGTCTCCTCCTCAATATGTATACCTGTGTGTAAAATGAGAATTCACATTAAGAGCCCAAAATACTTAACGTAAAAAGTCATTCACACCTGCAGAGTAAACCAGAGTTACCGCCTCAACGACAAGAAGACAACAAGAAAAGTTGCAGTTTACATCCATGTCTGTCAAAAATGTCATCATTTTATCCTGTTAGACATTTGTGCTAAATTGTCATAATTAGCATAGCCTTCCTGAGATATCGTGTCCACGAGAGTGGCAACTTCTGGGTCTGAAAAGTGAAGCCAATGCAGAAGAGCCTTGAATTTGCATTCTTTCTAACAGCCAGCAGGGGGCGACTCCGCTGGTTGTAAAAACAAGTCAGATTGTATAGAAGTCTATGAGAAAATGACCCTACTTCTCATTTCATTTATTACCTCAGTAAACATTGTAAACATGAGTTTATGGTCTCAATCTCTAGTTTCAAGTCTTCTTCAATACAGCATGATGGTAATTTAGTACATTATGGTCCCATTTAGAGTCAAATAGACCATAAAGCAGGGGATGCTTTAGGGCGTGGCTACCTTGTGATTAACAGGTCGCTACCACGCCGTTGTCCGGTCTGAGAGTTGTCCGTGTTTTCGTCGTAGAACTTTAATCCTTTCACAGTGTTTTCAGTTCATTAAAGTTAATTATAAAATTTTGGTCGCCTAAAATTGACTTCGGCGTTCGGCTCCAGGGTTCGGTTAAACTTAGCTCCGCTCTCTCGTGTCACTTCTGGTTGCAAATAACCAATATGGCAACAGCCAAAATGCCGAACTCGAGGCTTCAAAACGGCAGTCCACAAACCAACGAGTGACGTGGTGGTGATTACGTCCACTTCTTTTTTCTTTTTTTTTAAGTTATTTTATGGGGGCATTTTTTAAGCATTTTATTGATAGGACAGT
This sequence comes from Sebastes fasciatus, assembly GCF_043250625.1. NCBI lineage: Eukaryota > Metazoa > Chordata > Actinopteri > Perciformes > Sebastidae > Sebastes > Sebastes fasciatus. The sequence goes on from NC_133801.1 coordinate 30,397,258, forward strand.
GGATAAAGTCTTGGAAAGGGGGGAGAGAGAGAGAGATGACATGCAGAAAGGTCCACAGGCCGGATTCGAACCCTGGTCCACCGCGGCTAGGACTGAGCCTTTGCCAGATATGGGCGCCCGCTCTACCAACCTAGCTAACCAGGCGCCCACGTCCACTTCTTATATACAGCCTATGGTGCGTAACGTACGGACAACCCAAAAACATAAAAACACACAGGATCTTTAAAGAACTTCTCACCGCAGTGAAGCAGGAGGTCGTTGTGGAACTCTACCAGAGTGTCCCGCACCTCCTCAGGCACTGGACTTAACTCATCCTCTGGACTGTGCTTAAAGTTGGTCAGCAAAATAACCTAGAAGAGGAACACAGTAAGACAACCCCATCAGCATATTTTGTCTGTTTTCTTCTCATTTGGCATGAGTCATTTCATTTCATACATTTCCGGGGGCTTCTTAGGGTCTTTTGCAAGACAGAATGTCTGTCTTTGTTGTTCTTACATATGACGTAACACCTTGTGCCTTCAAAACTCAATGTCAGTTGTCATTTTCCTTAGAAATTCGGTGTCAACCTATAGCTTTTGGGAGTAATATTATCCTAATCCAATTCAAATTCTAACCCATATTTGGTAATGGTGGTTCATCAGTACCTGGTCATGAGGTGGTGAACGGAACTCGCGGGTCTTGCGTGCAGTCTCAGCAGCCGACATGGTGAAGGCTCTCATTAACAGGTTGTAACGAACACGCTGGTTCTTCTGAATTTCATTGACAAACTCGTCTGAATAGGCCACGATGCCCTCCACTCTGTGTCGCAGCTCGCAGTCGCAGAAGTACTGCAGGAGTGTGCACATCTGAGAGAGGTAGACAATAGGAATGAGAGTTTAAGATGTAAAATACGTACAAAGTTAACAGATATTTTAAGGATATGAATTCTGAGCAGATGCATACAGACGAATGCAGACTGTTTAAATATGACATATAATGACCTGGAGTTTGACGGACTCTGGCAGCTTCATCTGGAGCAATCCCTCTTCCAGACCCTCCTCCTCATCTTTCGCTTCTTCCTCCACTGCTTCTGCCTCCTTCTCCTCCTCTGCCATCTCTCCATCCACCTTTCCTCCTTTGGCCTCTCCCTCCTCCTTCTCCTCTTCTCCTTCCTCCTTAGGCTCGGCTTCTCCCTCCTTATGCTTTCCCCCTTCTAAATCTTTCAGCTCCTCCTCTTCCTCGTCACCTACCCCTTCGTCCTCGAGCTCGGCCTCATCTGTTTCCTCCTCCTCCTTTTCCTCACCTTCTCCCTTGGCAGCTCCACCCTCCTCAGCTTTCTCTACCTCCTCCTCCTCCACCTCCTCCTTTCCGCTGAAAACATTTGGGTCAATCATCTTGAGGATGTGCTTGGTGTTCTCATCGTTGAAGATGCCCATCATCAGCAGTGTGCTGATCAGCTTCAGGATTGGGACAAAGTGGAACTCCACACTGCCTCCTACTGGATCCCGCATAGCCTGGCTCCCATCCAGCACAGCCTCTGTTAACATGCTGATCGCCCTGGTCTTCAGCTCCTGAGATTTGAGGGGGGTATGATAAAAATAAGCAAAAGGCAACCCAAATTTCATTACATTTTTGCAATGCAACCTGTCTCTTACCTGCAGGGGGAAAATAGGACTAAGGGTGTACAAGTCAGGGTCTGTGCCGACAAAGTTGATGGATGAGAAATGTAGCTTGGGCCGTAAGCAGGTGGTTAGGCCAACACCGGGGAGAGAATGGGCCTTTTTAGCATCAGGATAGAGGTGGATGCTGAGAGTCTCCTGAGTCATTGGGACGATGAACTCCCTGTTGGTGCCCAGGCGTGCCCGTTTGGCAGACTCCAGGTGAATGCTGATGAGCAGGTCGTAGTAGCCGCTGCGGAGAGGTCCTGGCAGGTAGGTGTTCTCGGTGGCGTAGAACAGCTGGGATTCATCCACGTGGCTGCACAGGGCATGAGCCACTCGGTTATTGCCGAGTGCACACACAGCGCAGTAGAGCATGAGGGTGTGGTAGTGGAACTTCATCAGGTCCTGACGCTCCGACAGCTCCAGGATGTCAATACACCTGAGAAACAAAGACAGATTCAAAGATCAAAACTGATCAGGAAACACGGGTGAGCACGGGTAATTACTTATTAGAAATTACTTAAATTCCTGATTTAAAGGACCAATATGTAATGTATTTACTGTAATAAATCATAAAATGACCATGATATGTCATCAGAGATTAAGGAAAATAATTAGAAATACTGGCTTCTCCGACAACAACGCTACAGCCAGTATGTTCTCCTTTGAAATTTCCATTCCGGTCCGGAAAATCGTTTTTTGTTTTGGCCGGTGTGATCCCGTCCCCTGCCCATGGATCAACAGAGATGACGTTAACCTTAGATTGTACCCGACTTGAAAAGCCTCGGCTCATCTCTCTGTGGTCCGTGTGCAGCCGGGTTAACAAGGCAGTGATGAGACACACAGCAGGTGAAGGGATTCTGACTAGTGCTGACCAGACGTTAACGTGGTCGTGTCTAGAAGGTAACCCTCAAATTGCGAAAATCAGTCACACCGGAGGAGCAGACGGGCCACGGCTCCAATGTTTTGTATTTGGACTGCTGTTTTCCCATTTTAAACGCTAGCTGTCAGTGCTACATATTGTTCCTTTAAGGTTTTAACTTTTACCCCTGATACCTGCTAGGCTCTGTAGGAAAAAAACATGTCTTTGTTCAACTGGATTATAGAGTGCTGCCGGGATGCTGTGCTGTATTTTTGTAGTAAAACCTGGAAGTTTGCATCGCCCTGGGTTTCCTCAACAAAAATCCAATGGAATTTTTTTCCATTGGATTTTGGATTATTTCAGAAAATAAACTGTGTGGCAAACAAACTGTTCTGTTCAGCAAAATAATCTTCACAAATGAACACCACTTCTATGATCTTGGAAGCGTAAATGCAATCGCCAGAAATAAAAAGCTGGTGTTAGGCTATCAACGAACTACACCGCGGTCGCATGACTTCAATGTCACCACCAGCTAAAGCTAAAGGCTCATTTAGCCACTTGATATCAACTGCCTTTTTTAAGCTTTTTTAAAAGCTTAAAAAAAAGAGTGGGTTATTTATTGATATATTTTAAGTCGTAGAACAAAATGTGTGTGTTATCCACAGATATTATTTCAGGCATCTAACTAAACAACCCATTGACTTGGAGACGAGGGAACCGGGGGTTATAGTCTACTACTACTACTGACCTGTTCTCCTCTGGGATGTGCAGAGCCATCATGATGAGAGGTTCAGTACACTCCACCATCCAGCCCAACCTCTCACTCACTCTGCCCACCTCTGGGTTGAGGAAGCGATTGGGCATACGGCTCCAGATGACTGGGGTCAGCATCTGGACATCCAGCCTGGGAGGGCACTGGGGGACCGGGTTCTTACACTCGCTGCGGAACATGGCCGCCGAGATGGGCATGATGTTCTGGGAGGGAAAAAGAGCGAGAGGGGGAGGAGGCGTAGACAATCATAAAAAAACAGGTAAACAATGAGAATTGAAAAGGAAGAAAGCAATGGGTCTAACAAGAAAACAAACTAATTAAGCCAGCACAAGAAACTAAATAATGGGTGTTTTTGTACAGCAGATGTGCATGAGATGAAGGTTCAACCTATGTTGGACCCAGACAGCAGTCACCGGTTAATCTTTGGTTAACTGAAGTAAAACTAGCTAGCTAGCACATAACGTAGTAGTAATCCAAGTTGAAGTTCTGAGATTTATCTAGACTTTTTTCGTGACATTTAGATTTTTAGATGTAGTGCTTTATGTTTTTCTGTTTAGACTTTTCCTTAGCTCTGTTGTGTTTTAATGCACTGATTTGGTAGCAGATTTATTCACAAAGCCTTTTTATCCATGTCATTGCCCTCTTTTTAAAGAAGAAAGGAGGATGGTCTTGAAATGATGAGCAGCTTTGGTAAGTTTAATGAATTTTACTGTATCTTTATTAGCTATTGATTATTGCTGGCTTTAGATCGTTGCTGCTGGTGTGAATGACATTCAGATTCATTGACCTCTGTGCCTTTGAGTATGTGCGTGTTGGCATGGGTGTCTTTTTGCCCAGCAGCTTGGCTGGAATCTATTTGGAAGCCTGTTGAATGCTGATTGTGTTATTTGTGTTGTATGGCATTTTTGCTTGCTCGGAGGTCGTATATGATAGCGCCCTGATATTTAGCACCATTAGAGAGCTAAATGTTTGCGTAGAAACAGCGTTGCAGTATGTAATAACAGCGCCGTAGTGCTGAAACAACAGCTTGTCACAGTCTGAATGAGTAGTAATAACACACAGCCCTGACTCTGCACAAGGGATACAAACAAAGTGGCTCACTAAGGCCATTGGATACCAAATGTCATCTGCTTTGTGTGCACCAAGTTTTTTGGGCGCAGTGAAAATGTTGTTTTTGAAAGGCTAAACACCAACAAATATGGATTGAAGCAGAGTATTTTGTTAGATAAAAACATGTTGTGAATTCTGGAAATGATTACATCTATCTTTTCTCAATAAATCTGACTTTTGGACTGTGGGCTGTGAGACAATTACGCTACAGAGATGAAGACTGATTGCCGTGGCAGCAGTCGGAGCAAGAATAAATCACTTCCACTCGATGAAGGTTACGGTCACTGTGAATAAGGGGTGGTTATGTTGAATGACAATACTCCATAGCCCTGGTGTCAGGGTAAGGTTATTCAAAGGTGGTTTGATTGCGGGGGGATAGCTCTGAAAACTTGGGTCTAAAATATACAATCCGCCACTGGCTGACACGCGTTGACCCATTTAGATAAACCGCCAACGCGAGTTTGACCCAAGTTATGATGCCGATCTGAATGAGGTATAAGAGGAAGTAGGCATGAAGAATATTTTAAGCACGATAGTTGGAGAAGTTGAATCAGAAGAGAAAAAATGACTTTGTACTGTCGTGTGTGAGCAAAAGTAGTTTCTGACCTTGAGTTTGCCCAGCTCCAGCTGCACCATGTTCTGATTGGAGGGCTGAACGAAGACGGCAGGGAACAGCTTGGTGTTGGGCTCCACCTGAAATAAAACACCTCTGGATTTACAGCTCCACGGTGTAACATAACTCATCCAACTCATTTTAAGTCCAGTCTGAAAAGCACAGATACAAATACACTCTTAACCTATACTACTGTGTAGCCTTTCCTTACCTGGTAGAAGGTGTTAATCTCCTTTCCATTGGCTGTAAAGGTCATGAGACCTGTTGCCAGGTCGACCAAGCAGCCAACCACCATGTCCTCCTGGCTGAAGCGGGTCTGCTGATTGCTGACCAGGTCCCCTCCCCACACCATGTAACAGTTACTGTGCTTCATACTGCAACAGAAACAGCAAACACATTTCAGCAGATATCTCTGCAACACAATACACTGGACTCTTTGACATAACGTCAACACTGTAACCTCCTCACATTCTGTTGATAATGTTAGTTTGAACTATAATTGGCCCTTCGCTAAGTCCAGCCCTTTGAACGCAGACTGGCCAATCACAGCTTGGCATCGGACTATACGACACTGCACTACAGAAAATCGTTTCAGATTATGGTTAATAGTTACCTGCAGAGGTTGGAAGGAGATATATGTTTCAAAAAAGTCAAATTCTATGTAAAAACCTGTGGAGCTAATATTAGCAGAGTACATTAGCACATCATTAAAGTGGCGTGAATAGGCAGAATATTTTTGGCATCATTGGGCAAAGATTCCATAATAACCTTTCAGCATATTATAATTCAAGTGTTCTGAGAGAAAACTAGACTTCTGCTCCTCCTCATGGCTCTGTTTTCAGGCTTTAAAAAATCTACGACTAGACTTTGACCAATCACAGGTCATTTCAAAGAGCAAGCGTTGCTATTGGCTGTGCTCCGGTCATGTGACCGGAACTTGGCGTTCCTTCACTAGATTTCACAATGGCGGCGGCGTCACAAACTTTCTCATTTTACAGCTAAACCGTGCACTACAAGATGATTCTGAAAACATTTGAGGCGAGAAATATGCATTAACGTAACATAATATTGATTCATATTTGATCAGCGCTGCCTAGTTTGACCATTTGATCGGAGTTAGTAAGTGATTGACAGCCGGCTCTCATAGACAGCAGACCTCAGATCAGCTCTGACTGCTTGTTTTCCTCCGGTCTGTGAAATCTTGCAGATGTCGTTAGGAGCACCGGAGGACACAGAGGCACATGATTTTTTTTAGGTTACCTGTTTCATGTGCTACTGTCAGGATATAGCGACCGTTTTATAAAAATAACTTCTTTTAATCATATTTGCTCCAATCTCGCCTACTTCAGCTTTAACTAGGGTTAGCACTTCTATGCTACGCAATTCTACTGACGGTATACTGTGTAATGATTGGAAAAGTGAATAAAGACCTACCCGGCTTTACAGGACCGGTGTTGTTCCTTAATTTCATTGCCTTCTGTCTCGATCGCCAGGTGATGGTGGTTCACTTTTACACTGTGATCTGTAATCTTTAGCTTCTATCTTTATCTTTTTAACCTGTTTTTCGCTGTTGAATCAGTTTGACATCCTGATATATCCTCCAAACGCATATTGTAGACCTTTCTGTCTGCTTCTCTCTGAAATCGCTTTTTTAATTTTTCCAAAAATCAGATAATATTTATGCGGGGAGTGCAGTTAGTGACAGTGTGTGTTCTATGGTAGCTCTGACAGCTTGACGGAGTTGTAAAGGGTTAATTCTGGCCATATCTTACAAATTGCACCTTTAAACCAAGATTGAATAAACAATAAATGGTAAATGGACTTGCTTTTATATAGCGCTTTCTAGTCTTCCGACCATTCAAAGCGCTTTACACTACATGTCAGCATTCAAACATTCATACACTGATGGCAGAGGCTGCTAAGGTGCCAACTTCGCCCATCAGGATTTAATCTAAACACTCATTCACACACCGATGGCTATGCCTTCGGGAGCAATTTGGGGTCAAGGACACATCGACATGTGACCGAGAGTAGCGGGGGATCGAACAGCCGACCTTCCGATTGGTGGACGACCTGCTATACCCTCTGAGCCACAGCCGCCCCAGACATAGTCTGTACAAGTACTGGCATTGTTCTTAGTAAGAGAATACCATTAACATGTGGGAAAGACTTACCTGTCGTGTATGTTGCCTTTGTCATCTCCCACAGTAACAGTGACACTGCGCACTTTGGAAAGGTCAAAGGTTGGATCATACTGGTGGTAGTCAGGAGTGACCCAGCCGATCCACACACCAGAGGGCTCCTGTCCAGCAAAGATCCTCACAGAATAGAAATACTGAAAATAGACAAAGACAATAAGGAAGAAAATAAGACAAGAAGACATCTGAGTGAGACATCTAGGAGGAGTAATATCTCCTTATCTAGAGATGCAATAATAACTTAAAATAGTATGATGGAACCTAATATGCAACAAACTCCCAATGAGCAGGCTCAGCAACTCGTGCCGGTCTTATCCAGGGACTTTGCACAAACTGGAGGGATAATATTAACAGGTGCTGTATATCTAGCATTAGCAGTGGATACAGTTTAGCTTACAGTGGTGGTACTCAGGATGGTATCAGGGTCATCTCTGTCATCTGGGACCACGTCTTCCACCAAACGTGGCACCGTTGGGGGCGCAGGAGAAGGGGCGAGAGGTGTCATGGCAACCACCTTTTTGGCCTTGGAGAAGAATCTAATGTGTACAGAAGATAACATCTATTAGGACACTTAGATCTTCAGGCTGCACTATACAGCTTTACTCACTGCTAAATGATATTAAGGTAATGCTTGAAGAACTGATCTGAAACCATGTAATGTAACATCAGTGAACTGCATGTAGCACAAGTAGGGCTGTCAAAGTTAACGCGATAATAACGTTAAGAATTTGTTTTAAAGCCATTCATTTCTTTAACGCATTAACGCAATCGATGTTTCGGAGGTTGTAGCGGGCTCAGTTTAAAGCTAGAGTGAAGATACTGGCATCATATGAAACTAGAACCAAAGGAACCCATTGGTAACAACCATGCCATAGCTAGCTTGTGATGAAGGAGGCTAAATAACGCTCCAAACAAACAAAAACTGGCATGGCCATTTTCAGAGGGGTCCCTTAAGCTCTGACCTCAAGATATGTGAATGAAAATGGGTTCTATGGGTACCCACGAGTCTCCTCTTTACAGACATGCCCACTTTATGATAATCACATGCAGTTTGGGGCAAGTCATAGTCAAGTCAGCACACTGACACACTGACAGCTGTTGTTGCCTGTTGGGCTGCAGTTTGCCATGTTATGATTTGGGCATAATTTTATGCTAAATGAAGTACCCGTGAGGGTAGTGACAATATTTGTCATTGTTTTGTGTTAATTGATTTCCAGTAATAAATATTTACATACATTTGCATAAAGCAAGCATATTTGTCCACTCCCATGTTGATAAGAGTATTAAATACTTGACAAATCTCTGAACAGATACAAAATGTGTGATTAATTTGCCATTAACTGTGGACAATCATGCGATCAATTGACAGCTCTAGTAATTTTATATAAAGTTTCTTCTCGGACCCATGTTTTGTTGTATACCGAGAAGATGGATGAATTACTTAATCTGTACCTTTACTACTCTGCAGGCTTGTTCTTCTTCTCTAAAAGACACAATCTGCCACACTTACCCTTTTTTCTTTCCCTTCTCTGACGCTGTGTCCTTCTCATTTTCCACAGAGATGTCCTTAGGTACAGACGGCTCCTTCTTGTCATCCTCCTGCTCCTTGCGGCTGGCAGACTTCTTCAGAACTTCAAACTCCGAGTCGGGCTCCACCACTTCCTCCTCGGGTATGGTGAGGGTACGGGTGAGGGGGGTTGTGCCTGCCGTGACCTTGAAGGTCTCGTGGAACTGGACGGGCATGCTGAGTCTGAGGAACATCATATCGGTGTTGGCGTTCTGCGAGCCAAAGGTCCTATGGGTCAGCTTGAGACAGGGGGCGGTGTCCACAGTCCCGTCCACACGGGAGACCTGGGAGACAACATGTTTAAAGATGAATACATGACCTAGCTTCAATAGAAATGAAAAAGTGTCACTGAGTAATTACCTCAATATGGTTGTGATCGCTGGGTACCGGTCCAAACTGGGGCAAACTTTTACTGAACCACATGGTAATGTCTCGCTTCATATTGATGGCAAAAGGTTCAAATCCTTCCTGCAGGCCACAGATGGCAAAGTAGCGCAGGCTGCTGACATTCCGCCCGAGATTAATCCTTCCAACCTGACCCAGGCCCAGGGCACACACTGGTATAAAACCTGAGGGGTAAAACCACAGGAAACTGATTGGTAAGTATTTTTATATTTATTTTTTATATTTGTATATATTTTATACAAACTGAAGCAACGATTTATCTTACCTTCCCCAATGTCAATGTCTTTGAACGCCATCTCCGAGCCGGAGTCACTGATCAACATTTCTCCGTTGAGTGTGAACATGATGTTATTCTCCGTCAGGTCAATCATGCAACCAACTACATCACCAGACAGCCACTGGCGACCGAAGGGGTCATTGCCAACATGCCATCTTTGAGCCTGGAAAGAGTTACATCAATAAATTATCTATAAAACACTACTTCCAAAAAGATAAAAACAGAGACATCAATGTCGAGCTATAGTATATTCTATTGATCTTTTGTGACTACTTATACGTGTCTTGGTTTGATGTCTATTTCAAACTTAGCTAAGAAAGTCTGGCCCTGTTCAGACCTGGCATTAAAATGTGTCCTCAGTGATCGGATCACAAGTGAACAGCTCTAAGCACAGGTGTCAACGCACTCAAGACGCATTGAGGACGCATTGAGATCCGACCACATTCAGAGGCGGTCTGGGCCACATTCTTTAGCATTGTGTACGCGAATGTGTCCTGGGTCACATTGAAGGACCGCCTACTCAACTGACGTCCCACTGGGATCCGCGGGGTGTCACTGCGCTCCTCATGTGAATAGACAAGTATTCTATCTATTCTATAACTGTATTTTATTCAAATTTATCTCAACTATAGGCTACATATCTACAAACTATCAGACTAGGCACGGAAAGTGCATTATTATCATACTGTTGGTGCACTGCACAGAGCTAACACCTACTCACTCGCTTTCATCCCCGGCTCTCTGAAGCTCTGTACCCCGCTGTTGCCGCCGGTACAATAACCTTATATTTTGATGTGAATATGTAGGATATCACTACTGACATTCCTGTGATTTTACATCTCAAAGTCTGCTGTATTAGTCATGTGATACTAAGTGTTTATTTGCAAATAGAGCGGGGAAGTGAGATCGGATCACAAGTGGTGTCTCAAAACACACGTGGAGATGCATTTTAATGCCAGGTGTGAACAGACGTACTTAAAGCTGTCTACTTGTGATCGAATCACCCAAGACGCATGTTAATTCCAGGTCTGAACAGGGCCTCGGTTGGGCAACACCAAAACAAGTTTATCTAAAAGAGGATCCACATCTCATCTGTCAAAGTTTTGGAAGGTTTTGGAAAACAACTTTAAACACCTTATTACCTATTTGGCATTGATAAGCACTTGATTTGTCCAATCAAGACTGACACTGATTTAACGAAGGTGAACCAAAGATGCGGACTGACCTTATTGCCGTTAAAGACGTAGGCCAGTTCATCTGCTCCCAGTTCAATGTCAGAGCGGACACTGGGACGTGCCCAGCCCACTCTCATCTCCCCCGTGGTTACAGCCTCAAACTCAAAGTACCACTTCCCTTGGGTGACGCCGTACGACCTCTCTGCCCTGAAGATTCGTACCTTGTCCCCGCGGGTGTTCTCCAGGCCATGGCCAGCTGCAGGGAAAAGATGACAGATAAGATTAAGAAGGGAGATGTCCTGAAAATGGAAATTCAATGATATTCTGGATTAAATAAACAGGTTAATATGAGGTGATGCGACTTACTGCTCTCCTGATCTGGAGGCTCAATGTTGTAGCCATAGCCAATGAGGGTGCGGACAGCGTTGTTAACGCTGTCTCGGTTGGTTTTCTTAGTTCTCTCGTCCAGCAGGTTGTATGGTACCAGACGAGGGTTTCGCTTATTCATGATGTCCTGAGAAGCGTAACAGAATACGACTTGATATAAAACAAAAGGTGTAACTATTTGTAAATGTTATTTATAAAAAAAAAAATTAAAACATTGGAATGGCACCAGGGTTTAGCCTCGGTTGGATCATACTTGTATAAATGGACATGGTCTTAAGATAGATAATTTAGTTGATAGAAATGAATTAAACTCTGAAATAAAAATAAAAAAATATTAAGGATTGGAAATGAATACCTGCACAATACTGTAGGTCCATCCTTGTCGTACCCGGTCCCTTGCCCAAACATTATGCCCATTTTCTGCCAGTTTTTCTACAAGCTGGTTCTGGTTAGGTGTCAGTTTGACATGGTTGAGGTCAAGGGGGGCAGGCTTGTATGCATTGCTCATCACATAGCTAGAGGACAGATGGAAGTTTATATTCAGATATACATAAAAGATAATGTATAAAGTTTATACAGCCAGAAAATTGTCACCATACGTCTTGGGCAGCTTGATCTTCTTGAGATTCTCCTCTGCTTTCTCGTCACCCATACCAACGTGGCAACCCAGCGCCAGGAGAGTCCTGTGGGATAACAAGGACACGGGCATCAAGGACATTAAATTTCTCCACTTACGCTCACATCTCTCAAACTGAAACCTTCACAGAACCTCAATTACAAACTCACTTGAGAGTCTCGCCAGACATCTGCAGGTTGTAGTTCCTCTCTGGTTCAGGGAGACTCTGGAAGTCCACCAGACACGGATGGAGTTTCTTGTTGTCATCCCTGAACTGTGGAAGAAGATGACGGCAGGTTAATGACTAGTAGGGATGCACCGATTCATTGACCGAACATCGGTGTCTACCGACTGTTGTTGCCTGTTGGGCTGCAGTTTGCCATGTTATGATTTGAGCATATTTTTTTTATGCTAAATGCAGTACCTGTGAGGGTTTCTGGACTATGGAATATTTGTCATTGTTTTGTGTAGTTAATTGATTTATAAATAATAAATGTGTACATACATTTACAAGAGTATTAAATACTTGACAAATCTCCCGCTAAGGTACATTTTGAACAGATAAAAAATGTGCGATTAATCCCGATTAAATATTTAAATCGACTGACAGCCCTAACTAGTTTCAGCCTAAAAAGGGGGCAAATTTAGGTGCGTTTAGCCTCCACTACATCTCTGCATTTTTTGTATTTTTCTGCATTGAGATATTTGAAATCCATACTAAAGGCACTAATCAATAAAGATGTTTTTAATCATGCTGGAATTTAAGGAGATAACACAAGTCCCTTTTTTTAAAGAAATGAAAAGTCACATACTGGCCCCTATATTAAACAATGAACTACAGTCTTAATATCTATAGTAAAATTAATACACACAGTATAATGTTTTGAAATATTACTCTCATATTACTCAAGAGCTCCAAATCATCTAAATCTGAGGTTGTCAAATCAATACCACTGTTGCATCTGTATTGCAGTGCTGACTGCGTACTCACACTCCCATAGGTCCAGCCCTGCTCAATACGGGTGACAGCCCAGAGCTCGTGAATATTCTCTGCCAGCTTCTCTCGGATACGCTCCAAGTGGGGTGGCAACACAATCTATACAGCGAAAGGAAAGTCAGCAAGTATAAAGTACAGCAGATACTTTAATGACACGATCAAAGTCGGATTTCTCAGGTTTGGGGCTCTTTACCTGAACAGTGTCCACAGGGCAGGGGGTGAACGAGGTGTGGTTGAGGGACAGCGTGGGGCCAAGCAGGTTGCGCACGCCTTGGTAGTCGTGCTTGTACTCCTTGATGGGTTCGATGCGCATCCTCTCCCTAGGCAGCACAGCCTCGTAGCACGGGGCGTAGCCGGGCGGGGGCATGAACTTGAAGTCGCCATGGCGACCGCCAAGGAGGAACCGAGCCCTGAGGTGACAGAAACGGAGATCTTTATATACTACTTAAATCCTTTATGGCAGCGGTGCCTTGATCTTTATAAGACTCGTAATAAAGAAAACATTGATTTAATCTCTGTGCCAATTCCTGAGCCTGTGTTTCCCTCCCTGCTCTCATCAGTCAATTCACCATCAGCCCCATCTCAGCACTGTGAGGGATCATTACACACAGTAGCTGTAAAATCTCTTCTGGGGACGAGACACTGTAGGTTTTAGAGGGATTATTTGAGAGATCATTTGAAGGATTTAAACACATTTATCTAACTACAAAGAGAAGAATCTGTGTCTGTCTGTGTGTGTTATTCCCATATCTCGAGAACCGCTCAGCCGAACTTCTTCAAACTTGGCGAGTGTATTCCTGGGGACCCAAGGGAATGCTTTTTAAAAAATTTGGTGCACACGAGACATGCTCAATATTAATAAACGTTGTATAAACAAGCGAACAGCGCTTTGTGCAGCAGCAGGGGCGGGACTTCAGCCATTACTACTAGCACGACTCGGGTGTGTTTTCGCCCGTGAGTAAGACTGTACTGAGAACGAGTACAATCACTTTGTGAGCTCCCAGCTCCCATAAAGTGATCGTACTCTTCAACGGAGTGTATTTACCCAAAGACTTGATACTCTTATAACACTTGTAACGTTACCACCAGCAAAATACCGTCGCTAATTATATCCCTGCTCTACTTTATAACGGCAGTGGTTATGTCAAAGCAAGCGACTAATACGCCTAATTGGAAATTACCTCCGCTAAGTGTATTTCACGGATGTTTTTGACCATGATTAGCAGCGACCTGGGAGTGTATTTCACCGGTGTAGCTGTGACTTGGGTGTGTGACGCAGCTATGTCACGGCAGGTGTACTGCTCAAGACCCAAGGAAGCACAGCGTCGAGTGAAGTTGTTTGTATGAGCGGTTCTCGAGAAAGCTGCAAGCAACAACACCACAGACCAAGTATTCAGCCCATTTTGAATAGGCCGGTTTTAAACAGGCACTGCACTAGTAGAAATAAAATTCTAAAAAATAATTATTTACTGTTGTACTCATTAAATAAAGACATTAACATGCAAATCGATAAAATAAGTCATTCATAATTCAACACAAAACGGTCAAATTAATTGAATACAGGAACGCAACTTATTTTAATTTGATACTTACTTGACTCCAGCAGAAAAGCTGATGACGGGGAAGAAGAGGCCGTCCACATTGAAGTTTTCAAACATGCCCTGAACCGGGTGGCCGTTAATACGGAAGGAGATACTGGGCACGCTCAGATCCAGACAGCAGCTGACGACATCGTCTGCAGCCAGGGTGTGTGCGCTGGGCGCCGCTACCTGGCGGGGTACGGTACCTGAACGGCAGAGCAGAGAGCAAGGAAGTCATAAAACAAGACACACAGCATCATGGAAAGTAGTATGGTAAATTAGTTAGGGGAGTCATCTTACCTGACCATAGATGCAGTCCATCGTAGCCGTAGGAGTAGAGGTCATCTCCCACACCGTTGCCTCCCCAGCCTTCTCCTCCTCCAGGGTAGGGGCTGTAGCCCTCGGTCATAGCCCAGCCAACACGCAGGTGGCTGGCCTGCGCCGTCACAAAGGGTTCCACATAGTCGACCATCATCTCAAAGTACCATTTCTTATACTGCGTGGACCCCTCACATGTACCCAGGAAGACGTTGGGTCTTACACTGAGCACAGAAGAGCAAAGACATCAGCGTTAACTTTTACAACCATTTGACAGAGTGACTTTTTATTTATTTTTTTACAAGAAAAATACGAGTCAAAAAACAGACAACGAACAGTCTGTGCCTTAACAGCAGTTTAAGTACCTGGTGACGTAGTTTACAATGTTGGTCTGCAACAAGAGGTCACGACCCGGGAGCAGGTTTTCAGTGATGAGGTTCTGATTGGACCTCACAGCTACACCATTACACACACAAAGAGAGCGCAAAACATCCAGGACCTAAAGGCAGAAGCAAGACAGACGTTATAATCAACTCTAAATGTAGCAGAGCAGACAATTCGCACCGTCGACCGCTGGCTACAATTGCTAAAGGAATTCCATAACAAAGAAGTGTTTTTTTTTTTCAGCCAAATACGCTTTCAGGATGCTAGAACTTTACAAATCACCACCTGCAAAAGGGTCTGGTTAAGTAGGTACCCCTGCCAGCTGGAGGCAGTGGCTGATTTTACTTTCCCACCCTGTTCCTGCCAGTGAGAAAAGACAAACCTTGTGGTTCCTTCCATGCTTGTCCAGGAGAGAGATGATGGATTTAATGTGGTTCTCCTGGATGATGTTCAGAACCTCGGGGCTTTCAATTAGCACACAGTACAGCACCTCAAGAATACCTAAATGTGTAGAGAGGAAGAATATGATCAATTCTTCACAATTTTCTAACAGTAGTAACAGTTCCTGTACCAATAAGTGAAAACAATGTGGTAATAAAGCTAATGAATTAAGACATATGTATATATATATATATATATATATATACATATATATATTTATATATATATATATATATATATATATATATATATATGTATGTGTGTATATGTGTGTATATATATATATAAAAGTTCACTCATCTATTCAGAAGTGATTCATAAGCTCACAGCAGTTTAAAGGTTTAAACTGTATCTAATAACTACAGTAGGTCCAGGCTATGGAGGACGGAAACTTTCAAAATGAAATGGATAAACAAATAAATGAGTCAATAAATTAATAAATAAATGTCATTAAATGCAGCAGAAATAATATTAAAAATAAATGTCGCCATAAATGAATTGATAAAATGTGATATAAATTGATATGTGTTTTGATTTGATTTTTTAATAATAATTCCCTTATTTATTTATCCTTTTGTTTAATCCCTTTATTTATTCATGTATTTATTTGTATTCATTTTTAAATGTATTTATTTATTTTTTGCATTTATTTATTTTTATTTATGTATTTATTTTGACATTTATTTCCTGTTTATTGTTAAATGTGTGTATATATTTATTTATCTATCTATTAATTTATTTATGTATGGTTTTCCCTTTGCATTTCACCCCTTATTTATTTTCCCAAACTTATTTATTCATCTATTCTTTTTGTATTACATTTCTTTATACATTTCTTTTTATATTTCTTTATGCATTTCTGCCTCATTATGCAAATGAGGGGGCTGTCACTCAACTTGTGTCGAGGGTCAGATCATGTGTCAGAATGCACAGATGGACCATATGCTAGCATATGGTCCATCTGTGCTAGCTGAGCTCCAGTCTTTATTCCCAGCTTCGTGCATCATACAGACATTTTTTTTAAATAAATATAAAATAAATAAAAATAAATTTAAAACTAAATAAATAATAAAAAATAATTTACTAATTTAAACATAATTAAAAAAATAACAAAAATAGATACATAAATAAATAAAAAGGGAAAATTAAACAGAAGAGTAAATAAATAAAGGAATTAATACAAAGATAAATAAATAAAGAAGCAAATTAAAACAGAAATATCAATTTATGTCACATTTGATCAATTACTTAATGGCTACATTTATTTTTAATTATAGCTTTGCTACATTTATTGACTTATTTAGTCATTTATTTATTTATTTATTTATTCATTGATTTTTTGTTTTGGCAGGTTATGTCCTCCATACCAGCCAACCCCTTAAAAGCAATAAGTAAATTCTACAGATCAACTCTGGGAGGTATCAGTGAATAAGTGTGGCACATCTGATACCTGAGGAGGCTTCCAGACGGTCCAGCTTGCTGACCAGCCAGTCCAGGTTGTCACAGAACAAAGCGCAATTAGAGCGGTTCCCCCTAATTAAAGAAGCTGTTCAGTGGAGAGATAGAGAGTGAAATAATGTTACTTTTTTCAGCACAGATAGCATTTAGTACTGTATTACTTTTATAGTGATTATTCTACCCAGCAGCTCGTAAAGAAGGTTGACAATCTCCTTCCAGGACTCTGCAGCTTCCTCCCCGGCAAATTCAGAAAAGTGGGCAGCAGTGTTGTACACGTTCAGGCGGTCGATGCACTCCAGCACGATGGTGATCATTCCCTGTGAAAGACAACAGAAACAGAAGAGGGAACCAGAAAGGTTATACACACACTTATTCATTTTTTTACATGCATTTTGTTGCCGTTGGTAGCAGTATTGTGGCTTTAGGGTTAAGTTTAGAATTAGGTCTATCCTAAGGTTAACGGCATCAATTATGCTTTTGTGCTTTTTCCCTTTCCTTTAGTGTGTTGTAAAAGGTCTGCAAAGTTACAAAGCGCAAAGTCCTGTTTTTCCGGAATTATATTATCGGGAAACAGGAAATAGTTTAGTAATCCTCACAAATATAGCAATAAAACATGTGTGTGTGTCCTTGTCCACTTGGGGTAGGGTTACAGGTTAAGGTTTTGGTAATTGGTTGGGTTTAGGTATGTAGATTTGGGTACCTGTGATGGTTATGGTAAGTAAATTAGCACAATGTCCTGACAAGTGATAAAAAAAAAAAGTGTATGTGGTGTTCCAGTAAAAATGGTAACAAAACTGAATGAGGACATAAAAGTTCCCCTTTGCATGGTGAATTTATTTTATTTATAGGAACAGACAGTAAAAATCAATAGTCAGAGAAAGTCTGAGGGTGTGTGAGACTTTGCAGGCAGCATGCAGATTACCTCCTCTTGGAAGAGGTTCTGCCGGTTGCGGAGGGAACGAAGTTTGGTCTGCTTCTCCTCGTGCTCCAGTTCCTCCTCGGGGGGATGAAAGTAGAAGATGAGGTCCTGGAGAGAGAGGACGACCCCCTCCAGAGGGAGCGACACAGCCCCTGGTGACTTGTTCTTCCCTTTCAGAGAGTCCAAACCTCTGGAAGGACACAAACAAATCACACATTACAATGCTGTAAGTACCATAAACAAATGAGAACATGATACTTGACAAATCTCCCTTTAAGGTACATTTTGAACAGATAAAAAATGTGTGATTAATTTGCAATAAATCGCGATTAACTATGGACAATCATGCGATTAATCACGATTAAATATTTATCCGATTGACAGCCCTAATAAACGTACTTGTTGAACTGCCTGAAGAGGCCTGTAGTGCTGTAAATCATTCGAGCAGCTTGAGACTCTTCAAGTTGGGAGCGGGACACAGTCAGGGCGTCGTCCATATGACCCTCCTGGTGCAGAATGACCTGGGGACATGGACAACATGATTATATTACAGATGGTATCCCCAAAGTTCTCTCTATCCTTCCTCCAACGAGGTCTGTTTCCGGTGGCAGTATGTTTATCTTGTCCTTAAGATACTGGGAATGTTGAAGAGCTCTGCGTTATGTCATATATTCCAAAGATATAAACCCAACACTTGCTTATCCTCCCATTAGTATTACCGCTATACATGTTATTTATCATTATGTATGACTAAATCATTAAACAACACAGAGCTTCAGCCAAGCAACCTCAGAGACAGATATCTGTTTCATGCATTCGTAGCAATATTTTAGTTTTCTTCTTATTTTCATTGTTGCATGATTAAATATGTTAATAAAGGTCTGTCTCCATTGTTCACATAATCAGCAGTGACTCAGATTGTGCTGCCATATTAAGACAGTTACAGCTTATTTTGATCCCCAGAGTAGATCCTAACCTTTCTCTTCATCATTCCCAAACGAGCAGCTTTGGCATCCAGGGCGGCATATGTGACCCACAGGCCTGTGGACACATGCTGGACGAAGCACATGGACTCTCCATACTTTATCTCTGGAATGCCCATCCCCTCAACATCACGCTTCTGAGCCACCTCCACCTTATCCTGCTCAGGGGGAACCACGAGGGAGAGAGGGGTGGTTGGGAGAAAATCATAGAGAGGTCAATGAGAGAAGAAATCATAGCATCATAACAGGTGGACAGAAACCAAAATGTTAATTTCTGACCTTTGTAGCACGGAAGCAGAAAGCGGATAGTTTGGTGTTGGCCTTCTCTGGGTCGACCACCAACAGAACCTTCTCCTCGTCCATACACAGGTACCGGCCTGTGGTGATGTGGCGAATACGGAAAGACTGCCCCCACTTCATGTGGCTACCGCTCCAGCTGCCGGAAGAAAGCGGAAAAAAACGATATATTATCAAAAAGCCGACGTCTTTTAATTATTACAATATCATTATAGTAACTACAATGAACAAAAATATAAACGCGACAAACACATTTATTAAAATCCATGATTAAACAGCATGATTATTACACAGATGGGCATAGGGCTGATCACAATAAAAGCTTATGATAGTGAATGTTCATTTCACTAAAAAAGCCGTCTCCAATGTCGTTCCCGAGAATTTGGCAGTTCATCCAACGGGCCTCACGACCACAGACTACGTGTCACCACACCAGCCCAGGACTAGGCCTGTCACAATAGTTACGATATTGACTTATCGTGCGATATATGGACATGACCTTGATCATTTTTACGTTATTGACTTATCGTACGACATATGGACATGACCTTGATCATTTTTACGTTATCGTTTTATCTTACGATATGTGGACATGACCTTGACTATTTTTACGTTATTGACTTATCGTACGACATATGGACATAACCTTGATCATTTTTACATTATCGTTTTATCTTACGATATGTGGACATGACCTTGATCATTTTTACATTATCGTTTTATCGTACGATATATGGACATGACCTTGACTATTTTTACGTTACTGACTTATCTTACGATATGTGGACATGACCTTGATCATTTTTACATTATCGTTTTATCGTACGATATATGGACATGACCTTGACTATTTTTACGTTACTGACTTATCTTACGATATATGGACATGACCTCGATCATTTTTACGTTATCCACTTTTGTTTCAACTTGTAAAAAATGGGAGCAAAAACAAAAGTGTTGTATTTATATTTTTGTTCCAAGCCCAGCATCACGCCAAAGCGTGTAATAGACCTGACTGTCCATCAGACAATAGCATGTCAGTGTCACGTTTTGTCTCACCGAGGCGTGAATAAGGTGCAGTACCAGCAGGGGGCAACAAATTCACTTAGTTAGGTTTAGGAAAAACGTAGCCAAATACAATACGTATGGAAACGACATAACATAAGTGCGGAAAAAACGTCACAAACGCCACTGAAAAACATGTGATACACTTCACTTATGTATCTTACAAAACAAAACACCAGTCTCGAACACCGGCCTCCTGGTTGAAAGTCCTGTATATGTTGGACCCATCCACCTCCCCGCCCACCATAAGCAGCCTTTCTCACTTTTTATTCTAAGTCACTAGCTCCGCCTTGCTCATTACCCTGTCATTCATACACCTTTTCGTGTGACCAGGCTGTTTTGTTCAGTGTAAATAAAGGCAAAATGCTATAAAGAAAAAAATACCAAAACTGTTGAAGTAAGAAGTTATGCCAATAATGCTTATGTTTACTCAGCGATTGCTAAGTTTCAATAACTCTATAGGGAAAGAAAATACTCTACACCGTAGATTTATCACACACAAAACATTCTGTCAACAAGCATATCTGGCACAGATTTAAATGTCTTCTGTAAATGCCTTGAGGGGACAATCACCTGATTCTGAGAGGCTCCAACCTCCACAGGGATCGAGCCTGACTGCACACAGCACCGCCTTCATAGTGAGCCATCCTGTGGCAGAGTCAGGGCAGAGACACATACAATAATGTGGTATCATAATAACAAGATATGTTGCTGCTCAGTAGCACTCTGCATCCTCTTCCTCTCACCTGCGCTTTTCCTCTCCTTCCTCTGGCGTGGAGATGGCCAGACACTCGTCCATGTGGCCGTGGAACAGCCTGAGAACGTGACCTCCTGTCAGATACCCTGAGAGGAGGAATACACACCACAATGAGCGTGGAAATGTCTCTTTATGCTATGTAAAGTGTACACTACATGATTTCCGATCGCACCCAATATCATCTCCAAATTTTTTGCATGCTCGCAGTTGATATTTTAAAATACAACTATAAAACATGTACATTTTCTACGTATATCAGTGTGTACATGTGTGTATATGAATTGCGCGGGCTGCACAACATTTGTGGCTGTAGTGCAAAATGTGTAAAGCAGGTTTGTACCCTCAGCTAGTTCGCATCCTGAGGTAATTGGATTCATGTTCCACAGAGTCTGCATGAAGGAGGCATCCACCATCAGATCCCCACTGGCGTAGGACAGATGCTGTGGACAGAGGACAAGAAGAAGGGGGGGACAGGTTGAGCTTAGAACAGCTTATACATGCCTAAATCTTCCATTGTGTAACAGCAAAGTGAGTTTGAAACGGAGTATGAGGAGTCTTACCAGGTATCTCTCAGAAGACACACTGACAAGGATGAGGTCGTCACCCACCCTGACCTTTTCACCTTCTGACCTCTGCTTGGAGGCTGGGTGAATGGTCCACCAACATGCCTCACCTGCAAGAAGAAGAGGAACAAACTAAGTTTCCCACAGAGATTGAGACGCACAACTGATATGTTCACTCAAAGTGTATTGAAACAAAAACCATTGCCTGTTTACCTACAACGTACTGTTCCCTCACTGTAACAGGTATCAAAACAATGTTTCTCAGCCAAAGTACAAAGTGAAAGAAATGTACTGCAATAGAAGATATGCTGACTCCATTTATGTCAATAGTTCCAGATGGCCAACTCAGCAAAATTTAAAAAACTTATTAGTCTCACAAAATAAAACAATTTAACAAAACTATTAGAGGTTAATGAGTTTCAGTAATCAGTGAAATGCAGGCTTAGAAAAGAGCTGGAGGATTTTCAAGTTTGGTTTTACCAGTGGAATCTTCTTGTAAGCCTACGTCAAAGGCCAGCTTGTCCGTGAGTGACCGAGACGTAGTCAAACAGCTCAGGTACTGGGGAGAAAGGTGTTATTCAGGACATAACCATAACTTAACCAAACCATCCTTTTTTCAGTTAGTTTTATTATTTTCTTCAAACTCAACTCTGGATGCAGTCTTACCATGCTTGAGTGGTAGTGTCTCAGAAGGATGGCGTGACCGTACAGTAAGGTACGATGACCTCCACCTTGGGACGACTGGAGGGGAAGAAGAGAGAGAGAGATATTAAACAGACTAGCCTGTCAAGACTGACTTCTTCAAATACACCTTGATCAGACAGGGAGGAAACAAGGATATATTTTAGAGGGTCCAGAGGTCAGAGGACGAAACTGTCAATAACTGTAATCATAACATGTCATCATACGGAAGCACTGAGAGGCAAGTGAGAAAAAAACATCCTGGTGATCCAGTTTCTAAGTCATTTCAACCACAAGAGGCTAAAGTGCACCGCTACCCCGTGTTCTAAATAGGACTAAGAGCATTCATGTTTTCTTCAAGGTGAGTTTTAATTTCTCCATACACTCTAAACACACAGGACATACACCGATCAGCCATAACATTATGAGCACCTGCATAATATTGAGTAGGTCCCCCTTTGGTCGCCAAAACAGCCCTGACCCATCGAGGCATGGACTCCACTAGACCTCTGAAGGTCTGCTGTGGTATCTGGCACCAAGCCGTCAGTAGCAGATCCTTTAAGTCCTGTAAGTTGCGAGGTGGGGCCTCCGTGGATCGGACTTGTTTGTTCAGCACATCCCACAGATGCTCCATTAGATTGAGATCTGGGGAATTTGGAGGCCGAGACAACACCTCCAACTTGTCGCCATCCACATGATGTAAAAGAAAACGTGATTCATCAGACCGGGCCACCTTCTTCTATTGCTCCGTGGTCCAGTTCTGATGCTCACGTGCCCATTTGTAGGTGCTATTGGCGGTGGACGCGGGTCAGCATGGGCACCCTAACCGGTCTGCGGCTACGCAGCCCCATACGCAACAAACTGAGATGCACTGTGTGTTCTGACACCTTTCTATCGGAACCAGCATTAACTTTTTCAGCAATTTGAGCCCCAGTAGCTCTTCTATTGGATCAGACAACACGGGCCAGCCTTCACTCCCCACATGCATCAATGAGCCTCGGGTCTGACCCTGTCGCCGGTTCACCTTCCTTGGACCACTTTTGGTAGGTCCTGACCACTGCAGGCCGGGAACATCCCACAAGAGCTGCAGTTCTGGAGATGCTCTGACTGTCGTCTAGCCATCACAATTTGGCCCTTGTCAAAGTCGCTCACATCCTCCTTACGCTTGACCATTTTTTCTGCTTCCAACACAAACTTCAAAGTTCAAAATGTTCACTTGCTGCCTAATATATCCCCCCCACTGCCAGGTGCCATTGTAACGAGATAATCAATGTTATTCACCTCACCCGTCAGTGGTCTTAATGTTATGGCTGATCGGTGTATATTGTGTGTTAGCAAGTTGTGGAAATTCAAGACTCACCTGGAAGAAAACATAAATGCTTTTAGTCCTATTTAGAACACGGGGTAGTGGTGCACTTCAGCCTTTTTGTGGTCGAAATGAATATTACAACAACAAACATAAAAAAAACTTTTAAAAAACTTACCAAACCTTTTTTTTCCCCCTGTTTTCACAAATGAAAAAAATAACATTGAAAAATTCACCTGCCAAAACTTTTTTCCACCTGTTTTCACAGATGAAAAAAAATTCAGGAACATAGAAATATTATCCTGGTAAAACCTTTTTATGACCTGTTTTTTTTAAGTCATAATTACAGGAGAGAAAACAATTTAGATCAGACTTGAGAATGGATCAGCTGCATTTTTTTCTCATTTCCTCTCAGGGCTTCTCTGTCATCATCAACTTGAATCTCTGTGTGTTGAGACTGTAATTTTTAATTCTATGTTGTACGTAGCACTGTATGTCGAATTTAACATTGCTTAATATTAATATAACTGTATGTGCTGCATATGATTTGTGAACATAGAGACTGTTCACTTCAAGTATATCCTTTGGGGACCAATAAAACATATGTCCTCTCGTTTTTTTTAGAGATGGAGATACAGGAACGATTAGAATGGGACGGATGAGACGGATGGGCGAAGTGAATGGGAACAATTGTGGCAATGTACAACTTGAGTGTGTGTCAAAGATGTATCATTGCAACTTCCCTGAAAAAAATACTTTAGTGAGTCATTGGTGTACAATCATTATGAAGCAATATTAACTAACAGCTCCACATCACTGAACGATGACTTTTTCTCAAAACAAATACTGTACAGAACATGTTGGGGTCCATTCTTATGCAAGTACAAGAAAATAACAACGAGAGCCACGTCAATAGCGAAGCAATGTAGAGATGTTGCGGAAACTGGGACGATGCTATGCTATAAATCATAATTCTAAGAGAAGGTATCACAATGATGTGACTGAAAAAAGCAAAACAAACTTTGAATCCACTCACCACAGATTATAATCTCACAAAAAAGGCAAACATGACATCAATCCATCCTACCTTTCTCAACATCCAGCAAGGATGCAACAAGAAAACACAATTACTGCAACAGTTATAGATGGATAAGCTAAAACAACCATTTAGTTGAGCCTACGGGGAGATAACGCTAAGCCTTTTCTGTAGGGTTAAACACCCATAATCCACCAGGATGAGTGAGGGGCAGGTATGTCAAGTGGTAGCGCTGTACCATTAGCTCTGGTCTGCATTAGCGCTAGGCTTGGTTAGGACAGGTGGTGGTGGCAGTGTGTGATTTGTGTGTGTGTGTGTTAAGAGGCCAGTCCAGAGCTCTGGGTGGTGTCCGGTTTCCCCATTCACCCCCGACACAGATGGGTGGGACCCTCCACTGGGCTCCTTTTCTCATCCTCCTGCTCACCATTAGAAAGGCCTGGATCATACACATTTTCCAACTCCTGCGAGGCTAGGAACTGACCAAACCAGCCACGATAGTGCAACTAATAAAATGCTGCAATAGAGAGCCTCCCTTGAGTTCCATTAGCCTCAGCCAGACAAGGCTTCTTTCATCTATCTTTCAAAAAAGCTGAAAAACTGTGTTTTCTGTCCACATTCTCAGCTAAATCAGTCTCTACTATTGTACATGCTAACTGATGTTTTGAGAGCATACCTGTGACTAACATTCACAGCAGCTGTAGTTAAATACTAACAAAATATTTGGGTAAAACTTTATGATAACCATCATTTATAAATTATAAATGAATGGTTAATTAAATTTAGCTATTCTACTGTTAACAAACAACTAAATGCTGATTAATCATGTTTACTTATTCATAGTAATGATATAATTTGTTATTTGTCGCACACATTATAACATTTTATATTCTATATTATCAGTATTTGTTAATGATTACAAAAACATTTGTAAACCTTTAAGAAACTGTTTGTAAAACATCTATAAACATTACATAGATAGATATTTGTAACACTTTGTTAATGGTTAATAATTGGTATATAAACCGTCTATAAACATTATTTGGATGGCTATTATAAAGTTGCAACTGATGATTATAATACCTTAAAAAAAAAAATGTAAAGCATCTATAAACATTAATTAAATAAATAGTTATTATGTTGTCACTGGTTAATAATTGGTTTCTGGTCCATCTATCTATGTAATGTTTATAGATGTTTTACAAACAATTTCTTAAAGGTTTACAAATCATTTAGTCATCACTAACAAATACTCAATATAATATATACAATTTTGCAATGTGTGCAACAATAAACTGATAATACTTTACTAATGTAATCAGAATGTAATTGTTATTGTCTCATATCATCTAGGATACAATGTAGAAATTATAAACTAATTATGTCATATTACAAAAACGAATGATGAAATTATAGCATTACTAATAATTATAAACAATTATTAACGATCATTTCACTGTTAACAGTAAAAGAACTATTAACAAAGTTTAATTAAATATTAGTTTACTATTTAAAAATGATGGTTATTAGAAAGTGTTACCAATATTTGCTATTTCATCTGAATTTTTACAACAAGGTGCTTAAATTTTGTCTTAACTGGTACACAAAGTTAGCTAGAGTATGGACAAAAAGCACATTAACATGCTTTTTAAGTGATTAAAGAAATATTGTAAAATATTTGAGAACTGAAAGCTAGTGGAACCGATCTGGTGGGTATGACAAATCCATCTTTGAATACTGAATGATCATATTTCATCAATAAATGCAATACATTGGTGCACCTACTTTCCCCTTGACTTGCTTCAGATACTTTGACAACCCCAGAGGATGGGCATCAACGTTTTGCATTAAATTCTAGTTGTAACCTAACAAAGGCCAGAAAAGTGAGTCGATGGATTTCCCACTAAATGATTGTTGAATGTTGATGCAATATTGAGCCCACAAAAGCTTGCTCGCTGATTCAGAGGGACTTGCATCAAAACTTAGATTTCTAGATGGCTGCAAACATATCAGAAAGATGTGATATCACCTATGTTTGGCTCTACTGGAAAAGAAAAATACCATTAAACTTACAGTATATATTGTGTGGATTTCCATGTTTTTAAAGTAAGCCAAGTTAGGTGAGGCTCGTCTAATTAGAGTTAATTTTTACAGCAGTGTGAAAACACGTTCTGTATTAAAAAGGGGAACAGAAATTGGCTTTACGTCATCAAAGACTAACAAAGAACAATGTGTTGAAACAAAAGGAACGACATCAAGCAAGGCGAGGTACCGTAATATTTATGATGAAGGGCATGATGATAAATGTGCTGGTGATATCTCTGCATGAAATGCAAATGAATGACGCATTGTGGCACCTTGCTAGATCTGCTTGCTATTGTAGGGTAGCTAGCTGTACTTATTAGAAAAAAAGTACATGAAATAATGTTCACTACAGAATTCATACTGGCTTTTAAACTGCAGATCTAGTCATTTCTATCCAATGTTTCCAATAAAGCTTTTTTTTCAGATCTTTCCAGTATAAGTTAGTATCACTATAAAAGATGAATCTTAAGACAATGGAGCTTGTTTACTTGGACCCCATCAGTTACTGTAGATAGAAATTAATGACAGGCGTACAGAGCGACCACCCCCTCAGAAGGAGGGCCAAACAGATATGAATCAAGACGTGTGAATGATACAACAGCACTATTTCATTGCCTATTGGGCAACAGGACAGGAAACGAGGACAGTTGCCAGGTTGGTGGAGACACACGTTACAGGACAACAGACATATTAACAGACATACCCATTGGTCCAAATCGACTGCCTGCTTGGCAGAGAGCAAGAAGGGAAGGGGAGGGGAGGGGGTGTCAGATAACAAATAAAAAAATCATAATAAAATAAAAGCAAAGAGTCCATCTACGGTGCTCACATAGGCTGAAGGATCATTATGTACAGCAGTGGTTCTCAAACTTTTTCATGATAAGGACCCCTAAATATTAGGTCACGGACCTTCATTTGATAATATTTCGCTTCGGGGACCTCCATCTGAAGAGTTGTTAGATATGATTAAGACCAAAATTCTATAGTTGTCAACTACAATTGAGGAGATAAGCATGGAGGAAGTGAACCCTATGATCAGAATAGTCACTCTTAAGACTCTTATTAACATTGGGCTCACTAATACAGTGAATGAAAGAGTGCAATGAAACTATTTTCATTTTTCTGGGGACCCCCTGGAACTCCTTCAAGGTCCCCTGAGGGTCCCTGGACCCCTGGTTGAGAACCACTGATGTATAGTATTATTGATGATGGAAAAACGCGCAATCTGCGATCATCCATATTTAAACAAGAAAGTAGCCCAACTAAAAAAAAAAAAAAACTAAAAAAAACACTAATACATGGACTAACAGGTCGGTGCTGTTACAGGTTTGAGTACTGTTAGTAAATATAATTATCAAAACAGGCATATATTTCAAATTATGATCAGTTGATGAAACACATAAAACCCTTATTTATCATCCAAGGCAAAATCTTGTATGTATACCCCTTGTAACCGTAATATATTATAATAACAGTGGAATAAAAAATGTGTTACAAATATGAGCTTTATAGCTGGGGTTTAAAACTGATTAAAATTATCTTTAGGAAATATGCTTGGTTGCCCTCTTACTCACAGTCACATGAGAGGATCAATAAAATGTATAAATCTGAGTCCATTACAGAGACTGATCTGGTACCTTTTAAGCTTATTTATTTGTGCTTTAGAACGTTAACGCCGTGAAACAATGAGAAAATAACTGTTTTTCTCTCATTCACAGCACCGCCGCGATACGTCTCTCTTTGCCTTCTACCGCTCGCCTTCTCAGCTCGTTCGCACGGTCTTTCTATCTTTTTTTAAACGAGTCAGGAGCCTAACTTTACTTTCAATGTTATCAAAGAAAAAGAAATGTTCTCCCCTCGTCCTAAAACGGTCCTACTACTATACTAGAGTACTTTCTTCTTTATGAATGAAGTGGTACACGAGTTGAAGCCGTTGAAGCAGCAGTGCCGTGTTTGTGTTTCACCCAATCAGCGGCGGTCATCCCTGCAAACTCCACTCCGAATGTTCGGGGTACCCCGATAAGGGCCTTTTTTCGAGGTAAAAAGGCCCAATAAAATGTCCCCACAACTTAATTTAGACCCTGTTCCCTGCAGTCCAAACGCAAAGAGTTCCTCAAAAGGTTCTTAGTTCCGGGGGGGAGTTCCTGCGGTCAAAACGGGGCTTTTGTTGCAATATTGGACGTACAGATTATGTTGGTGCTCATTTTCTCATGTAACTCAGAGTAAGAAAGCAAAGCTGCATATTTCTAAAGGTGTCACAGTGTTCCTCTCAGTAAAAGGTATTGAGGAATCCTAAACTAAAAGAAAATTGTATGCTTAAGCAAATCTGTCAACAAAATCAGATCTCAAATCTACAACCACAATCCTAATTGAAATAGAAGAATTCAGTCCTGTGACAGAGAGAGAGGGACAGGAGATAGGCACAGTAGAATACATAGTGAAATGAAAGATACATATTTTAGCAGCCTGAAATATACTTTCTACCAAAGTATATATCTCTATTCGTCATTCATGAGCCATTTCCTCTACTCGATCTCTCACATTTCTTTATTCCTGTTTTTGAGTCCTACCTCGGTCATCTCCACTGTGTTGGCCAACATCTCCTGCAGAGCGCGGACCGACAGGGACTGCGTCAGAATGAAGCCACATATGGCCAGGTCCGGGGGCACATTCTGCAGCACAGATATAAGACAAAGTTGATAAAAACGAGGTTACACACAGTACAGGACGAAACAAAAAGGGAGGAAGGGAGGGTGCCAGCATCTTACCTGAGCGTTGGATGTGGGTTCCAGGAAGCAGAGACGGTTCCCGAAGCCCTCGCAGGACAGACACAGCTTAATCTGCTCCCCCTTCATGACGGAGGCAGTGCACTGCAGAACGATCTGGTCATCCTGCACCCAATACACAAACAGACACTTTGATTCACTGGCCTTTCATTTTTAGGACACATCATGTTATGTTCCCACCACTAAGTTCAACCACACACTTATTTCTCTTTCATTTTAGCAGCTGCTCATCCCTGATGATATGCCAGCTTTTTCTTATTTTAGCACATATTGTTTTGTGTTTTTATAGCACTTCTTGAATAAAACTGGCTTGGCTTGACATTTGGTGCAGGCATTGTTGTGTACAATACTGACCTTTTATTGACTAAAGTGACATGTTTCATAAGGAGTACAGAAGAGGAAAACTTGCCTACAGCACATAATAGAAGAAAACAGAGCAAAATAAAAAGAGGCACTTTCTGTACAGTACACAATGACTACAAATATACTACTCTTTAATGGTTGCTCTTTATTTTCAAATGCATTTGCTTTAACCTTTTAGTTCTATTTAGATCATCATACTCACTTAGACACACTCAACACCCTTTATTTATTGAGCCTATACTTTTTAAAGACTTTCGGAGACGTGCTTTTAAAGTTCTTATTGATACAATTTTATGTAGACGAATATTAAAAAAATAATAATAATACATCCACAGAGCTTTTAGAAAGGTGCCAAATAAAAGTGTGGCTTTTCCTCAAAAGAATTATTTTGACTGTAAATGAATCATTTGGCGGGTCCAAAATTAATGTTTTATTCATCTCTGTGGAAGATATGTGACGTTTGGTTCTCACTTCTAACAAGGCTTGTGAGCCAATAGTACAACAACAGTGGTATCACATGGTATCTCTGAGTCATCAGTTAGTGAGGAAAAAACTGCTGAGATTGACGGTAAGTGCATGGCAACGACTTGTTGTGAAGTAAATGTAATGGAACGGGGGAGGGAGAATGCGACATCTAGTGGCTGAATGTTATCAATGTTATCAATGGCACCTTTAAATCTAAAGCACCATGAGACTGGATCAACTCACTCAGATCTATTACTTCTTTACTTTCTTCTTAATGTGTTCACCTAAAATGCTCTGTTTTGATTGTATTTACCTTCATTTTAGCTTATAGGTAGGTAAACTTAGTGCTTTTGACATAATGTTATTTCGTCTGGCATTGTTAATTTATTTTATTTTTCGTTAGATTTGTTTAGATGACCCTTGTAACAGATATGTAGTGTTTTGTGTCACTTGGATCATTTCATTTTATCACTATTACTATTATTTATGTATTTATTTTTGTTAACTTCCATGTTTTTGTGTCTTGAAAATGAGATGGTGCATCTAAAGGGGTTTATCCTCAAATTCAAATTTGAAATAAATAAATTAAATTAATGTGTTTTATCCCATTTACTATAAACCATTACTTTTTTCATTGCTGAATGCATTTTCTTACATTTATTTCCACACTATACGGACCATCAATTAGCAAACTTACTTTAGCTATGTTCTCCATCACAGTGAACATTAAGTCTACATTCATTTCTGACAAAGTTATGTTATTGTAACGTAAGGCAGTGATGACTTTTCAAATCGATTTGCACTTAAACTCCACTGCCATACAACAGTAAAATAACTTAGACATATGATGCTCACTGTGATGGATTACACAACTAAAGCAACAGTCGGCTAAATTCTTGTTCATATAATACAGCTCCTGTCAGTAAAAGCCGGTACAATAGCTAATAGTTAACGCTAACAGACAGTAATTTGTTGCTCCTCGTCAATGCCCGGACCCTCCTGAGACTGGTGTAAATACAGCGATAAACACCCCCTCCCCTGTGAAACCCACACCTGACTCTCAACATTCTCAGCTGTTCCTTCGACTCAGTCGTTACGCAAGTGGATCCATCACTTAACCAGAATGATATTCCTCTCTACGGTTCTGGACAGATTCCTGACTTTTCTCCCCTCTCACCTAACATCTCGTGAATCATTCTGTCTTCTCGTTCTTGACCCGCTCACTGTCTCGCCCCGGTGATTCAGCACCGTCGATGTGCCATGACTTATAGTGTTTAGGAGGATACGCAGGCACTTCAAAGCGAGGCCGAGGGGCAGCGCAGGAGTTTGCATGTCTATGTTTATGGCACGCAGCAGGAAAATGGAAAGTGATGCAGATCAGTGACCTCATAATATGTACTCCTCTCTTATACCCAGAGGCCTCTAGTGTTTCTTTGGCTGAAGAGAGTCCCCTCTTCCCTTTGGCTGGGATATCATCTATCTTTCCTCAGCCTTGAAATGTCTCCTCTGTCCTGTCCTGTCCTCGTGTTCCCTGCTTTGCACTGTGGAAAGTGGAGCAACGTGCCCTCTCTCCTTCACTGCAGACATGAGCAAACAGGACTTTTGAGCAAAATCTGTAAATCTCTGAGCTAATGTGCAAAAGAGAGTTCTCGAACATGTTAAAGCAAAGTGGTGGACTATCTTTCCCACCAACAATATCTACCAACAGAGGTCAGACCATTTCATTGTTTTACAAGTCACAAATAAGTCTCAAGTCTTTGCACTCAAGAACTAAACGTTGAGTTTAGTCTAAACAAGTCATAATGCGCTCTTCACCGATTGTAATGTCATTTCAACAACAGAGTAACTGGTCCCAACTGGCTCTCACTAACATAACGTTAGTTCTTCATAGTTTCCTCCTGCAACTTGATTCCATGACTTCCGTGTCTATGAATAAACCTAACATCCACCAGTACCGGGCAGTTGATCGTCTTCGTGCACACACTTTATAATCAACATTCTTTTTGATATTTCGGCTTGTGGGAAGGTATCAAGTATTTTTAAGTCAAAAGGCTCAAGTCCAAGTGAGGCCACGAGTCATTGGTGCTAAAGTCCAAGTCGAGTGGCAAGTCTTTTTTTAATTTTGTCAAGTCGAGTCTAAAGTCATCAAATTTGGAGCCTTTGTCAGAGTCTGACTCGAGTCAAAGTCATGTGACTCGGGTCCACACCTCTGACTACCACTCACACAACTCCAAAGCTGAGTATCAGAGCAGTAGCTTTATGCACCACGACAACATGGATCTTTGTTTACCAGGACTGAATATAAATGACGAGTTCTGAGACCAGGTGTCACTGGAGAGAAATTGTAATTTCAAAGAAAAAAAAGCGCTGTTGGACAGGGCTGAGTAAGAAGGATAAAATGGGCTAAACTGGCCATGTTTTGAGGACAGCGCATACGGACTCAGACTGCAGTACCCATTAAGGAGATAGGGTCGAGCTTGTGGGTGTCTAAAAGCAGACTGAAGTAACCGAGTGACTCATTGCTCCGAGACAAGATGTGCGATCGGATGACAGCCGTAGACGATATATGCCCCAATGTTATACGGCAGGGCTGCCCAGTGGCTTCCATCTATTTCTACAGCCACAGTCTCACATGGCAGCTTTACTCTGCTTCAATCACTCCACTCCACTCCACTCCACCTCTGTGGGCAACACCAAAAGGCAGAGGAGCCAAGGGAGGACTGGGAGAGATCAGGGGTTCAGGTGCTAGACAGGCACAGAGCCGTGGCCTCAATGTTGCAGACAATATGTTTTGTAATTTCTTTATCAATTTTTCCTATATGCAAATCATTTTGTAAATATGTTCTGGAAAGTGTTATAAAAATAATTATTATTATTATACAAATATATGATCTGGATTTTGATGGACTGCTGAACAAACTACAAATCCTCACGGTAAGTGACCGTGGGAAACATTGTGGGAAGCCATTAATAAAAGTAAATAGGGTTTTTCATGGGTCTGTGGATGTCATACAATAAACTATTATTATAGTAAATAGGACAAGGAATCAAGCTTTCATTCATCATATCAAGAGAAGTGATTCTGAAACTTGTGCTGCAGTCAAATAAAAAAATGACGTCCTCATGTCTTTTCCTAACCACTTTTCCCTGACCTCCATGTTTTTTTCTTTGATTTTTTAGCAACTTTATTTTTGAGTTTGCTCAATGCTGTACAATTCAAGTAAACAGAATCACTCCTCCCAAGAAGGGTGTTTCTAATTTATCCATAGTGTAAAATTAAACAACAATGACAGTTATTGATGGCCGAATGGTGCGTCGCTTTGAATGGTGCTGCCGCAAGGAATTGTGTGACGGAATTTTCTCCTTTTCTTTAGCAAAGGATGGTTCAGTGTATACTGTGCTAAGGGAGATTGGAAAGGAAGCATTGAAGCACCTTTCTTTAGCATTTAGAGAATTCGACCAGCTCTTATCATGGCTGCCACTTAAAGCTTCAGTGGGCAACTTTTTTTGGCACAAATATTCCATAATATATAATAATAACCTTTCAGCATATTGTAATTCAAGTGTTCTGAGAGAAAACTAGACTTCTCCTCCTCATTGCTCTGTTTTCAGGCTTTAAAAAATCTAGAGACTTTGGCCAATCACAAGTCATTTCAGAGAGAGAGCGTTCCTATTGGCTGTGCTCCGGCTGGTGGGCGGTGCTTGGTATTTCCTCAACTTGATCTCAACATGGCTGCCGGGTCACAAACCTTCTCATTTTACTATTAAACA
The DNA here is from genome assembly GCF_043250625.1 of Sebastes fasciatus. Taxonomy (NCBI): domain Eukaryota; kingdom Metazoa; phylum Chordata; class Actinopteri; order Perciformes; family Sebastidae; genus Sebastes; species Sebastes fasciatus. Next base: position 30,431,132 of record NC_133801.1, read on the forward strand.
GTACACTACAAGATGTTTCTGAAAACATTTGAGGCGAGAAATAGGCATTACAGTAACAGAATATTGATTCATATTCGATCGGCGCTGCCTAGTTTGACCGTTTGATCGGAGTTCTCGAGTGATTGACTTGTTCGGTCTGTGAAATCCTGCAGATGCCATTAGGAGCACCGGAGGACACAGAGGAACATGACTTTTTTCAGATTACCTGTCTCATGAACTACTGTCAGGATATAGTGACTGTATTTAATCATATTTGCTCTATTTCTACCCACTGCAGCTTTAATACATCCAGGTAATTTCACTCACTTAGGAACCTTCCTAAACAAAAAAGACTATTCGACCACAGCTTTGGTGAGTATTTCACAGACTTAACCAGTGAAGTATGATATGAAGCACAAGCCAGAACCTTGAGAAAATGGCTGGTGGAGCAGATGAACACATAAGCCTCAGTCAGCACTTTGTTGGTGCATGGCTGGACCTGTTATTCCACCCTGAACGTTAGGGCACTGAAACTTATAATAGTACTCTGTCAAGCGCATCAGCAGCTACAGAGCTCTGTCCTTCTAAGAGTCGCACTCAATACGACCCATGTGAAAAGCTGACTTAGAGACCACACAAACTCTTGGGCTTAACTCACCCTTATATTAATAGAGGCAGCTTGAAGGATGTGCACCTGACGCTTTATTGTAAGCCAACCACAACTCCTGATTATTTGTTAATCTCATATGACCGTATCTGAGCCAAGACAGGTAGGAGGTATTGAGTGAAAGCCAGGAAGTGCTGGTTATCTTCACCCACCTGACCTACTGATCTTAAACCTGGGCAGCGGGCAAAGATAAATAAATGAAACACAAATGTTGTTGTCCCATCAACATGGTGGGTGTAGGGTTACAGCCAAACCATGTTTGGACTTGGCGGGGGCAAAGCATCCGGGCTATGTGGATGTCCGGGGTCAGAGGGTGAGGTTGAGACAATTGGATGTAAAGTGACAGACAAATAAACACAACTAGTGTGCGCAAATAGAGGTGTGTAATGCAGCTGAGATTTACAGCCAGAGGCACAGATAGCGCCTGAAAGCAGACACCTTTGTATATTCTCTAGGGTCTTCTGGTGCACACGCAGACTGAGGATAGCCAGGGTTCCCCAGACTAGCGGGCATGCTGCCCGCCCCACACAGGAAGCAAACAGATGCAAAACGTTGAGAGATGTCCGCCCTCTCCGATCCTATCATACTCTGCTAAACTAAGACAGAGGTAAGACAGGATGGGCATCAAGGGGTAATTATACAACTGGGAACGTAGCTGATGCAGTTGTTGCTGTGGGCAGATAGTGTGTTAGATTGTTTAGTTTGGTGTGCATGCAGTGTGCAATGTGACGTCATATTCGTTCTGTATCCATCAACAAAAACAAACCACAGCGAGCCAAAATGAGAAAGTAGAAAACGGCAGAGGGTTCACGTGGCTACGACCTGCACCCTCACATTTTACATCCAAAGTGGTAAACACTACACGTCCAGTAAAGTATGGAAACACTTTGGGTTTCACACATTGACAGGAAAGCAGAGCTAGACATCACGGCTAAAGCTGCAAGGAATCCATTGGTACCAACCATGTCATACTAGCTTGTCGCGAAGGAGGTAAAATAACGCTCCAAAATTTTGGCGAGGAAAAACTGGCATGGCCGTTTTCAAAGGGGTCCCTTGACCTCTGACCTCAAGATATGTGAATGAAAATGGGTTCTATGGGTACCCACGAGTCTCCCCTTTACAGACATGCCCACTTTATGATAATCACATGCAGTAATTTGCCATGTTATGATTTGAGCATATTTGTTATGCTAAAGGCAGTACCTGTGAGGATTTCTGGACGATATTTGTCATTGTTTTGTGTTATTAATTGATTTACAATAATAAATACATACATACGTTTGCAGAAACAAGAATATTTGCCCACTTCCATGTTGATAAGAGTATTAAATACTTGACAAATCTGCCTTTAAGGTACATTTGAACAGATAAAAAATGTGTGATTAATTTGCGATTGAATATTGTAATCGGTTGACAGCCCTAGTGTCTTTATTTATTTTATTTGCAAGTTAACAGGGTAATTTAAAAGTAGTTTTTACTGTTTCACTAAGATTTCTTTGAATCTTTATTTCGGCTTATGACTGATTTCTAAATATTTTCATCTCAATATTGGTTTACTATTTAAGCCTTTCACATTGAGACATATATCAAATTCAGAATTGACAAAGTGCCACATCCGCACCACAGAATCACCTGTCGCATAATCAAAATCACTTATCAAATAAATAATGATGAATAATAATGTCCATTCTTTTTCTTTACGGTCCAGATTTCTGCCCAATCAAAGTGTGCTGATACAGGCCACCTCAGGACATTGATTATATTTCTGCAGACATAAAAAGAGTGAGGGACAGCACATTGCACAGTATGTGGGCGGAGGAGAGGAGCAGTTCAATAAGGCAGAGGGGAGAGTGGTGATGGGGGTTTCCCTTTGAAAACCAGAAGAGACCATACAGGTGCACTATCAGGATCCTTCATCACACATTGCAGTCAGGGCCTTGTGGCTCCCTCCCACACTCTCCTTAATCATGCACGCTCATGTTTTCTCCTCTATTTTGTATGATAAAGAATGTAATCTCCCAAACAACCTTCCTATTTTCTCCCTGACTCGTTATTTTGTGTCGTTCTTCCAAAGACTTCCAAGGCATTAAGAGTTTAGACTCTTTTCACGGTCCTGATAAAACGTCCACCCCCAACACCTGACACGGTAGATTGAGGGTTATGGGTCTGTGCTGCCTGAGGATATGAAGAGAGTCACCAAGTGTAAATATAAGGTCGGCTGAGGGTTTAGGTTACATACACTACACACCATCTCTTGTACATATCACCTCTAAAATAGCCAAACCGTCTCCTTAATTCACCACTGTGTCAACAGAATCAGATTTAGTTCTGAAGAAGTCCCCCTTTTTACTGCAGATAGCTACTGCTGCCATTCCAAGAAACTAAAGGCCCTGACACACCAAGCCAACGGCTGGCCATCGGACAGTTTGGGGCTGTCGGTGAGCGTCTGTCGGCCTAGTTTTTTCAGTGTGTCCCGCACCGTCGGCTCTAGTCTGCCCGTGTCTGAGATTTTTCGTCCAATTCAGCATGTTGAATGCTAACTGGCCATCTTTGCAGTGTGTTCCTGTGCAACTTGTCGGCCAAGACAAAGGCGACGTGAGGCGACGCAACAGTTGGCCTTCATCGCCGCTACATGTAGTTCTTTGATGTCGGCTTGGTATGTCTGGGCCTTAAGAAAACAGGCCTCACTGTCTTTCAGGAATTAGAAGGTGAATTGATGGATGGTTAAGACTAAAGAGGGACCACAGTTTTGTTTTCTTTTGTATTTAACATTTAACAATCTAGAGGAAAAAACTGTTAGGTGTAACCTGAACCCAGTCCAGCCCAACACTGAGATTTATGAGGAGAGTACATATTCAGCTCAACCAAAGTCTCTTTGTGGACTCTCTTTTCTACCCTTCTCTCTCCCATCTACTCTTTGTCTGTAACACTGTGGACATTTATAAACCTGTTTCAGAGAGTCATATTATGGGGGTAGTATTCTAAATGTGCCATATATTGAATACTCATAAAACAACTTGCAAATTGCCTTTTTTCTTGTCATTTTACTACAGTTAAGGGCTCACAGGATCACTGATGGCCTGACATATGATAACCCTGCAGTCCATTAAATCTACTCAAACCTTTATAATGATGAATAAACAAATACTTAAAACATGTTAACAACTAACAGAGACCGTCAGCAGCATGTTCAGTTGACAAAAAGCTTTTACTCTGTTGCATCAAAGGTTTCTTTCCCTCTGCTTTGGCATCACAATACAACAGGCCTAATTCATTTCTACTCAAGTACTGTGGAAATGCATTAACAACGGGCTTAATAACCTGTGCTAGGTTGATTGAAAGAGCCTCAAACACCTACACTGAAAATGTTGAGGAAACAAATTATGGAAATAGTTGCATGTGAAAAGATGCTGGGAAGATTGAACTGGAAGAATGAAATGATTAAAGAACAATGGGAAAGCTTTAGTGGGTCCGGAGTGAGCAACTCAACCTTATCAAGAATCTGATGGTATTATACAGTACGTATGTAATTGTTGGTATGTGCCAATGCCCAATGCATTATTGTAACCACCACTGTTTTGTTTGTTTTGTTTTTCACCTTTTTGTTGATATTACTCCAGTTATAAAACTCAATAAAACTTCAAATTATAAAAAAAATACTGTGTAAATGCTCAAGTTTCCATCTGACTGGTAAACATGTTTATGAAATGTATCCTGTTCCCAGCTTAGGAGAAAAAGTCTCTGCAGACTGGCTGATAGTGGGTCACCAAACAACAAACCAACAATTATTTCATTTATAAATAAATATAAACACCATAGGCTATATGCTTGTGAAAAAAAAATCCTATGCAAAATGTATCTGTGAAGAAATTAGTGCCGTTAAAACAAATTTGCGTTAAGGCATTAACTTTGAAAGCCCTAATTTCTATTCATTTCTGAATACAATATGAAACTTTATTAGTAGACTCTTGAAACTTGCCTTACTGTAATCTATCACAATAACCACATTAAGTTTATCAAAGTTACATTATGGTGAGAAGTAAAGCTGTGCAGACCTTTACCAAGTACCAGGCAATGATAATGTGACAGTGACACAAATGAATGTGGATTTGATGTATAGTGTACTCAACTTCAAAAAGAATCAATAGTGTGCTAATTGATTTACATACCATTTCATTCCATGAATGGGAATCAAATACTGCAACAGTAAGATTAATACATCCAAACATCTGCTCTGAGTTATACGTGATATAATGTGTTATGGATGACTGGGTTTTGTTATGACGTACTAAAGTTATAGGTGGCTCGAGACTGAAAAGTTATTGTGCTGCATTGAATCATTGCAAAAAAATCTTTCAACTGCACACAGAAGAGTGTCCAGAGCATTTACAGCTTTGTCTTTTTCACATTCTGCTTCTGCTGCCGTCTCTCTCACTATTTTGTTGGATGTACTTGTACTTTTTCTCTGTACTCTTTATTATTTCATTGCAGTTCCCTTTTCCATTACCTCTACGCTCTACCACTCTGCTCTGGGCCTTCCCCCCCTCCACTCCTCTCCTATTTTAGGTGGCTGCACCTGTCACTATCACATTCCCTCCTTCTGCTGACCAGCAGATACTTAGAGGTCTCACTTAGAGATACTTGTCGCACTTGGAGAATGAGCGAGACTCTCTTGCTCACAGGGAAGGCACTGAGCACAGGAACAACTAACTTCTAATGGACAAAAAGCAAAAGCGGAAAAACAACGAATCACTTCCCAAAAAAACAGATTGCATTTAAGTTACTAAAGTGGGGCAATTAAAGGACAGGTATTGTACCATTCCAACGTCTCTTAAAGCTTAGGTTACACATTTCAGCGACACTGATAACAGAATTAGGGTTCAAATCTGGAGAATGGCTACAACTGCAAAAGATCCATAAACTCTTCTGATAAGGTTACTAAGAAATACTATGTTACACTTTATGATTTTCACTCACAGCTAAGCTACCGGGTACTCTATTCTTCAACAGCGATAATTCACAAATCCGATTTAAAGAAACACTGATGCTGAATTTCATTGACACATATTGTTTTGACAGCCCGCACACACAGGCTTCATTCCCCTCCGGCTCAGTTAAATTGCTACAAACTACCACACATCAAACATTAAACAGCCTCTGCCCTTTGAAAGACGATAAGTCTGGCAGACAGCAGCAATTCAAAGGAAAACACTGTTATAAATAAATTATTTTAGCTGGCCTGAATCCAAAATCCATTCCTTTAAAAAAGTCTATTTGCCTTAAGAGTAAGTAAAGTACTTTCCTGACCAGCAGGCCTGTTTAAAACAGATGTGTGGTCCAAAAATTTAACATGGGAGTGAGTTAAGACGCAGATAGAGAATTTAATGTGCAAGAAAAGCAACATCCCATAGTACAAATATCCTTGAACCTCCCTTCAAGTTCACAAAGCCCCAAAAGTAGTTTCAGCCCAGCCTTTGCTAAACCTTCTTCAGTTAATAACACCATATTGTCCCATTTCTCTTTCAGACAGCTTTTGCAGCATTAATCCAAGTGCCTCAAACCAAATGACTGCACTGGATCCAAAACATTTTCCTTTCTGGCAAAACTCTGGTTGCACACACATTCTGGAAGATTTTGTGCATCTTGGAACAAAGTACCAGCAGTGAGAAATGATGAAGCAAACACTGGGCGTCTGGACTTGTTTAGCTGCAGAACACTTTATGCTATACTAGCTTCTAAACGGCTTTAAAAATGACCAACACCAGAGGTTTCGCATTTACAACAAATCACATCAACTTTATATCACTGCCAGCTATTTTGAAAACCATGCTGCTTTGTTTCCATTAGGGCTTTAAATCGATTAAAATAGTATGTAATACTTTTATCAACATGGGAGTGGGCAAATAAGCTGCTTTATATAAATGTATGTATATATTTATTATTGGAAATCAATTAACAACACAAAACAATGACAGATGTTGTCCAGAAACCCTCACAGGTACTGCATTTAGCATAAAAAATATGCTCAAATCATAACATGGCAAACTGCAGCCCAACAGGCAACAACAGCTGTCAGTGTGTCAGTGTGCTGACTTGACTATAACTTGGTCAAGGGACCCCTTTGAAAATGGCCACGCCAGTTTTTCCTCACCAAAATTTTGCGCAAGTTTAGAGCGTTATTTACCCTCCTTCCCGACAAGCTAGTATGACATGGTTGGTACCAATGGACTCCTTCGTTTTTTTTAGCTTCTAGTTTTGAGCCGTGTAAGATTAACACATAAAAAAATCATCAGCAAAAATGTAATTAAATAGCGTGTATTTTTGTTTTTATTTGTGTGTGGTTAAAACATGGCCTGGTAAGTTTGGGAGAAGGTGAACAGATTCACGATGAGGTTAGTCCTAAATTTAATAGTTTGACTGACTTATTTTTAATTTAAACTATTCAATGTCTAGTTTACAATCCCCCTCACTTCGACATCTTTGAACTATGAGTGGCAACATGGGGAGGAACACAAGGGCCCTTCATGCAGAAAATATCCCTGGATCCTTCTAGTTGTAAGGTGACAGAGCTAATCATCCATCCTCTGCTCACACACACACACGCTTGCATAACAGTTGTGTCACTTTACTTCTGCAGGATCCCCTCTCTCTCTCTCTCTGTCTTGTGCCTGAGAGGGCAGACCAGGCCACCTGTTTATTGTGTAAACTGCTGTGACCAAAGCAAGCAGGCTAACAGGTGCTGTATATGTGTGTGTGCGTGTGTTGTTGCCCCGCTGTGGATGTGTTCATCCCCTGGGCTCAGCACTTCTAAAGCCCTGTTTCACTGGCACCCTCCCCACCTCCCTCATCCCCGTCCCTCCTCTGCTGCTGTCCCAAAACCGCCTACTGCTGGAGCTCACTGATGTACACACTGTATGTGTGTGTAAAAGAGAGAGAGAGAGGGGACAAAGACAATTGAGATAAAAAAAAAAAAAGAATGGGGAGATAATAAGCAGTAAAATATGTATCATAGTTTTTGATTTCCTTGATCAATGTCATCTCAACTGTAACTGGAAATTAGCATCTTAAAGAAAGAGACAGTGAGGAAAAGTGGGGTTAAAGGTGCTCAATACGGATTTCAGAGCTATCTATTGCCTCCACATGGCTCTCAACATGGAGACGGCTGAGCCAGCGGCTAGCAACTAACGGCAAAGAACGTATATTGCCAAAAAAGTGAAAGCCACTTGTTCGTTCCATTGCAACATCAGCACGCAGCAGCAGAGCTATGAAACACTGGTTTCATCTCTTTGTTTCTGTAGTCTTTGCTAATGGTGCTAACAATGTTAACAGTTAAAACAATGGCAACAGTGCTGACAGAGCTAACAGTGTTAACCTGGGGGGGAACCGGAGGGTGGGCGCTACGCTTCCACGACAACGCCGTGGGTCTGGGCAGCGTTATCAGCGGTAACCGCCGTGTGAAAGCAGTGCAGAGCGACGGCCATTAGCTAGCCACTGGGACAAAACAAATACACTCACATGCACTAAAATGCATGCGTGGCCAGCTAGGTAAACAAAGCACGGAGAAGCTCATATTATAACATACACAGAGGGAGTGAAACTTCATTCTCTGCTCAGGTAGACATTACTCCACTATATCTTTACATTGCAAATAGTTGTTTGCTGCTATATTAATGCTCTGGATTTCAAATGTAGCACCTTTAACATTTATGCAGACTATAGTTATAGGATACCCTGTAGGGGCAGTGGTGTAGAGGGAAATGTTTAGAGTGTTTTTTTAGGCGGCCCCTCAGGTCTTAATGGGTTAATGATGACCAGTTGAAGATCCAAATAAGCTTCCAGGTAGACACAGGTAGGTGGACACAGGTAGGTGGACAGGCAGCCAGGTGCAGGTACAGGTATGGGTAGGCTGGTAAGCAGGCAGACAAGCAACATGGCAACAAAGAAACTCCAATGATCTGACAACTGACTGGGGAAAAGGGGACTGGTATATGTGCTGAAGGGGTCTGAAAAGAGGAGGCGGGCATTGGGACAGATGAAGGCAGGTCAGGGATGACCTTTCATCACATAAATCCAGTATTGAATTCACTTATCGAATCAGAATCCTTTCAAATATCTTATTAAATCAATTTATGTTTAACTTTCACCAAATTAAGTAATGAAATTGACGAGTAGATAAGCTCAAAGGTTGTGCCTAATAGATTACACATTTGCTGTTGTATGTTTGTTGTATGTAGTGATTACTCTAATTAGCTCTTTGATAATTAAACAAAGGTGCACAAAATAAAGATTTTGGTAATAGAGCTTAACAAATGTGGGTATTGTTCCAACTTGGAACTGAATTATTAGAACCCAACCCTAGAAAGCACTGTCTAAAAGTCACTGGTGGAGCATCTGAGTGGTTAAGACGCACACACTAAACATTTTGGCGCCAGGGACCCCTTACGGGAGAGAACATTTTCCAATGACCCCCTCTTAATTGTAACAGCGATTAAGCATAATGCTTACTACCATCTGTACTCTTAGATGACATTGGAAGAACTTGTATTCTAAAACCAGTGAGTGCTCCAGTGAGCACTGCATTATTCATTTGAACATGTCTACAGAAAGTCTGGGATAAATGTTGTTGAAAATTTAAAAAAACATCTAGGTTGTTTTCCCTGCATTTCAAAGACGTTACTTCAATGTGTAGTGGGACCTGTGTGACATTGAAATATAGTTGTAAAAGTTATCAAAACATATGTAACCTTGACATAAAAATCCCTTTTCAAACGAATCCAGCCTGGTTTTAACCAGGACATCTCTTCACCTTTTAACCCGCAAATCAGTGCTTCCTGCAAACAAAACGGCCCGTACAGTTCTGACAAAAGTTACTATGGCGTCTGCAGGATTGACAGTCACAACAATGAACAAGATCTCTGCTCACTTGACACGCACAGAAACACCCACATCTACACACACACACACACCACATCTCCCGAAGGATGCTGGCAAGTAGGACACTGACTCCTCTGGTTTCTCCCTCCAGAGTGTGTGCACTTATAGTGGCACAGCACACTAAAAAAAGAAACTGCTGTTATAGACTGGAACTCAAATACCCCTTCAAACTCTCTCTCGCCTGTGTGATTCACACCGCATATGTGGCATCGTGAAACAGTGACACAGCTTTCACCGGCTGAGAAACGGGCACCATTGTATGAGTTCTGGGTTACCTGATGTAGACTCTTGTGTGTTTATAGCACAGTGAGACATTTTAGCAGGTTTCTCTATGGGCTTTTTCTAAAGAGAAAAGGAAAGATTGCTGGCTATTGCAAGCTAAGCTGATCTCTTGACAGCTAATGTGGGGGCTCAAGTGCTTGCAGGGAGTTTTTATTTAGGGAGGAGGTTGAATACCATATAGTTCAACATCCACTTTGTTTGAGAGGAAGGAGAATGTAAGTAACCTGCTACTGTATACAGCAGGTGCCATGGCTAAGCCCCGCCAGCTAGTGTGTAGACTGTACAACTATTCACACTCAGCACTGTATGAGTCACAGCCCTGGGCCATATTAGAATAACACAATAAAACCCAGAATAGAATAGAGCAGCACTGCTGAGTAATCTGTGTGTGGTCTTTTGTGATGTGAAAACGATCACTGGAGATGTGCTGAAGGAGCCCAAAACGGATAACATTCCCCCCCCCATCTGTCACACGGAACAGGAATCAGCATTTAGAGGATCTAATCTCCTCTTCCTTTCTTCTCTTAAACAAAACAAAAAACATGGGGGAAAAAAACACTAAAAGCATTGCCTTACTCCCAAACTCCCACCCTCACAGCTTTTCATCTGATTTGGAAGATTCCCAGCAGGCATGAAAAACAAGTAGAGTACCAGAGAAAAGGATAAAGTACTGACAGAATTACACTGCTATCGTACTTTTTTTTCAGCTCCTTCCTCAAATAGACACAACAACAGGTTTCTCAATCTGTAAGAACACCTACATGCTCACAATTCCTTCGAGTGGGGAGGAGGACAAGCCTGAATACTAAAATACTGTAGAGAAAATATGTCTTATTATTGATTACTTAGCTCATAAGCATGACAAGATAAACCTTGTACAATCAGGATACAAGAGAGCAAATAATAAAGAGCAACTGGCGGTGAGGTAAAGTACATTACAATGGAACAGAAGTTAACTTAACCTGAAAAACCTCAAGATTGCATATCTGATTTGAGTCCCTAGTGAATTTCTGTAAAGCACATACATTTTTTTAGCGGTTTCCACAACGTTCACCCTTCACTGCTTGGTCTTATTTCATGCAAAGGCCATTGTTCAAAGATTTAGACGCAGCTTTAGTAAGATTATACCTTTCACAGATAACTCTACACTTGTGCAAGCAGAAAAGCTGCCCGTCACAGTGAAACCCCATACTTTGCCAACTAGGAAGCATGTTTTGTATGGTATGCTGGCATCATATGAAACTAGAAATCCTAAGGAATCCAGTGGTATGTCATAATAGCTTGTCACGAAGGAGGCTAAATAACACTCCAAACTTACACTACATTTTAAACTGGCATAGCCATTTTCAGAGGGGTCCTTTGACCTCTGACCTTTAGATATGTGAATGAAAATGTGTTCATTCACACATCATTAGATATGTGAATGAAAATGAAAAAGGCAACAACACTGACAGCTGTTGTTGCCTGTTGGGCTGCAGTTTGCCATGTAATGATTCGAGCATATTTTTAATGCTAAATGCAGTACCTGTGAGGGTTTCTGGACAATATCGGTCATTATTTTGTGTTGTTAATTGATTTACAGTAATAAATATATACATACATTTGCATAAAGCAGCATATTTGCCCACTCCAATGTTGATAAGAGTATTAAATACTTGCAAAATCTCCCTTTAAGGTACATTTTAAGCAGATAAAAAATATGTGATTAATTTGCGATTAACTATGGAAAATCATGTGATTAATCGCAATTAAATATTTTATTTCAATTGAAAGTCCTAGTAAAAACATCTTAAATATTATTTTTTCTCATTGCCCAGGACTCTGAAAGACCAGCAGGCTAGCTGTAGTTATCAATACACAGTTAGAATGTGCTAACATGTGCCTAGCTTTAAGCTCACAAAGACTATTCTTTGGGAAAACAAAGGACTTTTTTGGAACACAATTTTTTTTTTTGAATATATTTTGTTGGTATAAATCTCATCTAGGGTCCATTTTGAGCTTTTTTATCACAAGTTTGTTATCCTAAACTTGACACCATGGTGTGATGAAATGGCTCTTCTGTTAATTTTTTTAAAGATTTCATTAAATTGTTATAGGATGATGACTTCTAGCTAAACCCCTGCTGAAAAGCGAGCCTTGGTGACACACAGGCTGTGAACCTTCCATGGCAGGTTATGTAACTGTGAAAGGATTATATCAGGTGAATATATGACTACAGTCTGCTGCCCCAGCTGGTCCAGGAGAGGCAAGAACTCCTCCATGCTCCTATTCCACTCCACTCATCACACCTCCCACCTCCATTATAACCCAGGGAAAAGCCCCAGCAGAGAGAAACAGCTGACTCACACAATGCCTCCCATCGCTGGCCTCTAATTAAAAGACTGATAGCACAAACCATTTGGTGGATGTTTCAATCTCACAGCACCACAAGCACCGCCGGGGATTAAACCCCTGACCCCGACGGTGTTAGTGTCAAAGAGAAACCCATTGAAGTACACAACACATCAATAATTTACAATAGAGCTGCATTGTTTTTTCCTTTTGAAGTGTTGGTGTCTAATAGTTTCATCCTAACTGGGCCTCTTGAACCAAACAAAGGACAAACCCACTGAAGGCATTCAAAGCGTTCGGCCTAAAGTGTCTCACAATTCATCTCCCAGTTTCTAAAGAGGAGAAAATAGTTTTGTAATAGAATCGACAGCTGTGTTGCTCTGTAATGCCGTCTTGTGGATATTGTGAGTGGACTCTACAGGCTCGACAGGAATCCCGTCCATCAGTATAATTTGCTTGTGGGTCTTTCTGCATGCCGCTGTCTGGGCTCTTTTGTACTTGAACTATTATTATTTCACAGCTAACTAGATTCAAGTGGCAGTGAGGGAAACGTTGCAGCGACTGTAGTGGTAAAGTAGAGCTCCACTTTAACAGAAATACATTCCACTGTGGAGGTTCCGTTGATGCTCTTCCTCTCAAAGACAAACTATGTGAGCGGAGACGAGTCCCCTGGATGTTCCTCACATAATAGAAACAGTATTATTGCTTTATTGGCTTTCATTGGAATTGTATCATGTTATTGGTAAAAACATTAATAAAATGTTTTGTCTAAATTAATTATTCCAAGCAAATTGTCATTAAAAAACAACTTGAAGAGTTTTGTCTGATGAATGAATACAAATCTTAATTATTATATTTAAATAATATACTGCTATTCTTTTGATACTGATTTCAAACATATTGTTGAGCTCTAGATGGAAATACTAACTTGTGCAGTAACCTATGCTCTTCTAGGTGATTACTACTCAACATTAAAAAAAATGTCATCCTAATTACCTTTTTTTAGGTTTAAAGGGTGGTAGATTAAAGGTTCAGGTGCATGGAAACAAACGGATTCAATGAAAAATAATATATTCAAACCACTTTAATTTAGTATTTATCTCAGATACTGCATGCTTACAGTATTTATCTCTAGCTCTGGAAACCCATTTCACCAACTCAGCTGTTTTAGGTCATTTTTATGGGTCCCCCCCCCCCATTGAGTGCGACACTGTGAAGTGGATACCTCCACTGTGACTGTGTGTTGGCTTCTCCAAGGAAGACATGCAGCCTTTGGCCAGCTGTCCCCTCCAGGCTCTGGGTAGCTTGTTGCTCTGCCTCCTCGCCCCACACTGACAGGCTCTACTTTCCTCAGATAAAAATAGATAACGATGCTAACAGATGCACCAGCCCCTGTCTATCTATCTGGGCTCACACACACACACACACACACATATGCTTACACTTACACTGTTACCCACCTATTCTTAAACACAGGATATTCTTGATGTAATATAGAGGAGATTAGGCGAGACAATGAGCAGTGCATTCTGAAAAGATCTAATATGATCACGTAATGTGGGTTAGATTTCACACGAGATTAAAGGAATCAATTATCAAGTTTAAAGAGAGCAACTAATAAGCGGGTCATGGCACATTCAGGGCACCGCAAAAATAGTCAACTATATAGAGAAGCAGGTCTTGGCTCAGAGAACTGCAACTACAGATTAGACCTTAAATATCCAATGCCAGAAAAGCAAATGTGACACAAGTGAAGAAAGGGTGAAACCAAAGGAGCTATGAAGTTGATGCTTGAAGATCATGAGTCCATTTTTGATCAGGAGTTGAATCACGTAGCGTTTAGATTAATTGCTTCTCTTCAGTAAAAACGAATCTAATTTCCTCCCTCGCTGTTCTCATAACTCCTCATCTCCGCCAGTGCAGGTTCCCAAAAAAGGAAAGTGAGCAGGACTCACCGTTCGCAGGAACTGGATCTCCTCCTCTCCCTCTCCCCCTTCTGCCATCCTTCGCCGAGGGTTATTCGCAGCTCCTCGGGAGAAAAGAGAAAATCCTTCTGTTCAGGATTTTGATTTTTTTCTTTTTATCTCCTTTGCTACGTCCCTCCCTCCCGCTCTCCACGTTGCACCTTTCTCGTTGCTGTACCCCTCTTTCTCTCTCTCTCTCTCTCACACACACTCTCAGTGTCTTTCGCTCTCAGTGCTAGTGTGTGTGGGTGTGCTGGAGGACAGCATGAGTCCTGTGGCTCTCACGGTGTTGTGAGAGAGAGTGACGGGAGGCGAGGCTCTCTCCGGCTCCTCTCTTCTCTCGCCTTGCATCCCCCAACCACAGATGAGAGAGGGAGGGACGGAGGGAGGGAGGGAGAGAGGGAGGGAGGGGCAGGCACCTTGTTACACATTTACACGGCACCCATCCCACCGTGCCACCATGTTTGTAGAAGTGGGCCACTCCCTCACACAGGCTGACCCCCTCCAACACACACACACACATCCCTCCCCTCCCTCCCCGTGTCTGAGGCTATAAAAAGAAAGGGGGGTGAGGACTAGCCTTTGGGGAGTGTGTAGTTAGAACAGATGCATACACACACACACCTTGACTCTTCAAAGTGAATAGATGCACTGTACAAAAATGCCTTCAGAATGAGGTGCATGAGTGCATTAATGCTACTGTACATTAGCTGCTCTGCACCCAAAGGGAGATATTTGGAAAATTCAGACAACTGTATCAGCTGACAGTCAGCTGATGAGGGTGTATCAGTGTAATGTTATGATGTGTCTTCACAGTTTATCTTGGTCTCTGAAGGAGTAATGCAGGACAGATTCATGAAAATGTCTTCTTCAGCGTTCGGTTGTACTTAGCTCCACCCTCTAGTGTCATTTCTGGTTGCAAAAAAACAAGATGCCAAACTCCAGGGTTCAAACCAATGGGTGACGTCACGGTGACTACATTCACTTCTTATACAGTCTATAGATAGGACTTATTTTATGTTACTATTATTAATTAATCTATTGTTGAACTAAACTTGATATGAAAAATTGAAGAGTACAAATTCCTGAAAACTTGGGTTCGAATATTTCAATATTTGTGACATTATATACAACAATCAAAGATAAAGTTGGACACAAAAACTTCCTTAGTTAAAAAACTCAAAATCTGGTAATCTGCTTGATCAGGGCTGTGTGGACGTGGTTCGATCAGATTTGAGTGATAGTGACTAAAATCAGGTTCAGATGCTTATGCTGTAAAATTCAGATTAGTCAGTGCATGGAAATACTCACTTTTCCAACACAGCGGCACTTTAAACTCACTTTAAACTTGTGACACAAAACATAAATACAGGAATCTGTCAAGTATCAATGTGTTCATGACTCCATCGCTTCTATCTTACACTTTATAAAATATGATAAATGTCTAAGATCTCATGTTTTCACAGCCCTAAGGTAAGTCTTCAGATTGTTTATGTTGTCTGAACGACATAAAAACCCAAATATTTAACAATGATACGATGCAGAGAAAAGCTGCAGACTTTACATTAGAAGCAGGAACCAGTGAATGTTTGACTTTTCTGCTTGGACCTAAAACTTGGTCAATTTAAAATGAAAAAATTGTTGTCCATTAATTCCCTATTGATTATAAGCAATTCGACAAATGATAATTTCAGTTTAGGTTACAGTTATCATTCATTGTGTTTCTCCTACAGCTTGGCACATTCAGTGCAGTGATACTAGTGATGCTTTCTTACAGTCTAATCAATAACAGGAGGAGACGCTCTGACATCACATCAGGCTTTTAATTAGCTCTGTGTTCCTTCACAACACAATTTCAGATTTTATGCTTCAGTGTTAAAGTAGCAAAGGTCTTAGCTGCACTAAGGACAGTAATTAGTAATTACTACCATATTGTTTTTTAACATCCTGCTCAATTATCTGTAGCAATATTGCTGTCAACAGCCCCCAGACAATTCTGTGCTGCCACTGTGGTCATGCAACAAAAACCCTTTGCAGTGATTTAAAAGGGATGAACCTGTCCTGTGTCTGAATGACTGGGCATGAATCCCAAAAGGTCATTAAGTTGAGACATTTCACCATAAGGAAATTAACCTAAAGTATTATTTTATATTTTAATGTATCAATGTCAGCAGTGTGATTCTTCCCTCCATCCTTTTTTGGAGGGGGTTGGGGGGTATGAACAGTGACTAATCAGCAGAAAATGTATTTCACTATTAATAACTGATTGTGTTTTAAGCAAAAATGTAAAAAAAACAAAAAACATTTGCTGGTTCTGCTGGTTTAGAGCTTCTGGGATGTGGGGATTCGCTGCTGTTATGACTGACTGATGGTCAGACATAAAAGCAATTTGAAGATGTCACCTTGGGCAAAGGAGATTATGCTGGGCATTTTTAGTATTTTTCTTATTTTAGAGACCAAACATCCAATTTCATTTAACTGAATAAATTAAAAGGTGTCTGTCCATTCAGCTTCCCTGTTAGTCTCCTTACAGCCTGAATAAAATCCCCCTGAGCTCTGAAAAGATCTATCACACCTTAACACAAAATTGCAAATAGATCATGATCAGACACCTGAAAATAATCGTTGCAGACTACAAAAGGCCATTAAATGCTATCTTCTCTCAACATCAACAGCTCTGTCTGGGCAGCCTGCAGCCCTGAGGGAAACACTGGATAAATGCATGAGTGTCAGTGGCACACCCCTCTTGGTTATATATCAGGCAGCAGGGATAAATGCACCAGACAGGAAAACTGGAAGTCTGAGCGGCATCACACTGAAACGGTGAGCATCCTCTCTACACATCCTTACCTCTTCAGTCTCCATCTGGCATCCTCCAGCATGCTCTCCTGCTCGCCCATCTCCCGCTGCAGCAGCAGCTGGCAGAAGGATGAAGATGTGTTGGGACGTTGCTGCTCGCAGATACAACAACTCCGTCCGACGGGTAGAGCTGAAAGGAGGAGAGGGGGTTTATACGCCACTGAACCAGAACTAACGTGAATGCTGGGAGGGTGAGTCCTGATTCAGAACTGACCTGCTGTTGCCTGTTTTTCTTTTTTTTGCCAACTCACGAATCTGCCTCCGTTTACCTGCAGCTGCGGCGCAGCGCCTGAAGGAGGCGACATCACACCGAGGACTGAACTCTAGTGATGGGAATTCCGGCTCTTTTTAGTGAGCCATTTAATTTGGCTCAGCTCCCCAAAAAGAGCCGGCTCTTTCGACTCCCAAAAGGCTCTTCATTTTACCACTTCTGCCTTTTATAGTTCAGCCAAATGTATCCCTGTTTTGACCTATGATTAGTATGTGTGCACATATATCACTTAATTATTAAATATAATTATACTAAACCTTATAATTTACAGAATACCATCATTTTACATGCTGCTTCGTTTCCGACTGTCACTCATCTTGTCTGCTATTCGCGCACCGCACTCCTCTCTCTCTTTCTCTCCTCCTCTCCCTCCTTCTCTGTACCTGTAGACAGTCAGCGCGCCGCGAACCCCCGCCCCTCCCTGTTTGATGGTATGACCCTTGTCTGTCATCCCGATTGGTGGCACGGACGTCATTAACACAACATTCAGTCACAGTCAGTGCATGGAGTGCCCGTGGCACGGAGAATATCGTCCTATCATTCTGCCTTAAATTAATTAAAGAAAAAGAAAAAAAACTGTTCTCAGACGGGAGCCGGCTCTTATCGTACGTGTCCACAGGCTCCCTGCTTTCCACACTCCCCATTCATTGTCTATGTAAGCAGCCGCGCAAACGCATTCTGGTAGCGTGGTGTCGCGATTCGAGAAATGGAGCATCGCAACGCACGCTCCTCATTTGCATAAAGTTGAGGGCTCGTCTACTTTATGTAAATCACGGGCGTCCGACGCGACTCGCCGCCTCTCGAAACTCCCGAGAATCTTTTGAAATAAACGTTGTCGATCCAAAATAAAGACAGATTCAGCAACTGCATGGCTTACTTCTCGCCTCAAATGTTTTCAGAAACACATTTCGGTGAACTATTTTCGTGAAATAAGAGAAGAAAGTTTCCAAACGAGCCTCCATACTGTTTTTCCGGTTTGAAAGCTGGGAGCAGCAACCCACGTAGGGAAAGCGTTCGTCCAATCAGGTGGGGACAGCCTTGTGTCTAGTGACAGCCCACCAAGCGTCCAATGTTGGGAAGCGTCCCCTCGCGATAAAAAACGCCCCTGTGGACACGTACCATTATCGTTCACTTAAACGAGCCGGCTCAAAGAGACAGCTCGTTCATGACCAACACATCACTAGACTCCAAGATAACCAATAATAGCTTTAACCACATAGCAGGTAGATCAGGTAGTCTCTCCGGTGACTGTCTATTGCGGTTTATTGTGCTGCTTCCTTAAAGTTTAATTAAAACAAAGGAGGAAAATAAATGATATATCCGAAAGACCCTAACGCAGCGCTAACGCAGCGCTAACGCTGCGCTAACGTTGCGCTAACGCAACGCTAACGCTGCGCTAACGTTGCGCTAGCTAACGTTAGTTACCACTTAGCTACCATAGCAACCTGAACCATTAGCGTTATATGCTAACAACGACACAAAGTTAACGAACTTATCACAAAACTAAACAAGTCAAATTCTTTACAAATACATGAAGTACGCTAGTTTATACGTTCAACTCTCTCATGACGTCTTCCTGTCACCTGTGAGCCCCGTGAGTTACCGTTACTTTTACTCTTCGTTACCGGTAATGTAGCTACGTCAATAACGGAGTAGAGACTTCCGCTTTTGAAATAATTACCAAAATAAAAGCTTTAACATCACATATGTGAAAAGACTCACAGGAGAAATGCAGAAGCTAAAATGTACATTGTGATGTTGAATTATAATTAAAAGAAATGTGGCCCATTTCCCTTTTTTCTTCTCTTTCTCCTCCCTATTGATGATGTGTCATTTCCTTGTTTTTCCAGCAATATGCTTGCTTATTGATGGAGAACCAGCCTCCCACTCTACTGATTAGTGTAACACAATATAGGTGTGCAAGCTACTGCTGAATGCTCACAGTGACCCTGATGAAGATCTATGTTGGTCGCAAAGCGTTGGTCATTTTAAACAATTATTGCCATGTAAAATAAAGGCATTTTAATTTTGTTCAAACACTACAGTGTGCCTTGGATTATTTCTGAAGGAGACTTGCATTTTGTACTTTTTTCCACCCATGCAATGAGCCCTTCACAAGAATGAGCCCAATACACCTGAAGGATCCAAAGAGCACCTGTATGTGATTACCAGCAGCGCTTCTACTCCAATGTCTTCATGGGCCATTAGCCTTTCTTTTTTTTCAGCATGTGTCAAATGTCTTTATAGATTCATCAGCTGAGTTGATTGCAACTCTTCCTGTTTTACAGAACTATTGCTTAATATTACAGTAAGATTACCACATTGCCAGGAAATAGCATTATACACTTTTTTTCCTCTATGTCATTTCCATGTTCCCTGTTTTTGAGTTCTTCAATGATCTGCTTTCTAATGCAAATCCAAATGCATTTCTAGGTGTTTTCAGACTTGGCGTGCATCGACTGCAGGATTCCTGCTTGGTGCATCTCTCCCTGCTTTTGAATGCCATATCACCCACTCTCTCTGCCAGCCAGTCAGCTTCCTGCAGCAAAGAAGCCACCTCTGCACACTTGGGGACATTAATGTCCCCTGTTTGGTCGCCTCTTCCTCTTGGTATGTTAAAACAAGGATGCCTTTGAGTCTCCCTGTCCAGCTGCACGGCCACATTCACAAGCACAAACACTACCTCCCTGTGTAATCACTTGCCACCCTGAGAAATGACAGAGGGAGTTTAAAAAAAAAAAAAAAAAAAGAAGAAAAGGAAAAAAATCAGGGTGATAGACGTGATTTGGGGGACACTGGAGACCCTGGATGAACAAATCTAGGAGGAGAGACGTGTGTCATGATTCAACAATGTTATCAGGCATCTAATGATTTCTTTTCAGGAACTGATTCTTTTGCCAAGTTCAGGCAATGCCCCAGAAAGCTGCATCAAACAGTGACACTGAGGTGTGGCCTATTTCTTTTTTTCTGTGTTGATGCTCTGAAAAAAGAACCGCAGATGTCGCTTCCTGGAGTACACTGATGGTGTTCAGATGATTGCTCATCACTATCTCTCTCTAACTCTCCTCCTTCTTCCTCTATGGGTCTGCATTTGTGTTCACTATTCTCTCTCTCTCTCTCTCTCTCTCTCTCCCTCTCTCTCTCTCTCTCTCTCTCTCCCTCCTCTCCCCTCCCCCTTGGGCACACACACACATGCACACACACACACACACAGAAACTGATGTGAGTTCCCCTATCTGTCAGAGCCAGTTCCTCCATTTAAGATGCTGACTTGTTTATGTTGAAGGAACAAGTGGATGACTTCTGTTAGCTCTTGCGCTCTACTTTGAAAGCTTGTTTGAGCCTTTTTTCTCTCAGCATGTTTGCTTTGTTGCAGGCAACGGGAGCATGAAGCACCGCTGATTTGGGGTAGATAGATATCTTCAGATAGCAGAGAGAGAGAGAGAGAGGGAAGTTGACTGACACACAGAGGGGATTGATAAGCAGGGTTTAGGCGTGGAGTTTAGTCCTGTCGATGAGCGGTAGGTGGGCAGCCCTCAGCCCCAGCAGCTCTCCGTCCTGCAGTGCCCGCTCTCGCTGTCCTGGGCACATAAACACATAAGAGGACACAGAGAAGGAGGAGGAGGAGGAGCAGGGTCAACCATGGAGCTGTAGGGACACGCTCAGATGCCCGTGCAGATCACCAGTGGAGGAGGAGTGCCGCTGAGGAGAAGAGCTCCGCAATGAACAAGACCAAGAGGTAATTAATACAGAAAGAGGAGAGTGAACCAAAACCGCGATTCTGGTGCACCCACTTGCAACTCAGTTTCTCAGCAAGTGTAAGTCTAGCAGCAAGTGTTTCGTGTGCAGCCGAGATGTGTGAACCTTGAGGTTATGAGTTGCAGTGTGGTTTGTGCAGAGGCTCTTGACAATTTGAAGAGAAATGAGGCCATTTCATTTTCTGCTTGGTGTGTGTATGTGAGTGTGTGTGTGTTTTTGTGCCATTTATTTGAATCTAGACAGTGTGCAGTGGAGAAAGAGACAGGTGTTGTGTGAAAAGAAAGGTTGCAGACACACACACGGTCACGGCCAATGTGTTTGACCTGCATATCAGTAAAGAATATCAACATCTCAAATTATTTGTGTGTACTGCACACAAGCAAGCTCTGACATTCAACAGTTGCGCGTGCCTGTTGAGCACTGCCTGCTCACCTTTCCATGGAAGTGGGTTCTGCTTTTCTGTTCCTTCCAACTAATCCCCATTCATACGTCAGTTCAGTGATGTTTTTTTTTTTTTTGCATTCGATCTTACTGATGTAGAAAACTACACGTTTAGTAGCCTGTGTTTTCAGTGGTACTTTTTTTTTTTTACTGCTGTAGTTGTGACCTCAGCTCTTATCAGATTGCCTGGAATGAAAGGGTTGGGTGTCAAATGTTAAGGTAGTCAGATGTGTGTCATGTGTGATTTACCTGAGTTTAAGGTGGACTGATGGAGTGGCCACATTACTGTGCTTCCCCTTCAGTGGGGAGGTTATCTTACGTTTGTTTGTTTTTTACACTTAGTAACACGTATTTCTCAATACCAAGTTCACTTTTTCAAAACTCTTCACACAGTCAGCACAACAGAAGTCAGTGTGGACTAAACAGAGGATCACTTTGACACAATACGCATTCAATGACCACGTCTTTTCAAAATCCATGAATTGTTTTCTCAATCAAACTCAACCAAAACTGTGTATTTATACTCTATTTAGCACGTTTGCATACAATTATAAGAATTTAAATTTACATTCAAAACCATAAAAAGCAGCAACATAAAATAACATGAAATGACTGTACAATTGGACTGCAATATGTAGCATCTAAAGAAATAAAGATAAAATAAAATAAAAACTCAACTCTAATATAAACCTCTAAGTGGGACATGCAACACTGAGCACTTATTTCCAGTCCTCTATGATAGACTTGTGCCAGATGAGGCCGAATTGAGAACGTTATGTTATTCTATAAGACGATGTGGCGTCTTCACCGTCCTCTCCCATGGTGCCTTCAAATGAAACTCGTGAGCTCGTGTTTACAACATGGGAAGTCGTGTTCACGATATGCTTGGCGTTCAAGTGGTTCAGTCGTGGGAACACCGCTGCTAAGCAACGGCAATATGAACGCTGCTGTCGACGTCTACAAATTATATTAACTTATTATTCACCGAAAAATTAACTTCCATGGCCTCCGCCATTTCTGGCGATGTCAACAAACACGTCACAACTCGTGAACTCGGAGCTTTCAGATATGCTTGGCGTTCAAGTGGTTAAGTCATGAGAACGCCGTTGCTAAGCAACAAGTCAGCGTCTAGAAGCCACAGAGGCTAACAGTTTAGCAAGCTAGCAAGTTGGTAACATAATGCAGTAAATGCAAAGGCATAATGACAGAGGAGAAAGATGAGCCCATTCGGAATATCAACATTTTCCTCAGACCTATTATAAAATTACAACAACAAAAAATTACAGTATATTAACTTATTATGGACGGAAAAATTAACTTCCATGGCTTACGCCATTTTATGGCATCAACAAACAACTCCTGAACTCGGAGCTTTCAGAAACGTTCCACTTCCGAGGTTGTGAGTACCACAAGAGGGGGGCGTTCATATGGATGGTAAACACGAGCCCATTTGAAGGCATCATACGTCACAGACTGGTTTACAGCCCATCCCAGGAAGGTGTCACTTGTCCTTCCACTTTACTCTCCATTCCTCAACCCCGTGGAGGAATTCTTTTCCTCATGTCGGTGGAAGGTTCATGACCACCAGCCACATAATCAGATGTCCACATTGGACGTAATGAATGCTGGATGTGTGGACATATCTGCAGAAGATTGCGAGGGATAGATCAGGCATGCTTTGCTGGAATTACTTTCATTTTGTTCATATGCAAAAATGGCAACAGAAAAGGCATGATGCAGCATTTCTGATTCCTTTCTGTGACATCTACTGTGCAGTAGCACATTCCAGGAAATGACGAAGTCTTTAAACTTCTTTTTGTTGTAATGGAATCTTAGTTTATGCTAAATAAATAAATAAAAGATGATTCAAAAACAATAGATGATGATGAATATTGTAATGTTATTGTTTTTTTGAAGGTCATTGTGATGTGTGTGGTTTTAAATACAACAAAAGAACAAATATATTTTGCTTAGAAATCTTTGTAGAAGAAGATGAGTGTGTGTGTGTGTGTGTGTGTGAGAGAGATAGTTAACATATAGTTTTAACGATAGTTTTTCAAAGAACAAAAGAGGGAGAAAAAGTATGAATTGGTGCCGAGTAGTTGCCCAGGTATGATTTCATTGTCTAATGGATGCATGGCTGCAGTCCCAAACAGTTTATACTTTATGAATATTTGTTGCAATTTTGCAATTGCAATGTTTCTGATGCTATAACTACAATAGTTGGTACAGTGGCTTTATTGTCGCACCAAGTGGATGAATGGCTCAGTGCAATAGATGCAGAGGGAACAAGAACGCAGGTTGTGAGAGGGGAGAGGGAAAAAGAGCAGCTCACAAACAAGGCCTTCAAAGGGCCCTGGCTTCAATTAATCAATTAAGGAAAGAAAGAGAGGAATTTGCATATCCCCCCGCCAGTGTGAGAGCGAGAGAGGGAGAAAGGAGGGGGGGGGACTGGATCTGTAGCCAGGAATCTTGACACGGATGGGAAAAGGGAGTGAGAGGGGGATTTCCAAAGAAAAAAAACAGAAGCTGTTTCCTGAATGGTTTGAATAGAGCAAGGATGAAGGAAGAGGAAAGAAAAGTGTTTGAGGGAGTCAGTGAGGAAAAGGAGGTGTGGAAGGTCTTCTCAAAACAAAACCAATGATATGATGGACCCAGACCCAGAAGAGACTACATAGGATTTTTTTCTTCATTGTCATTCACACAAGGATTTTCTATCAAGTTTCAGCAGTGATGAGTTTTCTTTTTAAATATAGACGGGTCCTTTTTGTGTTGTCTTAGGGAAAAGGTGAATGCAAATTCCCAAACAGCAACAGTTCAGTTGTGTTGAGATTTGCATGGGAGTCCACCACACGCCGACTCTATTTACAAACAGCTCTCTGTCTGTTAAGCTGGCCAGGCTCATTACACAGAAAAGATATCCCAACCTGCTCAGCATTCACACACTCTGGGGGAAATTCCCCGACAGACGTCATGACATCAATAACATTTCCCCATCAGCACTTCTGTTTGTAGTAGCGAGCGTAGCGTCTCTCTGACAGACGGAGCTGGATTCACTCTGAGTCAGAGAGAGAGATGACGGGTTGTAAAGGGCACCGAGATAAGACAGTCATCCATCAGAAGTCAGAGAGTTGAGAATTGGCCAAATGTACGATCATGAATTAATCATCGTGATTAATCACACATTTTTTATCTGTTCAAAATGTACCTTAAAGGGAGATTTGTCAAGTATTTAATACTCTTTTCAACATGGCAGTAGGCAAATATGCTTTCTTTATGTTAATGTATGTATATAATTATTATTGGAAATCAATTAACAACACAAAACAATGACAAATATTGTCCAGAAACCCTCACGGGTACTGCATTTAGCATAAAAAAATATGCTCAAATCAGAACATGGCAAACTGCAGCCCAACAGGCAACAACAGCTGTCAGCGTGTCAGTGTGCTGACTTGACTATGACTTGCCCCAAACTGCATGTGATTATCATAAAGTGGGCATGTCTGTAAAGGGGAGACTCGTGGGTACCCATAGAACCCATTTACATTCACATATCTTGAGGTCAGAGGTCAAGCGACCCCTTTGAAAATGGCCATGCCAGTTTATCCCCGCCAAAATTTTGCATGTTTGAAGCTTTATTTAGCCTCGTATTATTCCTAGTACTATTTCTCAGGTTTTCTAGTTTCATATGATACCAGTCAATTTCTTCACTCTAGCTTTAAAACTGAGTCCGCTACAACCTTAAAATCGCAAATTGCATTAATACGTTAAAGAAATTAGTGGTGTTAAGATAAATTTCTGTTAATGCGTTATTATCGCGTTCACTTTGACAGCCCAAGTTTGCACATTATAATACACAAAATTGTAAAAGATATACACGGAAATATTCATGTGTGCTTTTAGAAATTAAAATGGGAAAATTCATTCATCAAGCAAAAATGAAAAGCATACACTTGTTCCAGCTTCTCAGGTGAAAGTATTTGTTGTTTTTTCATCAGTACTAAATACTTTTGCTTTTACAAAACAAACAACTAGGACTTCACCTTGAGCTCACAATTTGTTGATATTTTAAATCAACTTATCATTAATTGAAGACGCGCCCAGTGACCCAATGGATAATCAGCATCTGGAGTTGGGTTGAGTATCAGAAAAATATAAGTTAATGCTTAATTTAAATTTGAAATTTCTAGGAACCATCTGAATGCTGCCGCACTGTTATCAGATGAAAACCTTTTTTTAAGGAGCTTAGGAAAACAACAAGCTGTAAACATCTTAAGCCTTTCTGACATTGTTTACAGGTTGGTTAATTCTCTCAACTAACAAAGTCAAGTGAAATCAATATTATTTATATAGCCCCAACATCAAGCCTCAAAGGGCTTTACAATGTGGACAGGAAACAACAAACCGAGGGTCTAAGGATGGAGAGTCACATTTAAAAGGGCTAGATGTAAGAATCACTCACGAGACTGAACGTCTCCATGAATCTAATAAGGCCCTGCTGATGTTGATCCTAGTTTTCCCCCCCGACGTCGGTCACTTTCCTGGTTTGCAAGACGGGCTTCACTAGATATACCTTTGGTGGGGGCTGGTTGTTTGTTGGCGTTAGCTATGGTTGCACACTGTTGGCCCTGTAACGGAGCAGAGGAGAGTAGAGGCACTCGCAAGTGCTCATGACGTCACATCAGTTGGATTATCCCGAAAAAAACGGCCCGCATTCTTCACATTAAAAGCCGTCTACAGGCTGAGAGCAAACCCAGAAAGTCACAGAAGGTCTCATTTTTTAAGTTAAGTTACAATCTGTTCACACATTGGCAATAAAAAAACGATTAAAGCTGCAGTGGGAGCAAATATGATTCCAAAAAGTAATTTTTATGAAACGGTGACTATATCCCTAGTGAATGAGATGGGTAAGCTGGAAAAAAATCGTGTGCCTCTGTGCCCTCCGGTGTCCTCCGGGGCTCCTAACAGCATCTACAAGATTTCAAAGACCGGAGGAAAACAACCAATCAGAGCCGAGCTGGAGCCTTGCTGTCTCTGAGCAGCTGTCAATCACTCGCAAACTCTGATCAAACAGTCAAACTAGGCAGCGCTGATCAAATATGAATCAATATTCTGTTACTGTAATGCCTATATCTTGCCTCAAATGTTTTCAGAAACATCTTGTAGTGTACTGTTTAGCTGTAAAATGAGAAAGTTTGTGACCATGCCACCATGTTGAGATCAGTTGAGGAAATACTAAGCACCGCCCACCCACGAGTGGATTTTTGATGCCAAAAATATTCTACCTATACCATCGCTTTAAGAAATGTTTAGACATGTAAAAACGTACGTACAGCCCTTTTAATCTTTCAATTTATCTTGCAAGGACATCATAAGACAAGATGCACGATCCTCACTGGACAAGGTTGCTGAAGTGTAACAGTTGTCTGAGATATAGCTCAAATGAACCCATGCACCTCCATATGTTGTGAGGTTTACTTATCCTCACGGCGGTACATGCTGTGCTGTTTAGTGTTAGTGTTTTTAATTCAGTGGCCAGCTGATGTAATGAGGCGAAGAAGAGGAGGAGAGGTTGGGTTTTGTTGCCAAACCAGCCACCTGGAGCCAGACTGCCAGGATGCAGAGAGATGGAGTTGTCACTGACATAACCCCCCCCCCCCATCAGGGTTTCTGAATACAGGCATGGCTGAGGGGTAAACGTGTTGTGAGATAACTGTGACGGGCTGGATGAAACAGCACGTACAGGCGGCAGAGCAGCTCCTGGTGTAAATACATCAGTTAATGTCACCACGTACGCATGTATGATCATGTTAATCCACGAGTGTCCATCGATGGGGGAAGAAGAAGTACTCAGATCTTGTACTTAAGTAAAAGTAGGAAATACAAAGTATAGAAATACTCTGTAACAAGTAAAAGGCCTACATTCAAATGCTTACTTAAGTTAAAGTGTAGACGTATCGGCCTCAAAATATACCTAAAGTAAAAGTACATGTTATGAAGAATAGCCCATTTCCGTATAATGTATATTATTTTATTGGATTATAATTAGTGATGTTTTAATGTATACATCACTTAAATGTTGAAACTGCTAAAGGTGGAGCTAATTTGAACTACTTATATATTGTATCAGCTGGGTATCTTGTGAATTTCCTCTCTGGGATCAATACAATTGTTATAATGTATATCATTACATCATAATGTATTCCTTTATTATATTTTGTATTATTAATCAGAATCTGCAAAGTAACTAAACTAAAGTTATCAAATAAATGTAGTGGAGTAAAAAGTACAATATTTGCCACTCAAGTGTAGTGGAGTAGAAGTATAAAGTAGCATGAAATCGAAATACTCAAGCATAAGTACTGTACTTCAGAATACAATATTGTGTGTGTGTGTGTGTGCGGCTCATTTCCCCAGCCCAACACACACGCACACACACACACACACACACACGCACACACACACACACACACACACACACACACACACACACACACACACACACACACACACACACACACACACACACACACACACACACACACACGCACACACACGCACACACACACACACAGGTTAAGAGAAGGGGATGCAGGTCTGGTCATTCAGGGAACTTGTCGCCAGTTCTCTGAACTCAGAGTGTTTCCTGTTAATATCGTGACATTAGCTGCAGTAGAGAGGGCCGACAGTTTCACAGTGTTAAACGACACACACTGTGTCTACAGACACACAAGTTACTTTGGTTTTATTTCCAATTTGGCAGCAGGATTGTGGATCAAACCTTTTCCCTCAACTCTCAAACCGCAAAAACTGAAGCAAAGATAGTTTAAATGCAAAAAGTATGAAAAGGGTCAGTTTCTGATTATTGTGAAACACAGTCAGACGTTGCTAAACTGAGCCCCTGATCTGAAGAGGAAGCATTAATCGTATCATGACGAAAACCTCTCATTTGTCTTTTTAAGGACTTTTGAAAAGCCCTTAATTAAAAGGTTCTCGATATCCAGAGCATTAATTTAACAGCAAACAACTATTGTCTATGTAAAGATAGAGGAGTAATGTCTACCTGAGCAGAGAATGAAGTAACTCTCCCTCTGTGGGTGTTGTAATCAGAGCTTCTTTGTGCTTTTTTTTTTTTTTTTTGATTATACCCCCGCGACAACGTAGTCGGAGGTATATAGCGCTCTGCGCGTCTCCTTTCGTCCGTCCGTCCTTCCATCCGTTTCGTTTCTGGAACAGAACTCGGAAACTATTTAACTTAGGAACTTCAAATTTGGTATGATGGTTGACAGTGTGGTCTAGTTGTGCCTTTTGGGGGTTAAAAATCCAGGGTGCTCAAATTCTTTTAAATTTTAGCCAAAAACTGATATCTTTCCAACTTCTATTTCGTTTCCGGAGTACAACTCAAACTCTGTGAGCCATGCTCACTTTTGCCTTGTTGGTGAAGTAATGTGACAAAATCAAATATACAGTGACATAATGTACAAAGAATAAAGGACAAACGTAATGGACAGACAATAACATAAAGCAGTTACGATGACGTATGTGATGATTTGACAGGAGTCTTGGACTAGAGATTAGATTGGATTCAATACCGTATGTATATGTGTGGGTGTGTGTGTGTGCATGTTTGAATGTTTGTATGAGATGCAGTGATAAGTATCCTTGTTTATTAGTAGTAGTAGTAGTAGTAGTATAATAAAAAATGATAACCATAATAATTAGGATTATATTTTTACATCAATGAGGAGCGAGGCCAGGCCGGGGCACTGGAGAGGCGAGCGAGAGTAACAGTAACAATGTCATCATATTTCATCTTATTGAGGAAACAAAAAACACAAAAGAGCAACAACTCTATAAATTGTGTGTGGGTGGGTTTTTGCGGGTGTGTATGTAAATTCAAGGAATGTATCTAAGAAAACAAAGCAGGAAAAAATAACGAAATTAACCGCTAACCTAAAGCGAACTCTCAATAAACAATATAAATAAGTATTTTGTGTCAACATTCAAGACATAATAGGAATAAAATAATCTGAAGAAAACACTTGGAAGTTGATATAGTTGATAGTTGATGTAAGCAGTGATTTTTTTCCCCACAAATATATATTCTGATAGGAGGTTGTTCCAATGGACGATATTTATTAAATGTTTTTGATTTCCAGTTCAAAAGAACTGTTTTCTGCTCCTCTGTGCTTTGTTGACATAGCTGGGCTGGCCACGAATGCCTTTTAGTGCATGTTAGTGCATGCGAACGTGGCCCACTGGCTAGCTCACTAGATCCCCTCCAGGTTAACACTGTTAGCTCTGAGCTTCTGGCTCAGCCATCACCATGTTGAGAGCCGTGCGGATGCAATAGAAATGTTCCCAATCTCGCATTTAGCACCTTTTAAGAGTAACTCCATGTCAACACTAGAGGAAAGAAGTGCTGCTCTCTGATCTTATTTTGGTTGGAAGTTTCTGACCACACTCAACATCAATCCAGCTTCTATGCTGTGTCTGACCTTCCGTCATTCATTTTTGTCCTTGTTCCCAACCTTTTGAACTTAATGGCGATCCCTAAAGCAAAGTCAAGTCCGCCTACAATCCCTTCTCACAGGTTTCATTCTGTGCGTCTATGAGGAGTTCAGCCGAGAGGTGATCTTTCCTTCTCAGACAGGTTGTTTTTAGAAACCTGAAGAGGTAAAACTGTTCTGTATTTCACAAGAAGAAAAGAAGGAAAGAAAATAAACAATTTAGTGTGTTCAGTGTGTTTCATTTCTCTGTGTCCTAGACAACCAAGGTTGCGAACACTCAGCACACGGCATTTATAGATTTTATTGTCTATAGTGAATGTTCAGCAACCGCAGAAGCAAAGCATGTTGCCCCATTTTTACATGCTGTCTTTCATTTGCTTTGTGCAGCAGAGATTTGTCTCTCATGTCCTCAATACTTTGAATAACATTGCAGTAAATAATACCGTCTTTAGTTACCACATATGCCACAAACTTCGCTGCTCTTTT
Source organism: Sebastes fasciatus (assembly GCF_043250625.1). NCBI lineage: Eukaryota > Metazoa > Chordata > Actinopteri > Perciformes > Sebastidae > Sebastes > Sebastes fasciatus. The sequence continues at coordinate 30,461,618 of NC_133801.1, forward strand.
GTGAATACATACAGGTGCTGAACGGAACTGGTTTTCTGAGGAAACGATTACAATGGCTTGCAAACCAGTATTAGTGTAGATGTGGGACATATTGTACCGACCTCAAATGTGACGCAATACTGAACTTTTTCAGCCCGACTTCAGATTTTCACAGTATACTGTTTAGAAGGATGCATTAATGCTGCAGTTGGTAAAAGGTATTTTTTATAAAACTGTCATTGCAAATGCCGTTAGGAGGTAGAGGAGAATTATTTTTTCTCATAGATTATCATGCAGTACTGTCAGGATATAGGGACCGTTTTATAAAAATAACTTTATCATATTTGCTCTAACTTACCGACTGTAGCTTTAATACTACAAAGGTGATGACAAGTATTGGCAACTTTGACCAGACATTTCGTAGCCCTACTAATGGTCATCTGCAATTTAAATCCACTTAATAAACACAGCTGTGTTGCTAGTGGGTTTTTAAAACTCATGCAAGGAGTTGTTACAGTAGTCATTATAATTATATATTGCCTAACTGATAGACTATTACCCCACTCTGCATTTGTTGTTGCATTAAAGCGGCAGTAGGCAGAATATTTTTGGCATCATTGGGCAAAAATTCCATAACAACCTTTCAGCATATTGTAATTCAAGTGTTCTGAGAGAAAACTAGACTTCTGCACCTCCTCATGGCTCTGTTTACAGGCTTTAAAAAATCACAGGTCATTTCATTGAGAGAGAGCGTTCCTTTTGCCTGTTCATTCAACAGAGGCAGCTCTCAATATTCTTACTGTAATGCCTTTTTCTTTTCTTTAAAATGTTTTCACAAACATCTTGTAGTGTACTGTTTAGCTGGAAAATTAGAAAGTGTGCTCCGGCTGGTGGGCGGTGCTTGGTATTTCCTCAACTGATCTCAACATGGCAGCTGGGTCACAAACTTTCTCGTTTTACAGTTAAACAGTACACTACAAGATGTGTCTGACAACATTTGAGGTGAGAAATAGTTATTACAGTAACAGAATATTGAGTCATATTTGATCAGAGCTGCCTAGTTTGACCGTTTGATCGGAGTTCTCGAGGGATTGACAGCTGCTCAGAGACGGCAAGGCTCCAGTTCAGCTCTGATTGGTTGTTTACCTCCGGTCTGTGAAATCTTGCAGATGCCATTAGGAGCACCGGAGGACACAGAGGCACATGAGGTTTTTCAGATTACCTGTCTAATGCACTACTGTCAGGATATAGTGTATAAAAATAACTTTTTTTAATCATATTTGCGCCAACCTGCCTACTGCTGCTTTAAGTTTAACACAACAAAGGTATGGGCTCCATGTTCCAAAGAGGATGTGTGTTTGTGACAAAACAAATATGCATCAAAATTATTCAATAAGGAGCTTTTCAAAGCACAGAGCATGTAAAAATACTATTCACTGGTCTGCAGCAGGGCCAATACGATCCTGAAGGGGGTCTACACCTGTGAAATCTAAACCTGTGACACTTACAACTGGACAAACTGTCAGTACAAGTACAAGCCTGTGAGCTACTTGACAAATAATGAACTTTTTCTGGACTGTTCTTCCGCTGTCCTTCTGCTTGGCAGCATCAGGTGGAGAAACACAGAGCACTATGCAGTTGTTTGCAGTTGTTCTGCCAGTGCATGATGGTTCAGACAGCTGCAGCGCTCTACAGCAGCTTATCAGATGTGGGAAGCTGCATTTCCTCAGATGCTGACCTGCACCACACTCTGCTCTACTTATTTCTAGGCTACTTATACTCCCTGTCTGTGTCTGCCTCTCTCTCTCACTCTCTCTCTCTCAGGAAGCCCAGTGGAGAGAGCAGGAAGCTGGTCCAGCGGAGGAGGAATACATGTCCCAGTCCTCAGGACATCACCCGGGCCCTGCAGAGCCCCAGCTCTGCTCCCAGTGCCAGCGCTGCCAGCCTGGATGAGCTCATCCAGCGCTGTCTGAACTGCTTCGGTCAGTCTCTGTCAGTCCGTGTGTTTGCATGTGTTCCCAAAGCTTGTCATGTGTCTTTACTCTTTATCACAACCAGGTTATATAAATGAGGGATGAGGGAGAGTGAGGGGGGAATCCAGGGTGAGAGAGACTGACAGGGAGGGAGGGAGCGAGGGAGGGAGGGAGGGAGACAAAGGGCAGTCTCATACAATCAAGCTTTGTTCTGTTGGGCTGCAGAGGCCAAGTGGATATTCCCATGCAATGTTAAACTATACACATCTCCTATCTGCTCTCTGCTTCTCTTTCTCACTCACATCATTGGTGAGTTCATCCAAATCACACACACACAAACAAACACATGGATACCTCTAGTAGCACACAGATAGTGCATGTCTAATTTGCAGAGGTTATCCACTGGTGTGACTCCTGCTGCCACAATGATTATTAAGTGACATTTGTAAATTGAATGCCTGGAAGAAAATTTGCAATCCGAAATTTGTGATGAAGAGTGGAAAGCAGCTTGTGCTGATACTTATACTAAGTCTACAAATACGCGCCTTTAACTAATACTGTAACCTGGTTATTGCGGATATATGTAACACCGGTGGAATTAAATCAATATAACAAAAACATACCAGACATATAAAATGTACAGAAACTAGAGGGGCATTGTATTTGACATTGCAGACGGATTGAAACATTCTGGGTACAACCTAAAAATCGCAACTAGCGTTAAAGAAATAATTGGCTTCAAAACAAATTTGCGTTAAAGGTCACCTATTATGCAAAATGCACTTTTCCATGTCTTTTAAACATCAATATCTGTCCCCAGTGTGTCTACAGGCCACCATAGTATCATAAAAGACCATCCTCTCTCTTTTTCTCCTCCTCCGTTTGTCCGGAAATGGGTGCAGAAAAAAAATTCGCTTTTTTCCTTCTCTTCTGACGTCATTAGAGAAATGCAAGCCACGTGAGGGTTTCCTGGTCGAACCAGAGAGAACCTTCAGTAGCTGACCCCGGCCCACAGCGCGTCACTGTCTCTCCTCCTCAACCGAACTTGAGCAAAGTAGCTCCTACAGTTAGTCTGCAAGAACCAGCAGAACAGGCTTCATGTACTCCCATCATCTAAATATAACATGTTCTTTCACAAAGGCTTTATGTAATTACACTGTTTAAACAGATGATATTTATATATTATATATATTTGATGCACGGTGGTGCAGTGGTTAGCACTGGCGCCTCACAGCTAGAGGGTTGCAGGTTCGAATCTGGCTTGGGACCCTTCTGTGTGGAGTTTGCATGTTCTCCCCGTGTTAGTGTGGGTTTTCTCCGGGTACTCCGGTTTCCTCCCACAGTCCAAAGACATGCAGGTTAGGTTAATTGTGGACTCTAAATTGCCCGTAGGTGTGAGTGTGAGCGTGAATGGTTGTCTGTCTATGTGTCAGCCCTGCGATGGACTGGCGACCTGTCCAGGGTGTACCCTGCCTTCGCCCAATGTCGGCTGGGATCGGCTCCAGCCCCCCCGCGACCCCTAACGGGATAAGCGGTTGCAGATGGATGGGATGGATGGATGGATATATTTGATGTCATGCATGTAGCAGATTACAGGTAGTAAATAGTGACTTCTAAGCAACACAACACATTTCTGTTTCACAGTCAAACTTTATTTGAGTAGACAGATGACAATATTAATTATTCACAGCATTTGTAATCATCTCACCTGTTAGTTAGTTATGTTAACATGGTACAGGAGAAAGTCTTCAGCTCTGGTAAACTATGGTAAGCTAAGCTCCGGTGGTCTGTAGTCATGGTAACACAGAGACAGCTACTACTGTAACTAATATACCATTACTCTGATCTTCCATACATTTATCTTTTAGCAGAAATAATGAACTGACTACTGTTTCACATCTTCTATTTTCCACCCTGATGGTCGCTGTGTTTACACACCGTGTCATAGCGGTAGCATGTAGCTAACCCGTTAGCATGTAGCTACATGCTAACGGGTTAGCTCTGTATCTCCCATCTGCTCTCAGCTGTCTGCTCTCCTCTGGGATGATTCTGTCGGTCATTTCTCACAGATGGATCTGTAAAGACAGACGTAAAACAGAGTGTATGTTTACGGTTTACAGAGTTGATGCATGAGGTAAACACTGAGCTAACTAACAGAGATATAAATAGTATTATTTACCTGAGAGAAACCGTCAGGAAAACCTGGAATCTGGACCGCAGATGTTGATCATGTGTCGCCGATTTCTGATCAGATTCCTCCGGTAACGTGCGCTGGGTGAAGTTTCTGGTTTATAAACTTTAAAGTGGTTTATAAACTTTATTCTAGCTCCTCTCTCTCCCTGCTCTCAGGCCGCGAGGGGGGCGGGGAGGGTGACGCTGTGTTGTTGAGGACGTTTGATTGACAGAAAACGCTGACCAATCAGAGCAGAGTGGGAGGAGACAGAGGCTACAGACACAGAAATCAGCACTTTTGGAAATGGGCTGAAACAGAGGTTATAGAGACATGCTGGAATGCATGATCTGATTGTTTTTTTGAAAAAAAAACTTCAGAGACATGGTTTGGAGGTGTCTGAGACCTATAATAACTAGTTTAAATGGAGTATAATATGTGACCTTTAATGTGTTAGTATGGCGTTAACTTTGACAGCCCTAATATCAAGTAAATTAGATACATTTGTCGAGACCTTTGTTTTTATTTGCTTATTCTACTCTAGGTCACAGAAAACACCCGGGACAGATTTATCATTTCATCACCAGGTTATCACAGACAGACGCTCACAACTATAGGAAATTAAAAAATGTCCAATCCACCTGAGCTGCATGCCTCTGGGGGGTGTGACAGAAAAACATAGCACCTGGAGAAAACCAATATGAAAGTCTAAAACCCATTTCAAATAGAACTAACTGACTGACTGACTGACTGACTGAACTGAACTGAACTGAGCCGCTAGACCACTGAGCCGTGCAGCTCACAGTTTTTGTTGTTGTTGTTGTTGTGTTTAATCCTGCTGCTGCTGTGTTGTGGTTGCAGATTCAGAGGGGAAGCTGTCCAGCCCCAGAGGGTCCCAGCTGGTCCACATGACCCTGATGATGCACAGTTGGGTCGTTCCGTCTCAGATGTTCGCCCAGAAACTTCTGACCCTATATCCTCCACCGTCACTGTTCCGGTCCCACCGGAGCACTGCTCCCAATCACATGCCCACATTCATTAATCAGATCAGGAAACAAGCTTGGCTTTGTTTGGCACTCCTTGTCGGCAAAGCAGATTTGAAGTATATACCCCTGCTGCTGGTGTTTAGTTTAATACTGTGCCATATCTGCACCACTTGTGTTTAGATCCTTGACTCTTTCTCTCACTTATAAGGATTGTCCCTCGGACAAGAGGGGACTGAGGCGGACGCAGGTCTGCCACCTTATCAGGTGAGTAAAGGCAGCGGGCACATGGGCGTGTTGTGTGACATGACTGTGACAGAACTGGTTACCCTGCCCTGTTTGTGGGTGGTAAGCAAATTTTCTTTCCTGCTTCATGACAAGGCAGTGGATCAGCCAGTTCCCAGCGGTGTTCGAGGCAGATCCCCTCCTGGAGCAGACCATGGGGGACCTGTGGGCGCTGGTCCGGTCAGACGGAGAGGAGACGCACTCGCAGCTCATCGACACCTCCTGCTTGTGAGTTTTGATTTGATTCACCCGTCACGCCCTGGAGGAATTGTAGTTTTGGCCACAACTCAAACAGGTTTTTTCTATTAATAGAAAATAGAGTTTCCATTGGAATTTTCTTTTTTTAATTTTTGTTCTGTTGCTTGGCTTTCTTTCTCTAGAGGTCCTCATGGGAACATATTCCAGGCACCCTCGCCCTCGGTGAAGAAGAGGAAGGTGTCTCTGATCTTCGACCACATGGAGCCAGATGAGATGGCTGAACACCTCAGCTACCTGGAGTTCAAGAACTTCTGTAACGTTTCAGTGAGTTCAGTGAACGACGCTTCACTAAGTGGGATTCTGACTTTGCTTCATGAGGCCTTATCATGTTGTCATGACTTGCAGATATGTTGCTGCTACCGAAACAAAAACTAAACATAGATGAAAGTATACCGTGGAGATTTAATAACACACGTACCAATTAAAATGCCAAATGTTATATGTAGGGCTGTCAATCGATTCAAATATTTAATCGCAATTAATTACATAATGGTCCATAGTTAATTCTGATTAATTACATTAACATGGTAAACTGCAGCCCAACAGGCAACAACAGCATGTCAGTGTGTCAGTGTGCTGACTTGACTATGACTTGCCCCAACCTGCATGTGATTATCATAAAATGGGCATGTCTGTAAAGGGGAGACTCGTGGGTAGGCTAGCCATAGAACCCATTTACATTTGCATATCTTGAGGTCAGAGGTCAAAGGACTCCTTAGAAAATGGCCATGCCAGTTTTTCCTAAAAGATTTTGCCTAAATTTGGAGCGTTATTTAGCCTCCTTCACGACAAGCTAGTATGACAGGATTAGGTTTTCTAGTTTTCGTGTGATACCTGTATCTTCACTCTTTTGAGCCCGCTACAATCTAAAAATCTCAAGTTGCATTAGTGCGTTAAAGAAATTAGTGGCGTTATAATGAATTTGCGTTAACACGTTTATTATCCTAGCCCTATCCAGCCCTAGTTATATGGCTATAATAATTGATCCCCTGCTGGTGACAGAGAGTTTAAGGACTACACCTTCCATTGACTTCTATAGTATAATATAATAATATTATCTTTGGTATCAGTTAGCAAGATCTGCAGAAAGATCCAATGGACAGAGCTGCATTTTTACACTCCGAGACTAAAACCCTTTATAAAGTAGGTCTTATTAGAAAATAGTATCCTTCCTTTTATTGAGAAGTCAGGTAAGATGTTCCTTCCAGATGTTGGGGAAACATTTTTGCAGTGAATAATACAATTACCTGATTGGTGAAATGGTGAAAGTGATTAGGTTAAATTCAGTGACAGATTTCTACCCTGCTTGTACACCTGAGTGAAAACAATGATAAACTTAGTGCTAAAAGTTGCTTCCTGCCTGACTACTTCCATCTGATTGGCCAGTTCCTGGACTACCGCAGCTACGTGGTGCGAGGCTCGGTGAGGGACAACCCTCCTCTGGAGCGGTCGGTCATGATGTGTAACGGCGTCTCCCAGTGGGTCCAGCTGATGATCCTCAGCAGACACACAGCCCAGCAGAGAGCCCAGGTCTTCACTAAGTTCATTCATGTGGCTCAGGTAAGCATGGCTGAGGGTTTCATACGTCACATAAACTCAGCTAAGAGGCTCAGAGGGGGGATTTTTTGTTTGGCTGCCAAGAGCTGTAAATGACTCTCTGTGGTGTCACTCTGCTCTTTCCTCTGCAGAAACTTCGAACTCTGCAAAACTTTAACACTCTAATGGCAGTGACTGGAGGCCTCTGTCACAGCTCAATCTCCCGCCTCAAAGACACCTCGAACCTGCTGCCTCCTGACATCACTAAGGTTTGTCAAATATTACACATAACCACGGGTCAGTCTGCCAGCGACTACCTCACCACAAAGCGATGATGATTGTAATTCTTGAACTTTTACATTTTGTTTTAGTTGTGTTTTTGTTACTTCCACCTTCTCTGTCGGTCAAGAAGGTGACATTTTCAATTCTTGTTTCCTTTTGAGGGACAACACTCTTGATGTTTCTTTTTCTCACCCTCATATCAGTTCTTTCTTTTTAGTTTTTCTGTTACATTTTTATAAAAATAACACTTTTTACACCATAAAAGACGTATAGTTTGTACACAACTATGTCCTCAAACTCATGAGCTATGTGCTTGAACATTTGAACTCAAATGATCCAAATTCACTGTTGATGTGACGTTATGTTGCACACTTGCCTGAACATGTTGGAGGATTGTTGTTTTTACATGATGACAGACTCGTATATAGAACTTTTGGACTAAATGTTCTTATTAAACCCCTAAATTTGTATTTTATGGGGCTGTCAAAATTAACGCAATAATAACGTGCTAACGCAAATTTGTTTTAACGCCACTAATTTCTTTAACTCATTAACGCAACTTGCGGTTTTTAAGTTGTAGCGGGCTCAGTTTTAAAGCTAGAGTGAAGATACTGGTATCACATGAAACTAGAAAAAACAGGAAATCCATTGGTACCAACCATGTCATACTAACTTGTCGCGAAGGAGGCTAAATAACGCTCCAAACTGGCATGGCCATTTTCAAAGGGGTCCTTTGACCTCTGACCTCAAGGTATGTGAATGAAAATGGGTTCTATGGGTACCCACGAGTCTCCCCTTTACAGACATGCCCACTTTATGATAATCACATGTAGTTTGGGGCAAGTCATATTCAAGTCAGCACACTGACACACTGACAGCTGTTGTTGCCTGTTGGGCTGCAGTTTGCCATGTTATGATTTGAGCATATTTTTTATGCAAATGCAGTACCTGTGACGGTTTCTGGACAATATCTGTCATTGTTTTGTGTTGTTAACTGATTTCCAATAATAAATATATACATGCATTTACATAAAGCAGCATATTTGCCCACTTAGTGTATTAAATACTTGACAAATCTCCCTTTAAGGTACATTTTGAACAGATACAAAATTAGCAATTAATTTGCGACTAATCGCGATTAACTATGGACAATCACGCAATTAATTGTGATTAAATATTTTAATCGATTGACAACCCTAATTTGTACACAACTATGTCATCAAACTCATGAGCTTTGTGTTTGAACGTAGCCTACTGTACAGTAGGTCAAACCAAATTCACCGTTTACAGGCTTCAACAAGAAGTCTTGTTGCCTGACAGTGTTGGAACATTGTTGTTTTTATGTGCTGACAGAATTGTAAATAGAATTTTTGGACCAAATGTTCTTATTAAGCCCCTGAATTTGTATTTTATATTTGTATGGCTATACTAAAGTCTAAATAACTTAACAACTATGGAGACGTGACAGTCTCATTCATCATTACTCTCTTGATTTTCTTCCTCTCTCAGGCCCTGAGTGAGATGACGGAGCTGCTCTCCTCATGCAGCAACTACATCAACTACCGGCGGGTTTACAACGAGTGCAGCGGCTTCAAGGTGCCCATCCTGGGCGTCCACCTGAAGGACCTGATCTCGTTGAACGAGGCCCTGCCGGACTATGTCGACGAGGACAAGATCAACCTGAGCAAGCTTCAGCACCTGTACAGCAACATCAACGACCTGCTGGCCATCCACACCTGCAATCCGCCCTTCGAGGCCAACAAAGACCTCCTGCACCTGCTCACGGTACAACACAGAAACCAGGAGGGTGATCTTTATTAGAATTCAGATGGGAAAAAAAAGATTCATCTTAAAATGATGTTCTTGTGCTGCTTCAGCTCTCTCTAGATTTATACTACACCGAGGATGAGATATATGAACTTTCGTACACCAAGGAACCCAAGAACACCAAGATCCAGGTCAGTAGAGTTGCATGCTCCTCTTTGAAGTCGAGCTCTATCTACAACATCATCAGGCTCACACTTGTTGCAACCTCTTTTCACAAGAGGAGGGACGTTTGTGTGCTCTCTGTGCTCTCTGTGGGTGTAACATCTTGAAAACAAAAGCACACGGTGCTGAAACACATCAAAATGAGCCACATCAAAGCGCTGTACGTTAGGGAAGCGTGTTATGTGGTGGGTGTGCTCTCTTTTTTTTTCTCACATGTGCAGTCCTTCGTGTCTCATCACTGCATCTGTCGGTCCACAGCCTGTAGCTCCGGTTAAACCGCCCGCAGTGGCAGAGTGGGGTTCAGGGGTCATCCCCAGGCTCGACCCCGACACCATATCTAAACACGTCAAACAGATGGTGGATGTGAGTATGTGACACTGCAGCAGTCTCCTGTCTTTCACTTCCTTATTACAGAATAAAGCAGAACTAACCAACTGCTCCCTGACCCCCTCACTCTCTGATTGCTCTGTCGCCCCCTGCAGTCCATCATGAAAAATTACGACCAGAACCAAGATGGTTACATCTCACTGGAGGAGTTTGAGAAAATAGCAGCCAACTTCCCCTTCTCCTTCTGCACTCACGAAACTGACAGGTGAGGAAGCTGCAACACGCACACACGGGGCCTCTCGCTGTGACGTGGCTGCAAAAAGCACCATGAGGTGTTCAGAAAAACCTCAACTCACTGAGTCACTTTTGTTGTCGCACTTTGGAAAATTTTCTGCCCAGGGAGGGACAAATCAGCCGTGAAGAAATCACCTCTTACTTCATGAGGGGAATGTCTATATGTGCCAAGCTGGGCTACAACTTCAACGCACATAACTTCCACGAAACCACGTATAAACGGCCCACGTTCTGTGAGACTTGTAGAAGATTTGTGAGTATCCATTGTATCCAGTATTGTTTTTTTTATATATATAAATGGTCAATCAAACTGCAGTATCACACATATCATGTCTGTCCTCTTGTAGATGTGGGGAGTCATCAAACAGGGCTACCACTGTAAAGGTAAGATCCCAATCCATGTCATTACATCATCAGCTTCACCAGAGCAAAACAATGCCCCATGTAAGGGAAAAGAAGTTAAAGCTGCTGTCGGTAACTTTGAACAAATATGATCAAAAAGTTATTTTTATAAAACGGCCACTATATCCTGACAGTAGAGTATGAGACAGATAGTTTGAAAAAAAAAAATCATGTTCCTCTGTGTGTTCCTGTGCTCCTAATGGCATCTGAAAGATTTCACAGCGCTGAAGGAAAACAACCAATCAGAGCCGAGGAGTCTGTAGAGCAGCTGCCAATCACTGCTCGCGAAACTGGCGAACTCCGATCAAGCTGTCAAACTAGGCAGCGCTGATCAAATATGAATCAAGATTCTGTTACTGTAACGCCTATTTATTAGGGCTGTCGATCGATTAAACTATTTAATCGTGATGAATTGCATGATTGTCCAGAGTTAATCGTGATTAATCGGAATTTAATTGCACATTTTGTATCTGTTTAAAATGTACATTAAAGGGCGGTGCGTCAGGTATTTAATACTCTTATCATCATGGGAGTGGGCAATTCAAACTGCGTGTGATGATCATAAAGTGGGCATATCACATATCTTGAGGTCAGAGGTCAAGGGACCCCTTTGAAAATGGCTATGCCGGTTTTTCCTCGTCAAAATTTGGCATAGGTTTGGAGCGTTATGACATGGTTGGTACCAATGGACTCCTCAGGTTTTCTAGTTTCATATGATGCCAGTATCTTCACTCTAGATTTAAAACTGAACCTACAACCTAAAAATCGCAAGTTGCGTTAATGCATTAAAGAAATTAGTGCCCTTAAAACGAATTTGCGTTAACACGTTATTATCACGTTAACTTTGACAGCCCTACTATTTCTCGCCTCAAATGTTTTCAGAAACATCTTGTAGTGTAAAGTTTAGCTGTAAAATGAGAAAGTTTGCTCCGGCTGGTGGGCGGTGCTTGGTTTTGGCTAGACTGTTTTTTCTCATTTTACAGCTAAACAGTACACTACAAGATGTTTCTGAAAACATTTGATGTGAGAAATAGGCATTACAGTAACAGAATATTGATTCATATTTGATCAGCACTGCCTAGTTTGACAGTGATTGACAGCTGCTCAGAGACGGCAAGGCTGATTGGTTGTTTTCCTCCGGTCTGTGAAATCTTGCAAATGCCATTAGGAGCACCGGAGGACACAGAGAGAGGCACATGATTTTTTTACACAGATTACCTGTCTCATGGACTACAGTCAGGATATAGTGACCGTTTTATAAAAATAACTTTTTATCATATTTGCTCAAAGTTACCGACTGCAGCGTTAAAGTTATATCTGTTCCTGGGGTTTCTTCTGCCACCTGTGAAAGTTCAAAGTATTTGATCTACAGACCTTTTGTAATTTGAGTGAACTCATCCTTTATGCAGCAGTGCTTCTTTTAACGTCTCAACGTGTGCTCTGTCTCTCAGACTGTGGGATAAACTGTCACAGACACTGTAGAGATCTGGTGAGAATGGAGTGCTTGAAGAAACACAAAAACACAACTGGGTCCTGCCCGTGCACCCCGGCCCCCGAATCCAGAACAAAGGGTAACGGCTGGAGTACGTCCTTTCTCCATCACATGCAGAACACAAATTCCCTGCCTATAAAACGACCTTGATCCCAGCACACTGACGTCTTATTGTCCCCCATCCCGCCAGGTTCAGAGGAGGAGACCTTTGTTTTCCCCCAAAGCAACGAGACAGAAAACAACCAGGACACCTCTCTTTGGAAAAATAACGGCGGTGATTCGGCGCTGTCGGACAACTCCACGCAGACGGATCCTGGAGTGTGGACACCTGAGAAGAAGGACAAGAGGGGAAACCACCACAACTCTCTTGTGCATGCGTCCCCAGAGAGAAGGGTGAGACAGGACAGGAGTCCCTCATATCAGAGGACAGAGTGTCTCAACCTTTTCTGGGGTTTTTTTAATCTAATTTTTACGTCATAAATGTTCAGCACCTCAGCAACTGATGAAATATCAGTGTGTCAGTGCAGAGCTCTGGAGAGACTCCATGTGTCCAAGGTAGAGAGGCCTCCAGCAGTGATTCAGGTGCTACTACAGGAGCTAATAAATGATGAGTCAGCCACAATGAACTGTTAATGTACTACTTTTACTGCAGATGTTGAGCACATTGTTTATTAGATTAGATTGATTTATTTCGAACATGTAACAATAAAACAAGAATAATCAATGAAATGACCAGTAAACATATACAGCACATTATAAATAAATATTATATGTTCGAAAAGGAGCAGGCATAAGTAAACACTTATGAGGTCCTACCCCTTTCTATAACTAAAATAAAGAATTTTTGTAATAATGTAATAATTGTTAAATCTGTAGTTTAAATTGACTAGATTAGATTAGATTGATGCATATTTCAAAGGATTTTGACAGCATAAGTAATAACAACATTTCTGCCAAAGACAGAAGATTTAAAATTCTACACACTGTGGCTATAATTTTGTTTGGCAGCTCTTTCCCCTCTTAAAGGGATGGTTCGGGTGTTTTGAAGTTGGGTTGTATGAGGTGGTTATTTATAGTCAGTGTATTACCTACAGTAGATGACGGTCGGCACGCCTCCAGTTTGGAGAAACAGACAGGAGTTACTGCACAGAACGAAAGCAATGTACTGCTGTGGACGGTGTTATTGTTTGACTGGTTGGTTCAGATTCACCAAAGTTATACAATAACAAACAAATCAATCGAGGCAGCGGTAAACAAGCAACAACCAGGTTCTGCGAGGTTACATTACTGTGTTTTTCAATGGAGTCTGGTGGCTTTGAAGAGAGCATAGATAACAGGTTCAGTTCCCCGTTGGAAAGGGCTTTCTGACAGCGAGGTAAAGCACTGAAAATATTCTAAATATAGCGTACGCTTAAACTGATATTGAATTTTTTAGGTGGGCCTTTCTTTTAGGTATGTTTTACTGCTGCCCGTCCACAGTAGTACATTGTTTTGCTTCCGTCCAGTAACTCCTGTCTGCTTTTCCAAACTGAAGGCGTGCCGACCGTCATCTACTCTAGGTAATACACTGACTATGGATAATTACCACATACAACCCCACCCGAACTATCTCTTTAAAGCTCTGCACAAGTGTTTTTTTTTTTTTTTTTAGTTATTTTTTTGGGGGCATTTTCCATTTTTATGACAGGACAGTGGATAGAGTCTTGAAAGGGGGGAGAGAGAGAGTGGATGCGGAAAGGGCCACAGGCCGGATTCGAACCCGGGCCGCCGCGGTCAGGACCAAGCCTTAATACATGGACGCCCGCTCTACCAACTGAGCTAACCCAGGCGCCCCTGCACAAGTGTTTTCACTTAGGTCGGCTGCTTAGACCTCTAGTCTAAAATCCCTAACACCAATAACCAGTAAATCAGGTCAAGAAATAATCCTGATCCTTTTTAAGTACAAAGGAGGTGAATGGAATTTTATTTAAACTGATCAAAGAATTCAAGAATTCCATTTAAAGGACCAGTGTGTAACAAGCAGGGGGATCTATTGGCAGAAACGGAAATATAATATTAATAAGTATGTTTTCTTTAGTGTAGAATCACCTGAAAATAAGAATCATTGTGTTTTCGTTACCTTAGAATGAGCCGGTTATATCTACATAGGGAGCGGATCCTGTTCATGGAGTCCGCCATGTTGCACCGCTATGTTTCTACAGTAGCCCAGAACAGACAAACCAAACTCTGTAAACTTTTCCTGCTTGGGCCGGAGTCGATAACGTTACTCGCTCCCGTCGTCACCACTCACTTCCCACGTACACATCACTCTACGCACTGGCTCTGCTCCAGATGGCTCTAGAGAAGGACATTCGCGTTTTCGCGTCGGCCACCGTAGCTCTCCAACACGCTTGGCACACGGGAAAGGCTTCAGTTGGTTGCAATCTCCTCGCTGCTAAATCCTTCACACTGCTCCTTTAACAAATTCAAAAGCAACATTTCTCTCTAGAAACACTCAGGATAACCCACAGACCTCACTGTCAACTATTTTCTCTGCAGATAAAACCAAATCTGTGCATGGCTCTTAACCACTAGTGTGAAGTGAGACTTTTTTTTTGCAAGATTTTTGTTGAACCAACCTTTTTTTTACAAGCTTTCCCACAAGGGGTTTCCCACAATAAAATATTGCTCCGGAGTTTGAAAACAATTTTCTTGATTTGTCTTCTCTGTTTGGCAGGTCAACACACTGCCAAGGAACCGAGGCTGCTCCATGCCACTCAGCCACTCCTTCCTGCAGGAGAAGATGGAGGAGCTGCATCTCTACAAAGACAAGAGCAGAGAGCCAGACTGAGCGCTCCGTCTTCTGAACATTTACCCCCCCCCATGGACAAAAAACATCCAGACACCACCACGTTGTGTCTGACTGGTGTTGAACTGATTGAACATTCGCTGGCCATTCACACCAGAATGCCAGTAATTATATGTATGGACTCCTTCGTGTTTTAAGTGTGGTTAAGACGTGTTTTTATTATTTTATTTTTGTCGGTCTCGTTAGTTTGGCTTATTGTTTAGGCTTCAAACATCGACTGTCCTACTGTAATTTATGAACACCTCATTTTTGTTGTTAGGAACAGGTGCCTTGGTTCTCTGGTGCTAAGATTCAATCCATAAGGTCATTTGTGACGACAGACATAAGGGTTTCCTGGTCATCTATACACAGAATACATGCAGGGTAGGAAATTAACACTAACCTTTGGCAGCTATATGACAATTGCTCCTGAATTTGGAAAGTAAGCCGGTAAAGCATTTTCGTTTGGCTTTGTGTTGGGTTATATGAAGATCTATACATGAGACAATTTGTCAACCAGTAGATATACTCTACTACCATTTATGAGTTATCTATTTCTTTTATATCTCTGGTTATAATAGGCCCTTTCTTGATGGCAATGTTGGATTTAATGGACTTTTTACATGTGATTAACTACCTTAACGATGCCATCTGGTTCGTTTCTTGGTTAAATTTCCAGAAAATGGCTACAACAAACAATGTAAAATGACATATATTGCGATAGAGGACTTATCGCCCACCCCTAGTTTGGTTGGTAAATAGTGAGAGGAGCTTGTGAAGTCTAATCCATAAACCACCGCAGATAGTAGCAGAAAATGTTTTTTTCCTGCCCTGACAACATTTTTAACAAATTTCTCCAACAGGTTCATTCAAGGTTCAGCAGGACTGCACTGGAACTATACTTGTGTTTTAGCTGAATGCTTCTTTGTTTTGTCCACGATGTCAATCTTGTTGAAAATAAGAAAGATACACCAACAATGATAAATCACGCAGTATGTGTTGTGTTTGACTTAATTCGCTGTCAGAAAAAAAAAAAGATATCGGAAAAAGGTTAACGTCCGCACACTACTCCACGCCACAGTATTTTTATTGACTACGTTTCGATCCCGCTTGGATCTTCGTCGGGTCAAAATGTTAAATATAGCACACCAATAGGCAGACGAGCTCTATGATGGCAGGTGTAGTTCATTCAATACACCAGCGTGATAAAAAAACATCAAGAAACAATTCACAACTTGTACATAAAAACAGTAATATAAAAGCCATATTCACCATCTCATATATCAGAAAATTCATCACCTACGTTCAACGATATTACATTACATTGAGGAAAAAGGGAAGAAGAAATATTTAATACTTGTGCAATAAATTGGGTTTAAAACACCCTTCTAAATAATATTATTTATATCAAATCCTAATATGGAAAAAGGACACCTGTTGTAGAACATTTTTTCATTTTTACAAATATGTGTCAGAATATACACCGATCAGCCATAACATTAAGACCACTGACAGGTGAAGTGAATAACATTGACTATGTCGTTACAATGGCTCCTGGCAGTGGGCGGGATATATTAGGCAGCAAGTGAACATTTTGAACTTTGTGTTGGAAGCAGAAAAAATGGGCCAGCGTAAGGATGTGAGCGACTTTGACAAGGGCCAGATTGTGATGGCTAGATGACTGGGTCAGAGCATCTCCAAAACTGCAGCTCTTGTGGGATGTTCCCAGTCTGCAGTGGTCAGGACCTACCAAAAGTGGTCCAAGGAAGGAAAAACCGGTGAACCGGTGACAGGTGACCCAAGGCTCATTGATGCACGTGGGGAGTGAAGGCTGGCCCGTGTTGTCTGATCCAATAGAAGAGCTACTGGAGCTAACATTGCTGAAAAAGTTAATGCTGGTTCCAATAGAAAGGTGTCAGAACACATAGCGCAACGCAGTTTGTTGCGTATGGAGCTGCGTAGCCGCAGACCGGTCAGGGTGCCCATGCTGTCCTAATGTTATGGCTGATTGGTGTATAAATGTAACTGTGTAGAGCCATGATAGTACAAAATTAACACACTACCTAACAGCAGTCAGGGTACTGTTGGCTATGACATGGAGGTCTGTGTGACCCTCAAAGGACATGCCTCCCCAGACCATCACTGACCCACCGCCAAACCGGTCATGCTGGATGATGTTACAGGCAGCATAACGTTCACCATGGCGTCTCCAGACTCTTTCACGCCTGTCACATGTGCTCAGTGTGAACCTGCTCTCATCTGTGAAGAGAACGGGGCGCCAATGGCAGACCTGCCAATTCTGGTGTTCTCTGGCGAATTCCAATCAAGCTGCACGGTGCTGGGCTGTGAGAACAGGTCCCATTAGAGGACCTCACGCCACCGTCATGGAGTCTGGTTCTGACAGTCTGGTCAGAAACATGCTCACCAGTAGCATGCTGGAGGTCATTTTGTAGGGCTCTGGCAGTGCTCCTCCTGTTCCTCCTCACACAAAGGAGCAGATACCGTATGGATGTGCCATCCTGGAGGCGCTGGACTACCTGTGCAACCTGATTGGGCTGCAGGTACCGCCTCATGCTACAAGTAGTGACAAGGACACTAGCAGAACACAAAACTAGAGAAGAATCAGTCAGGAAGGATGAGGAGAGAGCAACTGTTTGTGGCCACCACATGCAAAACCATTCAGTTTTTGGGGGTTGTCTTGCTGTTGCCTCTCCATTGACACCTGTTGTCACTTTCATTTGCACCAAAGCAGCTGAAAGTGATTCACAATCACTTGTGCTTCCTAAATGGACAGATTGATATCCCTGAAGTTTAACTGACTTGCTGTTATACTGTGATGATTAAGTGCTCTCTTAATTACCTCCGTCAAGGCTGAAGGCCTAGGAAAGAGGTAATGTTTTCACCGGCATTGGTTTGTTTGTTGGTTTGTCCGTTTGGAGGATTACTCCAAAAGTCCACAAAGAATTTTAATGACATTTTGGTGGCGATCCGGATCATGATCCGGCTTTGGGTATTTTTTTTTAGAACTCCGCTCAGCCTGTGCATTAGACACCACAGGCTTTAAGACATGCACAGTGTAATTGATGACGCGTTCATGACTTTCATTCTGCCTGCAGAGAGAGAGTGTGGAGGGGGAGACACCTGTAGATTCTGCGTTTTTTCCACATTAAATTCGGTGAAATTACAATTGACTTTGACCAAAGCACACTTGGTGATTGTTGGAAAGAGTAGCAACGACGGTTTAGGTGAGTTTTATTTTGTTTCTGTCCAGTTTGAATGAAGTGTTTACAATGCTCCGCTACGTACAGCTGATCTCAACATAAACAAAAATACAGGTGGATAAGAGGGGGGCGGAGGTCTGCGCCCTCCGAGTGCCATTCTAGTTTTTTTTGAGCGGTGTGTATACATTTTCACTCTCCAGACTCACGCCCAGAGGTCTGAATCAAGAGTATGAGATCAAACATATTCTCTAAAACAAATAATAGTGGCTGTACTATGATGGCTCTTCCTATATATAGGTTACATTTATACATCTTTGTAAAAATGAAAAAAAATTCTTCAACGGGAGCCTTTTTCTATATTGGGATTTGATATAGATGATTATATTTAGAAGGGTGTTTTAAACCCAATTTAGTATTAAATATTCTGCTTTCCTTTTTCCTCTACCTTAATGTAATATTTTTTAACATAGGCGATGGACTTTCTGATATACGAGATGAATATTGCATAAAATAACATGTTTGATATTTAGAAGTATGGCTTTTTTATTAGTTTTTATGTGCTTTATCAAATTGTGAATTGTTTATGGATGTTTTGGGATGAACTACACCAGCCATCATAGAGCTTGTCTCCCTATATTGTATAAATATAGGTGCGGTTTCCACTTTTTCAAACATTTTGACCTGACGAAGATCCAAGCAAGATCGAAACGTAGTCAATAAAAATACCGTGGCATGGAGTATTGTGCAGACGTTACCGACGCTGTTCTTTCAGCTTCGCACCTACATGGTGTGCGTGTAATTAATCTTCAACTATGAAAAAAAAAAAAGATATGAACATCTCCAGGCGTATACAATTGCATTTATTGTATAAAGACAAGAAGACAGCATGGGTAACGGGGTCATTATCAGATTTTCATTTTCAGGTAGAAAAAAATGAGTTTAACATCTGGATTTAACTACTGGACTCAATGAACAGCAATCACAAAGGGATAAAAAAAGAAAACTGCACATACAACTACTCAAGAGTGGCAAAATATTCTTCTCAATCAAAGACTTGAATTAACGCTTAAATACTACAGTATCAACACCTATAAAAAAATGTTCCATAATGTTTGAATTCTATCGGGAGTAAATAAAATGTGCTCACTCGGAAACTGAAAAATAAAGAGCAAGACAGAGGGGGTGGGAGGTGTGTGAAGGTAAAAAGCATGCATTTTGTTCTTTGTTAAGCTTCTCAAAACAAGCAAAATTATTCAGGCCTTGCTGTATTTTTCCTGCCCTGTCACGTTTTCACGCTACGCATCCTAGAAATATACAATTACCTCTTTGAATCTGTAGGAAATGTGGAGTTTGCGGTTCGACAGACGTCCACATTGAATGCATAATGGATAACATTCATTAAATGTTTTGATACCTATCATCTACCACCTCACAGTCGCTGCTTAGAGTAAGACTTCATTCAGTAAAAAAACTTGAAAAGACATCAACCTGTATACAGTTCGTGTGTACATTGATTGGTGAGGAATGAAGGCTACTGTGTTAACCCAGACAGAGACAGTTATGGTTGGGGACTTAATGTGAGGCTGTACAAAATCCATTTGCTGCAGAGGTCAGAGTGTTTAGGACACGGGTGGATGCAGGTACAGATGCGGAGCGAAGCTACTGGGAACCGGAAGATGAGCCTTGGCTGCCCTGTCCAGGGTAGCCGCCGTACTGGCTGTAATACTGGTTCCACTGGTTCTGGTTCTGGTAGTACTGCTGCCACTGCTGAGCGTACTGGGAGAGAGAAACAGAAAGCGAGCGAGCACAGCGGTGAGAGCATGTTTACACTTTTTATCTGCCCCTGCACATTTTGTTTTTGGCACAGTGGATGACTTTTAGAAGAAGGACGACTCTGCCCAAAGTCTATCTGTGAGTGTCACACATTAAATAGTAAAAGTGGGGGAAAATAATAAATAAAAATGTATTCAGCTATGATCACAACTACGTCACGACGGTAGTTTTCGTTTTATTTTAGGATCATAGTATACACGGCTGTATGTAATCGGGAATATTAGTGGAATTTTCAATAGCCATGTCAACGGCTTAGTGTGAATATTGTCTTTTTCGGAATAAGGGCAAACACCGGAATATTTTGTGCTTGTAGACATCGTCACTGTAAACGGGGCTATGAAACCAACTGGGGTTCTAGTAACGTAGCCAAGCACAAATCCATGTCCAATACCAGCTCTCTGCCTCCCTCACTCTCTTCTGCTTGATTTTCACACGTGTGTAAGAGGCGGTGTTAGTTTCATTGCCTACCTGCTGATATTGCTGGTTGTAGCTCTGTTGCTGCTGCTGCTGCTGCTGTTGCGGTGGCTGCGCTGGCTGTTGCTGGTGGTGGCTGTACGTCTGTGCAGCGGCGGGCGTCTGGCTGTAGCTCTGGCTGTATCCTGGGTACTGACTGTAGTAATTCTGGTTGTAGCTGCCCTGGTTGTACCCTTGACTGTAGCTCTGGCTGTAGCCCTGGAGGTGAAGCAAGAATACATTCAATTACTATTGAATTTAGTTTTTTTTTTATTTTTAAATTGTATACATAAAAAAGAGCATGTTAATTACCGGGCTGTATGCTGCTGCCTTGGTGTAAGGGACCGGGCGATTGTAGCTTGCTCCTGACGGCTGGCTGCGGTTATACCCGGCGCGTGAATCAGAGCCTCCGTCGCGGTTGCTCCAACGGCTCTGGTTATAGCTGCCACGATTGTAGCCTACCAAACAAACAAAAATGACGTATTAGCACTATACATAACTTAACTGTAAACAATATACTAGCCATAGTTTTTCCACATTAAAATCACAGAACTGAGGAAGCGATCATACTACAGATTTACATAATCACAATCAATCAATAATCAAAATAAAAACGACATCTGCAGACTGCTCCACTCACTTCCTCTGTATCCACTGCCACTGTCTCCACTGCGGTTCTGGTAGCTGCCGCGGGCCCCATCGCGGTTGTCGTACCGCTGGAAGCTACCGCCGCCGCCGCCGCCGCCAGCGCTGACGCCCCGGCCGCGGAACCCGCCCTGCCTGTTGTCAAAGCGTTTCTCAGGGGGCGGGCCAGCCTTGCGGCCCTCCTCATTGTACTGCTTCAGCAGACTTTCAGCCTCATCGCACTTGAGCTCAACAAACGTCACCGCCTCCAGGAAGTCGCAAGCCTCGGGGAGAGTAAAGTTGGCTTGGAGAGTGACAGAGGTGACCACAGGAGGAGGAGGAGGAGGAGGAGGAGGAGAGAGAGACAGCCCATCCAGCGAGAGACGGATGGAGAGGCAGAGAGAGAAAGAGAGGGGGAGGGGATTGTAGTGAAGACCAGAGCAGCCACACCACCGGGAGACAAAATGAAAACATAATTAGGACCATACAGAGGCAGTGGGAATCATAGAGAAATTAAGAGCAGATAGATGAAAGCAGATGGCAGGGTAAAGGGAACAAACGCCACCTCCAGGGGAACATGGAGGAAACATTTGCTTAAGCAGACAAAGGAGAGGGGGGAGTTCAGTAGAGGTGGGAAGGGGGACAAAAGGGACAAAAGGGACAACTAGAAGGTTGGTGAGAAGAGGAAACAGCACTGCAAACCAAGGACAGCTGATGTAATGCTGTTACAAATTAACTTCCAACAACTTCAGCACGTGACTGCTTGTAAGTTTGCTATTTGGAAACGTCCCTTTCAGGGAAAGCAAATTGCAGAATCTTAGCTCTACGATTACATGACCTCAACACGGCCCACATCTCAGTTTGCAGTGCATCAGAAGTAAGCTGTATGGCGAGTGGCAGATAGGGGGCAAAAATAAGGAAGAATCAAATTCATGTGGGCTGTTTTAAAAAAAATGTCCAGGTCTGATATCTGGCCAAAGGCTATGATGGGGGAAGGGGGGTAGGGGGGGTAGGGGGCATCTTCCAAGTTTGATTTTAGAGACAACACATAGAAAAGTAAAAAAGTAGATCTGGTGTTTTATTTGTTGTTTCCACAGCATTCCTACCTTTCATTTCTAAAACAGCATGATCGGGCACATCCTTCCCCTGCTCATTGGTTTGCTTTAATGTTCGTTCTTTTAAATCCTCGTCCGTGGGACAAATTACAATAGCCTTGCGTTGAAAACCTTCAAAAGGACGCATTTTTCGTCTCCTTGCTGATCCATATACATTTGTCTAGCAATGGTGACAAGAAAGAAGTAGAAGCTTGTTTGTTATTGTTTACTTGTAATGGCTTTCCACTGGAAGGAAGCTGGAACCCTGCAATAATGAAGTGAGAGAGGTTTGGCTTGGATGTCAGTCTACGCTTTTTACTCAAGTTCTAGTGGCCTCTCGTCACTCCACAGACTTACCTCACAGTCAGTGCGTTCAGGTGCCCCAGTGGCCGCTGGGGAATGTTAATTATTGACATAAAAAGGGGGCCCCCCACAAATGTTCAACCTGACTGTACTGTACATTAGCTCAGTAACTCAACATAGACATACGAGTTTCAGATCAATCGATAACAAAAAATAGATATTCAAGTAGTTACTGTGCTTACTCAAATATGTCTTCATGCAGTGACAATGTGCTGCTCGTAAATACGTTTTAAAAGTGTTATTGCTGGATTCTATTGTGAGCAATCGCTGATGTATCTATTATCTATGCCTTCGGATGATGAAATGTGTGACGCGCCGCTGTATTACCAGTAAAATTGAATAAATATTGATTCAGCTTATTAATTCAAGTACAGAAACAGAATACTGGTTGACATTCTTTGCAAAGTATTACATAAAGAAAAAAATATATGGTGAAAACAAAAACCACCACGCGCAAATTTAATATGCCATAAACTGTGATTTGCCATAAATAATGACATATTAGATGTTTTATTGGGTACATGGTGAAAAATATAATTATTCTATATCTTGCCATATAATAGTTCAGTTAGTAACCCCAGTATTAGTCATTACCGGGGCATTGTGACATCGAACATGTTGCATAAAATGCAATCTACGCGTACAAATTATTTGTGATTATTCCATCGCTACTCTCATTTGTCAAGCTTAGACTAACTTTCAATCGCCGTCTCTGGTCCACCATGTTGTAAAAACTATTCATATTCATCGACGCGTGTGTACTGACGTGCAGTGAGTCTAAACTTCGCTTTAAGAAATCAAAAACAAAACGTTTCATAACAAATCTTCGGATGTTTCAATGTTGCAGCTGGTTGCAATTCACAACAGGATGTTAATAACATAATTTACATGTTACATTCAGAATTCAAACTGCCACATATTTAGCACAAACCGGGCGGATGATAAGAATAAGGTCAGCGTCATACTGTGTCCTGTTATTCAAATAGAGCACTCGCTGGCACACTTTACCACTCAACAGAAAAAGTTTCTGCTCCGGCACGAAACTCAAAGCACCTGCTGCAAACAACCAACCAACCAACCTCCCTGTTCAACGACAGCTACCAGTAGTTTCTACACCGACCAACAGATAATCAACACTGCATTATTCATTTTAGCATATCAGTAAAAGCAGTTCTATAGTAATGTCACGACTAACGTTTATATCGAAACAACATTGTGATAATCAGTGAATAAGATATTAAAGTACAAGTACCACCAAATCCTTCTACTTTCTTTCATTCGCTATCATTTCCATTAACAACGTCTACAAAATCAACTACATACATCTGACAATTCCTTGCTTTTTACAGAAAATTCTCTCCTTCTGAACCGGTCAAATTAAATCTTCGTTTTAGCACAACCGATCTCACACTTATAAACGAGAGCATGCTGCATCCAAAACTCGCTATTCTGACGGGGGCCACCCACACTTACCTCAACTTACCTGATTCTTCATACGGATTCTAGTCCCAGTCAAGACAACAACATACAGATATAACCTACCTGCACATACTCACAGTGTCCATTGAAAAGACAGTCCGCCATCAGACCCACCTACCTTTTTCACATTTGCTGAACACAAGGATCTAAAAATCTAAAAACTGTTAGTCATTACTTACCTTGAGGGTCAATTTATTAAAAAACACACTCAAAAGTTCCATGTATCTCACTTAAAAATAGCTTTTAAAAAAGCTATCAACTCTGTCTTATTAAAATTAGCAACGGAAGGTGTTTTTCTTACTCACCAGTCAGAGCTTACTTGTTTCTCAACATCTTTACATAGTCATGGTTTACTTGTACATTGTTGGAATTCACAAGACAAACAATACTGTATTATGACAAGAAAT
This sequence comes from Sebastes fasciatus, assembly GCF_043250625.1. Lineage (NCBI taxonomy): Eukaryota > Metazoa > Chordata > Actinopteri > Perciformes > Sebastidae > Sebastes > Sebastes fasciatus. The sequence continues at coordinate 30,485,889 of NC_133801.1, forward strand.
AGCAAGTGCAAATATACTGAGGGATGAAAACATGAAATATTCTGTCACTTATGAGAGCCATTAATCATTTTTCCTTTACAGTACAAGACAAGCAAGTGACAAGAGGGTGATCAATGCTTCTTCTACTCTATAATACACAGAGCCCCCCTGAAAGATAAATAAATAGTCCATTAGAGAGAGTGATCATCAGGGCACATTGACTGACTGTGGCGAGTATGAGAGCAGAGTGTGGGTGGGAGGGCAGTACCTGATCTAGGATGTAGTTGCGTCTCTTGCGGGCAGCGATCTCGATCAGCCTGTTCAGACACTGGGTGGCCTGCTGGATCAGAACATCCCAGCGCCCCGAGTAGTTTTTCTGGCGACGCAGACCCATCACCTGCAGAACAAATAGTCAAATAAGACAGAAATGTACTGTAACACCGTGTGAATGAGGGGGTGGCAGGAGTAAGAGGGGGAGTTACGCCACAGCACGCCAGTGAAATGCCAGCCCGGGCAATTTAGTCTTAGTGTCGGAAGAAAAATGTAACACATTTCTACTGTTAGAATATTTTATCACATTAATAATAACATTCTTAGTAGAAGTAGTATATTTATTCGGTTTTATAAAATAATTCATTCTCTGTTCAGTATTTTTTTTTATTATTATTGACATTAGGATTTAATTTGGATTAAAAGTTTTGAATAATCATCTTGAGCGTGCCTCAGCATTTGACTGAGCTTTGAAGTAATCAAACTTTTAAGCTCTCTGCAAGCAACAGAGTTAAAGATAGGTGAATAAACAGTTATAAAAGAGTGTGTCATTTTATGTAAAATATTTACACATTAAAAAAAATATATATATATATTTTGAATAGAAATGTCTCCTCTGTTCAAACAACAGCTTCCTTTTAAAAGTCTGTGCTGGTGCGACAATATCACAGCATCATGTTCCGATTAACCGTTTAACATTATTATCCTATCTTTAATATCACCATCCAAAAAGTATCCATAATGTTAACTACTCTTATGGAGCGCAGAGCAAAGTTTTGGTGAGCAGGCATATGGAGGGGGGGGGGGCAGATCCATGGAAAGTAAATGGCAAACTGGTTTGTAATTAAGGATTTAACATTCACTCGTCACTCATGCTGATTAAAGGGGCTCAGGCAACTCCACCAGGCACAGCTCTAAATGCACAGTAGGGGGCAGATTCTTAAGATTATTTTCATAATATCTTAGATAAAGTTCAAATCACCTCAAAATTGGCGTAGGAAAAATCAATCATCGATATGCGATCCGATCGCCAGTCAGCACAAGCCTAGTGTGAATGTTTGTGTAGTATTAAGGGTGGCTGCCCAAACGCACCTTCATCTTGTCCATGATGGCGTTTGTTCCCAGGATGTTGTACTTCATCTCAGGGTTAGACTCTGCAAACTTCATGGCCCAAGTGGTCTTTCCACAGGCAGGCAGGCCGACCATCATCAAGATCTGAAACAAGGGAATGAAGAAAACAGGTTGATTTTACCCCCTAAGTTACTCCCTAAGACCAGTTCCTTATAAAATCAATTAAAACAAGAACTGATCTAAAATGAATTTTCTGTTGATCATTGTCAAATTCAAATTATATCCACTAGGATTATAATATAAACGGAAATAAATAAAACCAAAATTGAAAAAGTCTAAAGAGGGGTAAATATGTCCGATAGGCACTCATTGATTTGCTTGATTTATATTGCTTACTACACATTTGCTTTCTGATTCTATGTTTACTTTTGTTGATTACATTACTTTCATATTTGCTTGTAATGCTTATTGAAGTGAGATTCCTTCTATGGGCCTTTAGGATTTAAAAAAAAAAAAATCTATCATGTACAACTTGCTTCTTTTCTTTTCAGAGTATCTGCACATTTTTTAAAAACAAGTAATGACTTTTAAGACCCTTTTTAATACCTCTAAAAGGAAAAAATAATACCATTACTGCGGCAAAAGAAAAACAACAAATAATGGATGACAATGAAAAACAATGAAATATTCAGTGCACAATAGCCAACATAACTGCTTTCTCATTAATGAAACTGTAGTTGTATGGCTGTAGACCCAGTGCAAAGGAAAACAATGCATTTACCATCAAATATACATAAGAGTGCACTGTAGAGACAACTTGGGTGCAAACTGCAAACTCATCAGGGGTGAAGATGGGGAAGATTGTATTTTAATTTCCGCTTTAAAAAGTGGATTTAGTCCGCTTCAGCATGAGGATATATATATATGTGGGAAAAAGTCACCCTAGAATTAATGTAATGTCACTGTTATAAAAGTAATGTACGGGGGACATTGTGAGCATTTTTGTGAGCAGAAAAAGCCGCATATTGTTCTAGAATTTCAGCGCTGCCATACCTCGCAATCAGTTTTGATGGCAGGTCCCTTAGTGCCTCTGATCTTGTGCTCCATGTCGAGATCGTGGATGTAGGTGTATCCCTCTGGAGGGGGGAAGTACGGCTGCGGCTTCTGTCCAAAGTTAAACTCAACAGCACAGTTCTTCACCAGGACGTGAGGGAACAGGGCACGGCCTGCCAGCGCCTCCTTGGTTGTCTGGAAAGCCACTCCCAATGGCACTCCATTCTTGGAATAGCCGATTTCCACCTGGTCACCACTGTCAAAGTCCTAAAATAGGAAGGCATCTTGAGTTTTACTTGTTAATACTGCACTGTCAACTACATGGGCAAAATAACACAAGAATTATGAGAAATTATTACCATAAATATTTGATAAACAAACAAAAAGAAACAGTTATAAATTAATCAAACTGAGGTCCATTTTAATAAATTGTTTTGCAATATAAAGGATGATAAGTCAGTTATATCAAATTATCCTTATATGATGCTATTAAAAGAAGATAAAGTAGTTGAATTACTGTTGCCATTACTTACAATGTAACAGCCGATGACGTCGTTTTCACCAAACTTCTCGCCAAAGTCTGCAAACTTACAGTCAGCGGATTTCTTTCCTGTTCCTCCATATCCATAGGAAAATGGCTCCTCACCTAAAACAAGACAGAATGAAATGTTACTATTTTAAGCCACAGCTCTTCTTTGCAGCAAAGCTTCATTCATGTCAAACATCATATCTTGATTGTTTGGGCAACTGCTCCTCTTACCAAGCTGAGTGCTGCTGTGGTTGATTGACCATCCAATTCTGACCACATGGGGATCTGGCTCACTACTGGGCAGGTGCTTTACAGGAATCTCCTCATTGATCTGAAGAATGGGCGGACAAATCAGGTAAAAAAAAAGCCTAGAGAAGACAGTCAGGGAATATCTAGTGCTGGATAACAGCAACAAGTCATCACATTGGAAGGTACTTAAACACGGACTTAATCATCATGTTTTGTTTTGAATTTTGGTAGTAAAATCTCTGAAATTTGTGTTCAAAGTTAGGCAGTGTGGGATTTTAAAATCTTGCCCAGTGTTAGTTTTCAACAACTAAATATGGTGCAAATATATGGTGCATACACTGACATCAAAAAGGCCAAAAGAGTAATGTAGTGCTTCAATGTAAAAGCATGCTGTATGTGAAAGAGGAACTATACCCTTTTTCAAAATTCATACGTTATTCCTGTTGTCTAAGACAGTCCAAAAAGTATTAATAAACATGCCAAATCTCTCCCAAATCCAAAAACTACAGTGCTAAAACTCAAACTTGTGATGTCATCATAGGGTATAAAGTGTGGAGCTGCTCCATAGACAATGAATAGGGCGAGATGTTCTAGATGACACAGAGAGCACCCAGGGGAATGTTCCAAGTATATGGGAACACTTTCTGTTTCATAATTGACAACACTACAGTAGAATAAAGCTTATTTGGGTATAAAAAAGAAAACAATCATTCTGTGGGTCCACAAAATCGGTCCATTCATTATCTATGGAGCAGCTCCAGACTTTATACTCAATGACATCACAAGTTTGAGACTTACTTCTCTGGTTTCTGGCTTTGAGAGAGAAGAGCTCATGTTCACAAATATTAATTGAACTGTTCCCCTTTAATAGGATAAACAACATAGCTTAGCTGCTCATCCACGGTTTCAAAAATAACTAATACACTGAGCATGTTTTGTGTATCAGGAACCATTATGTCACATGTGGACACAGTAAACAGAAAGTTTATTTACAGTAGCTCAATGTTTCACCAGATGAAACATCTAGCTGTCAGAAAACTTAGCAACATCATCTCATTGGTTGTATGCGTGAAGCACGCGTCACCACCTTGACATTAGAGGAAGATACTTATTATTCATTACCTTCATCTCATAACACACGCGGCCCTCGGTGACACCATGTGTAGCTCGTGCTCCAGCCCACAGGTAAGCGAAGCCTTCGATGGTCAGTGGATAACCACTGTAGCGATCTCGGGACACTTTGAAATGCAGATCACAGTTGTCTGAAAAGAAGCCAAAACAGATTTTTTAAATGTATTTGCTTGTAAAAATACGACATGTCCAGCATTTTCAGTGCAAAACATGATATAGACATGTATGAATATAGTCTAAGCTATGCAACTGTATGAGGTAAGCACATAAAGTGTCATTTGAATCCACTTTGGCATCAAAATCAGTTATTACAATCAGTCAAAATCAGGGCTTCCAGTGGCCAACCGGCAGCCTCCCTGGATCCATTTGTCAGAGACTCCTCAGTCTATTTGGCATACACCTAACTACCAACACGTCATTGTAGAATGTACCAACACATTTTGCAGAGATATATCACCTCTGGTAAGGCACTTGGGGTTGCAGCACTGCAGGCTTTGGAGCAGGCTGAGGTAATAGTATCTAACACTTTGTCTTAAGGAGCTTGTGAGATGGGAGTCCACTCCTGAATTCACTTCTCTTCTTCTGATAAAAGGTGTAAACAGAGCACTAACTATCACTGCAGGTAACAGACAATCCTGCTGTGGCCACATTTTTCACAAGTAAGACATACTTGTTTTATCCTCTTACTTACATGTATCAATTGTTACAAGAGTGTCATCTATGTTCTCTTCCTCATCTTCAGCAGGGGGCTGTGGTGTGCGGGATCTGTAACAGCAGAGTATGACGTTAACAGCCACTTTCATTGACAAAGTTCATATAAATAGACCAGTCCCTTATTCTACTGTTGGTGTATAATACTACCAGCTAGAAGCCTAATGCAAAACAACACAAGTTTAGGATGAGCATACCTCTTCTCCTCGCGGTGCTCATAGTAGCCGTAGCTCCGGCCCTCTTCATATGGTCTCTTGCGGCCGTAGTTTCCACTTCTATCAGATTCCGCTTTGACTTGCTCAGCCCGACTTGCTCCATCCCCCTCGCCCTGAGGTTCTGTCCCACGACTATCCTCCTGTGTGTCTCGAGCAGGCTCGGGTTCATCTTCCATTTTGACCTCCACTTTGACTTCTAAAATGATAAATGAACAATGACAGTGAGCTACCCATTCAGTGTTACAACTGTACAACCAAGCTTAGTCGAAAAGGACAGCTTTGTAATAGATTATACATTATATATGTTAGTTTCAGTTTAAAAACTCTGTTTTTGCTGACAATGTAGTAAAGAGGTGTTTCTAATATTCTGTTCCCCTCCTGCCAGTAACTTGTAACGCCACAGTTAACTATGGTTGAATTTAGACCTTCCTGAAGGGTCATAACATTTTTTATATTGTAAACCTCCCAAACTATTAATCACGGAGCTACTGTATTCCCTTAGATAAGGGGTTCTCAACCTTTTGTAATTTAAGGCCCACTTCTGATTGTTAAAAATTCCCAAGGACCACATTCCCAAATAAATGAGAACAAAACAAACATTTAATGACCAAAGAAAAATTTAGATAAACTGGGCTGTAAATATGTGTTACACCACTGTCAGTTCTAATGACCAAAATAAATATTCTGCTTACCCTTATCCATCAATGCCTCCCATTATAATCCAGATTTAATGTAATCAGGGTCATATATCCTCACCACACACCTGGGAGCTTTTATCTCAAAAACTGATCCATTCTTTGTCACTGCATCCGAGGGAACGCTAGCTAGCTAACAGTGGAAAAACTTGTGTCTCTACTTGATGATGTGTCGTGATTGGTGGGGTGATATTCAAACTTAACTGATCATTGAAATTATGCATTCAAATGTATGTGACTACTTGAGCATGTTTAGAAATAAAAATAACTTATAATGTAAATTACCAAAAATGTAATGTTTAAATAAACTCATAATTTGGCAGTACCTCCGCAGCCCACTAGATGTTGCTCTGAGGCACCCACTGGTTAAGAATACCTGGTTTATATAGCCACATTTATTAGGTGAAGTTGCACTATTTGGAGTTGTCAGAGTCCTGCCCGTCTCATTTCTTGCACCATATTAGAACACACACACAAATCGAAAACCCCATCTTGACAATTTAGGGGAAGCAGGAAGCCACAGAGCAGAACAAATCCAACATGCTCTATGAGGTGACACTAATCACTGAGGCATTATGCCACCGATTAAATGGCATGATGTGTGTCTTAAATACTAGAAAACTTTACTGTGTCTGCAGAGTTTGTCTCTCTCAACTATCAACTTTATTTATATCCTCACTACTCTGGTGGTGAACACTTTATGTGATAAATATCAAATCAAGGTGTTATTTTGTCTTAGTGACATTTGGAATTTACAGCATTTCACAAAATGTACCTTTGGGCAAAAACACTTTGTCTACAGGTCATGTTTAGTTGAACAACTGCTGAAAATCACCTGATTTGTTCTCAGCTGTCTCCTCTGGCTCCAGCACAGGCTTGGTCTCTTCCTCGGACATCATCTCGGATTTCTGGATATCAACATCTGCTGTGAAGTCAGGCATGCTGTGACCTGAGTCTGAAGTTTGTCGACTTTCATAAGGCTCGCCTTCTGCCTCCTCGTCCTCGTAGTAACCACCTGAATCTCGACCCTCATCTTCCTCTTGAGGGGCTTCACCATCACCATCAGCCTCGCCATCAGCCTCGGCACCAGCCTCGGCATCATCGTCACCATCGCCTTCACCTTCAGCCTCGACAACATCTTCACCCTCGCCCTCATCTTCACCCTCATCTACTTCTTCACCTAAAAAGGGGAGATCCAAAACTTTTAGCTCTCAAGCTCGTACGAACTGAAAAATATAAACTCAATGCACTCTTGAAGAACTTGCATGATTTATTTGTACAGTTTGTTCTAAATTTAACTTCTCATCTGCAAGTTGATTTAGACCTCTTTATGTTAAATACACACAGATTGGTCAATTCTACACAATATCTGTGAAGAGCAATTTTTTCAGGGAATAAGCTTCATCAAAGGAGTCAGTCAATTTAGATCTAAAAGATGGCTATGTTACAAGTTAACGTTTGTATAGTGTGCACATAACTTCAAATCAGGCAAATAAAGCAGACCCTGTCATTGTTTCATGAAGCTTGGTTAATTGATAAACAATATAAATCTGAAGACAAAGGATTCTTAAGTTTAAATGCCACACACATCTGCACTAGAACTGCCTCTGCCTCACACACACTGAACTGCATTTCGTTGTCTCAGTACCTGAACTCTGTACAATGACAATAAAGTTAGATCTAATTTAATCAAAGTCTAATAGGAGAGCTAAACATATATTTAAAAATAGAATAGAAAGCTTTATTGTTATTCTATTAAATACAACGAGATTCCCAGTTGCCACTTCTGGTCAGTGCTCTAAAACAAATACTTGACAAGACTAAACGGGGCAGATAAAACTTATAACAGGTAAAACACGCACAGTTATAAAGCAAATAAAACAGGTAAAGTAGATGTAATAAATAAATATAAACAGAAGTGTTACACTAGAAGTATAATATATAAAAATAGATGTAATGTTAACAGAGGTAATTGCACTTGTAAAATAGGTAGGGTAGATGTAATAAATAAAATGTAAACAAAGGTAGTTGCACTTGAGGTGATGTATATTGCATCAAGGATATATTGCACAGACAAATGTCTTTCACATTCAAATCCAGCATCAGTGGGGCTTACCTTGTTGCTCTTGGGCATCCTCTGCATCCTCTGCATCCTCTCCATCATCGTCGTTGTCGTTATCCTGGCAGTAATCATCCTCCTTCTCTCCCTTCTCCCCAGGCTCTGAGGTATCACCCTGAGCGTCCGCCTCCTGCGCGGCTCTCAGCCTCTCCACCAGGTCAGCCTTCAGGCCTCTGGTTTCCAGGCCGCGGCGCTGGAGCTCCTCTTTCAGTTCGTTCACTTTCAGTTTCTTCACGTCAACACTCATCATGTATCTCCGGTGTTTGTTGCCTTTACTTGTTTGCTAACAACAAAACAGGAGGGGGGTGAAATGGTTAAGTAACGTTACAGCTCACAACACTGCGTCCAACTTTCAAATCGATATCTGATGGCGGCAGAGTCCCAGCAACACAGGCTACATCAGTTAGCAGGTTAGCCAGGCTAGCAGCGCTGGATAAACTGCACCATTCTACCTGGTTCCACTAAATCAATATAAGCCTTATAATATATACAACATATAGTATCGTGTTTATTACTACAGAGCTGTTTGAGAGTCGGTCATATCACTAGAATATGTGTAATTCACTTAAAGTTGTCGCTACGTGGCTAACGGTAGTAGCCTCGTTAGCATAGCTAGCTAACGGTAGTAGCATCGTTAGCATGGCGCTATGCTAACGTTCCGATGCAGCACCAGTAAGTTCACTTTAACTTGTAAACTATGCAAACTCCAAGCGTTGCTCTGTTTTGCACGCAGGTCTATTAGTCAGTGCACATTGTGCTGAGCGTATAACCTGGTTATGATGCATAATGAGTAGATAACGTTGAGGCCTACCTTGTCTCCGGCTGGTTGCGCGGGTCAGCCGTGATGAGAGGTTGAGAGTGTCGCTGCTGCCCTCTAACGGCCGGAAACCACACACCTACAACCGGAAGTAAACAAGACCAGCCTATCTTCACCTGATACTCACAGGTTTATTCTACTACTATTCAAACACCGAGGTGCACGTGTTGTGTCTACTAACAACACGTACGTTTGTAATAATTAGTTATATGTGAACAGCTGAATGTGAGGGGAAATAGACAGATTAGTTTAGTTTGTGTGCATATTGCTCATCTCGCACTTGGAACACTCCAAAGTGGGAAGTGATGCGGTGTTTACATTGAATGAATTCTGGGTAATGTAGTGTCATAAACCTACCCGCCTTATCACTTCCGCCCTAACACATCTTACATCATTATTTACACACATCATATACTTACTTATATACTGTACGTATACTTATATATTAAATACTGTTCTTTTAATACATCCATGATCATATACAGTGGTGGAAAAAGTATACATACACATAAATGCATCAATAATTATTATCCAATATTATAATATACATTATTCTGAAATGGGTCATTCTACGTAATAAGTAGGCCTACTTTTACTTTTGGTATTTAAATTATATTTTGATGCTAATACTTTTGTACGTTTACTTCAGTAGGCTAACATTTTTAATGCATGGCTTTTACTTGTATTAAAGTAGTAGTACCACAGTGCAGTGGTGGAAAGTAACTAAGTATGTTTACTCAAGTACTGCTGTACTTAATTTTAAATTTAAGGTACTTGTACTTGAGTATTTTATTCTCATGCCACTTTCTACTTCTACTCGACTACAGAGGGAAATCTTTTGCTTTTTACTCCACTACAATTATTTGACAGCTTTAGTTACTTTACAAATTCAGATTTTTACAAGTGCAGCTGAAAAGATTAGTCGATAAATCGATTGACAGAAAATGTATTTGCAACTACTTTGATAATTGTTTGATAAAAGTTTCTTGGTGCTTTTCAAATGTGAGGATTTTTGTTTTTATTATTATTATTTTGAGGTTTGGACTGTTGGTGTCACTTTGGGCTCTGAGTAATTGTGACAGCACTTCTCATTATTTTTGGAATTTTTATAAACCAAACAATCAATCGATTAATGGAGAAAATAATCAGTAGATTGATCGTTAATAAAAATAATCATTAGTTGCAGTCCTATACAAAATATTAAAAAATTAGCTCCACCTCAATAGACTACAACAGTACAATTCTGCTTACATTATTGCGAGTAATAATAATCTAATGATATATAATATATAATGGTAGGCACAGGGGACAATTTTCTGCATTGAGTACTATACATTGTCCTGATTATACCTTCATACTTTAACATTTTCAATGCATGACTTGTAACAGAGTATTTTTACAGTGTGGTATTAGTACTTTTCCTTAAGTAAGAATTCTTCCTCCATCACTACTTGTGTGCAAAGTGAAAAAAAACTATTAACAGACAGTGTACCATTTTATTTGAGATCCTCCTTTTACAGTTGTCTTCACATCTAATGTACATGAACCATAAAAGTGATTTACAGTGTAAATACAACATGACGTGTCCATGAAACTGTAGGGGCAGACACTCTTAAAAATGATCCAATAATATGATTCAATGTTAGTTTGTCTTTGTTGTTCATTTCTGGCCTTCAATCAAGTGCAAATTATTATTTCTATATCATCTAGGGTCACTCACAAATTGATGCATTGAAATGAAGAATGGAAGTCAGACCTTCCTAAGTGCTTAAGGTCAATGAAGATCACTGAAATAAAAAGATAAAGTAATATGCTGCCTGAAGCTGTTATAAAATATATTATCTTCAAGGATGTCATTTTGTTGTACATTTTTATATACAGCCAACTTTATAATGAACATGCAAGATCAACCATAGAAATACACCATGAATATCATAGCAATCCCCCTTTACAACTAGTTGCTCAAAACATGAGCTAAGGACAGCACCCAAATCCATAGTGCACCGATATGTTATATATCCACCTCTTCCACCCAAATTAATGGACTGGGAATAGTGTGTGAAGCAGGGCTGTTATCATACTGTACATATGGCAGTACTATGTTTGTTCACACACAGACCAACAAACAGGGTCACGTCATATAGTAAAGAACTAAGTCAGTCACTTTTTGGTGGGAAGAGGAAAGGACAGCAGTTGCCTGTTGATCTCTCTGAGCTGAGCATCTAGAGTCTCTGTGGTTAGCGTCAGTTCTCCTATTTGAGTCTGTAGGCTTGTGATGGTCTCGTTGTGCTCCTCCTCTTTGAGGCGAGAGTTAGCCGCCTGCCTGCTGTACTCCAGCACCATACATCCACCGCCAATGAGGAAGATGATTGCCTCCCCCAGCAACTCTGCACCCAGCTCTGCAGCCGAGTCCTCATTCAGCGGCTTAATGGTGGCGCCCCGAAAGCCCATGATCCGCATCTTCGTTCTCATCTCAACCCAGTGGTAAACTGTGAGGACAAAGAGCAAACGGTAGACAGTTCCAGTTAGACTTTCAATATGATCTTTGGATGTTGCTCACATTTGCACTTATGCTGCAGATGGTCTCAAAGTGAACAGTTTGAAATGCAAGTGAGAATGCAACGACATGCATGTGTTCATATACAGTTTGTATACAGTTTGCAATGTGCGATTGACTTTGTAGTGAGCTTAGAGCACACTAAACCTCTTAAGCACAGTTTGTTGCTATTAATTCAAATACGTCAGGAAACATTTTACACAAGATAAGATAAGATAAGATAAACCTTTTTTAATCCCCAGCAGGGAAATGCGGTTGTTGCAGCAGCACAAGGACAGCAATACAGATAAATAGAGAAAGTAAAACAACGAAATAACAAGAGGTATATAACACTAACATAAGAATAAAACACAAAATAGAATTATATAAGAGCATTGGAGACAAAAGTGACAAGTTAAAGTGACAGTAGAGTGATTAATGACGCAAAAATCAGTATAGAATAAAATGGTAAATTATGATATAGTATGGGCTATGAGATAGAAGGTGAAAGGTAGTAAAATAGTAGAACATAATATATATAGTATAGTGTACTATACTATATATATTATGTTCAATATGATATAGAATAGAATATCAAATATACCACGGTATGGTATGGATATAAAAATACAATGTCTTAAAGGCGCCTTGGTGCCTTTGTCCACGTTTCCATGTTATTGTCCAAAATATTCTAGCATTGACAAAGAGCTCAGTAAACACTTTAATTTAGTGTGAATAGTGCAAATCTTTTGAAAATGAATGCTGACTAGTTAGAGGTAGGTAAGGCTAAATAGCACTGTATACAATTAGCTTTACCTTGTTATTTTGGTTGTGTTTAGTACGACTGAACTGGCAAATGTGTCTCAACAACAGAGCATAGCAGCTGGTTAACAATGGTTCATATTGAGGGGCAAAAGCCATTCAGACTGATGTCCTGTCCTGACAGTAAAGCAAAGGCTTCATGCAACTAGCTCAATGACACACAAGACCCGCCCTCTTCGAGTTTACTTGGCTGCCATTGGTCAACCCGATGAACCCATGAAGATGATTGGATAAGCCGTCTTGACAACTACAATCTGATTGGTTGTCGCAGCCCTCCTGGTTTATCCCTCGTCCGGGTGTCTGACACCTACAATCTAGCGGTCACAGGTAGCCGTTAGCTCGGTTACTCACTCTGAGCCGGCGGCAGACAGATGTACGTCTTGAAGAACTCGCTTCTCCGGGCTCCCGCCTTTATTTGGTTCGCTACAGGCTTGCTCATCTGCCTCACTCCGAGGTAGAGGAGCTTGGCGATGGGGAAAGCACCGACTACCATCTTGGCGGAAACAGTTGACCAGCGTAGGGCGGGGAACGTGGAGGTGACGTCATGACGTTATATGATTGACAAGTCAGTCACACACCCGCCCACGTGTTTATGACGTGTGCAGTTCAGAAGGAAAACAGCATTATATTATAGATTTTTTGTCATTATTTCACATTCACAAAAGTACACAGAAAGATTTTCTGTACATTTATAAATTCTATAAAGCTTTTATTTATTTATTTTATAAATGAAATGCAACAGTAGGCTACATACAAACTATTCAGCACTCAACAAACCTCTATAGGCTATGTAAACTGTAAAATTATGGGAACTGCTGAACCCTTATTTATACTTTATGTCTTTTTCTTTTTTTATACTTTATTTATCCCTTAATCCAACTGGCATATTTGTATTGTTAATGCACATGCAGGTCTGCAATAACAATTATTTATATATATATATATATAAAAACTGGGAAAATAAGTCCGAAAAATTGTGTTTGGTCGATTATTTCTCTGTTGTTACAATGCTAATTGGCATTGTATTTTACATTGTTGGAAAGCCTGTTTATTTACCTTCACAATGATGTCCAGCTTGTAAGAATCATGCATTTGTGGGATGAGCTGCACAGCTGATTACGTGGGTAGCGCCCAAGAAAAATTTGCCAAAATGCTCTGCCAATGGTGAACAGTGTATTCTCCTGTTGGTACTGACTCTTGTTTTGAGTTGTTTGGTGGATTAGATGATTGAGCTCTCTATCAGTAACAAGGAACAAACAAGACATATTGGCTATTTTACACTTTATTCATTTAATACACCATCAGGAGCCTCAGTAGCGGTGGAAGATCCATACGCAGCCACAACAGCCTGGCACCTCCTCCTCATGCTGGTCACCAACCTGGTCACACGTTGCTGTGGGATGGCGTTCCATTCCTCAACCAGGATTCGTTGCAGGTCAGCCAGCGTGGTTGTGTTGGTCACTCTAACACGTACAGCACGCCCAAGCTGATCCCACAAGTGTTGAATTGGGTTGAGGTCTGGACTCTCGGCAGGCCGTTACATTCTCTCTACTCCCACATTGTGGAGGTAGTCTGTGATAACCCTGGCTCTGTGGGGGCGAGCGTTGTCATCTTGGAGGATGAAGTTAGGTCCCAGATTGTGGAGATATGGGATCGCCACTGGCTGCAGAATCTCATCCCGATATCTCACTGCATTGAGATGGCCTTCAATGATGACAAGCCTTGTTTTGCCAGTGAGGGACATGCCGCCCCACACCATGAAAACTGCCCCCACCAAAAGCTGTTACTCCATCGGTGCAACAATCAGCATAGCGTTCTCTGCGTCGTCTCCATACTTTGACCCTGCCATCCAACTTTTGCAGACAGAACCTGGACTCATCACTGAACATGACATTCCCCCACATGTTCAGGTTCCATTGTCTGTGTTGTCGACACCAGCGCAAACGGGCCTGACGGTGAAGGGCAGTCATTGCAGGCTTCTTGGTAGCCTTTTGAGCTCTGAGATTGGCTGTGTGCAGTCTGTTCCTGACCGTCTGATCAGAGATCTGTTTGCCATAACGTCCTGCAAACCTTGCCGGCAAATCTCTAGAAGACAGCCTACGGTTCCTCAGTGTTGTAAGGGTGATGAACCGGTTTTCCTGGGGTGTTGTCTTCCTAGGACGCCCACTTCATGGTCTGTCTTTTACATCACCGGTTTCACGGAACTTGGCCTTCGGTTTGGAGATGGTACCAGGGCTGACTCCAAATAATGCTGCAACTTGGTTTTGCGGAACACCAGCCTCAAATTGCCCTATCGCATGGGCCTTATCAAGATTAGATAAACGTGGCATGCCGATGCTTGGAGCAGACACCAAATTATCACTTTAGTAGGGCGCAGTACCTAGCAGGCCCCATGCACACAGGTGCACCTGGAGCTCAAAACAAGAGTCAATACCAACAGGAGAATACACTGTTTACCATTGGTAGAGCATTTTAGCAAATTGTTCTTGGCCGCTACCCACATAATCAGCTGTGCTGCTCATCCCACAATTGCATGATCTTTACAAGTTGGACATCATTGTGAAGGTAAATAAACAGGCTTTCCAACCATGTAAAATACAATGCCAATCAGCATTGTAACAACAAAGAAATAATCCACCAAACACAAGTTTCTGAACTTTTTTTTCCAAGTTAAAACGCCCACATGCGCAAGTAACAAGACCAATCCTTTATTATGTGACTCACCTTTTAAATAATGTGAACTTACGCAAATTTAAAGAACCTAGGTTGACACTTACGTTTCATTGGAAGAGTTCCATTTCATTTCACAATCGGTGATGCAGTGATACTGTAATATTGGGTAATGGGTAATGTTAGGTAATGATCTTTGTCTGACTTTAACACCAGCATTGATGAGAATAGAATGACATAGGCCTATTGATCATTTTCCTAAATGGCAGTGGTGGAAGAAGAACTAAAGTATAAAAGTTAAAAGTTGGCCTACTCATTTTGCAGAATGGCCCATTTCAGAATAATATTGTGTTATTGTATTATAATAATAGATGCATTAATGCGTTCATCACTTTAATGTTGCAGCTGTTAAAAGAGGGGCTTATACTGCCAGGTAGTTTGTGAATTTCATCAATGGATCAAAGTCTTATCAATATCTATAATATTACATCATAATTTATTTGTTGATTACATTTTGTATTATGAATTTGAATCTGCAAAGTAACTACTAAACCTAACTAAATGTATCAAATAAATGTAGTGGAGAAAAAAGTAACTACAATATTTGCCTCTGAGATCCAGGGGAGTAGAAGTATAAAGTAGCAGGAAATGGAAATACTCAACTAAAGTACCTCAAAATTGTACTTAAGTACAGCACATGAGTACTTAGTTACTTTCCAATACTGCTAAACGGTCCTATCTGGTATAGGCATTAAAGGGGAACTACGTCCATTTTCAAAATTCATACATGTTATTATGGTCAAAGACAGTCCAAAAAATACTAGCAAACATGAACTCTCTCCTATAAATCCAAAGACTAGAGTGCTAAAACTCAAACTTGTGATGTTATAGGGTATAAAGTGTGGAGCTGCTCCATAGACAATGAATAGGGAGAGATGTTCTAGATGACACTGAGCGCACCCAGGGGAATATACCCAGGGTTATATGGAGTATATGGGTTCATTTTCTGTTTCACAACTGAGAACACTAGAATAAAGTTAATTTGGGTATAAAAATTGTGCATAGTTAAATAAATAAATAAATACATGCATAAACACATAAATCAATACATACATTTAAAAGGAAATATAAAATAAATGCAAAAAGTATATAAATAATAAATGCAAAGATAAATACATAAATGAATAAATAAATAAATAAAAAAATGTGTCAGTTAAACAGAAGAATAAATAAATGAGGGAATTAATACAAAGGTAAAACATTTAAAAAAAAAAAAAGCAAATTAAAACAGAAATATCAATTTATGTCAGATTTTATCAATTAATTAATGACAAAATGTAATATTATTTTTGCTTACCTTCATAGGCTAGCTATTTATTAAGTAATTTATTTATTTATTATTTTGGCAGGTTCCGCCCTCCATACCTTTTGCCCATTGTTTTGAAATCTGAATCGACGTGGACATAGACGTATGTCCACGTCCAATGTAAGACAAAATGCGGTACTGTTTATATTTTAGCATATATGACTACTTGAATTTTTGCATGGGTTGTAAAGCTGTCTATAGCTTTTATGTGCCAGTAATAAATCATGCAACATGTCGGCTACCTGCTCGTCAATCAAAAGCTGCCAGATCATTCGCGATGGTATGCATCACCTGGGCCAGCTGTGCAGAAACACCTGGCTCGGGTTACAGCAGAGAAAGAGAGCGAGAGCGAGAGCGAGAGAGAGAGAGAGCCAGAGGGGCTGGACTCCGAGCCAGTGCGCAGCTATGACTAAATGTCTGGAGCAATCACCACAAGAGACAAACACAGTCTGAGCTACTTCTTCAGGAAGACAAGGAACTTTGAACAGGGCTCAGCTTTCCTCTCAGATCTGGGACAGAAGAACAAAAAGGGCTCTCATTGGATTTGAGGTAAGGAAGTTTTTCCGCATCTATATCTGCGTGCCAAATAGGCTATCGTGTGAGGTGGAGAAACATGTTTTAGTGTAAGATCGTGTCTGTGTTGTGCGAGTTAGTGTAGCTCTTTGAGTCTGTTGGTAGCTCCAGTCGTGAAAACGCCTTTTTTTCTCCCTTTGAGTGATTGTCTCCGTGGGTTTCTCGGTCATTGTGAGGGGTCTTCAATGCGAGGAGGAGCTTGTTCTCAAACTAATGAACATCAGATGTTACCATCTCTGCCTGGCATGCCTCACAGTCTACAAACACAGAGGAAAGTTGCTGGATATCGGTAGACTGATGTTCAGCCAGTATACAGCACCCTTTACCAAGACACCTGAGTTTCTATCTATAGTCTACAGGGACTAGAGGAGTTTTGTGGCGTCATTAATAGTGATTTAATAGTGCTCTTATCTGATTGAATGGTATTTTTATGATCTTTTATGTTGGTATAGTTTTGGATGTTCACCATATTGTGTAGTAGATTCATGATATTAAAGCTGCAGTGGGTAGAAATGGAGCAATATGATTTTAAAAAGTCACTATATCCTGACAGTAGTGCATGAGACAGGTAATTTGAGAAAAAATCATGTGCGCTTGTGTTCTCCGGTCCTCCTAATGGCATCTGCAGGTTTTCACAGACTGGAGGAAAACAACCAATCAGAGCCGAGCTGGAGTCTGCTGTCCACTCTTGAACTCCGACCAAACGGTCAAACTAGGCAGCGCTGATCAAATATGAATCACTATTCTGTTACTGTAATGCCTATTTCTCGCCTCAAATGTTTTCAGAACCATCTTGTAGTGCACTGTTTAGCTGTAAAAGGAGAACGTTTGTGACCCAGCAGCCATGTCGAGATCAGTTGAGGAAATACCAAGCACCGCCCACCAGCTGGAGCACAGCCAATAGCAACGCTCTCTGTCTCTGAAATGACCTGTGATTGGTAAAAGTCTCCCATCACGGGCTAGATTTTTTAAAAGCCTGAAAACAGAGCCATAAGGAGGTGCAGAAGTGTTGTTTTCTCTCAGAACACTCAAATTAAAATATGCTGAAAGGTTATTATGGAATTTTTGCCCAATGATGCCAAAAATATACTGCCTACTGAAGCTTTAATGGTGATTTGGTGTAATGCTGTGATAAACACGAAACAAATAGTTCCTTACGCACTGTTTCTTGTGACTGCTGGTTAGAAATTCAGATGTGTCAGTTATTTGCTGAATTAATTGCATGGACTGCTAATCTGAAAGTAACCTTCCTGTCAGAGCAGGATTTAAATGGCGTACATCCAACATGTTTGCTCTGCTCTGGGTCTCAGTCAGAAACCAGCTGGGCTGCATTGTGCAATCCACTTGCTGTAACCTGTTACTGTTACTGTCATTTGACTTTCTCTTAAATTATATAATCTGTGCATGCTCACACATGCCAGCAGCAGATACACTACATCTGACTGTCACTCATTGGTAATGGCCCTGCTTTGTGCTCTTTGCACCTCAACATGAGCATGACACCCTGCAGGAATTGGACGCGGCGTGAAACTTGCCAGAAATGTCTGTTATGTTGTGTTGCACTGAGAGATTCCTGAGTCGCTCTAGAGGTGACAGAGATAGCTGGAGAGTGCTAGAAGCCATTGTGCCAAAAGAGACAGAAGAACAACAACAGAAGAATGAAGGTAAATTAGTTTAGGGATTAGCTGTTATCTCAGAAATATCATTTGGTCCATAGTGTATGTCCACTTAGTGTCTGCAGAGACTGATTGTTGCATCCTGAGCTTCAGAAGATCAATGGAGCTGCATTGTTAAAGGCTGTTGTTGTCTTTGTCAATAACTGTTGCTCTCATGAACAGAATGTGCTTTGTGTGCGCGTGATAGTGCATGCATGTTTACTTGTGTAGGAAGGTAGGTGCGGGTGCAATAAAAATAAGTACTTTGGGTGGAGTTTTTGTATCTGAGAAACTCACAGGTGTTTTAGTCTGTAAGTTATGATGAGCCATTTATGGACAGTCGTATGTCAGTATGGAATTCAAATTGAAGTGAACAGCTCACGCAGTTAGGAAAAAAACGTCAACACAGCTTATTACTAGGGCTGTGAAATTTAACACAATAATAACGCGTTAACGCAAATTAGTTTTAAACTACAGTGACGATACTGGCATCATATGAAACTAGAAATCATAAGGAATCACGAAGGACGCTAAATACAAATCCAAATTTATGCTAAATTTTGGAAACTGGCATGGCCATTTTCAAAGGTGTCCCTTGACCTCTGACCTCAAGATATGTGAATGAAAATGGGTTCTCTGGGTACCCACGAGTCTCCCCTTTACAGACATGCCCACAGTTTGGGGCAAGTCATAGTCAAGTCAGCACACTGACACACTGACAGCTGTTGTTGCCTGTTGGGCTGCAGTTTGCCATGTTATGATATGAGCATATTTTTATGCTAAATGCAGTACCTGTGAGGGTTTCTGGACAATATTTGTCATTGTTTTGTGTTGTTAATTGATTTACAATAATAGATATATACATGCATCTGCATAAAGCAAGCATATTTGTCCACTCCCATGTTGATAAGAGTATTGAATACTTGACAAATCTCCCTTTAAGGTACATTTTGAACAAATAAAAATGTGTGATTAATCACGATTAACTATGGACAACCATGCGATTAGTCACGATTAAATATTTGAGTTGATCGACAGCCCTACTTATTACTTTATGGCAACTTTTTTGGGAAACACTCTTTCTGTGGTTTTGGCAGATACTGAAAATGAGAACCACAAAGTGATGTTTTACATGATAAATACAGAATACCTCCCACTTGTATTTGCACAATTTGACTTAATCTCCTGTCAGAATCCAGAAATGCTTACAGCCCATGTCAAACGATTACCATCACATGAGATAGTGGTGTGCCAATGTAAACATCACACTGGATGTTATCTTTGACATTGGGCATCTGGCATGAAAAGTGACTTGACGCAATGATATTGCAGATATTTCAAAGCAAGCTGTGTAAGAGCAGTTAAGAGACCTTGTGGAAATTAAACTTTAATACAAGGGTTTATGTTTTCCACTGGAACCTAAGAGAGTGTATCATGGGCAGAGGTTTATTCTCCTGTGGGACATTATTTAGTTTATGTTGTCTGCATGATGACATACAGACAGATTTAGTAGGGGTGGAAAAAAAATTGATTCACCTATGTATCGCGTTTTGTTTTTTACAATTTTGAAATCGATTTTTTAATGCCAGAATCCATAGCTCCTTTATTTGCTTCATTTGAGTCAATGTGGAGGTAGAAGGAAGTTACCACTTTTATTGTTGTAGTCAGAGTAACGTGACGTCATATCCGTTCCATATCCGTCAACCAAAACAAACCGCAGCCAGCTGAGACGAGAAAGTAGAAAACAGCGGAGAGTCCACGTGGGTACGACCTTCACCCTCACATTTTATATCCAAAGTGGTAAACACAACACATACAGTGAAGTATGGAAACACTTTGGGTTTCACACATTGCAGGAAAAGCAGAGCTAGACATCACGGCTAAAGCTGCATGCTAACTCTGTCATGGACAGGAAACGTCATCGTATTGAGGTAACGAGCGCTCAACCCAGCCGACACTCTCATCTCCGTGGTCAAATCGTCTGACGCTACAACTGTAGGGCACCCATATACTGACATTTATGTTAAATGCATTCAAACAGCCCCGATGGAGCTGACCATGGATGTATAAAGAGAACGGAGCTGACGGGGAGAGCTAGAGACGGACTTGGCGAAGTTAGTGGAAGTATAAACGTGTGACTACGTCCGCCTTTCAAAATAAGGTGTTAACAAAGGGAAATGTATATACAAAATACATATATGGAAATAAGCTTCATTAGATTATATTTACCAGAAGTATAAAACATTACATGTCCCTTATAAATTAAAAGAAAATACCACTAATTTATGAAGGAAATGTCTTTATTCTTTGATTTTTGGGTTGCTGGAAAACATTTAATAAATAATGCCTGACAATGATGGATATATTTGACTTCAAGACTCTCTGACTACATACATGCTGAAAATTAAACATATTCAATGTATTAATTTAGATATTTTCCACAGTAAAAGTCCCTAGAAGTGTATGATTCAACTTTTTTCCATGGTCTAGTGTTAAAATAGCTAACAAAAATCGCAATAAATCGTAATATCGAATCACAATACTTGTATAATCGCAATACTTAAAGATCACAATACATATCGAATCGTCATCCAAGTATTGTGATACTATTGAATCGAGAGATAGGTGTATCGTCCCAGCTCTAATATTTAGGTTTTAGGACTCCATAACAAAGAGAAATGAAACGCAAGCCACAAAGGGAGTTGTTCAGTTGTATCAGGGGATTTTTTTTTATCATTCAGTCTTAGCCAAGTTTCCTGCCAAAAGTGAACAGAGACAAAGCCAGAAGGATCTGAAGAAAGGATCTGAAGGAGGAACCAACAGGAGGGGGAGGAAATGAATGGAGTCCAGCAGAAACTAGAGTAGTAGGTTACAGTAGATGCGTAATCTGCAATTGTTGGTAAGAGAAAGAGGGAGGGACCGCTTGTAGTCTTGGTCAGACACACCCTGCAAAGCTAATGATTATTGTCTATAATCCTTAAATCTCCCTGCTGCCACCCACAGTATCTCTCTGCTTTTCTGAGTGTCCGTTAACAAAGTTCCCAAATGGTTAATAGTATACAGTAGTTTAGTTACTCCTTCATTGTTTCATCTTGTGGCTTTCATCTTGGCTTACCACTCGAGAGAGCTAATTGCTGTATGTTAAAATGGTAGAACCAGCTGACATCGTAATCACAAGACTGGAAAGGAACTGGACAGAAAGTGCATATGGTTTCCAGGAAACTTCTCTTGAGAAAGTAACCAAAGTGCAGCAGCAGATCCGCAAGCCTGGAATAGTACGGGATAGGACCGCTGCAGTGGCCACAAGCTGTCAGTCCACTTCACATTTTCAGATGATTAATGTCTCTGTGTTTCAAAACTTACAGACCAACACCCCATTTCTACTGTGCGTTTAAGGTGTAACAGTTGCCTCACTTGATACTTTATGTGATAAATGCATGTATGTTGCCTGTTCCTAAAACTTCACTATATGCTTCTCTTCTTGAAACCTTCATTTTACAAAGTCCGGCCAAGGCTGTTGAGTTTACCTTAGTTTATTTGCACAGTAATAAAATATGCTGATAAGAAAAGCAAAGGAAGACAAGATGCAAATTACTGACACAAGCTGTCAAGATCATTTTGTTGTAAAATAATCTATCACCTCAAACAACAACAAAAACGAAAATGATGGGAGATGATAGAAGGAGAAGTATAAAGTCATAAGGGAAGTAAGGCAATACCCTGAGTTCTGTCCATTGTCCTGTGAATGAACCTTTTAAAATGCATTATTGTTATCATTATTAAAGGGGACATATCATGCTCATTTTCATATTCATACTTGTATTTTGTTTTTTTACTAGAACATGTTTACATGCTTTAATGTTCAAAAAACACATTATTGTTCTCCTCCTGTCTGTCTGAATATACCTGTATTCACCCTCTGTCTGAAACGCTCTGTTTTAGCGCCTGTCTCTTTAAGACCCCCCTTCTGAAAAAGCCCACTCTGCTCTGATTGGCTTGCGAGAAAAATATGGAGCACCTTTGCAAAGATAGTTCTCAAGCTGTGGGCGGTAGCCTATATTCTAATGAGCCTACATGTGACATAGGAAGGGGAGTCAAATATGAATAGCTTGCTGAATCACATGTTTTCTGATCTTGGAAGCCCACAAAAAACTGTCTGGGTTGTCTTATTTCACAGTTTGTGGGTTGGTAGGCACTCCAGATACCCAAATGGTCGAGCATAAGCACTGAAAAAGGGAGTTTTTCATATGTCCCCTTTAAGTTGACAAAACACTTTGTTAGCCATTTTAATTACATCTCTTACACATGTTGCCTCCACACGGCTCTCAACATGGCAATGGCTCGTAGCTAACGGCGCTAACAGTGAAAACAAAGACAACAGTGCTGACAGAGCTAGCATTGTTTACCTGGGGGGGGGGGGGGGGGGAACCGGGGGGTGGGTGCTACGCTTCCGCGACGGCGCCATCGGTTGGGATGGCGTTATCAGCTGTAACTGCCGTATGAGAGCAGTGCAGAGCGGCAGCCGTGAGCTAGCCAGTGGGGCACACGCACATGCACGAACATGCACTAAAAGGCACGCGCAACCGGCACGCTATGTCAACAAAGCAAGAAGAAGCTTGGATTGCAACACACACAAAGGGAGAGTGACTTCATTCTCTGCTCAGGTAGACATTACCCCTCTATATATTTACATAGCAAATAGTTGTTTGCTGCTATATTAATGTTCTTGATATTATATAGAGAACCTTTAAGTACTTATTGTTTTACAGCTTTTTTGATTATGTTAAGACACATTAACAGGGGAATAAGGCTTGAGTAAAGCTAAAAATAAACTTCATAAACAAGTACAAAATATGTACTAATTAAATTAAAAAAGTAAATAAAATAAAATATAGTTTTGATGGTGTACTGACAGAGTAACAATAGATTACACAAACAGTCACCAACACAGTAAAAATTGTCATAGAACCAGTGAAGGGAAAATCGTTAAGGGGCGAGGTGAATGAATTTGTGTGCAGGAAAGGCAGAGTTCAGTGAGTGAGTGATCGACCTAACCTTTGTGAGTCAGTGAGAGTGTAATCTCTTTTTGTGTGAGCTGCTCTTGACGGAGATGAGCGTCCCAGACTGTGTGTGTCAGGCGAATGCCTCACTGGGAGGAGTGCTGAGGAATGTGAGACACGACAATTCCCGGCTACAGCCTGTACACTTCAGTTTGATGACCTTACATAACACATGTTTTCCTCTGGCCCTGGCTAATGTTCAACTGGTGCTGGGGGCTTATCCAGACGTTGGTCTAGTTTTAAAAGGTGCACAATTTGTATGTGCACCTATTGTATCAGGCCTAATAACAAACTGGGTTGGCAACAAAGATAAACATCCTCTACCCCTTCCTGTTTATGCCCACATTAACAAAAGAAGCTTATAGGAACCCTGCAGCTTTTTTGTTGTCTTCCCCAAAGTGAGATCAATATCAGTTTCATTTGTTTCCCATGTATAGATACAAATAATAACGTCTGGGACATATTGAACCTAAACCTAGCAAAGAGTTGAAGCAGGAGGAGACATGGAGCATCCATTGAAACTTTGGGAATTAATAGGCTACCTTTCAAGCTACAAATCTGTCTTACAGTGGCCTATCATATCTGGGTTTCTATTTCTACACAACTACTCAATAAGTTTGAAGTTGAAAAAAGTACAACCTCCAACAAACGGAGGTTACTCTGGTATAATTACCTGAAGAACAAGGCACGTTAGGGGATAGTGGGCACAAGAAAAAAATAAACTACATCAATTTCTCACAGAGTGATGTCTATAAGACAATACACAAAACAAATTGATGGTTTAATACAGTATAAGAGTAGCCGTGGTTTGTTTTTGAAGTAGGAAACGTACCAAAATATCTGCGAGGTCACATAGCAGGCCGTGCGGTTGAATCATCAGTGACAGTGGATTCCTTATTTTTCACAGGCTGATGAGAGACTGACCTCACTTTCTGTCTGTCTGTAAGACCATAATAACATGGCCGGTATTAGTTCAACTAGGGCACGATTGTAAATGGGGGACAGGTGTGTTAGGAAGGCTCGACACACTTGGATAAACATTCAATTTAACTTCAATTTTCAGATATTTTGTCAACTCCAACATGCACATATTTACTGTTTAATGGGAATAATATATTAGACTAATATGGTATTTATGTCATGTACATGAAGACCTATCAGGACTTTAAAAATGTTCTCCACAGTAGTAAGGCTGTACAGCACTTAAAAGAGAAAGATGCACTAATATTTTGTATTTTAAAGGGGCTCTATACAATATCCAAAACATTAATATAGCATGAAACAACTATTGTCTATATAAAGATACAGAGGAGTAATATCTACCTGAGCAGAGAAGGAAGTCTCTCTTCCTCTGATTGCGTTGTAATCCGGGCTTCTCCGTGCTTTGTTGACATAGCTGGGCCGGCCACTAGTGCTTTTTTGTGCATGTTACTGCATGTGAGCGTGCCCCACTGGCAGGCTCATGGCCGCCGCTCTGCCCTGACCAACGGCGCCGTTGCAGAAGCGCAGCGCCCACCCTCCGGTTCCCCCCCAGGTTAACACTGTTAGCTCTGTCAGCGCTGTTGCTTTTCAAAGTTTTTTTCACTGTTAGTGCCTAAAAAGTGTGATATCCATTTAATTGTACGCTATATGTAGAATATTTTCCGACCGCAAACTTTCATTGAAAGTGAAACTGTACTGTTTTTGTCATCTGAGCCTGCTGGCTTTGGAGAGAGCAAAGATACGTTTCACTTTCAGTAAAGTTCCCCGTGGAAAAGGGCTGTCTGAAGGCAAAATAAAGCAGTGAAAATATTCTAAATATAGCGTACACTGAAACGGATATTGATATTTTTAGGTGAGCCTTTCTTTTAGGTGGCTAAAACAAGTTTTTCTGCCGTCCCTGTCCACAGCACTGTATTGCTTTGCTCTGGGTGTCGGTATCCTTGTCTGTTTCTCCAAGCTGGGGGCGTGCTGACAGTCATCCACTGTATAATACACCTAATATGGATAAGTACCTCATACAACCCCACTTCAAAACACCCAAACTATCCCTTTAAGGTTATGATAGTTCGTCAATCAACGAGTCTCGCAAGAGCTTTTTGGACATTTTCGCAACTTACCTTCTGTTCTAAGCTATTGAACATTATTTTAAGGTCTATATAATTTCTTTTACTAGCATTTGTCACACTTACTGCAAAACAAATAGAAGCTGACAATTTATTTACCCAAAGTCTTTATTTCCTCAATATTTGACAGCTGTTGTTGTCACATATGAAATATATACAAATATGCATTAGAATATTAGTGAGCAGAAAATCAAACCAGAAATGTTTAATGATGAAGAATCATTTCCCATGCAGATATTTTAAGTGATATTTGGCATGCAGTGATTCTTTGGCATAGCATTGAATAGCTTTTTGCAACCAGTCTTGTCTAATTGACCTATTGGCATATACAGCTGTTTGGATTTTTAATATAGTCTGTCACCTACTTGACTATCTGTGCGGTGCACCTGTCTGTCTGTCTGTCTGTCTGTCTGTTTGTCTGTCTGTCTGTCTGAAACAGTCTTTCAAACAGACCAGTCATACGTGATGTTAAGTTGGAACACCTGGCGTCCCAGATAATGTGGTTGAGTCAGCAAACAGGACAGACACCAGTTTTCCTGAAAGGGGCCTCAAAGGACTGGGAGGTCATTTAGTGGAGTGATTCGTTGTTTCAAGCATGCCTGCAAGCGTTTTTTTTTTTTGCAGTTGCCAAAGAATGAGGACATTGTGGCTTGTGTAGACATGAAGGTTGTTCAGGTTATGTGCTCACAGAAAATTGGCTCTTTGTCAGAGCGCCTGGAGGGTTGAGACGGCTAGGAGCCTTCAGCAGGAGAGAAAGGGTAGGGTTAAACACTCCTTAGCGTTTTCAGTTTGAAGCCACAGCAAGTCTAATTTTATTGCATCAAAGTAAGAGTCAAAGGCTCAGTGGAATGGAATGACAGAGCAGAGCCTGTTCGTGCAAATCTTTGTTGCGTTTTATCGTTGACTGAGGCACGCCAAGTCCCATAGAATGTCTAGTGCTGAATGGGAGTCTACCTAATGACATTGTGATATCCTTGTCAGTTGAAGGGTGTGTGACAATTTTCTCCTAACTGGTGTGTTTCCTTTTGTCAGGAGCCGAGCGCTGCTACCTCACAGCCATGAGTTCTCAGACGAGCTTTGGCAGCAGCATGCTGTGTGAGTTTCCACCTATCCTTGACTTGTCTTTGTCTTTGGCTCAGTGTATATGTGTGCACATGGGAGTAATATCCTGTGCTAATTGTCTGTGGTGCTTATGTGGTTTGTGTTCAGTCCAGACGATAAATGATGATCTGAATGCATCGCTGGCTACAGCAGATGAGTTATCCAGAGAGTTCAACTCTCTGCTGAAGGAGGCCTCCTCCAACAACAACAACAAAAAGGCTGAGTCTCAGGTACGCACACACACACACACACACACACACACGCACACACGCACACACACGCACACACACACACACACACACACACACACACACACACACACACACACACACATAAACACACCTCCAGTACTGGTCTCCTCCAGAGTGTCCCTCTTTAGTGAGTTGAAGTCTCGCACCCTCTCATAGTTGGTCTCTATCTGGGTTTTCCATTCACGGGTTTCTTTCATCATTCTTTCTTAAAAGATAAAATGTGCTCCTGGGGTTTATCTGTCCATATTCTAAGATAAATGGGTATCTACAGCTGTACTGGCCAATAAAAGTTAAACACCTTTTTATATTACTCAAAATAAAACAATAGTTACCTTGTGAATATATTCAACAACAACATGTTCCATGAGTCTTATCCATAGAGTGGTGCAAGAGATGTGCATTAGCAATAGCTATAAACTCTGTGTGCAGCACATCAGTTTCATGCCCTGTATTGGCATTATGTTAAATTGCAACGTCCCTACCAAATAAAAATAAAACTGAAATTGACAACAATGAGTCCTAAAACCCGGAAATGAGTTAGTATTTTAGCACTTCCGGTTCCTTCGTCTGGAAGTCAATGGGTTTTTTGAATGGGTTTTTAGTTAGATGCCTGAAATAAGGTCTGTGGTTAACACAAGCTTGAGAGATTTTAACTAAGGCTGTCAATCGATTAAAATATTTAATTAATCGCATGATTGTCCATAGTTTATTGTGATTAATCGCAAATTAATTGCACATATTTTTATCTGTTCAAAATGTACCTTAAAGGGAGATTTGTCAAGTATTTAATACTCTTATCAACATGGGAGTGGGAAAATATGCTTACTTTATGCAAATGTATGTATATATTTATCATTGGAAATCAAAAACACAAAACAATGACACATATTGTCCAGAAACCCTCACAGGTACTGCATTTAGCATAAAAAATATGCTCAAATCATAACATGGCAAACTGCAGCCCAACAGACAACAACAGCTTTCAGTGTGTCAGTGTGCTGACTTGACTATGACTTGCCCCAAACTGCATGTGATTATCATAAAGTGGGCATGTCTGTAAAGGGGAGACTCGTGGGTACCCATAGAACCCATTTTCATTCACATATCTAGAGGTCAGTGCTCAAGGGACCCCTTTGAAAATGGCCATGCCAGTTTTTTCTCACCAAAATTTAGAGTAAGTTTGGAGTGTTATTTAGCCTCCTTTGTGACAAGCTAGTATGACATGGTTGGTCCCAATGGATTTCTTAGGTTTTCTAGTTTCATATGATACTAGTATCAGTATTCAGTCTAGCTTGAAAACTGAGCCCGCTACCGCTTAAAAATCGCAAGTTGCGTTAATGCAATAAAGACATTAGTGGCATTAAAACAAATTTGCGTTAACACATAATTATCGCGTTAACTTTGACAGCCCTAATTTTAACGTTTTGTTCTACGACATAAAGTAAATACCCCACTCGTCAATTTTGAATCCTTTACGTGACTTCAAAAAGGTGGTTTGCTAACAAGTGGCTAAATGAGACAACTAAATGTCATCACGACTTTAGTTTAGTGGTGGCGACGTGAAGTAATGAGACCGTGTTGTAGTTCGTTTACAGCCTAACGTTAGCTTTTCACTTCTGCCGATTGTATTCAAGCTTCAAAAATCATAAACGTGGTGGTCATTTGTGAAGATTATTTTACGGAGAAAAACGTGTAAGTATCATAAACATTTGTTTGCCACAGAGCTTATTTTCTGCAATAATCCAAAACCCAATGGAAAAATCCCATTGGCTTTTTGTCGGGGAACCCAAGGCGATGCTAACTTCCTGGTTGGCCTACAAAAATATGTCAGCCCTGCAGCACTCTATTGACAGACTGTCAAAGACCCGTTGGTGCAGCAGTTGTTGAATGCCAACAAAATAAGTGTTATATCTTTGTTAAAATGAAACAATGTAAACATTTTGATACCCAGCACAGTGATATAGTCATTCCATTTAATATTTATTAATAACAGATACATTTTCCCTTCAGACCAGCCCCACCGGGCTGTCCGACACCTCCATCTTCACGAGGGAGTCAAGTGGCAGCAGTAATGGCAGCTCCAGCTCCAAGCCTTTCTCCCCGAGCTCAACAACTTTCCATCCCGTGGACGTCTTCTACAGCAATAAAAACACACCATCCCCCCCTACTGTCTTCTACCCCAGCCCACACTCATCCCCCGAGATCCAGAGGAAGGCACGCTCTCCACTTCCTCGAGCTGGGTCCGACATCTACTCGTACGTCCAGAAGAGCCCCAGACATTCGCCTCACACCCCGAGGCGTAATTCCCCCGTTCGTTACGACAGCAGCCCACGGGGCTCAATCAGTTACGTGGATAGAAGCCCTTCTCCGAGCCCCACGGCTTCTACTTTTGAGCAGCCACCTTGGCCTACCTCGCCCCAGCCCTCCTCCAACCTGCTGAGCCCGTACGACAGCGGCCAGATGGGCCGCAGGTCGCCTCGCGCAGACAGAAGCCGCTCTCCTTTGTCTTTCAATCCAGGATCCAGCACGCTCCCTCGAAATTTTGGAGGTTTCAGGAAACCTGGTAAGTGGCTGTAGTTAGATGGCAACTAAACCCAGCAGAAATATTTAAAAACCGGGGCGACGATGTTGGAAAGCTAGCATCATTTGAAAGTAGCATTGCCTCAGGAGCTCCGTCTAACCCCCCCCCTCGGGGCTCATCCAAGGTAACGCGGTAACCGCGGCAGTGCTACTTTTGGTTGAGTTTTCTCTTCCATTCTCCAGTAAACTTGCAGCGGCGACGCACTTTGAGTTCAGACTGGTGCACGCCAAGGGTAGAGTACGAGCAGGGAGGCAGGGAGACATCTGATTGGATCTTTCCAAGCAGACCGTGAGGCAGTGATTGGTAGACGTTTTTACAGGATTACAGCAGCTACGGATGATGGCTCTTTTCCAGTCCTTTTTCAGAGCTAATCAGTAATGGATCGCTGTCGGGGTGTAAAGACCATTTCAACCAATATAACAAATAGTGGATACTGGATAGCATTGTCAACCCTGCCTTTAATTATCCCATTGTAATCATTTTGAGTTGACAGCACATGCAAGGTGGGAAACTACCTGAAAGAGTGGCATACTGTATATAAAAGAAATATCACCTCAACGTATAATCGAGGGCTTTGTGCTGCAGTATTTGCAATATGACCAGCATTGTAATGTTTCGTGAAGGAGGGATACTTTTGGAAATAGAAGCAGTCTTGTCTTGGGGTGGATGTTTCAGTTACAGATGTGCTGTTTAAGCATGAAGCTGGTACTCTTCAGTCAACATGATGACAATGCACATTTTGAACCAGAAATTCTGAACTGTCCCTCAGTGATCTTTTCTAATTTGGTGATGAATCAGTTTTTTTTAGATATGGTATTTCAAGGGAGCAGATAGGGTCAGCAATGCTGCCAACCACAGTAGTAGCTCATAAATAAGTCAATTGTCATGATAAAGCGGCAGTGGGCAGTATATTTTTGCCGTCATTGGGCAAAAATGCCATAATAACCTTTCAGCATATTGTAATTCAAGTGTTCTGAGAGATAACTAGACTCCTGCTCCTCCTCATGGCTCTGTTTTCAGGCTTTAAAAAATCTAGCCCTTGACTGGAGACTTTGACCAATCACAGGTCATTTCACGGAGAGTGTTCCTATTGGCTGTTCATTCAACAGAGGCAGCTGTCAATCACTTGCAAATTCTGATCAAACGGTCAAAATCAGCAGCACTGATCAAATATGAATTAATATTCTGTAACTGTAATGCCTATTTCTCACGTAAAATGTTTCCAGAAACATCTTGTAGTGTACTGTTTAGCTGTAAAATGAGAAAGTTGGTGGGCGGTGCTTGGTATTTCCTCAATTGATCTCACAAACTTTCTCATTTTACAGCTAAACAGTACACTACAAGATGTTTCTGAAAACATTTGAAGTGAGAAATAGACAATACAGTAACAGAATATTGATTCATATTTAGTCAGCACTGCCTAGTTTTGACCGTTTGATCGGAGTTTGCGAGTGATTGACAGCTGCTCAGAGATGGCAAGGCTCCAGCTCGGCTCTGATTGGTTGTTTTCCTCTGGTCTGTGAAATCTTGCAGATACCGTTAGGAGCACCGGAGGACACTGATGCACATGATTTTTTTCTCATGCAGTACTGTCAGGATATAGTGACCGTTTTAGAAAGATAACCTTTTTTAATGATATTTGCTCCAATCTGCCTACTGCAGCTTTTATGAACCCCAAACAGTGTGTATTCATTAAAGATGGGTGTGAAGCTCTGGAGGCTGACAGAACAAAAAGATGGGCTTCATATCTTTATACAGTATAGTAGTACGATACAATATACAGTACTTTATTGTCCCCATAGGGAAACTTGTCTTGGGCTCAAATGCTGCACACATGATATGACGCATCGTCTTTTCATATAGCTGCCTCCACAGTAGTAATAATAAAGAAACAGGCAACAAAGCAACATGTACTAAAGCAAATCACAACCACACATCACACATATTACACAACCAGTGATAAGAACAAGCACCACATTGCACGGCCCTTCATCATACCATGAAGCTGTTGCACAACCCCTGCAGCTTCAAACAACATTATTTAAATGATATTTTGTATTAGTTATTTTTAGCCTTACATGCCAGTTTGCCACAAAAATAGAAAAATACCCTATTTTTTAAACATTCTAACAGAGCTTAGCTACGAAAATACTCCATCAACCTATCCAAAAGAATTGAATTACTCTGGGTTTAAGGGCCCTTTCACAGATTCTCCAACTCTACAAATAAAATGTCTTGGAGAAATACTGCCCTGTAAATTACTGCAATACTGAAGTCTCCTTTTGTAATGTCTCCCTCTTTCTGGCACTGTTTCCTGTGTTTCCTTTCTTCTCTTATTTTCTCTCCCAATCTCTCCCTCTCTCCCAGATGAGGGTGTGCAGCGGCAAAAGAGTTCTGGCAAGTGGAATGAGACAGATCTTGATGTGTCCTACGAGAAGAAATCTCACCACACCTATGACAGTTGGTTGACTTCTGACACTCTCTCAGCTTTGATTTTGTATGTGAAGTTGTGGAATAAGTCCAGGGCAAACCATTTGGGTACAAGACCTGGCGCTCTGGCTGTTCTATATGTGGTCTCTGTTTTCTAATGTAACACTTTCCTGTTACAGAGACAGACTGGCTGCGGCCGTCTGTGCCAAACAGCAGCTGGAGAGAGTCCAACCTCGATGGCCCTCCTCCGGCCCCGAGCCCCAAAAAGGTGGGTGGTGTTAACAGAGAGGCTTTCAAAGAGGTGCTGTGAGAGATTTATTTGTGTGGTTTATGTTGTAGCCCGAACCCTTTTTTTCTTAAATCTGTGTTAAGCCATTCCCTCGAGTTGTTGAGAAGCCACAGATCTCCACGAAATGGGAGGTACTGCCAGTAACAGGGTGAACTGGCTAACAGACTGTGGGCGGGGATTCACCAGCCTCTTGAACTCAAAACGCATTTCTTTTTTTAAAGATGCATTAGACCATTTTTGGCCTCTATGGGTCAGAAAACCATCAAAACTGCTAAAAGCAGTGTGATACACAGTCAGCACAGTGTTACTGGCTTGTTAAAGGAATGGTTTGGTTGTTTTGAAGTGGGGATGTATGAGGTACTTAACCATAGTCAGTGTATTAAGAAGGCAGGAGTTACCGCACAGAACCAAAGCAATGTACTGGATGTAAAGCAGCAAAATGTATTTTAGCCACCTAAAAGAAAGGCTCACCTAAAACTGTCAACATCAGTTTAAGTGTACGCTATATTTGCAATATTTTTGCCAGTTTACCTTGCCACGAGACAGCTGTACGGTCTATGTTTCCAACGGGGAACTAAAGCTGTAATCTCTGCTCTCACCAAAGCAACCAGACTCCATTAAAAAAAACAACTGTAATTTTGCCCCACAGAACAAGGGAGTTGCTGGTCTACTCCTGCCTCGATCAGTTAGTTTGTCTGTGGTATTGTGTGACTTTGGTGAATCTGAACTAACCAAAGTCACACAATAACACAAAAAAACTAACTGATCGAGGCAGCGGTAGCCCAGCAACCTCTGTGTTCTGCAAGGTAAAAATTGCAGTTTTTTTCAATGGAGTCTGGTGGCTTTGGCGAGAGATAGATGGACACAAAGGCTTCAGTTCCCCATTGGAGAGGGCTGTAAAGTAAAGCGGTTAAAAATATTCTAACTATAGCGTACACTTAAACTGATATTGTTTTTTTAGGTGGTTAAAATGTGTTTTGCTGCTGCCCCCGTCCACAGCACTAAATTGCTTTGCTCCTGTGTGATAACTCCTGTCTGCGTCTCCAAACTGGGGTCGTGCCGACTGTCATGTACTGTAGGTAATACACTGACTATGGATGAATACCTCATATAACCCCACCTCAAAACACCCAAGCTATCCCTTTAAGTTAGGTTGTCTCAGGAAATATTTATTTCCCCATCCAGCAGTCACAAAGCAACAATATTATCATCCCTGTTTCTGTCCAACGGATGAATACGAGCCTAGTGTTCATTTTCCTTTTGATGTTTTTTTATGAAAGCATTGAGACTGAACTGCACAATACATTTGCCGTAAAATCAAAACAACAAGCTATGGGAGGGTTAATATCTGCATAGAGCTGCAGAGTTATTTGATAATTCTCTGTGATTTGGAACGATGAGAGACACTTCACAATATACAGTCATCTGATTCAGTGGATTGGGATTAGATTAGAAGAATTTATCCCTGACCTTTTCTTTCTTTCCCAGGATCCTCGCTCTCAATCTCTCCTGTTTTCCAATGCCTCTCTCCCCCGTAACACGCGTATAACAGTACCTCCAGATGTTTCATCCCCAGTCCACTCCCCTTACCACCCTCAGCCCATCATCTCCCGTATTTCCATTCCCCCGACTTCTACTCAGTCCCGCCAGCGCAAGCCCATCCCTCTCTCCGTCATCATGCGTCTCCAAAACCCCCGCTGGGGAGCGATGACAACCCGCCACCCCAGAGTCCTGGGAGGAGAGGGTGACATGGCACCTCACCAACCACCTGTACCCATGCCGAGGGAGTACTTCCTCCATCATGTACCCCATCCACTGCAACACCCACCTGAGCTGAGACAGCCAGCCGTGTACAGTGACGGTATAACACCTTTAACATCTGCACACACACTCTGACACTCTCTATGTTCAACTAACGTTGCGTTACAAATGTGGTTTGGTTTCCATCTTTTTGCAGCGCTGAACTCAGGGGATATAGACGCAGAGTTAGAGCGGCTGGACTTGGTTCATCACATACCTGTGATTTCGGAGAATACCAGCATGCCAGAAGGCAAAGGGGAGGGCGCTCCCAAAGCTCCCCGGCCCCTCAGCCCCACCAGGCTACAGCCAGTGGTGGCCCCTGAGGCCCAGAGCCAGGAGATTCCTAATCTGGAGGAGTTGCTCCGCATGCGGGCAGAAATCCCCCGGGCCCTGAAGAGACGGGGCTCCTCGGACCAGTCGCAGCCCCTGAAGAGGGCCTCCCATTACCAGCCCAACCAATACAAGAATCTCATCGACAAGCTTTTTCGCAGGAAGGAACACCGCCAGAAGGGGGAGCAAGGTAGCGAGACCAGCAGCTCTTCAGAGGGAGAGGACTTTGCTACGCCTCCTGCCCCTCTACCTGCACCCACGATGCATCCTGAATTCAGAGTAAGGAAGCAACTGATGATGTAATAATCTCTGGACAAGCAGAAATGTGTCAAATTGTTAGAAAAAAACTGCCTTATTAAATATTATGCATTCAACCCACTGTAAAGGAAAACTACATGATCTGTCAACGATTCTCATTATAAAACAGCTAACTTTACATTTTGGTTTAAATCCCTGTGGTGGATGACATTCTCTGCTGTCAAGTGTTTTACCTTATCCTGTGTGTCCCTTCAGTGCTACCATTCCATTCTGCGACAGGCCAAGCGGGACAAAGGTACTGGGAGGCGAGCTCGCCTCAGCCCACTCGTCCTGCTGCTGGACGGAGCGTTGGTCGGAGAACTTGAGACAGTGCAGAGGGCCGTGCAGGAGGTGTGTGTGTGTGTGTGTGTGTGTGTGTGTGTGTGTGTGTGTGGGGGGGTAATATACCTTATTGTATATATACTGTCACTGCAAGTACGACTACTGCTGTACTGCAGCTACAGCTATCTGCTGCTACTACTCCCAGTAATAGTAATCATACCTAAAATACTAAACCCATAATACCCATAATGCACTAATAATTATATACAAATAATATATATATTTTTAATAAACATGAAGCTTTGATTCAGTAAGGGAAGCAAAATCCTTAAAACTGTAGACTTTGAATTGATTCAAAGAAATTTGCCAAAAAATCCAAAATGTAAAGACTACCAACTAGTTATATAAAACACAATCTATTGAGAATAAAGATTTATTACAAGATAAAAATGAATTGATTCATTAAAATAAAGGCCATAGAACCCATTTTCATTCACATATCTTGACGTCAGAGGGCAAGGGACCCCTTTGAAAATGGCCGTACCAGTTTTTCCTCGCCAAAATTTAGTGTAAGTTTGGAGCGTTATTTAACCTCCTTCACAACAAGCTAATACAACAATGTATTCCTTAGGTTTTCTAATTACTTCTAGGCCTAGGAAGGAGGTTATGTTTTCACCGACGTTGGTTTGTTGGTTTGTTTGTTTGTTGGTCTGTGAGCAGGATTACTCCAAAAGTTTGCGACAGATTTGAATGAGGAGGGTTGGGGTGTAGCACAATGAACAGTCCATTAGATTTTGGTGGCGATCCGGATCATGATCCGGATTCAGGATTTTAAGGATTCCAATCAGCCTGATCATTAAGACCACAGGGTATAACACATGAGCAGTGTAACTGATGACGCGTTGATGACGCATGACCTTCTGAGAGCAGAGAGATTCATGTGTGGGTGTGTGGCGAGACATCGAGGTGCGGGAGCTGCTGGCCGTCCGCGGTGACAAAGAACAAAGCGCTAGATGACGGGATGAGAGACAACGTAGTGTAACGTTATACAGACATAACAAAGCTCCTGAATGAGAGAGGCATCCGCCGATACATTACACAGAAACACACCTTGTTAATAATAAGCCGACCACCTCACGGTACCGCCAGCTGTGAGCTGTGATCTGTTTTTAAAGTCACGCACCTTGGTGGAGGTCTGCGCTCTCCGAGTGCCATTCTAGTTTCGTTCATCTTCACTCTAGCTTTAAAACTGAAAATCGTAATTTGCGTTAATGCATTAAAAAAATAGTGGCGTTAAACTGAATTTGCGTTAACACGTTGTTATCGCGTTAACTTTGAAAGCTCTAATTGTTTCCTATATTTATCTATTTTCTTACAAAAACATTTTTTTGTAATTCATTTTTGGAGAATGCATTTTTTTAGCTTACATCAGCAGCCTCCATAAAAAAAAAGAAAAGATTTACAGGGTAAAAAGTCCCTCAAAACTAGTCAAGACAGTAAAGTGTAGTGCAATAGTAGGTGCTCCAGTTCTGGATTTAGACTTTAAGAAACACTGAAATATATGTGAAACTTAACTTTCATTCAGTCAGGGAAGGTTTGCTGAGCCTGCATTCAACACATCCCTGCTACTTCTCCTTCATACAGAAATACATTTGTCTGGAAGTTTCTCATACTGCACATCAGCTTTTACTTCCATTTTAACAGTCTGTGGTTTAAAAGCTGGCTCAAGGTGATTCTGAAAGTAGCTTTAGAAGGAGGATAAAGTGGATAAAGCCAGTTGGGTTCTCCAACCTTTTTTTCCTCTGAGAGCTAATTTGACAAAATGAAAGTGGCCGAGAGCTACTCATAGCACCAAGTTGTAAATCACCAATAGCAGACATCATTTCTGTCATACTTTTATGGCCCTTTAATAACATGTCAGCCATTCAATGCCTCTATTACAATTCCGCCATAGGGGAAGGGCTTCTTCGTCAGTTTGGTAAACAGAGACTGTTTTTTAATTGTTGTTTCCAGCTCCTTTACCTTCTCTGTTTCGTAGACTACTACTAGCCGGAAAGTCCCATGAAAAGTTGATGTGGACTTTGGAGTGACGCTCAATGTTACATATTCTACCAACTGACACGCTCGCGCCGCAAATGAGACACGCACATTTGTCATTTACATTTGTGGAAAAAAAAATCTGTCACCCATTCCTCATAAAAATAGTATATTTCTTGCCTTTTCTTGGCCTGGCTATTTTCTGTTGTCATTGTCAAATCTGGTGTGCGCTTGCTATCCTTCTAACATGGCCTAATGTTGACAGCTGATGGGCAAGTAATGATTTTGTGTCATTTGATTGAATAGAAATTTGAATAGGTTTACAAAGTTACTTTGTGTTATCAAATATATGTACACATTCTTTGAACCTTCAGCGAGCCACTCAGAAACGATTACTTGTTGGAGACCCCCACAATAGACACAAACAGAAAGCCCACTTTGTTGATTAAGAATATCTGAGAGCAGAAATTCTTGTAGCGTAATTCCAGTGTGCCTAGAAGCACAAGGCAAAGCCTTGTGCAAAGCACACTGGTCTATTATTCGACGCATTTATTTTCTTATTCTTCATCTTCCGCCTAAAAGTTTGGCGCGCTACTCCTCCGGCAGCGTTGCCAGCACATGTACAAAAAGTACATCAAACCGTGCGGAATGATCGGGAATCGTGTGCTATGACCTGACTAAGAGATTCGCGCAACGGTTTCCGAAAAAATCGCGCAAAAGCAGGATTTTTTGTTCCATAGGAATGCATTGAAAATCAACGTGAAGAGTGCTCAAAAACACTCATCTTTCGGGCCATACAGAGTCGCCATACTTTAACGTAGAAACATGATTAAAAGTTTAAACGGGTCACTAGACTTGAGACTTTATTTGGCCAAATGGACATTTTTTGATGGCTGGCACGGTTTTCACGAAATCGCAGTTTACGTTTTGTGAAATTTTCAGACCGCTTCAGATTTTATAATGGGTGTGTATTGCGTGGGTCGTTAAGGGCTAGAGTGCGTGACACGCTGATGATTCTGAAAACATCTGAGGAGAGAAATAGGCATTAACATAACAGAATATTGATTCATATTTGATTAGCGCTGCCTAGTTTGACCGTTTGGTCAGAGTTCGTGAGTGATTGACAGCTGGCTCTCGTAGATGGCAGCTGGACAGCAGACCTCAGATCAGCTCTTACTGCTTGTTTTCCTCCGGTCTGTGAAATCTTGCAGATGCCGTTAGGAGCACCGGAGGACACAGAGGAACATGATTTTTTTCAGGTTACCTGTTTCACGCACTACTGTCACGATATAGCAACCATTTTATAAAAATAACTTTTTATGTAATTAGCTGATTTTCCCTCCCAAAAGTATAAGTAATTTTCTTTAATATAACTTATCCTTACCCCTCCAAGTCAAAATAAAGCTAATAGAATTGGTGTACATCATCTGAGCTGGGAACCTAAAGATTCATTTGAGATGCAGCTCAGACGCTATCCCATCTTGGATAACCTACCAATCCTGCAGAAACCTCCTTATTGTAAACCTAGCTAGGAAAGCCATCCATGCTCTGAATGCTCCAGGTCTCTAGTTTGTGGCTGTAAAGTTTCATGAGGCTGTGATTATCCTAGAGGTCACCACAAGTCATTTTACACAGTTAGGCCAAGTTTCAAAATGGGGACTAACATCATCACACATGAATACAGTTAGGCTCATTGGATCCACAAGAGTCTCAGCTTTACAGTGATACCCAATTTATATAATTCTAAAACTGTTTAGGGACCCCAGTATGCGGAATTATTCCAATACACCATTTTTAGAACAGGCAAAAATAAGCTCCAACACCAAGGCTTCACGAGAATCGATATTGATCTGAACAAGGGTGTAGGGGGAAAGGACATCTACATTTGGTACAAACGTGGGTCAGTACCAATCACCAAGCTCCAAGTTACATTCAACAATGACATGGCTGCTGGATTGATCGATGCAGGGTACAAAAAGATCGATAGAAATCTAAATGCTGGAGCAAAAGGGGACTGTGTCTACCTTTGGTACTTCAGAGGGTCCGGAGAGTATTATACTCCCATAGTGGACATTGAGGTCTCTACAAATGCAGATAGTGAAGCCGTGAAGTTTCGGAATGACTTGGAGAGACTGGCCTGTGATCTGAACCGCAAGGCTGGAGGGAACTGGATCCACGCCTGGTTGAAGAGAGAGAAGAGAACCTACATCTGTGATGTCACTGTCACTGATTCCTACGGAGCAGATTCCAACTACTTAAAGAATGGTTACATCCGTGTGGATGAAGATACTAACAAGGGTGCAGGAGGATCCGATGTCTTCATCTGGTACCGTCAGACCACCGACCCCGGGCGTGCACTCAGTGATCTGAATGTCTCCACTGATGATGCTGAGTATCATGCCCTTCAGCAGCAAAAATACACGCCAGTGAGTGTTAACCTGAGCGAGGGGACCAAAGGGGACGCGGTGTACCTGTGGTACAAGAAAGACCAAGTCCACAATCCCATTAAGGTGTTCACCCTGCTTCTCAACATGAAGGCTGTCCCAGTGTACGAGAAGGCTGGTGTCACTGTTATCGAAAGAAATCTCAGCAGCTCCTGAAAAAATTGCGCGAAAGCGCAATTTTTTTGCTCCATAGGAATGAATGGCAAATTGACATGAAGAGAGCTCAAAAACACTCGTCTTTAGGGCCATTCAGAGTCGCCATACTTTAATGTAGAAAAATGATTCAAAGTTTAAACGGGTCACTAGACTTTGGACTTTATTGGGCCTATCATCCCCCTTCTTATAACCTCACTATGGTCCTCAGACCCCCCCCCCAGCACCAAGCACACTGGTCAAAATTTCTTGCAAAATTTTCTAGTTACAGTTTACAGTTTAGCTGATGAATCCACTCTGTGTAAAATGTCTTCCATAGATGAACGACCCCAGCCAACCCAATGATGAAGGCATCACTGCCCTTCACAACGCCATTTGTGGGGGACATTACAATGTGGTGGATTTCCTGGTTCGCATTGGAGCCAATGTCAGCGCACCAGACAGCCACGGCTGGTAAACATCTGCTTATTCTTTCACACCTGTATCCTCTCTCCAGCGGTGGAATGTAACTAAGTACATTTACTCAAGTACTATACTTAAGTACAAATTCAAGGCACTTGTACTTTATTTGAGTACTTCCCATTCCCTTTTATGAAACTGTATACTTCTACTCCACTACGTCTCAGAGGCAAATGTTGTACTTTTTACTACATTTACATTTCAGCTTTAGTTTAGTCCAGATGTGTTGATTTTGAATATTTTTGATAAACTGAAGGATGAAGTGTTCCTTTATGTGTTCTTCTTTATGTGTGCTTCTTAAGCTAAATAAACTGTTTAAAACCTTCTTGGATCAGCTGGAAAATGCATCGTCACAAAGCTGAAAGCAGGACATTTGAGCTCATGAAAAGTTGACTTTTTAGAGATAATGTGGTTCTTGCAGGATAGCAACGCTGCAAACATATGATGATCTTATAGAATATGATGCATCGCTGTAGATTAAACTACTCAACAGTAGGCCTATTTAAAGGAGTTCAAATTTGCACAACCATGGGTAAAATGCAACATACACATTAATGCAGTAGTAATATGAATCCCGAAACATCATATATAGTAGTACAATAATACACTGAAAGGTAAAGGATCTGAATACTTCTTCCACCACTGTCTCTCTCGTTGTCTTTGGCCTCCTGTAAAGGTGTTGTGTAACTCAGCACATAAATGGTTGCAGGTTAAGTTTTGAGTTTGCCAATGTGTGGAGTTCATAATGTGACATTTTCAGATTGTACTCTGCTACATATATTAACTGCCGGTTTGTTGGCCCACAGGACTCCGCTGCATTGTGCAGCTTCTTGTAACGACCGTCCTCTGTGTGAGTTTCTGGTGAGGAACGGAGCCGCCGTCGTGGC
This sequence comes from Sebastes fasciatus, assembly GCF_043250625.1. Taxonomy (NCBI): domain Eukaryota; kingdom Metazoa; phylum Chordata; class Actinopteri; order Perciformes; family Sebastidae; genus Sebastes; species Sebastes fasciatus. The sequence continues at coordinate 30,526,856 of NC_133801.1, forward strand.
CATGACGGAGAGCGACGGTGCTACCGCCTCCCAGAAGTGTGATCCTTACGCTGTAGGGTTTGAGGAGTGCGAGACCTTCCTTAGGGGTGAGACAATTACACACACACACACACCCTATGACACGGCACTATTAAATGCTAAAAGTCAAACATAATAGAACAAATCATAAAATGACACCATTTGACAGTTCCTGGGGCTCCGACCTTTGCTCTTTGAACCGATTGTTAAATGTGACGGGTTTGAGTCTTAGTCTCCCATCAGTCATTCACATACGTACACATCATAAAGCTGATGTTAAAATATCCATTGTAAAACTCATGTTTACTTTTAGCCTATGGCTTTTAGCCAATATTCTCACTCAAGGGAACTTAAAGGGAAGTGTTAAACATGCATACATAACCTGTTTTCTTTGTGATCCCAGGTGTGGAGGAGGCCATGGGCGCGGAGAACAGCGGGGTGCTGTACGCTCTGTGGAGCTACCCGTCTCAGGCAACCGACGAGCTGGGCTTCAAAGAGGGAGACATGGTCACCATCCTGCAGAAACCTGAAGGCTCGGACTGGTGGTGGGCCTCGCTCTGTGGCAGGGAGGGCTTCGTTCCAAACAACTACTTTGGGGTAAGATACCAATTTATAAATGAAGGGTTGAACAATTTAGCTTTCACCTCCTGATTGTCATGCAGAGAAAAAAAAAATGAATATTAACATTTTGTTTTTTTCCAGCTTTTCCCAAAGGTTCGACCCAAATCTCTCTGCTAAGCGGTGTCTTGATGATGGTCAAACTAGAGCAGAGGACTGCGTGTGCTTTACAGCTTCACACTGTTATTTGACAGGACTGCGTCTGTGTGATTATGGAAAGGCTGTATCGCTGCAGGGCATGAGAAATGGTTTTGATCTGTCAGTCAAGGAGAGTTGAAGGAGAAGTCTCGGTATTCGTTTACGGCTCACTGACGAGGATACATCTCTCTAGACTAGAAGACATCTCTGCTGTAGGATATTTTTTTTCTAGTGAAGCTACAGCTCTGCACTGTGCTAAACCTCTTCTGTCAAACTACGCCCGTCTATCCAAAGGTTACAAAGGGCCGTGTTCCCTGCTGTTTTGCTCAGCTGTGTTCTAGTCAGACGTCGACCTTTCTGACTCATTGGCTGGTTGGTAATCAGAATGCAAACAGTGGCTGTAGTCCACTCATCAGCGAGGTCAATGTAGCTGCGTGCCCTCAACAAACACGACCCATGATTGCTCAATTTAGCAAAGGGCTGCTTCAATCAGAGCAAAAGCAACCTACTCATTACTGGAGGAGAGTTGTCTGCTGCTAGGTCAAAGAAGCATCGAGAGAGCGGTCAGGAGTTAACATTGAGCTTTTATTCTTTTATGATATTGCTAACTCTATGTACATATGACTGTTTTTGCAAATAGTTTTTCCGATGAATCCTAACAAAAGCCACACTCGTGATTTTACAAGCTAAATATTCTTTTCGAACATGTGTTTCGTACAAATGTGGCTGTAGACTTTACATATTTTTAAATCAGCCAAATTTAGCTGCATCTGGCTGGTTTCTACTTGGCTCTAGTCCTAACACACCATGTAGGCATTTTATGCTGCCTATATAAATTAATCTCTTTGGAAGAAAACATTTTTCTATGATATTGAAAGTGGTCTTTTTGTGGATGTGTGTGTATTCACTGTGGTAGAATGAATGTTTGGTGATGCATTTGTTTTGTGTTTTTATTAGTTTCCAGTGTAACACTTTTGTTGCGAGGGGCTGCTGCGCACGTAAAGGGGGACTAAGCCCATTTTTAAGATTCATACATGTTATTCCTACGGTCTAAGACAGTCCAAAAAAACATTTGTAAACATGAACGACTATCTCCCAAATCCAAAAACTAAAGTGCTAAAACACAAACTTGTGATGCCATTGGGTATAAAGTGTGGAGCTGCTCCATAGACAATGAATTGGTAAAGATGTTCTAGATCAGTGGTTCCCAGCCTATTGTCCTTGAAGCCCCCCCTAATTGTATCCAAGAAAAGCTGATGTCATTAGCCTTAAAGAAATTACAATTTGAATAAAGTGATTCAGTGTATTAAATGAGTTAGTCTTTTTTTTTATTAAATAAATTAAATTGATGTTGCTGTTAAATTACTGTTAATACAGGTGTGTGCCTGCCTTTGTGTGGGGTCATGGTTTTTGACCATAGTGAAAATTTTTGAAAGGCTAAACGCCAACAAATATGGATTGAAGCAGAATATTTCATTAGATAAAACATGTTGTGAATTTTGGAAATTATTACATCTATCTTTTTTCAATAAATGTTGACTTTTGGACTTTACAACGCTCTGGAGTTATTAGAAATGTTTGGTTCACACAAGTCGGAAACAATCCTACACAGCCACCACTGGAATCTAATTCTATAAATAGTATAATACTAATAATATTATTGTAGTCTGATCTTTATCTGCTACTGTGCCTAAATACCAGGGTTGAACAGAAGGTGACCTTCTAGTAGCAATAAATATATATTCTTTTGTAGAAATTATATACAGTTAGACATGTGCAAATCTACTTTTGACAACCTCAGAGCAGACAAATCCTGGCGCACCCCCTGTGATCTTTGGTGCCCCCCTAAGGGGGGCCCGGACCCCAGGTTGGGAACCACTGTTCTAAATGACACTGAGAGCACCCAGGGGAATGTTCTGAGTATATGGGAAAATGTCTGTTTCACAACTAAGAACACTACAATAGAATAAAGCTCATTTGGGTATAAAACAAGAAAAAAAACATTCTGTGTGTCCACAAGATCAGTCTCCCATTCATCGTCTATAAAGCAACTCTAGACTTTATACTTGATGACATCACAAGTTTGAGGCTAACTTCTCTGGTTTCTGTCTTTGAGAGAGAGAGCAGCTCATGTTCACAAATACTGATTGGACATTCCTCGGACGTGGAAAGAACATATTAAAATTCTTAATTTGGCTGGTGTTCCCCTTCAACCTGTAACTCCTCTCAAGGGGTGACCAAATGTTTAAAATACTCAATAAATACATGAATCACATGTTTTTTTGGTTTCCATTGTAATCGTTTGTTCCAGTCGTGTGTTTGTGGTTTAAAATAAGAAATGTGAAATGTCCCTTACTGACCAGCAGATGACACTGTATAATCAAAAATAAACTCAGCACATTTACATGTGTCAATGCTACCAGCAAATGTAAACTAACATATAGTAAAACACCATTTATTGAGGCCGTTTTGCAGCAGCATCAGTGTGTGTCATATTAAACCACTTTGTTTCTTCTTCTTTGAAGTTCTATTTATTCTCGTGTTCTCTTACACCACCGAGCGCCCGAGCAACTGCTGTGATTCTTAATGAATCAATTAGCTTCACTATTATGTAAAAGGATAATTACAAAAAAAAACTACAAACATGATTAATATTTTTTTAATTAAGTCTGACTCAAGCCTTTTGATCTGCAGACTATCTCTACCCCACTGGTATTAAAGAAAACACCAACGCTCGCATGCTTCATCGCAATCCCTGAGGAAGATCAGTGTCAACACTGTTTGAAGCTGACTGATGTTTAATGTTTTTTAATTTCATGTAGATTATAGAAAACATATGATGATGAGGATGATGATGACATACACAGAGACACATGCACAGTTTACTCACACACACTGTGGTGTGTAGCTGTGGTGAGCTAAAGTAGTGGTTTCAGTGTTTCTGGTGAATAATTCAGATGATTTAAGTGGACTGAAGTGTCCACTGGTCCGTGGCAGCATAGATAATGTTGAAACAGATCTCCTCCTGGCCTTGACTAGAAGGCCACGGTGAAGAAAAGGAGCATACACTGCAAAATGCCCATGTTTAGTCTCATCTTTATTCATAAAACATTATATTTCTTCAACAAGTCAACCAAGGAGGTGAGACAATGTGGACTGTAATTTCATTCAGCGGCTTTCTAGGAAGAAAATGCAAACTCAAAGAGCAAATGAGTCATTTCATCAGATTGAATGTAATTATTCGCGTAGAGGGAATTCAATTTCGGTCATTTTCATGATAGGTTTTCACATTTACTGTAGAGCAATTCTTTGGTTAGATGATGAAAAAAAGTGTAACATTCATTTAAATCAGTGGTCCGCAGCATGGGGGTCACAATATGATTAAAAGGATAAAAGAAGATTTAAAAAGACAAAAAATATATATATTTCTGCTTTACAAATTATGCTCATCTTTTCTGTCTTTTCTGTAATCTTTTTTTTTTTTACATTATTGGTTTTCAGTTTGCAAATCGCATCAAACGGTACAGTGAATAACAGTTATGTAAAACATTTTCCATCCCGTACTCCCTCCCATCACCCCACCCATCAGCTGAATACAGACATAAAAATAATTAATAATAAAAATGAGTATAAATATAAAAAAATATATATATATATTAGGGCTGTCAAAGTTTTGACTGTTTAAAAGCTTACTGGTATCATATGAAACCGGAAAACCTAAGGAGCAGTTTGGGGCAAGTCATAGTCAAGTCAGTACACTGACAGCTGTTGTTGCTTGAGTTTGCCTTGTTATGATTTGAGCATTTTGTTATGCTAAATGCAGTACCTGTGAGGGTTTCTGGACAATATTTGTCATTGTATTGTGTTGCTAATTAATTTCCAGTAATAAATATATACATACATTTGCATAAAGCAACATATTTTTCCATTCCCATGTTGATAAAACTATTAAATACTTGACAAATCTCCCTTTAAGGTACATTTTGAACAAATGAATAAATGTACGATTAATTTGCGATTAATTGCGATTAACTATGGAAAATCATGCGATTAATCGCGTTTAAATATTTTAATTGATTGACAGCCCTAAAAAATATATGTAAACATCATAATAAAATAAAATAAAATAAAATAAAGGGTATTTCTCAGATAAATGTACAAGACCATAATACTACCCTATCCCTCACCAACATTAACATCATGTATTAAGAAGTACATAAAAGGTCTCCAGATATCATCAAAAACATTTTGTTTACCTCTAACAGTATAGGTTTTCTCTCATCTTTTATTGTGAAGGTTTTGCCTCTTCAGACCTCTAAAAACTCACAAGATCATCAATTTAAATGACTGCTATCCTGAATATTTGAATATTTGCTGCAGAAAACACAATCTAATGCAATCCATGACTACAACACAGTGCCACAATAACAACTACCTTTGTGAATGTTTCTTGTTGAAACTGAAAATTAAACATTGCCTGTCTCTTAGATTACTTTACATCATATGCTGGGTTTTCTATTTTACTGATCACTGAGTCTCAGACACGCTCCCGCAACCACAAATGCACATGTCCCTTGGGCCCCTCTCTCCCTGTTGCTCTTTGCTGCACTGGAGAAAGAATAGTATCTGCAGTAGTGAAGAGTTTTGTGCTGAACGGTGATTCCGCTCAAGCAGAACTCATTTGATGCCTCATTGAAACCCCATTACAACCACGATGGAGCAAAATGAACATGTTATTGACGTGGGCTGCAGCCAGCTGGTTGGGGGTGGCGGAGGAGTGCTTACCCAGTCTGCGGCGTGGTTGCACATTTTTATTCTCATCTTATTCTCATTCTCCTCACTGCGTTCAGTTCTGCCTCTCTTCCCCCCCACCCCCCACCTACACATATAGGCTACACACTGTGATTTCAGCAATGCAGGCCATTATCGGAGCCAGCCTCTTTGGCCCATCAGGGTCTGACAACCCCACTTGACACGACATGCCGACCCTCAACTGCTGCTGCTGCTGTCAAATAAACACATAAGAGCACTAAGAGTAGACGGGCTTTTCAGGCATGAAGTAAAGAGCATAGCTGGGCAGGCTGAGACAATGGCAGAGCAGGATGGGAAAATTGAATGAAGAGAAATAAAGAGTGCGAGGGAATGGAATACCTTTCTGAGCGCACCACACAATTTTCTGTTTGATGGGATGCGTGCCAGAGGAATGAAAGTTATGTCAAATGTGCTCCAAAACACCTGGCCTGACTGACAGCAAATAGAATCAGCTATTTCGACCTGAAATCTGTTCTGATGGTGACAAAAAGAGAGAAAAACAATATTTAAAGCGGCAGGAGGCAGAATATTTTTGGCATCATTGGGCAAAAATTCCATAATAACCTTTCAGCATATTGTAACTCAAGTGTTCTAAGAGAAAACTTCTGCACCTCCTATCTACGATCTACGATCAAACTTTGCAGCGCTGATCAAATATGAATCAATATTCTGTTACTGTAATGTCTATTTCTCGCAAAAAATGTTTTCAGAAACATCTCGTAGTGTACTGTTTAGCTGTAAAATGAGAACATGTGCTCCGGCTGGTGGGCGGTGCTTGGTATTTCCTCAACTGATCTCAACATGGCTGCCGGGTCACAAACAAAGCTGCCTATTTTGACCGTTTGATCACAGTTTACGAGTGATTGACCGCTGCTCAGATACGGCAAGGCTCCAGCTCGGCTCTGATTGGTTGTTTTCCTCCGGTTTGTGAAATCTTGCAGATGCCATTAGGAGCACCGGAGGACACAGAGACACATGATTTGTCTCATGCACTATTGTCAGGATATAGTGACCGTTTTATAAAAATAACTTTTTTTTAATCATATTTGCTCCAATCTCGCCTACTGCTGCTTTAAAGGAGGGGTTCATTTCATATTTTTGTTTGTGAATATGGAGGTGACATAGACGTTGTCGCAGACGTGACCGGTGTATCCGTCTTACTGTAAGAAGACAACCAGTGGACCCACAAGTCATCAATGTTGTATGTTTTTGCCTTTTAAGTATTGAAGAGACGCCCCTCTCAGTTATACCTCCGAAGAGATTGGTTCTGTCAGACCAGCGGCAGGAAAGTATCTTATAGTGTGATCTCAGCAAGAGCCGTGCTTCATTATTTAGGGACAACAAACAAGTGTGTATATATGTGCATTTTTGTCGCTGCGACAACAGTTGGGTGACGGATGCAATCGTGTCGCGTGCCATGTCCGTTTTCCAACAGTCCAGACCAGAACTGGACTGATGTCTCCCTATATTTGAGAGTATTGTATGTGACAGCCAACAAACTGCCTTGAAGGGAGACCCTGTGTCTGTGTGTGTGTGTGTGTGTGTGTGTGTGTGTGTGTGTGTGTGTGTGTGTGTGTGTGCATGTGTATGGCTACATTTATGCATGCATGCTCCACTCTCGCTCAGACACTGAGGTGGGCAGACAGATCCATGGCCCTGCAGAAACAGAGCTTTACTGAATCCAGCGAGCCTTGCATCAAGGGCACGCACTAAAAAAGTGGAAACAAACAAACTAAAAAAAATGTTTTTTAAAAAGGATGGTGGTGGGCTCAGTCTACAAAAATATCTTTCTGTCTTTCTTGGGCTATTCTTGCCACGCTCCCTCTCTGTGCTCCTGTGGAGTAATGAATAATAGAGGAGTGCTTGTCCTCCCTCGCTCCCCTAGTTAATCAGAGCTTGCCTGGCTGCCCTCTTCTCTGCCACTCCTCACTTTAATAAATCATTGAGGCCTTCAGGACAACAAGTCCCGTCAGCACAGGCTAAGCTAGGGCCATGCGTGCTGGTGAAACCCTGCCATCTTCTCTCACTACAACCTCCTCCTCCTCCTCCACTATCATCTCTTTCCTCTGTGTCCTTCCCTTTTTCAGTTGTCCCATCTCTTATGTCCTCCTCTGACTCTTTTTAGGAGACAAATCAGACTGGCAAGGAGTCGCACTCCATCCCCCCACCACCCCTCTGTCTCGCTCCCATGGGGAACCATTTCACTTAAGCTCTCACTCTGCCAGAGTTCGACCCAATGCGTAATGTTCTCATTCCTCATCTCTCTCCTCCTTTACGCCTCCACTCTCTCTCTCTCGCTCTCCCTGCCCTCCCTGTCCGACCAGAAATTCCTGTCGGGGATGACGTCACGTGGTCATGTCCCGAATGGATGCTGCTGCATAGAGGGTAATAAAAGGAAAGGATACAACAAAACAATTGCAGGGTGTGCGGAGAGAGAGAAATTCCCCTGCATTTTTTACATCTAATCATAACTACAGTTAACCATTTCACTATTCAAGGGTTACAGTCGCTCAATTTACACCATCATGGTACCTTTAAGCAAAGCAATGTAGGGAAATTCCATCAGTAAAAAGAGCTATTTTGTGTCATTAAGTGATAAGACCAATTTCATAGTTAAAGTGGCAGTAGTTAGTATATTTTTGGCATCATTGGGCAAAAATTCCATAATAACAACCTAACGGTTGGGACAGTATTGTTTATAGTTCTTACCTTGTTACAAATCAACAAAAAGCAGACAAAAACAACACAAAGGCTCTTCCTAAATGAATAAGACCCACTGAGTGAATGTTTAAATATAAGGTGTTCAAATTTAAACTGCACATTTTTCAATTTAAATCATATCTTTTTAGCCCAGAACAAAGTGTCCCAATGGTCCCGGGGAGGCAGAATTATGGGAAAATGCACAACAAAATTGTGCCTTTTTATGTTTGGGTTGGGCTCTAAAAAACGAGATAATTTCATCATATTATTGTCATTACTGTTCAAGTAGCCTGTGAGTAATAGAAGGCTATTTGCCATCGATACAAAAGCGTCCCAACCGACCCCGCTCTCCCCTACGTACTGTATGTTGCATATTTCACAAAATGTTGGCCTGTTCCTTTAACAAGGAGCTCTATTACTATATAGGTCTTTACTAAAATGACAATCAAGGACAAATACCAGAATGGATTTGGGGGGGAAAAACATACAGGAACAGGATTTGAAAGTTTTCACAAAAGCCTTTGTTTGCTCCGTCACATACGCTGCTCTCCTCCATCCATCCCCTCTCAGGTCCTCTCTGGGTATCATCGCTTTGTGAGAACAACCTCTGCATCTGACTCGGTCTCCTCTCCTCTCTGTTCTGGGTGTTCTCAGCCTCTTTGAGTCCTTTACAGAGCGACTGCCCGAGCAGCAATTATTCTTAATCTGGCTCCATTAACCGAGCATCCCCAACTCCCACCACCTCCTCAGCGGGAGGGAATTAATCACTTTAATTGCCAAAAAGCATGAGACCCCCATCCCGTCCTCCATCTCTCATCCTCTCTCTCTTTGGATGTTTCTCTCTCTGTCTCTTTCTCATCCTTTCTTCCTCTCTCTCGCTACAGTAGTACACGAATGACTCAACTCTAGCGCTTTCTTCATCATCTCATCCCTTTAAATGGCCACTCAAGCATTTATTTCATTATTTACCACAACTTCATTACATCAAGATCCAGCGGAAACTCTCAAACGTAGCGTGTGTGTGTGTGTGTGCGTGTGTGTGTGCGTGTGTTGAATCTACACCCTGACCCTGGTATGTGTGTGTGTGCCCTGGTATTTTCTTGCTGTCTGATCTGATTAGTGACTGCTCCACCGTCCCTTTCAAATGTTCATAACGAGGTGCTGTTTCAGTTCACTGTGAGGTTAATGAATAAAAAGGAGGAAGATGTGGGCAAATATGCTGCACCTGGGAAAACATATTACAAGGCACCAGACTAAATGAGAGACAGAGACAGAGAGAGACGGAGAGATGGCGTGATGAAGAGATGGAGAGATGGAGAGGAGAGGACACTGTGGAGAGCTGAGGAGAGTTGTGTAATATCATAGTTTTGTGTGTTGACCTCAGTTAAATAGCGCGGTCTGCCTTGTTGCAGTGAAGCGCTCTATATCAGGCAGCTCTGTTCATGGCTGTCCACCATACTAATGTGGATAAAACTTCAGATGAACTATGTGTTCTCGATACATTTAAAGTGTCAGTAGGCAGTATATTTATGGCATCATTGGGCAAAAATTCCATAATAAGCTTTCAGCATATTGTAATTCAGGTGTCCTGAGAGAAAACTAGACTTCTGCACCTCTTCATGGCTCTGTTTTCAGGCTTCAGAAAATCTAGCCCGTGACGGGAGACTTTGACCAATCACAGTAATTTTATTGAGAGAGCGTTCCTATTGGCTGTGCTCCGGTCATGTGACCGGAACTTGGCGTTCCTTCACCAGATTTCACAATGGCGGCGGGGTCACAAACTTTCTCATTTTACAGCTAAACCGTGCACTACAAGATGATTCTGAAAACATTTGAGGAGAGAAATAGACATTAACGTAACATAATATTGATTCATATTTGATCAGCGCTGCCTTGTTTGACCGTTTGGTCGGAGTTCGCCAGTGATTGACAGCCGGCTCTCATAGACAGCAGATGGACAGCAGACCTCAGATCAGCTCTTACTGCTTGTTTTTTTCCGGTCTGTGAAATCTTGCAGATGCCGTAAGGAGCACTGGAGGACACAGAGGCACATGATTTTTTTTCAGGTTACCTGTTTCATGTACTACTGTCACGATATAGCAACCGTTTTATAGAAATACGTTTTTTCAGAGTTCAAGTTCGGCTAGAGTTCAACTCCCCAGAACCCTGACCCCCAACCCTAGAGCATCCGTCTAGGACACCGAAAGGGCTAGAGCCTTCGTCCTGCCCTGATGACCTAAAAACCACTAAAGTCAACATCATGGTGGCTCTGGAGGAAAAGTCATGGGATCACCATAATCAGTAAGGTTCACCCTCTGGGGAACTTTTCAGCCCTGATTACAAACTGGCAGAATGCAGAGTGCTAGCCAGTGCTACTTCAACAATAGAGACAGTCTACAATCTAAATATATCAGTTATAACTGCCACAGTAATAATTTAATGTCTATTCCAATTCCAATGTCAATCAGAAGATTTTGGGGATGTAATGAAGAAAAAGCTGCAGTCGAAATGTTCTACCGCATCAATTGTAAGATCGCTTTTCTCGTAAAACGACAAAGAAATTTATTGTGGAGCTTTTGTTTTTCAGTAACGTACAGCTTTCTAAACTGATTTCAGTCCGCTCTTTCAATTCCCCGCCTCCCTTCCGAATAAAGTTCAGACTAAGGGTCGATGTGTATTACATTTGTTTATTAAAGTTTTGCTAAATTGGCATGTTTACTTTATCCCCATAAGCCTATTTTTTGTATCTAGCATCCTACCATCTGGTGGAGGTTTGTTCCACGTCTGGTGTGTATTCTGCTCGTACATCCCTCCTGAGGATGGATGTTAGAGAGGAAAGAAACTGACTGTGACTACGCCGAAAAGAAACGGAGGACAGATGAATAATCCTCTGGAAGCTATTTCAACAGGATCGAGCTGCTGAAGCAATCCAAGTTAGCCGGAGCCGGGGTCGGCGTCCCATCAATAAAGTGGACAGGACGGTTACTCTTTGGGTGGTCACTTTCCTGAACACCTTTCATATCTCTAACTCTGTCTCCCTTTCAATCACTCTCTCTGTTGCCCGACCATTAAAGTGAGAGTCCATGCAAAATCTATCTTTTGAGTATCAAACACTCATCCCTTTATGTCCTTAACAAAGACCTGAGTTACAATTAATTCCAAGTTTTTCAGGGCGAAATAGACATACTTATTCTTTTATATTCCAAACATAATATGGCTATAGTACACTGTTTTGTGTTGCACGTATCCCCAAAAACTTTCCTCTCTCTCCAAGTTTGAGCCTGCTACACTTCACATCCAGCTCTCTTAGTGCAGATTATCTTGAGGAGTAAATTTACGGAAGGTTATCCATCAACTTCAGCCTTCAGACACGTGAATAACTTCACAGTTATTACACTTCATTTTAAAGCAGTTTTATAGCATGGGAGTGGATAAATATCCTTGCTTTATGCAAATGTATGTATATATTTATTATTGGAAATCAATTAACAAAACAATGACAAATAATGTCCAGAAACCCTCACAGGTACTTCATTTAGCACAGAAAAATATGCTCAAATCATAACACGGCAAACTGCAGCCCAACAGGCAACAACAGCTGTCAGTGTGTCAGTGTGCTGACTTGACTATGACTTGCCCCAAACTGCATGTAATTATCATAAAGTGGGCATGTCTGTAAAGGGGAGACTCGTGGGTACCCATAGAACCCATTTTCATTCACATATCTTGAGGTCAGAGGTCAAGGGACCCCTTTGAAAATGACCATGCCAGTTTTTCATCGCCAAAATTTTGCATAAGTTTGGAGCGTTATTTAGCCTCCTTTGCGACAAGCTAGTATGAGTTTGTACCAATGGATTCCTTAGGTTTTCTAGTGTCATATGATGAGTTGCGTTAATGCATTAAAAAAATTAGTGGCCTTAAAACAAATTTGCGTTAACGCATTTGTATCACGTTTACTTTGACAGCCCTGTTGAATACATTCTGAATGTACTGTACAAACACACATCTCAAGAAGCACACAATCAGTGTCCTAATCTGGTCAAATAAATGCAATTTGCAAGTGGTTTGCAATTGATCAAGTAGTGTGACCATGTGATTTGTTCATAGTGTGACTGGGACTTGTGTATACTTAAGTTAAATAATAACTCTAGTATTGTTTAACAATCCTATATGATCACATTGGAACATGCGTTACCATCAATCATGTAGCTACAGTATGATTGTAATCTAAGTGTAAAGCCTCTTCTTTACATCTCAGGTAATACAGAATCATTTGTATTATCTGCCATGAATGCTGTTGTTGAATCACAGGTGTCTCTCAGGTGTCATGGTGATGAAACCGTGATCCCGCTGGAAGTGTTTACATCTCAACAAGCTGCTGCTTTGACTTGTTGGTCCCCAAACTCTCCTCCTCAACAGTGCATCACAGCTCGCCGTGTAATCAATTTACTGGTACATTAATCTCTCTCTCCTCCTGAGAAAACCTCACCCCCTCCTCTCTCTCTCTCTCTCTCTGTGTCTTCCCTTAGGTCTCCCTCCCCTGTTAATTCAGACAGACCAGCTCACCAAATATAGAAAAGCAAAGCATGTAAATGAAGACAATTTTTCAGGCATCCACTATCACTGAACCATGCATCCATATTCAGACTGTGTGTGTGTTTGTGTGGGAATTTCTGACATGTGAACGTGTGTGGGCGTATTTGTGTATTTCACGCTGAGCTCTCTTCCATTTTGATTGTCCTTGTATCCCTTTGCATTTCTCTGCTTTTGTACGATAAATAATTCAGCCCTCCAGAGGCAGAGAGGGGAGGGAGAACATTCATGGAAAACAATGAAAAGAGTCATGAGCCCCCCCGACTTTCTCCGTGTATTGTCTTTTCAGGGAAGGACGTGGACGTGGTGGCGCGTAAACCCTGGCCGTACTGCAGCGCACACACACACACACACACACACACACAGACACAAACCAGCCCTCGTCAGCTGTGTGCAGCCCAGACGGGAGATTGAGCTGCTGCATTTGCATTTTGCCCAAAGTGCTTGGGACACAAACAGGATCTCTTGTTAGCCCTTGTCTGTAACAGAGATAATAGATTGCATCTTGCTAAAATATCGATATTTCCCCCCACGGCTGTTTCACAAAAGAACAACAACAACAGCAGGCTTGAGAGAAAGAGCATCCTGGATGCTTCAGCACATGTTTTTCATATCTGAATTGAATAAATGACGTGTAATGTCATAAGACAGCCACGCAGATCCAACGCTTCCTCGCAATAATTATGTTTTAGAGCTGCAAAGTGATTGTGTTTCCCCTCCTCAGTGAGTATTGGATTAGCTGTGTTTTCCCTTTTGAGCTACTTACCACCTCAAGCTTTCTGCTAACACTACACCCCCCCCTCCACCCTCTCACCCTCCTTACAGGGTTTGCTGAGGTGGCCATTTGTGTAGGGAAGGTGCAGCCACAGCGCTCCTAAAGGGAAAACAAAAGCTTTCTTAAAATATGAAGCCTTGCTCTATTTCATTCGCCTGCAGCTTTTTTTTTCTCCATCTCATCAAGAATGTTGTAATTGAACTTCATTTCCAGCAGTGTTGTGCTGTAGGTGTAGATATATATACGCTGCTGCATGTGACCGTCTGTCATCTCATTGCAAGGTGGTTGTTGCCTTCTCACCTAGAAGTCGTCTCAATCCCACGTTAGCTCATTATTCTCTAATCGGCTTATAGAAAATGATTGGCGGGTAAGGAGATAAGAGTCTTATTGTCACCTAGTGACACGTCCCTTAACTCAGACAGTGGCATGCTACACACACGCACGCACACGTCACAGGTGGAAACGTTGGGGTGGATGGTGGTGACGATGCAGAGCTTCTTCTATACGCTGATCCAAGTTCTCCAAAGTGATGAAGTTCTTTGCATCCTCCTGCAGCTTCAAAATCTCCTTCTCTTTTTCTTTGATGAATTTTTGCTGCTCTTGTTCTCGCTGAATGGCAGCTTCTACCCGCTGGTGCTCAGCTTCCTCCTTTTCCTTCTGGACCCGCAACACCCTAAGTTTGAGTTCACCCACACCTGAAGAATAATTTCAGTAATATGTATGAGAATTATTATTGCAAAACTGTGCATCTTGGCCTCAACTATTAAACTCAAGCACTGAGACTTTTCCTTCTCTGGAAAGTGATGGATCATCATTATGGCCCTTTGCAGCAACTAAATAATGTAGATTATTTTGTGACTAGAAAGAAAAACTTCCTTCATTTTAAGAATGGGGCCCACAACTAGGGCTGATTGCATGCATGTTGAGTCATTTACCTGCTTAACGTGTTCCCTTTTTGTATGAAAGAATAATTTGTTTCTGTCCGTCCTTCTTTCATTAAAAATGTTGGTGACATTTTCACAATTTTAAAACAAAAGCTGAGGTCATTATTCATTCAGAGGCCCCAGAATTCTTACGGTAGCTGCACCTCTACTTACGTACAAATTTGTAGTCCTATTTTTTATATTATTGGCTGACACACTTCCGATTTTGTCTTAAAGGTAGGATTGGTATTGTTGTTTAAATACATTTTTTGTTATATTTTTTGAAACTCTCTTTATATCCCGACAGCAATCAATAAATCTAATGATCTGAAAAAGCCAGTACCTGTGGCTATCGCAGGACTGTAATAAATCCGTCCGATCATCTCATTCGGGCCTAATGAAATGATTGGACGGCTACCTGCCTGTGCACTCATTGTGCGTTCCACAAGCTGCTAGCTTGACAGCTGTGAACACTAACAATAGCCATGTTCATTGTTTACATTCATTTTGATATGTTTATGTTCACAATGATCATTTTTGGGGGAGTGGCTTTGGAGGGAGGCCTGAAGGGACGGACTGTCAGTGCTGCCGACTTGGCAACTTTCCAGCCCGTTCTCATTACCAGGGCGTTAAGTACTGAGGCTTTGTCACGGCCGTCTGCGTTCGATACCGCCGCACAAGGCACCCTTTAGCGCCGGTGTGAAACGCACCGGGCGTTCCATTAACTATAATGTAAACCCATACACGGCAACAGTAAACGCTTCGAGAAAGTGTGCCGGGAGTGTGGTGACATAGTTTAAAGAGCAAAAGAGACTCACACAGGGCGGGTGGAAGGGGAGGGGAGGTGGATGGGTCCAACAAACACAAGGCTTTCATCCAGGAGACCGCTGTTCATGTCACATTACAATCAGCTGTTTGTTCATGTCCCGTGTTCACAATGTTCAGTGTCATTTTCACTGTGCCAACGTAGTAGTTTTAAGCCCAACATGTAGTTCTTTACTAAACCTAACTATAGAGGTTTTGTTGCCTAGTCCTAAAGTGACGCTGAGGGTAACTGTAGTGGTTTTGATGGCAAAAAGGGGCCAAGGGGCGTGACAAATCTTGCTAGATTTAGTGACTTTTGGAGATAGTGCTGCTAGCTTCTTTCATTGGAAAAGAGTTGGCAACACTGGGCTGGGGTTTTCGGTTGGATCTTTTTTTAAATCTAGTGTAATCTTGCTAGTTTCTCAGCATTACCGACCCTACCTTTAAGCTAAATGTTCATGTCAAATTCTTTTTTTATGTTTTATGCATAAACTGACAGCATGTGAGTGAGGCTGATACGGATATCTTTGGAATGAAGTCACTAATATCGAATGTGTTGTGCCAAAGTATTTCAAAATCTTACATTTGGAAGTTGAAACAACACTGAAACCTTGACAGTGAAATTGTACTGCAGGTTTTAGAAGCTGTTGTATATATTTGTGGTCAAACACTCGATCATATCGGAGAGAGACAACATTGCTTGTGTACTGCGCGATCAATATCTGTCTGACATTAACAAAGCCATACATCGGTATCACCCTATGCAATATCATTAGTGCCCTCATCTCACTCTCCTCACCCAATCAATCCTCCTATCTCCTTCCCTGTCCTTTACTCCGAGGGAGGGGGGGAGGTGGCTAAGGAGGAGGTGGCTAAGGAGGAAGAAAAGAAAGAGAGTGATGGGGGAGGATGTGCTCAGACTAAGGAGAGTGTATCGATCCCTGCTTCATGATGGACTGAGAGGTCGCTTGTCACTCTGACAGCCAAAGACAAATGGAGCATCAGATAGGCAGCTTTGCGGGCTGTGCTGACCGGCTGGAAAGAACCAAAAAACAACAACAACAAAAACAAAAAACAGCCGAAAGGTTAAACCCGTTTCTGTGGGAGGGGGGATTCTAGCTAAGAGCAGTGCACCTCATTAAATACTCAGCGTAAGCCCTGTGGATTTCATTGATTGCTGGTGTCCAGTGATGCCTGAGCTTTATCCCACGCGGGGCGGCCTCTCCTCCCCTCTGAAAGAGGCGAAATGAGCATGAGCCTGAAGCAGGGATGATTGTTTTTTGCATCTTGAGTCTATTTCTGACTGGAGATCTTAATGTGGGCTGGCCCGGGCGGCTAAAGTGGGTCATAGGGTGAGGCAGACATGAAAGGGCTGACACAAAGTGGAGTCATCCTCGCTGGGGGGCATCTCACTGCCTCCTCCACTCGGATGTACAGCACACAAAGCCACTGCATAAAACCCCCCCCCCCCCCCCTCAGTTTGCCTCATGCAGCAGCATCGATGAGATTCTCATCTCTTGCACCTTGCTGCACACTGCGGATATTGCATTTGCAGCTTGTCCACAATCCTTGCATCCCAATAAACACACACATACACACAGACACACACACGTGTCGCTGCTGAGGTTAACCTTATACCCCCCCTACAGTCTTAACCCAAATCCTTATTCTAACCCAAAATCAAGCCCTAATCCTCTTAAAGAAGTAAGAAAAGGCAAAATGCCCTCACTTTGCATCTGTGTGTTGTTCTTTCTATCCTTCTGAGGACCTCAGAGTAATTGAAATACAACACACATATGCTCAAACGGGCTTTAGGACCCAGTGTTTCCCTCGTAATGAGGTAGTAGAGCTGAGGAAAGGCCAAAAGGAGAGAGAGAGAGAGAGCGAGAAAGAGAGGAGGTGGAGGAGGAGAGAGAGGAAGAGAGCTGTATTTGTAAAGTCAGAGAAAAGCTGAGAGTGGCAGAAGAAAGTTGACACCGTGTAAGATGCACTGCAACCGCAACGAGGATTAATGAGATACCTCCTGTCCGCGAGGAGGAGAGAGCGAGCCGAGAGAGGATGCTGTGCAGAGAGAAGCATGCTCACTGGTGCTGATGCTGCTGCTGATGTGATGCTGCTGCTGTTGCCTGGCTGCACAGGTGTAAACGGTGCATCCGCATGCATTCATCAGCACAGCTCGACGGAGGGATGCCGACAAGTTTGACACTGTGACTCACATCTCTCACTAACACGTGTAGGATCTAGACACACACACACACACACACACACATTACTTACACTCCTGCACATGCCCACGCTAAACGCAAATCAGTAGAACAGTGTGTGAGAGGCTGGTGGATGGTTAGAGCCGGATTCCCCCGTTTCTTCTCGGAGGACTCATCCCGAGGACAGGACAGGACCAGGACAGGACGGAGCACTTTAACGTGGAGGTGAGAGACAGATTTAAAGGAGCAGATACGAAGCTTTCAGCTGACTCTTTTGTTTCTTTGACATCTAAACATTTTATTGCTTTAACGTTTCATATTCAAATTTGTTTTTTGTTTTTTTTGGTTCCCTTTTCTGTGTGAGACAGCAAATCTTTATGAGTTATAAATGTGAAAGCATTGCTGTTATAAAACTGCTAGTCTGCCTGTACAATAACAATAGAGACAATAGATAACAAAAGAATGTTTTACCAGTATAAGGTTTATTATATCATTAATAATAACTTTATTGATTAGTGTAAATTCTGAAACCAAGCACACTATTTTTGCTCTTTATTATTATTATTATTATTATTATTATTATTATTAGGCTATTATTATTATTAGACTATTGTTGTTATTATTATTATAAGGCTATTGTTATTATTATTATTATTATTATTATTACGCTAAAATACTTACAGCTTCTAATTCGAACATGTTAAGCATATTAAGGAGCTGTTGTGCGTTTTAAATATTCTTTTTTTATGAATTTCTTTTTTTGAATGGCCGTCTATGGCAGAGTGCATAAAATCATCATTATCTTAAATATTATACATTCTAGGGAAGTGAAACTTGATGCACAGCTATAATTAAACATTCATTTTTTAATGGAAAAACACATCATCAATATCTCAAATCCCTAATATTTGGTACACAGGTGCTCCATGGGTAAGTACTCACCTATTGAAGCATGGTACCAATCTCTCCATCATGTTGCCACTTACCAAAAATTGCCAAAATACTTACAGCTAAGCTTCTAATTCTAACATGTTAGGCATATTTAGGAGAGTATTGCTGATATTGTGCATTTTAATCCTATAGTTAATTCAATCTTTTTTTATGAATATTTTTTGAGTGGCAGAATGCATAAAATCATCATTATCTCAAATTACGCATGCCAAAGAAATTAAACTTGGTGCCCAGATATAATGTAACATTAATTTCTAAATGGAAAAATGGTGGGTGGTCTAGGGGAGAGTACATAACATCATCAATATCTCAAATCCCTAATATTTGGTACACAGGTGCCCCATGGGAAGTACTCACCTATTGAAGCATGGTACCAATAGCTCCACCATGTTGCCACTTAGGGTAACGTTAACCCTAATTCAGCCCTGTTGGCTGATAACTATGAACTGTGATTACAAAAGATTCTTGGTACAAAAGTTCTCTATTTGGGGAAGTGCCTAATATATTGAAACGTGTTACCGATAGCGCCACCATGTGGCCAGTTGAAGCTGTTGAAGTGTAGGCTACATCTTTTTTACACATACTGACAACTAGCTTTCACTTCTAACTTGTCGAGCATATTGAATCTGTAGCAGCTTGCAGCAATCATTCAGATATTCCAGTTTGGCTTTCTTTGTCAGCAGTAATTTGTCAGAGTAGGTCTTGCATTTCTCTGTTTTGACATGAAACATGCAGGCGAATATTTGAGAGAGGTCATTTATTGTGTTTCTAATATCAGTAATCTAAATCTGTGTCTTTGCAAGTGAGACACATTTATTATTACTGTGATATTATGAAAAGTAGGATATGATATTGCCTACAGTGCAGAAGTGAGAGCTCCTCGGTTCATTATTTATCACACTGAAAATTCTCTCACAGCTTTCTTTCTGGGTATATTTATGATATACAATAAAGCAGTGGTTCCCAACCGATTTTCCTTGAAGCCCCCCACCCCCCATCCTCCCTCTTACTTGTATCTAAGAAAAGCTAAGCCCTCCCCCACAACGTCATCACCTTAAAGAAAATTATAAATCCTCAAACAAAATCCTCAATTTAATTAAAGTGATTCAGTGTATTAAATGAGTTTTTTTATTTAGTATTATGAAATCAACTTTCTTTGTTTATTTGTCAGTTTCGTCAACATAAATAAAGTGATGACTTCTTGACAGATTCGCCAAGCGAATGTAGATACATAATATGATCTTTCTTTCGGTAACAACTTAATTAATTTACTATAATAGCTAGGGATGCTAATTTAGAAAATAAATTGTAACCAATAACCGAACCTCGTTAACTGATTATTAGCTTTTTAATTAATTATTCATATTTCTTTTAACCGTTTAACCGATAGCGTTAATCGGTTAAAATGCTTAATGTCGGATAATGGTTAAACGGTTAATTATCAACATCCCTAATAATAGCGTTAGAGCCCAAATAGCATTTTTGTTATTGTGCGTTTTTTGACCGCAGTGAAAATGTTGTTTTTGAAAGGCTAAACGGCAACAAATAGATTGAATATTTCGTTAGATTTTGCCACCAAGTATCAAAAAATATCATATCGTGTTGTATACAGGGTTTAACACTTTGTGACTTACTAAATAGCAAAAAACACATCTTTTGAAATAGTTTTATATACAGACTTTTGTATAAATTATCCAGTATGTTTGTTATTATAATTTTAGTTATACATGTGCAAATCTACTTTTGACAACCTCAGAGCAGAGGGGCCAGTGATCTTTGGCACACCCCTAAGGGAGGCCCGGATCCCCGGTTGGGAGCCACTGCAAAAGAGGACACGCTGCTTCGGAGTGGAACCCCAACAGCAGCAGAGCATCCTCCTTTTTACTAACACACACAGCTCTGCTCAATCGTTCATGTTTGTATAGATATGTACTGCTGTACAAAAACAAGCCTGGTGGGCAGTAAAACAGTAGCATGCTCATGCAGTATTCCTGAAACCTCAGACAACCTAACACATCCGCATCTTCAATCTTTTTCTCAGTTAGAAAATATGAAAGTCTTTCAGCCAGAACCTGCTTTGGGAGATCACGTGTGAAATGTGTATCAGGGGATAGTATGAAAAATGTTAGTCTAAGTGCTTTCAAAGGACACGCATCCTTGATTAGGAGCAGGTCTTTTCTCCGCTGATTGTGCTCTGTGTGTGTGTGTGTGTGTGTGTGTGTAGGTCATTGTCAATTAGAGGCCAACAAACAAGCCCTCCTTCTGTGATGATGATGATGAGACCATGTAATACATCATCGCTCATGTAAAGATCTGTGAGAGGCTAATGACCTCATCCAGCTCGTTGCTGCACACACGCTTGTTTTAGTGACTTGCGAGGACATTTTTGTTGTTAACTGCTACATACCTGAATTCAATCCTTTACCTAAAATTAACCGAAGTATAATTCTAAGCTTAACCAAACCCAAGTAATCCTTAAACTTCAATGGTTTACCTTGTTTGGACTAGCGTTTTGTCTCCAGATCGTAGGTGAATTCCCACAATGTGTGCGAAAAGATTTCTGTCGTCATATCAAGAACCTTACCGTACCTTAAACCAAGTCTCCACCCTAAAATGTGATGATTGGGGAACACCCTCTCAAATTGCCACTGTGCCCCTCTCCATTTCATTGTATATAAAGATGTAATATATATTTATTGTCCATGTCCACCTGCACAACCCCTCCACACTTAATGTGGCCATGCTAGAATGACATTAAATGGACACATTTGTAGCGTTGACATTAACACACGTGATTTCATTTGAAAGCACCTGTCTCGCCTTTCGGCAGTGATGTAGTTTATATGTGATCAGAGAGTAAATGGTGATGAATGTGAGATGAGACCAGGCTGTGTCCATTCAAGTATGGTCACGTAGTTCACCTCATCCATACCTGTACATAGTCAGAGCAGGCTCAGGTCCAGGGAATGGCTCGTGTGCCACAGGCCCGTCCACACCAGGTTCTTGGCTTGGGTGTACAAAAAAAGGGTGATGATGGGGACGTGCATTGAATCCACAAAAGGAAGGAGTCCCCACAATGTGGCTGTATAAACAGATTTATGCCCCCACAACATGAGTGAAACACGCACACACACATGAAGGCACATACAGGTCATTACACTGATGTAAACACAGTCTAGAATCTAGACTGTGTTTCTGTGTTTATCTAGACTCTAGATGACATCTGCAGCCTTGGTGTTGTGCCTGTTAAACAATAATGGGCTGCTGTTAGCCACCCTTTTCATTCGTTTTTTTTTATGAATAGTTTATGGTATGAATATAATTTTCACTCAAGTCAAAAATACAGTTTGGGGGGGGACAAAACTGAATCCCTGTAAAATAATGGACACACTTCCATGTTATTTTTTTCTGGCTGTACAAAAATGTCTACTGTATGTTGTCAGCCAATAAAACGTGATTTTTTACAAGTGAGGACATATTTTTATAGTTTTGGCCATCATTTAGTTATGGCAACTCTGGACAGAGCTTTATGTGTTAAAAGTGACAACAAAATGCGTTATCTTAACTAATTTATTACTTAAACTAATTGTGCCGTTTGTTTTTCATTTTTCAATTTGTGGTTTATATAAGATGTTGAAAATCTGGATTTTTAAAAAATTAGGGCTGTCAAAGTTAACGCGATAACTTTGGTTTTAATAAAAATTGTTTTAACGCCACTAATTTCGCGTTAACTCAACTTGTGATTTTTAGGCTGTAGCGGGCTCAGTTTTAAAGCTAGAATGAAGATACTGAGGGAAAAACTGGCATGGTCATTTTCAAACTGGTCCCTTGACTTCTGACCTTAAGATATGTGAATGAAAAAGGGCTGTATGGGTACGTATGAGAGTCCCATCTACAGACATGCCCACTTTATGATAATCACATGCAGTTTGGGGCAAGACATAGTCAAGTCAGCACACTGACACACTGACAGCTGTTGTTGCCTGTTGGTCTGCAGTTTGCCATGTTGTGATTTGAGCGTATTTTCTATGCTAAATGCAGTACCTGTGAGGGTTTCTGGACAACATTTGTCATCGTTTTGTGTTGTTAATTGATTTTCAATAATAAATATATATACATTTATTTGCATGAAGCAAGCATATTTGTCCACTCCCATGTTGACAAGAGTATTAAATACTTGACATATCTCTCTTTAAGGTACATTTTGAACAGACAAAAAAATGTGCGATTCATTTGCGATTAATTGATATCGATTAACTATGGACAATCATGAAATTAATCGCAATTAAATATTTTAATCGCTTCACAGCTTTACTTAAAATCCGTCTGATTGCCTGTGTTGCAATTTTTTTACCATGCACTTTGTAAATTTGTGTCATCAGATCTTAACAATGTGTGAAACGGGTGAGTAACATGACAACAGAAATGATGGCCAAATATATCAAAATAAAGCCATAGTTAAAAAATCCAATTTGAAATATATGCAAGCAGCTTCTGTGTTGTGTAAAGTAGTGTGTTGTAAGAGTATGTTACTGGGAATGTACAAGTGTACAACAAGCATTTCAGTAACCTTATAGTTCATGGTGAAATGTTTTCACATGCACCATACAACCAGTACACATCCATATACATGTAAACCCTGGAGAACATAGCAAATTGCAGCTGTAGAACATACTGAGGCACACGTGACATATGCACACACATACGCACGCATGACTACACAAACAACTCAACGTCGTGAGACATAGCCAGTCTCTGTACAGTGTGTGCCATGATGCTCACAGATGCACATAACAGAACACTGAGTACAACATACAACACCCTCTGCAGAGATGCTGGGGCCATTTGGAACATATTGCAGATGGGTAACTTCTCATTCCTCGGGCCTCATTGCACACAAGCACCAGCTGTGCGAGCAGAGAGTGTGTGTGTGTGTGTGTGTGTGTGTGTGTATGAAGTGGGTAGTTATGTATGTGAGCATGTAGGAGGCAGGGCATGGAGGGCTTCACAGGGTTTGTTTACTGTGTGTGTCTGAAAGGGCAAAAATGATGCAAGGGACTGCATATATGTTTTTGTAGTTATGCAAAAGGGAAATTAAATGGCATTGTGTGTGCGTGTGTGTGTACGTGTGTGTGTGCGTGTGTGAGGTTAGAGCAGGGCAAACCGACTGATTAATGAGCTCACACTGTCATATACACATTCTGCACAGGGGGGGTTCAAGTAAACCCAGCGCTCGGCGCAACTGCGCTCATTTGTTATTATAGAGTAATTCTGTGGAAATTATCCATCCTTTGCAGTCTAATGTGACAGAAACACATCCTTACTGGAAGGCACGGCTACGCTGGAATTATCCCATCCAGTTATTATCAAGCCGAGCAGAGGAACAGTACCGAAATGGCAAATTAGCCCCTGCTTCATTTATTCTGCAGTGAGCACTCCACTCCATGGTGAATTTGTTTCCATAGGAACATGATGTTACTTCACGAGCTGTGCAACACGCTCTACGTCGCCGTCTGTTTTTTTCGCTTATCTTTTCTGTTCAGTTTCCTCTCTGCTCTTGTCAGTCACTCCACACACATCAAGGAAGAGAGGGGAGAAAAGGGTTTTGGAAATGCATTCAATAGGGCCTTTTAACCGCCACTTGGGGTTTTCAGATTTTTTCTTTGGCGTATCTCGAAAGCCTTCTCTGGTCTTATCAGCCTGACACCGCTGTTCTTCAAGACGTCTTTTTATTAGAGCCTACAGGCGTTTACAGCATCCAATTTCCTACAGCCACTGTGCAATTCCTTTTCTTCGAGTGTGTTCGCCGTATCTGCATCGCCTCAATCTGTATCTGCTGAAATATTACAGCAATTACTTCCAGCTCTGTGCATGAGCGTGCTCAGAGACAGTGTGTGTGTGTGTGTGTGTGTGTGTGTGTGTGTGTGTGTGTGTGTGTGTGTGTGTGTGTGTGTCAAAAAAGAGTGCAGAGTTGCTGAAAATCCATATAAGAGTCAGCAGCAACAGTTCTCTGCTTTTGTGGTGGGTTTAAAGCAGCATTTCACTTTGGTTGCACATTTCCATGTCTTAAGAACAAGCTCTCTTTTCATGTAGCGAGGGGAAATTGTACCGAGAAAGACAAGTTTTTAAGTTTTGTGCTTGCCAAAAGTATTGGCTGGATTATGAAGAAGGGAAGGAGTCAGATCAAAAGCAAAAGAAGCGGGGTAGAAGTAATGGAGGGAGCTGAGTAGATGTGTGTATATGTGTATGACAAAGCACCAGACTAAAAAAAGGAGAGAGATAGGGAGGGAGAGGAGAGGAGCTCTTGTAAAAGTGTCGGTGGTGATTTGCAGCGGCGTCCTTGCAACCTTCCCTCTACCTGACTGGATGTTTTATGAGCGTTGCGGAAGCAGAAAAAAGGAGGCAGGCTTATAATACAGCTGACAGAAGTATTTTTATGGTGGCTGGGCAGAGGTGCAGGAGGGAGGGAGGGTGGGGTGTAATAAAGCTGAGTGCATCTCTCCTGGAATGAAGCTGCGGCGATTGGGAGGGGGCAGAAGAGAGAGGGAAAACTGGTGAAGTGCTACAAATATTAGTGAGCACGAGTGCGTGCGTGCAGTATGCACCATATGTCCAGATGTGTGTGTGTGTGTTATGAGGAGAAGGCAGTTTGCTCAGAGCTGTTGCTGACGTCAGTGTGTTGAACGATCACCCAGCTTGTTCAGTATGAGAGGTACTAGCCCTCCGTAAAGGGGTGGGTGAGGAGGAGGGGGTTTGCACGGCGAAGCAGTATCAACGCGCAGAGCAGAATGCCGCCCTCAGCACCACGCCACCCAATTATTCTGTTTTTTTCCTCTGTGCTGTGCAGTGGAGCGTGCAACAACGAGTCATTGAATTGATCTCCAGCCTGTGAAGCACTCTGCCATGCAGAATGAATACTTACTGATGAGATATTGTGTGTAGTTTGTTGAGATGGCACTTTCTTATTCCACCCCCGATTGAAAAGATCCTTAACGCTCAATACAGACTTTTTTTTTCATCTGTGCTAATTTTAGATATTCAAATGCAGTCCGTCATATGTGAGTTTAACACCACTCGGTAATGTTTTAAGTCACTTATCACTTTCATGTTATGGGGCAATCAGGCACATATGTCCAACCATCCGCCGTTTTCTAAGCGGCTTATCCAGTGCAGGGTCATTGGGGGCTGGAGCCTATCCCAGCATGCATTAGGTGAGAGGCAGGGTACACCCTAGATAGGTCAATGTTGCTAGCACATATACGTTTAAACTAAGCTGTCTAAATTTAAAAACTAGGGCTGTCATCAATTCAAATATTTAATCGTGATTAACTGCAGGTTTGTCCAAATTGTCCATTGGCAAATTAATCAAATTTGTATCTGTTCAAAATGCACCTTAAAGGGAGATTTGTCAAGTATTTAATATTCTTATCAACATGGGAGTGGGAAAATATGCTGCTCTATGCAAATGTATGTATATATTTATTATTGGAAATCAATTAACAACACAAAACAATGACAGATATTGTCCAGAAACCCTCACAGGTACTGCATTTAGCATAAAAAATATGCTCAAATCATAACATGGCAAACTGCAGCCCAACAGGCAACAACAGCTTTCAGTGTGTCAGTGTGCTGACTTGACTATGACTTGCCCCAAACTGCATATGATTATCATAAAGTGGGCATGTCTGTAAAGGGGAGACTCGTGGGTACCCATAGAACCCATTTACATTCACATATCTGGAGGTCAGAGGTCAAGGGACCCCTTTGAAAATGACCATGCCAGTTTTTCCACGCATAAACTTAGCATAAGTTTGGAGCGTTATTTACCCTCCTTCTTGACAAGCTAGTGTGACATGGTTGGTACCGATGGATTCCAGAGGTTTTTTTAGTATCATATGAGGCCAGTATCTTCACTAGCCCACTACAACCTAAAAATCACAAGTTGCGTTAATGCTGTAAAGAAATTAGTGGCGTTAAAACAAATTTGCGTTATTATCGTGTTAACTTTGACAGCCCTAATAAAAACATAGCTTACATGTTTAAATGACATGTATCCACACTAAGTAATTTTTTTATAAAGAACTCCATCAACACTGAAATGCCTGAACAATATGAACACAGCTAAATCTTTTCCTTTTCTTCATCCTATTTCAGTCAGCAAAAAAAAAACTGCATTACAGCCAAACAGTGGGACAGACAGTCTGATTACTCTGCTGAGTCTCAGCTGGTTGAACCTCCTTTCTGCCTGCTCTGGCTCTCTGTAATTACCTCTTTCGTTATAGCCAAATTCACCATTTTGTTTCTCATTCCCTTTTTTCTTGTCTCTGTCGTGAACAAGTTTAAAAGAGCGACATGTTGTTTTATTCTATTGTTAGGGTGCCATGGATTGACGTTATCCTTTTAAGCTAACTTTGGCTCATTTACAGTTTTTGTCTTTGTTGATCAATGTACATTGTCCACATAAAATAAACCAAACAATGAACTTTGATTATGGCTCATAAATACGACGTGTGTGATGTCCATCACATCAATATGTTCACAAAATACACAAGTACAGCTTGATGACAACAGCTGTGCTGTGTGATCAGCTGTATCGACATTTAAAATGAGTGACAGTAGGTTTCCTATGTTCCTATGAACATGTCTGGTCCGGCTTACATCATAGTTTGACAAGGCTCTATTTTCTATGTTGACATTTTATGATTTATACACTCTGGACAAATCAAAAACTGAACTCTCACTATTTCACTATACAAATCAGCAAGTGCAGACCACTTTAAACATAAGTATATCTAGTTGGCTATTACTGACATGGTTTCTAAGCAACTAGAATGTAGAAAAAAATTAAAGGAACACTGTGTAGGATCTGGCGTATCTAGCAGTGAGGTTGAGGTTACAACCAACTGAAGACTCTCCCGTGTGCCAGGCATGCTGGAGAACTACAGTGGCCGAAGCGAAAATGTGAATGGACCTCTCCAGAGCCAGTTGTTGTAAGAGTAGCGTAGGTCATTTATTTTTTGTCATTGTGGTTATATAAATGTAATTTATGGTGCTGATAGATTGCTGCTAGATCGCCCCATTAATACAGGTCCATGCCTCCCTTTGTGTGCAGCGAGCAGGAGAGAAAACAGGTTTTGGACCGAAGTGAGAATGTTGTTTTTTAAAGGCTAAACGCCAACAAATATGGATTGCAGCAGAATATTTTGTTAGATCACATGAGTCACAAACAATCCTACGCAGCCATCACTGGAATCTAATTCTACAAATAGTATAATACTAATAATATTATAATTAATATTGATCTTTATCTGACACTGAGCACATATACCGGGTTTAAACAGAATGTGGCCTACTAAGTAGCAAAAATACATATCTTTTTAAATAGTTTTATATACAGACTTTTGTATAAATTATCCAGTAAGTGTGTTATTATGATTTTAGTTATACATGTGCAAATCTAATTTTGACGACCTCAGAGCAGAACAACAACAACAATAACAAGGGACATGCATTTTGGTCATTTTGCTAACAAGGGGGATGTCATCCCTCCTCAAATTTCCTACTGGGGTTAGGTTTAGGCATGTAGCCCAGGTAGTGTGTGTGTGTGTGTGTGTGTGTGTGTGTGTGTGTGTGTGTGTATGAGGAATAATAACTCTCTGGTCCAAACTGGAGTCTTGGTAGTTAAGCTGTAAAGTCTTAATATGTTGTGTGACCTCTCTTAACAGACCTCCTTGTACTCATCAAACTGGATAGAGAGCTGCCCGACTCCTCGTCTGTCCCGAATGAAACCCTCTTAAGGTGGACGGGGTACATTAAAAATACATGTCCCAGTGGAGCGCTGCCGCAGCAAGCAGTGGACCCGCAGCCATAAATCAACACCGGAGGACTTTGATTTCTTCATTATCGCATCCTGCAGCAACAACAGAGGAAAAGGCATGTTGGCAGGCCTGCTGACCTGCGGATGTGCACCGTAGGATTCTATTTCTGGAGCCTCATTGCTTTTACAGATTAACTGCCCTCCAATATGGCCCCAATCCGTTCATTGCGCCACTAGTTTGACTGCTGCCGGAGGTTGTGCATATTCAAGCTTCAAAACACCCCGCAGGGCGTCAGTCCAGTCATTTGAAGGCCCGTTGCCTTTGGCCTGTTTTATGAAAGCAGTGTCAGTGCAAAACAAACACACGGCTGGATGTCACGACAGACTGAAAGACATTTTGTTATTCTCCTACAATCATTTCTGTACTCACGACTCATTGCCCATTTCCATCCAGAACGGTTGACGGGAAAGATTGACATCCATAGCTTTCATGCTATTAACATGACACCGTGCTTAGATTAAGACTTCACATTTTATTGCAAGAGACATTTTCCACGAGTTCCTGAGGGCAAATCACACTGAAATCCCATTGCCCAGTGTTTTCATTAGCCTGTCAGGGGCTAATCAAGGTCCTCCATCATCAGAATTGACATTTCCATATTGTATGAGAGAGAAAGTAGCCAACATTAGCATATTCATGAACACTGACGCACTCAATCATGTGAAATGGAAGACGTGGGGCAAACCCTGAGCCATCGAGCCCTGAGACAAATAGCTTATGACATGTGAGGAAAAGAGGATTTTGAATCCCCCGACACGACCTCAGCACATCCCATAGCACACAGGAGACGGCTACCACTGGCACATTAAGGATATTTCATAAACCCGGCATGTGTTGGCCTCTGGACCAAGGCCTGTAATAAGAGAAAAATTAAAGAATAGGATTAAAGATGGATTACCAATGAAAAAAAGTAAAGCCACCAAAGCAGCTGCCTTTGCATAAACCCATCGGACACTCTTCAGGGAGACGCTCTGCAGACTGATTTGTAGATTACATTTGGTTGTTGATGTGGTGGCCTCTTGTTTGGTTGGTATTAAAAGAGAGGGATGGAGAATCTAGATGAGCTGGAGCACCCTCTTCTGGGAGAAAGCGCCAACAACAGCCGGGCATCAGGGCCGGGGCTGGGCCCCGGGAGTGGACAGGCCCCCGGCGGGATGTTCAAGGGCATCCTGGTGAAGTGTGAGGAGGACAGGGCCTACCCTCCTTTAGCGTGGAGGGGCTACTGTGGACATCCTCCCGAGCTTCAGCAGCAGCAGCTACTGGACCCTTGCTCTTTACCTCGCACAATGGAGTCCTTTTACCCGCCGGCTCCCATCTGGGGCCACGCAGACTCCCTGCTCAGCAAAGACTACCTGGAGACCACCTTTGTGGACATTCGGCCCGGCTCCACACTGGAGAGGAAGCTGCTGGCCGAGACGCAGGACTTCCACAGTGTGTCCTACAGCATGGACGATGAGGACGACCTGCTTCCCGACTCTGACGTAAGGCATCTCACGATGTTGAGACTGTTTTTTTTTTTTTTCTTGTGTATTGACAACAGAGTTTTTTGCATTTGAATTCCAAACTGCAAAATCAAGCATTCATTTAAAACAAAATTATGACGGTGTCATAGGAACGCAGTGCAACTTATTCCCTTCCTGCAGATGCTCAAGAGAATAACACTTTAAGCAGCAGTAGGCAGAATGATTTTGGCATCATTGGGCAAAAATTACATAATAACCTTTCAGCATATTGTAATTCAAGTGTTCTTAGAGAAAACTAGACCTCTGCACCTCCTCATGGCTCTGTTTTCAGGCTTTAGAAAATCTAGCCTGTGACGGGAGACCAATCACAGGTCATTTCAGAGAGAGAGCGTTCCTATTGGCTGTTCATTCAACGGAGACACCTGTCAATTACTCACAAATTCCGATCAAACGGTCAAACTAGGCAGCGCTGATAAAATATGAATTGATATTCTGTTACTGTAATGCCTATTTCTCGCATAAAATGTTTTCAGAAACATCTTATAGTGTACTGTTTAGCTGTAAAATTAGAAAGTTTGCTCCGGCTGGAGGGCGGTGCTTGGTATTTCCTCAACTGATCTCAACATGGCTGACGGGTTACAAACGTTCTAATTAAACAGCTAAACAGTACACTACAAGATGTTTCTGAAATTCTTTAATGTGAGAAATAGGCATTGCAGTAACAGAATACTGATTCCTATTTGATCAGCGCTGCCTAGTTTGACTGTTTGATCGGAGTTTGGGAGTGTTTGACAGCTCGGCTCTGATTGTTTTTTTTCCTACGCTCTGTGAAATCTTGCAGATGCCATTAGGAGCACCGGAGGACACAGAGGCACATGATTTTTTTCAGATTACCTGTCTCATGCACTACTGTCAGGATATAGTGACCATTTTACAAAAATAACTCAATCATATTTGCTCCAAACCCAGCTACTGCTGCTTTAAATAGGGATGAAACTAGCGATTCTTTTCTGGTCTATTAAGTGTCAGAAAATAGTGAAAAGGTCGCAGTATACTGTCCCAGAATCCAAGAAGACATCTTCAAATGTCTTGTTTTGTCCAACCAACAGTCCAAACCTAAAGATATTCACTTTACAATTATATAAAACAGAGAAAAGCAGCAAATCTTCACACTGGAGAAGCTGAATCGGGGAGTCGTTGCTTCATAAAGGACTGAAAAGATGATTTTTTAATTTATAGGTCAATTGACTCATCAGTTAATTGACTAATTGTTTCATAAATAATAATCATCATATCTGTTCATCTAATTTCTACCACATCCTCTTTGTTGCTTGGAGGAGTTTTGCATAAAAAGCGAGAGAGACTCATATTCTCAGTACAGATTCTGGGAACCAAAGAGGAACTTAAAATAGACATATGAGCAATGCATTTGAGGGGTAGGCAGCAATTGAATGCTTACTGTCAAAGAGCCAGATTACATAAAGCTCCTCTCCTGCTGCGGTGCAGGTAATGACACTACAGCAGCGATGGAGGATGCCAGTTCTATTTCATAGATCACTGAGCAAAGCCCACCCTGGAGTGAAATGTAAATTAGCTTTAAGACTCTTACAGTGGTCACTTGATGTTTTGGGAGTCAACGTGAGAATGTATATGCTGTAAATGTCACGTGCAAGTAGCCGCTGGTCACTTGATGTTTTGGGAGTCAACGTGAGAATGTATATGCTGTAAATGTCACGTGCAAGTAGCCGCTGGTCACTTGATGTTTTGGGAGTCAACGTGAGAATGTATATGCTGTAAATGTCACGTGCAAGTAGCCGCTGGTTGTTTAGATTACTATGTAAAGTCTCCCAGCAAGGTTGTATCAAAAGGTCCAGTTACCCACTGAGAGCTAAAAGGCTGAGGGCCGTTTTAGGATTATTACTTTGATTAAGAACACAAGCAAGTGGACAAACACACAGTAGCATCACACACCATTAAAATCAAGAGGCTGCTGCAAAGTTTAGGTTAGGAGTTTGCTCCACAAGGACAAAAAGAACAGCACACACACACACACAAAAATGTTCAAGCTCATTCTGAATGCTGGCAGTAGTGCAGTGATGCAAAGGCGCAGGCCTGTGGGAATAAAACCTTGCAGTGACCTCAAAGAGGCACAACACAACATCTCCTTCTTTCACTCCAAACGCTTAGTTCGAGGACTCAAACTGGTCCCCAAAAACTCCTTCATCACTTCATGCTGAGTGATCAGTACTATACGACGCCAGAGCAGGAGAGATAACCGTCCCGTCCAGAGTAACTTTACATATGGGCACGGTGCCTATCTGGCTTTTGGCTCAATTTGAGATGTTCCTGCTACTTGTCGCCGTCAGACCTGTTTCATGTCAACAAAAAATGCTCCAGGAAGATCACTCTTGATTAGAGCTGTTAAAGTTAATGTGAGAATCACGCGTTCGCGCAAATTCATTTGAAAGGCACTAACTTTTGTTAAGGCATTAACGCTGAAGTAGGCCAGATTGGAGAAAATATGATTAAAAAAAGTTATTTTTATAAAACGGTCGCTATATCGTGACAGTAGTACTTGAAACAGGTAACCTGAAAAAAATCATGTGCCTCTGTGTCCTCCGGTGTCCTACGGTGCTCCTGATGGCATCTGCAAGATTTCACAGACCGGAGGTAAACAACCAGTCAGAGCTGATCTGAGGTCCGCTGGCCATCTGCTGTCTATGAGAGCTGTCTGTCAATCACTCGCAAACACCGACCAAACGGTCAAACTAGGCAGCACTGATCAAATATGAATCAATATTCTGTTACTGTAATGCCTATTTCTCTCCTCAAATGTTTTCACAATCATCTTGTTGTGCACTGTTTAGCTGTAAAATGAGAAAGTTTGTGAAGTGGCAGCCATGTTGAGATCTGTTGAAGGAACGCCAAGTACAGGTCACATGACCGGAGCACAACATAGCTCTCTCTGAAATGACCTGTGATTGGCCAAAGTCTCCCGTCACCGGCTAGATGTTTTAAAGCCTGAAAACAGAGCCATGAGGAGGTGCAGAAGTCTAGTTTTCTCTCAGAACACTTGAATTACAATATGCTTTAAGGTTATTATTTATTTTTTGCCCAATGATGCCAAAAATATACTGCCTACTGCCACTTTAACGCAACTTGGGATTTTTAGCGGTAGCGGGCTCAGCTAGAGTGAAGATACAGGTATCATATTAAAACTACAAAACTTAATGAATCCGTTGGTACCAACCATGTCATACTAGGTTGTCGCAAAGGAGGATAAATAACGCTCCAAACTTACTCTAAATTTTGGCGAGGAAAAACCGACACTGACACACTGACAGCTGTTGTTGCCTGTTGGGCTGCAGTTTGCCATGTTATGATTTGAACATATTTGATGTGCTAAATGCAGTACCTGTGAGGGTTTCTGGACAATATCTGTCATTGTTTTGTGTTTTTGATTTCCAATGATAAATATATACATACATTTTCATAAAGTAAGCTGTTTGCCCACTCCCATGTTGATAAGAGTATTAAATACTACTATACAAATCTCCCTTTAAGGTACATTTTGAACAGATAAAAAATGTGTGATTAATTTGCGATTAATCGTGATTAAATATTTTAATCGGTTGACAGCTCTACTCCTGATATGTGGGAATAATTCCAGACAGGACAAATCAATCAGAGAGAACAGGCATGCAGAGTGAATGACATAAGAAAAATTGAAATAACCTTGTGAGCTAATCTTTAAAGTACTGTGTGTGTGTAATGATGTGTCCTGATTTACCCCTGCCTGATCTTCTTTAATGATTAAAAGCAGCTTTTTTTTCTTTTCTTTTTTAAGGGCGCTGGTCTGTTACAGGAGCATCTTTGGAAAATGCACAATTATTTCACGCACAAAATAAAACAAGCAGAGTAATATGACAGGGTCGGAGTCAGATTGAGTGTGCAGCTGTTTCAAAGGATGCATGAGTCACGAATCGCCTGCGGTCAGCAGAGCTAGTGCACATCCAGACTAACCCCATTCAGTCACATTATCTTACAGGCAGCAGCAAAGTTTAACGATTGTTGTGGAGGACGTGAACACAACATAACAAAAAAAATGCTTCCATAAAACAGTGACTTAGTGTTAGAGAATATTATCTTTGTATGTTTCATTTGTATATAAAGATGGACTATGCGTCTCCACTTCCTGACAGAAGTGAAGCCAAAATATCCCGGATATGGGAGCTGCCATCTTGACATTTTGACGTCATTTTGAGCCAGAGTCTGCACAGTAGTGATCGGGGGGCTAGAGCCGCGGTATCGAGGTGCCGTCCGTACAAATTGCGAGCCGAGCACGGCCGCAGCTGGTTAAAGAGAATCACATCTGTCAATCATGACGTCTCACCCCCTTTTTATAGCATCAAATAACTAATTAAAACCAAACTTATCAGAAAAATGAACACTTGAACATCAGCGTGATAAGAACTACCTAAAATGAGAGAAACCATCTTTGGGAAAAATGTATTTGACGTGTACTTTGACTTTTTAGTTTTGCCCATGTCCCATCTGCTAACATGGATGGGGCGGGACTTATGACCTATACTGCAGCCAGCCACCAGGGGGCGATCCAGATGTTTTGGCTTCACTTTTGGGGAGCTGCCATTTCATACATCTTTATATACAGTCTATGGTTTAATGCAGTTTTTAAATGAATAACACTCAACACTGTCATATACTCACTTGAATAAATGACTAAGCTTTGAGTCTAAAGGGTCAGTTCACTCAAATTACAAAAAATATGTTTCTCCCTTATCCTTAGTTTACACACAAACACACACATAGTTTTGTTTTTACTTGTTTTACCTTGATAAAAGTAAGAAAAGGAAAAACACAAATATAACTAACTATACACCATTAAAATAAAGAGCAGTGGGCTGCCACAGCGTTGAAGGGAATTTGATTTGTGGTGCTCACACTGTGAACAGTTTCCAGTGGGACTACTCTAATCAAAGAAATAGTCCCCCTGAGAACTCTTCGCAGTGTGTTATGTGGATTATCCAGAGTAATGGGGACATTGTTTTATGGAGAGATGTTGCTTTTGAATTTCTGAAATGTAATTTTCAATTGCTGGGAAATTAAATTAAAATTAATCTCCATTGCATTTGTGTGGAGACAGAAATCTCAAAGACAAACATCTCAAAACCATCTACATGAAAAGTTACCATTAGAGGTTTTCTTCTGTGATTTAACCTGAACTCAACCTAAGTGCACTCTGTTTGAATCCCAGGACTCCTCCATTGATGACTTCAGTGATACAGACAGTGAGAGCAACTTCCCTCTGATGATCCCTCAGGACTACCTGGGTCTGGCCTTCTTCTCTATGCTCTGCTGCTTCTGGCCCCTGGGCATCGCTGCCTTCTACCTTTCACAGAAGGTACACACACACACACACACACACACACACAGTCCTGGGCTGCTGACAAGATACAACCTGGCACTGTAGTTCACAGCCACGGGTGATTTCTTACCCTCCGCAGTGTGCGTAGACTAACAACAGGTCCAGTTTCTTAAGTGCTGTGCAAGTGTGGACATTATGGAAGCCAAGAGCTTTAAAGCAGCACAGAGTTCAGAGCACAGAGCTGCTGAACAATACAAACGAGGAATGCACGACGATGAGCCGTGTTTTTTATTTTTAACATTTAGATCATTTCAGAATCACTTCAGGAAAAACTTGCGTGGCCATTTTCAAAGGGGTCACTTGACCTCTGACCTCAAGATATGTGAATGTAAATGTGTTCTATGGGTACCCACGAGTCTCCCCTTTACAGACATGCCCACTTTATGATAATCACATGCAGTTTGGGGTAAGTCATAGTCAAGTCAGCACACTGACACACTGACAGCTGTTGTTGCCTGTTGGGCTGCAGTTTGCCATGTCATGATTTGAACATATTTTATGTGCTAAATGCAGTACCTGTGAGGGTTTCTGGACAATACTTGTGTTAATTGATTTACAATAATAAATATATACATACATTTGTATAAAGCAAGCGTATTTGCCCACTCCCATGTTGATAAGAGTATTAAACACATGACAAATCTCTCTTTAAGGTACATTTTGAACAGAAAAAAAATGTGCGATTAATTTGCGATTAATCGCGATTAACTACGGACAATCATGTTATTAATCGCAATTAAATATTTGAATCGGTTGACAGCCCTACTTAAAACATCTTCACAAAACATGATCTGTTTAATTTGTCATTCATATTTATATAACAGGTCGTTAGTCAGTTACCTTTACTTCATTTAAAGAAGGCCCATCTTTTTCATACAACTTTTTGTTCTTATTGATTTTATAAATTACCTTTTCCATAATATATATGTCCTTTACTATATGTAGATATTTATGCAGAAACTTCATTTAAGATGTGAAAAATAACACAATTCATTGTCTACATTTGCATGACATAAACATATGCCTATATCAGTGTCTTGACTCCTAAAAACAACTGGATGTTCACAACCTCCCCATCACAGGTACACCCAGAGTCGTGAGCAGCAGCTCCAACAAAGAATGTTGTTTCTTTGTTGTTGACGGGCTGTACGTTTAACCAGAATCTAAAAGGAAACAATCAGAGCAAATATAAAAGAGAAGCAAGTTTGTGTAGACAATTTCTTTTTTAAATATTTAATAATTGATTTAACGACACCCCAAAATGATAACTTGAGCCCACTGATCTATACATGATGAAAAAACAATTATATAAATACATAAGAACAGTGTATTACTTGTCACACCTGATAATCCCTGTCATATAATATTAATATTCTTAATGCCAGCTCATATACTGTATTTTCTTTCCTTTAGCTCCAGCTGTCACTCTAAGTGTTAATGTTATAGCTGAGCTGATCAGTCTCTTCTAAGACAAAGCTGGTGGAAATATGGAGAAGGGTGAAGGAAAAAGGGGACAACATCGACGCGCAAACTATCTCATCAGTCACTATTACCAGTGACAGTGTGGAAAAGCCCCTAACATCTCTATCTCCAGTCGCCAGAGGCCCCTTAGTTTATACAGGCGTCCTTCCAGCAGTGCAGGGGGAAAAAATCCCATTAACGTTTTTGCAAAGCACACTGGCAGCAAGCTGCAAAGGCCTTTTGATCAGATCAATGGCCTTCGTTAAGGTTTAATTAGAGTCATAACAAGAAGCCCCAAGGTGATAGATTTCCAATATTGTTGAGTGCTACCTAAAACAGAGGTCGGAGTCAAAGACGAGGACGGGAGGGGGGACGGGGAGGAAGGAGGAGAGAGTGATGAATGAGGCACAAACGCCGGGTGTGATTCAGAGATGGAACATAATATGGGTTTAGCGTGTGATTGGAATGAGTGGAAGAGGAAAGTGGAGGCCAGGGAGAACATTGACTAATGATGACGAATGCCCTTCTCTCCTCTCTTCCCCCCCCCCCCGCCCCTCTAATCCTTATCTCACTGTCCTCTGTCCTCCAGACCAACAAGGCATCGGCTGAGGGGGATTTCCAGGGGGCCAACGCAGCGTCTCGCCAGGCTCTGTGGCTCTCAGTGCTCTCCATTGTGTTTGGAATCATTACGTACATCTGTGCCATCGCCGCGTTGATTTCCTACCTGTCTGGAAAACCGCCATAATAGCAACTCTTGCACACACAAAGTAACAGACCTCTCACACATTTTCATGAATATCAACACAACCTATCACCTGTAAATGTTGAATAATCACAGTCTTTGTCTGTCGAGCTCTATCTGCGGTCATGTTTTATCTACACCAAGGAGAGCTGGTGTATAGATTATAATCACTTTTTACTGGATTAGGACATGATTCAATTCTCGCGCATGAAGAAAAATCATTGAAAAATAAGTCATACAATATCACTCCATGTGGAAGATTCATGTAAATGTGATTTTTTTTGTCACCCAAGGACTTAAAGGTAGGGTCGGTAATCTTTAGAAACCAGTAAGAGTGCTTTCAATTTAAACAAATAATCCAACCAAAACACCCAGCGCAGTGTTGACAATTATTTTCCAATGAAGGTAGCTAGCAGCATTAGCTCCAAAAGTCGCCGAGTCGGCAACACTGACAATCCGTCCCTTCAGGCCTCCCTCCAAAGCCACTCCCCTAAAATTATCATTATGAACTTAAACAATGAACATGGCTATACATCAGACCGGCAATACGTCATCCAGAGTAGGCGCTCATGACCACGCTTCTTCAAACTTCTACTTTAGACAAATCGGTAACAGTAATAACACTATGCTGAAGAGTTGCTGTGTAGTTGGTTGCACCGACAATAAATCCAAAAACGCTGATCTCCGATTTGTTCCCCTGCCGTGTCCTAAAAAAGATAAGATAGAGGGGCTCCGAGCTATAGACCAGACCAGCCTTGCGTCATTGCCGAGGCTGCGCTCCCTTTAGGGGGAAAGAAAATCGATGTCACAGGAGAGAAAATGAAAAATGACAAAAAGCTGTTGTGTAGCGGGTTAACAGAGACTTTCACACTGAGATTTGAGGCTCATACGATACGTTAATATGCACTGTCAGTGTGGTAGATCGCTGAATGATGCTGCTGGCAGTGACTAGCATGGCTAGCTGAGGCTGCTGCAGTAATACAGTCACACATTAACATTATAGCAGCATCAGACTGTCGTCTCCAACTAAATCTCAGCCTAGAGATCAAACAGTTTGCTATTAACATGTTGGTTATTTACAGACAACACTTAGCCTAACGGGATTCAATCAAATATGTAGAGATGTCTGGATAAGCAATATCTGGCCACAGTGTTGGACGGGGGAAGACTGAAGGGACATGGTGGCGATCAAATTTTATTTATTAAGGTATCGCAAACGCTCAGGTTCAGGCAAGGTCGCAAAATAATTATTAGACATGTGTATAAAACAAATGTTTGTATATAAAGAGATGGATGCATACAAACTTGTCAAAATCACATTCCAAACATAATGTCAAATTGCATTGATGTCTATGGGATCTTCCGGTTTCTATCCTCCAAAAGGGTGTGCAGCCTCGACTTTTTGCCAAGTACTCGTATGTGCCAGTCTGATGTATTATTAGTACTCACAGCTGTCAAGCTAGCAGCTTGTGGAAGACGCGCAATGAGTGCACAGGCAGAGTGCGCGCAGGCAGGTAGCCCATCCAATCATTGCATTCAGGCCAAATTAAATGACTGGACGGGCTTATTACAGTCCTGCAACAGCCACAGATACCAGATTTCTTTCTTTCTTTTTTGTCAGAGCGTTTGATTTATTGATTGCTGTCGGGATTTGA
The DNA here is from genome assembly GCF_043250625.1 of Sebastes fasciatus. Classification (NCBI taxonomy): domain Eukaryota; kingdom Metazoa; phylum Chordata; class Actinopteri; order Perciformes; family Sebastidae; genus Sebastes; species Sebastes fasciatus. The sequence goes on from NC_133801.1 coordinate 30,566,040, forward strand.
ACATTACCAACCCTACCTTTAAGTTACCTACATATCCTTTAAATCTGTGCTGTAGTCGTCATTACGTTAAACATTACTGAAAACAACAAACTGTGACAACAAATGCAGATGTTATCACAGTAACACTGTAGATATCACTGTTACACTAACAAAGGGCGACTAATGAGAAGCAGAGAGAGAAGTGAGGGGACATGTGGCCTCGTCTGCCTGGGAGGAGCCGAGCGGAGGGCAGTACGCGGCGATGGAGGCTGCAGATTTATGAGAAGGTCGCAGCAAGGACGTGGCAGCAGCTAAATCCTGATGGACCTCGCTGCGGGAGCGCCTGAGCCGGCGCTGTCGCTTGTGGGGTGAAAGCTTTTTAGAGCCCCGGAGCTTTTGTTTGTTTTTTTAACGTGAGGGGGCCAGAAGCAATATTCTTTCAGAGAACCCAGAATATGTTGCTACTCCTCTGGCCGGAGCGAGGGACCCACAGGGAAACACTGCACATGCACATCCTGATTTCACATTCAGCATCACTCATTGTTCACCTGCAGAAAGGACTGATTCTGCTTCAAGTATCTTTATGTTGAAATACACAAAAAAAACGACATGATTAATACATATAGTGCCATTATATAAGAAATTAAATATAAACGAGGAGTTCAGGAGTTTTTGAATGAAATGCAAAGTCGTGATGTGGAACATTGGCTCTAGATATAGAAATAAAGGAGCGGCTTCTGTATACAGTGCTAGGAAATGATGACATAGACAGAGGGCGCAGACCTGCGAGGAAAAGTGCCAAAAATATGGAAGAAACTGTAAGGATGATCCTTTTATGAGCTGTTCCATTAATAGAAGCAACCAGGCTGCTACCCCACGCTCTCCAAATATAGATTCTGCTAGTTCATCCTCCAAAAAAGACAACTGAAATCCTTCAGGAACTTTGCTTCTTGCAGTATGACAAACTTGAAAATGAAGTTGTCTACTTAACCTTATGTAAGCGAACACAGTAACACTTTGTGCAGATGAGCAAAGGGGTGGAAAATTTTTTTTTTGCAAAAAGTCTCAGCGCTCAGCCGTGTGATGCATGAGTCAGTAAAATCTCCATTTCGGTCACAGCAGAAACCTGCACGGCCAATTCGTAGTTTGCCATGTACAAGTCTGCTCCGAGCTTCGATCGCTTCCTTCATTTGGTCCTGAATTATTGCAAAAAAAACAGCTTTGATAAAAGACAAAAAACTCCGGCCATATTGGTTTGAGCTTAAATGTGCCATTAACAAAGCAGTGAACAAGGGAACTCAAAGTAAATATTTTAAAAAATGACTGTAAGGTAAAAGTTTTCTATTTAGATGTATAGTTTTTATAGAGTCCCCTGCTGAACTGCAAAGACTTTTGTTTTCTGCAAACCCAGTGTTGTATCAAGACTGAGCTGATAATATATTATGGTCACCTTAAGTGGTATATGTAGACACACCTGTGATATCTCAGTGTCTAACCCTCATCAGCTATCACTGTCGATGTGCTGCACTGACTGAGTCCACACAGTGTTGTACAGTTCTGACAATCCTGAACCGTCCTGTCTCCACTTGACACGTGTGTCAATGAAAAAAAAATGACCCTCTGTTGTTACAGCTGAGTTACCACAATTAGTGATTTATATGTGAGCGTTCAATGTGGATTGCCTCGACTGATGGCGCTGTCACGAGACGGGCTCCAGTCAGATTTGTCTCACTTTGTATCACTTGTATAAATCGTCAATAAAGGTCAAAGGTTGTGACAAATGAGATTTATTAGTACAAGAGATATTCAGTTCACATTCTTGTATTACATGTAAATATTAAAATTGAAAGAAAAATCAATGAATCCCAATAAATGCACTTGTTTGACATTCATCTTTGCTCTTTTTGTTTTGCACCCTGACTTAAATTAAAGCTGGAGTAGGCAGATTGGAGCAACTATGATAAAACAAAAGTTATTTTTATGAACAGTCACTCTATCTTGACAGTAGTGCATGAGACAAGTAATCTGGAAAAAAATCATGTGCCTCTGTGTCCTCCGATGATCCTAATGGCAAATGCAAGATTTCACAGACCGGAGGAAAACAACCAATCAGAGCCGAGCTGGAGCCTTGCCGTCTGTGAGCAGCTGTCAATCACTCGCGAACTCCGATCAATTGGTCAAACTAGGCAGCGCTGATCAAATATGAATCAATATTGTGTTACTAGTTTGACCGTATCATAGGAGTTTGCGAGTGATTGACAACTGCCTCCGTTGAATGAACAGCCAATAGGAACGCTCCCTCTGGCCAAAGTCTCCCGTCATGGGCTAGATTTTCTAAAGCCTGAAAACAGAGTCAAGAGGAGGTGCAGAAGTCTAGTTTTCTCTCAGAACACTTGAATTACAATATGCTGAAAGGTTACTATGGAATATTTTATTACAACCTCAGTATTTGTATTCAGGGTTTAAAAAAAGACTAGAAAAAAGAGAGGTTCTGCTTCATCAGAGGGTTTTGGAGTATCGCCGCCTGACAGAGTCTCTGTAGAACTGGAAGATCTTCTCTGATGCTTTCTGACTGACTGCTATACACTGCTGCAGCTGTAGAAGAAAAACAAATATGAAATGTCTGCGATATCACCAGAGGCAGAGTCTGATTATCTCATTATCATCAGATCACTGACGGCGCGTGCACAATAATGAAAAAACACAGAATTACTTTATGTCCAACAAATCTGGAAATCACACTTTATTCATGATCCAAAACCTACGTTTGACAGTGTTGCACATTTGCTCATTTATTTACTGACCTCATGAACTGAAAATGATCCTTTGGTGGATGACATCATTACTCTGCGTTCCGTACCGTCGATAGCAAAGGTCATCACAGCACGACTTTCCTGGTGAGAGTGGAAACAGACGAGAACAAATTAAAGCAGCAGTGGGTAGAAATGGAGAAATATGATAAAAAAAAGTTATTTTTATAAAACGGTCACTATATCCCGACAGTAGTACATGAGACAGGTAATCTGAAATTTTTGCCCAATGATGCCAAAATATTCTGCCTACTGCAGCTTTAACTAATTCAGCAAGTACTATAACAGTGCCAACTGTGCTGAGAGGACATGCAAATGTTCTGGGGATGCCATCCAAAGACATTTCCACAAGTGACATATTCAGTTACATATCATCAATCCCTCATGTTCACTGTATTCGCATCCGATTCAACTGTTATCAGGCCATTAAATGTGCTTTATCGGTCTCTACAAGCACCATAGATGTGTCTTTTGACATTAAGCTAACCGTATGTTATTGGGAATGTACAAGTGTATACAACAAGCATTTCATATATTTATATTCCATTTCTTCTAATAGATCCCCCGAAATGCTACACATGATCAGTTTTTTAAAAAGTTTCAAAGGAAGATTTTTCTATAAATCCAGGGCCTTTAATGTCCTTTTTTATTCCTGTACAATAGAATTGATCATGTTACTGATATGTATCAATAGAATTTACTCAATTCTCCTCATGCCCTTCATCCCAGGAGAAAATTGGTTCCTCTCAGCTGATCTATTCACAATTGGATTTATTTTGTCACCCGGGGACTTTTAAGGAATTTAATAAACAAAGTGCTTTGCGGTGTTTTTGTTTTCACACGCATGAGCCTCAGATTTACCTTTTCCTGAGCCGCGGTGGGGTCTGTGATGATTTGACCGTCTGAGTCGATGGCACAGGTCACTCCACAGAAAAGGCAACTCATCGGCAGGCCTGCGTCCATAAGAGCCATACAGGCAGCATTCAAAAAGCAGGACAAGAGCTGTGGGACAGGTAAGGAAGAACACTCACCAGGAAACAACTTTAAGCCACCATTTCAATTTACAGCGCAGAGATTTACTGAAGGATACTGAACCGTCGTCGTGTATCAGCTGAAGAATGAGAGTTAGGGAGGAGCGAGGGTGAAGTGTCAAGAGCAGAGATGCCTCACAGGTTTCTCGCACACATTGCTCTTGTGATCGCTCCCTCACACCTAGAAAATAAAGAAATGTTGGGATGCATACTTGATTCAGAGTGGAAACAAACTGGCTCACTTACTCCACCTTGTGGTGTGTTGTGGTATGGCAGCTTTTGCAAAGTAGAAGTGGACAAGGCAGTAAAATTAAGGCCCAATCTCAATGTCCTCATCCTAAAGCATTATAAGCCCTGAAACCTCAGGGACTTGACTGACGTCACCTGGTAAATGGTTGAGTGTGAGAGGCTGCAAAGGCTTAAAAATGGTATAAATACGAATGGGACAAAACTTTGATATGACACATCATGTAACCTTGACGACACCAATTGTGGGTTTTTCTTTTACGTTTTTTTACTGCCTATTTGAACTTCTTCCAGGCTCTTGCATTACGAGATTAGAGGTAACTGTCAAATTATCCTTTACTTGTTTTTGACAAACTTCATTAAGCAAAATTAAAAGAAATGGTTGATGAATAAACCAGGTGTGTAATATAGTCTAATGCTTACATTCCTCTGATTTCATGTGGTTTTTTGTTTATGTACCATCTTAAATCCTTATTGTTAATATTTCTGAATAAATTGAAATATGCCTGGCCGAACACCCATGTGCCGTCCTCTCTTTGTTCGCCTTTTTTTTTTTAATGCCTCCGGTAACCGTGGTAACCCTGTGTTTAATGTCACAGCGCGATGAATTGTGGGTAATTCCCTCAGGCAAATTCTGCAGAAATGCAGACTTACGGAAAGTGTTCCTAAAGGGCTCAAAATGTCTGCGAGAGAGCCCTCAAAGACTTGACGATTTGACAGTGGGACAGCCCTAAACCCTCACAGATTTTGCGGAAACGCGACTCAAAGTCTGTGGGTCTGTGAGTGTGGACATTGGGATTGGTCCTAACAGTTACTAGCCTCCTAAGGCCCCTTAAATTCCTTAATTTCCCTTAAAGAAGCTTATAGAAACATTTCTTTTCTAAACTGCATAACAATTTTTCCAGGTATATTACATATGTCCTAATTTCAGCAGTGCATTGTAACTAATGTAATACTATACTATACTGTGTGAAATATTCAAACTCACAAAGCCATAAATGTGCTAGAGAGTTAAAGGAGAAATTATCACCCATAAAAGAAGAGTTACACTGCCCACACTGCTTTAGAACAACATTCAGGAACTGCATTAGACTCCCAATGAAGGAGATAATCACTTACTTGGCAGTCCCACTTTGGGCTGTATCACCACCTCCAGCGTTGCCCGGTCATAGATTTCCTTACTGACTTTGACCTCAGCTGGTCCGTACACTCCGGCCATCACACTTGTGTCTCCTTCAAATGAGAACAAAAGACAGAGTTATTCAACTGAAAAGACATTATTGATCCAGGTGGGGGAAATGATGTTTTGCCCCGAGTGCAAATAAAAAACAACAGCATACAGGCAATAACAAATAAAGAGGAAGTCTAGAAGGGAGAAAAGATGTGATCATTGAAGCGTCCACTGCTGATGAACCATCTCAGATGGTGGTGAGTGCAGAAAAAAAACAATAAGAGGAGTAACATCAAATCATTTAAAACAGAAAGAGACAAAGGCCAACTGGTGCGTACGCTGTACAGATGTGATATTTAGGAACAACGTTCAAAGAAATTCACTTTTTTTGTGCACTGAAAAGGCAACTAGAATGGACAATTATACAACAGTGATGTTGATAATATTGTGATAGACTGACAGGATATCATCTACAATAGAATATAACCTACAGACACAACATATCACAATCTATTCAATATTTAAGCCAACAAAATGTAACCAAAAGAGTTGCTGCTGCTTACTGTTTATTGTATTTGAACACAGCATTCACATTTAAACATGGGTTATACACTTAGTACCAACAAGATTTAATACTTTCTGAGTAACGTAGCATGATGAATGATGAGCAGTGGTGGAATGTATCTAAGTAGGTGTACAGTTACTCAGGTACAGTGCTTAAGTACAGTTTTGGGGTACTTGTACTTTACTTGAGTATTTCCATGTTATGCTACTTTATACTTCTACGCCACTACATTTTAGAGGCAAACATTGTACTTTTTACTGCACTGCTTTTATTTGATGAACTTTAGTTACTTTGCAGATTTAGATTATTAATACAAAATAGAAAATCAACTAATAATTTATGATTTATTATTATTATTTATTTTTTGTTTTGCACAATTTAAGACTATACAACATAACAAAAAAATAAATGAATAATATAAAGTGCAGGAAGAGGCAAAAAACAACAACACTGGGCTTATCTGAAGCCTCTAGAAACAAGATTAATATAAATAAATAATATGACTACATAATAGTGATAAACAATTAGGACAAGATATATATAATAACAACAATAACAATACAGTAAATATATCAAAAAAGATAAGTGTGTGTGTGTGTGTGTGTGTATGGTTAGTGTTTGTGAGGAGGATATTGATTTAAATATCTATAATGACTTCTGGGCAATCGTAACCATAACAACATTATAGGTTAAGATCCCCAGCAATATATAAAGTAATTGATATTAGCTCCACCTTTACCAGCTGCAACATTAAAGTGTTGAACACATTAATGCATCAATAATTATAATCCAGTGATATCACATATGACTCTGAGATGGACCGTTCTGCTTAATGAGTACTTTCACTTTTGGTACTTTAAGTTTATTTTGATGCTGATACTTTTACTTAGTAATAGTCTGAATGCAAGACTTTAACTTGTGACAGAGTAACGTTATGTCTTCACTGTGGTATCACTACTTCTGCTGCTTCCACCGCTGACGGTGAGTCCCAGGCTGCTGTATCTGGCTGAGCTTAAGACACATTTACAGTCAACAGGAGTCGTGTTTCTCTGGTCGGTACCTTGAATGAAGGACGCTGAACCATCAGGTCGAGACAGTAAACTCTGCTCGCAGCCAAACTCTCTGAGAGTCACATCTGAAGAGCCGCACACCTCCATCACGCTGCTACCAGACAAGCACCACGGTGGAGGAGTAGCGTGTCGCGGGGGAGTGACGTAATCTGTTTTGCCATTCGGGGCCCTTACTGATGACGTAAAGGGTCATACTTTTTTTTTTTCTTCATACTTTATTTCTAAAGTACAATACAGTAGTTACAACATGTTCATGTTTTTCATCACAAAAAAAATTAGCTAATATATTTCACAGTATAAAAATAATATAAAATGAATTATACAACAAATAAATGTAAGAAAGGGGAAAAGATTAACAAAAACAAAAAAAAACAATCAGGGTCTGTTAAACAATTGGAATACATTTAAATAATATAATTTCAATAAATAATAAATATGTCTAAACAATCTAATTTTTTTCTTTAGAATTTTTGAGTATTACGTTTTCAATCATAGTCAAATATGTTTTAAAATCAGTATTTTTAAAAGTATAAAAGGAGGATAGTCTTGTAAGCCACATCATTTTATGGATATAATATTTTGCTAAGGTATTAATCAAATTAATTATGTAAATTGTATCTGTCGAAAAACTGGGATTGTTAAAAGTGAGTATTATCTCAATCTTTGTTAGTATGATATCTTTTTCAAAATGTTTTGAGAAGAAAATAAGTATAAAGGGTAATACCTAAATTTATTAGTGGGTATAAGTCAAGTATGTTGTATCATTGCTCCCACTGGCTCCCACTTTAGCTAGTTACTTTTCAGATTACAGTTTTTCATAGTAAATGATGATTTTATAGAACATGATGCATTACTTCAGATTAAAATATACAACAGTATATAAAGGCGTTAAAATAAAAAACAACAACAACAACCGTAAACGTCTACAGCAGTAAGGATGGGAACATATACAGTATATGTCTATGGATGGGGATATTTCTTCCTCCACTGGGTGTGTGCCTGACAGGCTGTACTCAGGGCTGTGCCTGACAGGCTGTACTGGGGGCTCTAAACCCGCAGTGCAACTGCAGCAGTCTGCAGCTCTCTGGAGCCAAGATGGCGGGTGTGTGCGGGGCGTGTGGTGAGACGGAGGAGGAGCGGGATCTTTCTGGGAGTGTTGAAGGGTGAGAGGAGTTTTTAGGAGACATTTAGTCTCAATGTCCACTCAGCACGTGTTTTCTCGTGTGGTTATATGTTGTGCTCATAAACTGTGGAGCTACTTATAAAAGACAAACTGTCAACAAACCTTCAGCTAACGTGAGCTAACTAACTCAGCCTGTCAGAGACAACTTAGTAAACTGCACTCAGTGTGAGTTCACTCTAAATAACACTTTGTGTCGCTTTCTACAAAACATCAGTAGCTTTTCCACAACGTGTAGAGTATAATTAGTATGTATGTTGTATGTGTGTAAGAAGTCTGTCTGTGTATATGCATGTTGTGATTTGGGTGAACTGACCCTTTAAAACTCATTAAGTTCTATGTGGAGTCTACAGGTTTATTTTCTATTCATATGATCCTGTCGTGACAAAGTTTTGATATTAAAATACAATGTTTTACTGTTATCTTACTTAAATGAAGTACAAGTTAGTCTGACTAAATTCAGACATATTGTGATACCTTAAAGGTCCCATGTTGTGCTCATCTTCAGGTTCATACTTTATATTTTGTGTTTCAACTAGAACATTTTTACATGCTTTAATTTTTTTTTAAAAACTTTATTTTCCTCATACTGTCTGCCTTAATATACCTGTATTTATCGTCTGTCTGAAACGCTCCGTTTTAGTGCATTTCAATGGAATTGCAACAGAATTGTGTTGCTAGGCAACAGCTTGGGTCCATGTGTACTTCCTGTCAGCTGATGACATTCACATACACTGAAACAGGAAATAAGCTGGGACACATTTCAAATGTTTACGTTTAAAACTGTGTAATGGTCTAAATATTGTAGATTTGTGACATCACAAATGGACAGAAATCCTAACGGCTTGTTTCAAACGCACAATTTATGAATACGGGCTGCGTGTATTTCTCCGTATATTGAGCGTTTTGATAGTTTAACAGTATTTATAAAGCACTTAAACCTACTTTATAATATAAAAGCCATGAGAATGTCACTTTTTACAATATGGGACCTTTAAATAACAGTTATATGAGAACATACCATGTTATCTTTTAGGCTAAACCTAAAATTCTTTGCTAAGCCACTAAACCAGCTTTTTTTGTGTGTTTCCATTAAGTTTTAACATAACTAGTAGTGATGCACACAGGCTCATGTAAGAAATCCATACAGGAAGTAAAAGAAAACTAACCAATCAGCAGCAACAAAGGTCCAGAAATTAGCACAATATCAATAATAGAGGACACATAATAACAATACAGCATATTACACCACTACCAGAGAGATTTCAACTCAATTTCCAGGACGACATCATCAAAACCTTACATAACATTACAGAGTCAAGATACAAGGAAAGATGAAATATCCACCACCATACCCCAAATTAACCAAAACCTTAATCCGATTCCAGCACAACAGAACAAGCCAACCACCGAGTTAACCAGTCCAGCTACCCCAAATGTAGTTTCTGAATTGTCTGATGTAAACTAGGGTAATACCTTTACTGCGTAAATCAAATTCAGTGTTTTTACGTAACGTTTTTGTTGTGACAATATTGAATTTTCCCACTTTTGTCTCCAGGAAATTGCATGTCACAGTCCGCAGGCGATCAGATGGCCGTATGCGGGTGGAGTTGTGCAAAGAGTGCAAGCTTTACCACTGTCCCTTCTGCCAGCCGTCCGTCTACAAGCCAAAAGGAGACTATGCAAGTGTTTGGACACATGTAGAAATCCACAGAATGAGGGCCTTGCAACATGGAGGTCAGAATATAAGCTGCTACCTGAGCCTGGAATATATACAGAAAGTGTATCCTGTGTCATTATATCCACTTTCATGAATTTTGTTTTTCCTTTGCAGAGTTTAATATTCACGTGTGCCAATTGCAGTGCAGAGGAGAAAGACATTTTCACTGTCCATACTGTTCAAAGACGATTATAACCCGGAAACAGTTTGAAAGTCATATGGACAAATGTGCGGGGACACAAAGCTCAACAGCAGCTACCACAGCCGGCAAGTCCGCCTTCCTCCTGCTCAAAATCACGCCCCCTTTTCAGCAAATTATCAAGATGGGACAGTCCCCTGCTCCACTCAAGCCCCCTGCTCAGCCAGAATCCACAGCAGACCCCCCTGTTGAACCAAAGTTCACATCAAGCCAATCCCCTGCTCTACCCGAGTCCTCTGCTCAGCCAAAATCCACAGCAGAACCCAAATGCACATCAAGCCAGTGTCCTGCTTCACCTGACAGCCTTGTTGAACCCACAACTACAGCTGACCAGCCTGCTGCTTCGCCTGACCCGCCTGTCCCCGTGGACCACCCCTCTACCTTAACAGACAAACCTGTTCAGCAAACTTCAGTAGTGAGAAAAGTAAAATGCCCAATGTGCAACCTGTGCTTGAATAAAAAAAATCTAAGAAAACATAAACTCAGGAGACACTTCTGTCAATCAATGTCAGAGAAGGACATAACGACCAAAGACCATCTCAGAAGTCAGTGTATTGACTCTGATAACGGCATGTACGCTGTAGCAAAGTCTTACAAGGCCACTGCCGTACCAGTTCATGTCATTAAAGAAAGATCAGGCAGCGCAAACAAATTGGTGTGCGAAGAAGATCGGTGCGAGGCTATTTCAGATTTTCGAAGGAGGAGTGGCTTGCCTGCTAGCCAGTGTCCTCATCAACGGTCTGTTGATTTTTGTTTTACTCGTGCAAGAAGAGAAGACTTGAAACCCAGTGTGCTGGAGGAACTGGTTTCCAGTAAATGGATTGGAAAGGACATGGGGGCCAGGTGCCTCAACCATCGTGAGCAAGCGACTCAAAACAGAGCCCCACTTGTTACTCTTGTGGATCTCGGCGGAAGTCATTGCCTATATTTGTCCGTGTTCGAGCCCAAACTGTCACCGCACAGCAAATTGGGAAGATTATTCGTGACATATACCGTAAGGAGTAGGTTATGGCATTGTAGCTGTTGTCGGGGGAGAATTTCCTGCTTGCACAAATGCATAGCCAAATGGTATCTCTTCCAAACCAACAAAGAGTTATTCATCTCAGATGCCAAGCGAGACACACCGCTAAGCATTTCTGAATTTATGGAAGACTCATCTGCAGAAACCCCCACAGAAAATTCAGCTGGAACTGTGTATCCACCAAGAGAAGAAGGACTGAAACAGATGGCTAAGTACATTTACAACCAAAAAAAATTGCCCTCCACATTTCCAGAAAACATCACCCAGTGTGAAATGCACTTTCCAACACATTTGGTTCCAGCTCAAACTGTCTGCCAAGAGTGCCCAGGTCATGTGTCCTTAACGGGTCCAGCGCTGATCACCGACCAAGCGAGAGTCATCACTTTAACAGGAGTGATTGAAGGTTTGTCTACAAACACGCACATATTAAACTATACTCTTCTTCTTGTTTTGGCAGTCCCTTTAAGACAGCTTTTTATGTCTTCCAGATAATTCCACATTTTTCAAAAAGTGTCCAGGTTGTGACATGGTGTACCGTTACCAGGAGTGGAGTGAGGGTCTTCACAATTACAATGACCACATAATCCTGAGTCTGCAACTGTGCATGCTTATGCAAAACTCTATCAAGGTACTCTTGTGTTTCATGAAAGAAAGTCAAAATGCTCTGTGGTTTTGGGATTTACATTTTAAAATGTTCTCAGTGAGATTATTAACTGAAAATGTTCATTTATGTCTGCTTTCTTTCTTTTTTCTTTTTTTTTTTAGAGTCACACTGCCGTCGGTGGAGTGGTGGAGGTGCTGGAACGGACAGTAGGCATCAAGTCTCCATGCGCCATGGAGGTGCTTCAGGCATACCTCCACTTTGAAGCTCTTACAAGTCACCCCTGTCAGTCTGCGGTCATGATGGATCTTTATCAAAAGGAGGTTTTCAACATGGCGGGTGAGTATTTCTTGGTAACTCTGTGGGTTCTGGGAATTAAATATTTAAAATAGGGCTGTCAGTTGACTTAAGTTACTCATTCGCATGATTGTCCATAGTTAATCGTGATTAATCGAAATGAATCGCACATTTTTAATCTGTTCAAAATGTACCTTTAAAAGGAGATATGTCAAGTATTTAATACTCTTATCAACATGGGAGTAGAGGGCTGCACGTTGGTGGAGTGGTTAGCCCTGTCGCCCTTCTGAGTGGGTTGTTAGCATGGGTTTTCTCCAGGTTCTCCGGATTCCTCCCACTGTCCAAAGACATATAGGTTAGGTCAATTGTCGACTTTAAATTGGCTGGTTGGTACCAATGTATTCTTTAGGTTTTTCTAGTTTCATATGATACCAGTATCTTCACTCTAGCTTTAAAACTGAGCCCGGTACAACCTGAAAATTGCAAGTTGCGTTAATGCATTAAAGAAATTAGTGGCGTTAAAATGAATTTGCGTTTAACGCATTATTATCGCGTTAACTTTGACAGTCAATGAAAAGTAAATGTATTGTTATTTAAACAGCTTTAAAGCTCTTCTTCCTGTCAGCTACAAGAGGGTTACATTTCAATGCTCTGATATAATATCATAGTATTTTTTTCTCCTTCTTTTACATAATCATCATATGAGTGAACAGCAGAATTAGTGTTTGATCTCACACAATCTTTTTTGTAGGGATTGATATTGAGGGCCTGCCTGAATCCTTCATTGGAGAAGTCAACACAGAGGAATTCTGGGATTCAGCGTGCATGGAGATCATAACAAGCAGCCTGGTTGTTCGTAAGTGTAATTTGGAGACTTGTAAATCTAGTTCACATTTTTACAGTTTACAAATCATACCTTTATTTTTAATGTCAGCCTTTCAATGTTAATATTACCTTTAGCGCTACTTTCAAGCTCTGAAACCATGGTTATCTAGCTAAATGTGTTAAACTCTGCCATTTGGATCAATAAAGTTATATTTCATATGGGAAATCTGATGAGTTTTCCATTAGGCCTGCTGGAGTGCAGGCAGTTAGTACAAAACATTAGTGCTAAAACAATTAATCGATTAGTTGCAACAGAAAATGAGTTGGCAACTACCTGTATTTTGATAATTGATTAATAGTTTAAGTACATTTTTTCCAGCAGAAATGCCAATCCTTTATGGCTTTTAGTTCTGAATTGTGAGGATTTGCTCCTTTTCTTTGTCGTACATGGTAGTAAAGTCAACATTTTGTGGTGTTGGACTGCTGGTCAGGTAAAACAAGCAATAGGCCTTTATCACGTCACGATGGGTGTTTTTCATTATTTTATAGACTAAACGATTCATTGTGAAAACAGTGTACAGATTATGATAGTAAAGTGACTATTTTGGGGTTTTAGACTGTTTGTCGGACAAAAAAGCTAACTGAAGAGGTCTGCTGGAGTTTTGTTGAATGCATTTTGAAGTGATTTTCTGACATTTTATACATAATTGTGAATTGCAGTCCTACATGAAATAAAGCAAAGTAGCAATGATAGGAAGAATCATTGTGCAGGTGGATCATCTTTTTGTCCTTTCTGTCTTTACTTAATACAGGAAGGTCTACCTATTTTGCCACCTTAGACGGTAACCTCAAAGAAGCTGCAGCGTCTGCAGTCACAACCTCCCTCACCCTGGCTGGAAGAAAGAGGCTGAGCAAACAAAGAACCGAGGACTGTCACAGGGCTGTGACCAGATACCTCGTGAAAGGACTACATCCGCTGTCCACAGTGGAATCACCGTGGTTTAGGTAGGTTTTTATTAACCCGGACTTTGGATGCACGAATGTGATCATTTACATCGTTGTTGATAATCTGCATTTTCATTCCTGCTTTCACTCAGAGAGATGACAAAAATGCTAAACCCAAAATACCACCTGCCTACCAGAGATCAGCTCATAAACACACTGATGCCTTCGTGGTTCTCCGTGGAGAAGAAACATGTCATCAGAGAGCTGCGTCAGGTCTCTGAGGCTGCAGTGACGTGTGACTGGTGGACAAGTTTTTCCCACGACCACTACCTGACAGTTACTTTACACTTCATAGTGAAAGGCCAAAGGAAGCAGAAGGTGCTTCGTACGAAGCCAGTCTACGACGCTCAGGCAGACACAGTAGTGGCAGAGCAGATAGGTGGCATACTGGAGGAATTCAGTGTCAGAGACAAAGTCGTTGCCATGACGGTGGATAATGCATTCAGTATGGACGTTGCCGTCAAGAAATCGCAGTTTAGGAAGCTGAGATGTTTTGCCCACATGCTCAGCCTCGCTGCACAGAAGGTGTACACCAGCAACACCGTGACCAGATGGGCAGCAAAAATAAGAGCTGTTGTTGTGTGGATCAAAAGGTCTTCCACAGCTCAAACGGTTCTTCAGGGGAAACAACAGCTTTTGAGTGAGTACATGATATCATCTTGTCTTTATTTTTGGCTGTTTAGGTACGTGGAGCGTGTCAGGAAGAGCGTAGACTGTATATAAGATTTGTGTCTGTTTTCAGATCTACCTCGACACTCTTTAGTGCTCGACGTCCGAACACGTTGGGACTCATTGTACCTCATGATGGAGAGGTTTGTGGAGCAGTACGCTGCCGTACAGGCCACCACCACAGACCCACAGATCAAACAGTCTGCTGAGAAGAAAAGGTAAATAGAGTTAGTAGGTAACATCAGAATGAAGTATTGTTTTATGTGTTGAAATAACATGTTCGTTATTTGGTTTCAAGGCTGGAAACGCTCTCAGACGACGATCACCGAAAAGCAGAGGAGTTCATCGGGATCATGAAGCCTCTGTACACGTCGTCGCTCTGCGTCTCAGCCGACAAGAGTCCAACTTGTAGTCAGATATTTCCCATCCTGAAAAAACTGGAGGCCCGCTTCGAAACCCAGGAGGAGGACTCTCTGTTCACAGCCACGCTCAAGGGAAAAGTCTGGGATGAGCTGTCTACATGTTACAAGGTATGTACAATACTTTCCACGAGAGAAAAGTCATAAAGAAAAACTAAGCATTGTCCTGTAGAGGCGATTCCATTGTAAAAGTAAGTGGCCTTAGTGGACTTTTAAATTGTGACGTTTTATTCTGGGTAGCTACTAACGATTACTTTCATTATGGATTAATCCGCTGACTGTTTTCATAATTAATTTTGCAACCAAGAGTCATCACACTAAACTTTCTATTACATCAAAGAAAAGTAACAAATCATCACAATTGAAGAGCAAGAACAACTAATTAAGTCAGATTAATTTTTTGTCAAAATTGATCAACAGTGTTACTTTCGTTAACAAAAACTATGACAAAATATGTTGGTCCAAGACCTTTTTTCCATGACTGAGACAAGACGATGACGAGGCGGCACCGCCGGCATTAAACACTAACGGTGACGATACCAAACATGCAATATCGTTGACAAAAAAAGATGAGACTAAAATGTAGTTTAAAAGTTTAGAAACTTTACCAAAATCACTCTTTAATTCTCCTCTTCCTTCTCTTCCCCTCTCTGTGTCACTCTCTCTCTTTGTCTCACACACACAACACGCTGCGGCGTCGCACAGTCCATCTTTTCCTTCTTGTCTCACACCCCAGTCCTGACAACTGCGCCTGTATATTGCATAAAGTTTGGCTGTTTGCGGGTCAGGTCAGGTTTGGGTGGTTGATTAACGCATATTTTTACCTGTTGGGCGGGCGGATCGGCTCTCATAACGGACCAGCGGGTGCGACTGAACCGTGCATCATTAATGAGCTCAGTCAGGAGGAATCAGACTAACAGCAAAGCTGCAATCTTAATCATATAAGCTGTATTTTTCATCAGATAATGATAAGATAAAAATGTCTGTGAAATAAGTTTGACTAAAATGACAAAAATGTGCAGTTTAATCTGATGGCTAAACAGGACTCTGATTAAATAATAAAAAATTTAAAAAGATGAGAAATTAAGAAAAAAATTAAGAGAGAAAACATTTAGACTAAAATCAAATGACTTTTCAGTGACTAAAACTGGACTAAAACATTTTGAGTTGTCGTCGACTAAAGCTAGACTAAAATTATGAAGGATAAAAATGACTAGATTGTGAGTAAAACTAATAAGCATTTGTGTTTTAAGACTAAGACTAAATCTGAAAAAAGCTGCCAAAATTAACACTTTTGAACAATCAATTAATCAACCAATAATTTCTGTTCTAGCTTTATAGTTCTCTAGGTTCATTTTCACTGAAGCATCTTTACTTCCATATATAGAAGAGTGTATTTTTATGTATTGTTTAACCTATATTTAACAAGTCTGCAAGGGAGACCCAGCCAATATGGCAGCAGGAAAAGTTGCAACAACAGAAATGAGATAAAACTATTTTAAAAAGTAGTGACAGGAAAAACGAAGCTTCCTGAAGCCCTGAATCATTAATGAAGCATGTGATGAAATTGTTTTGAAGCCTTTGAAACAGTCAGAATGGCGACATCTCCTGGACAACCCCTGTTATTAACAACATGTTTATATTATTTTGACCACCTCATTTAAATCATTGAGGGTAGGCTACAGTAGAAATACGTCTCTGTTTAATGCACCACAAAACTGCATCCTCCAAAAATGACCGTTAAGTTGAATCAGCACCTCTATAAAACAGTTTCAACAAAAACTGAACATAAAAGAACATACTGTTAGTGTGCATTAGTGTTAGCTAGGTGTACCTAATAAACTGAGTTTACAAAGAGACAGGGCGAAAGTTTAGCCACAAAGGCTCTGTAGATGAAAATATACCAATGACAGAGTCACTCATCGACAGAGATGGTCAGCCAACTCTGTAATACAGATCACAATGCTGAGTTCAGCAACAAACCTCAAAGTGCCATGGTAGACAGAATCCCATGTGTGAAAAAAATTGTGCTGATGAACAACAAATTGCTAGTCTTGGTTTCCTTGAACGGTAGTGTTCGGAAGTGTTGCCCTACATCTCAGTACTGACTTTCAAAAGGGAGGAATGTCCTCTGGATCCTACATGAGAAGAGTTTCTTTTATTTATAGACAGAAAATAAGTTGTAAAAGGGTTCAGTTCAGGCTCTATCCCCGGCCTGACTGAACTCAGCGGTCTTCGTCTTGTGCTTTATTTCAGGATGGTGATAGTTGGAAGTTCCTACAGGAGTCCAGCGCCATGGATCCAAGGTTCAAGAACAGAATTGACTCGGATGAGATTTGGTACAGAGTGAAACAAGCTGCGGTTAGGTTCACAAAAGAGGTACATTATTCTCTTTTACGTTGTTGGACTTGTTCTTCAACTGTATGCTGTAATTATATGTTTACTAAACACACAAGTACAAACTGTCTTCCTGCTGTCAGCTACCTCATACACTTTCAGTTGAAGTTGTTGTGTAATTTTCTGTCTCGGTAAACTTGAAGAAGACCTATTTTGCTTTGGGGCTTTTCCCCTTTCCTTTAATGTGTTGTATAGTTTTTTTGTGCATGTAAAAGTTCTGCAACATTACAAACCCAAAGTCCAATCTAAAGAGAGTTACTCTCCCCCCACAGGAAATTTAAAAAAGCGTTTTTTGAGCATAAAAGCATGTAAACATGTTCTAGTAGAAACCAAAAATACAAGTATGAACCTGACTGAAAACGCCAATGAGTCTTTGGCCATGGATGTATAAAGAGACGTCTGTAAATCAGAGGCTATTTTTATGAATAATAATTATGATAATTAACATCATAATTAACGTGCCCCAGACCCACGGGACTGCACCGCCCTGCACGCTCATATGACATATCCGGTTCTGCCAGCTTCCTTCTAGCTGTATGCGGCTGTAATAATGGATATATTGGTTGTAATTCATCACTTCTATTATCTTATAATACACTCGTGGGCTGTATGCCGTAAGCCTGTACTGTGGTGGATTTATTGACATCTCCGTTCCCAAATAACCGGCTATCGGCCAGTAGCTAGTAGTGCTAGTAGCATGACATAAGCAGAATTTAAAGTAGTTGTAGGCTTAATACTAACACGCAGGGCAAAAGCACAGGACACATCCTCTTATACATCCATGGTCTGTGGTCTATTGGACATCAATTTTGAAGATGTGTCTCAAAATCTGTGTGCTGCATTTTTCTAACTTCCATTTATGTCCATCGCTCACTTTATGCTCTCTGGGAAACGGCCGGGCAAAAAAGTTTAATAAATAAATTAGTAAGTAAGTAAATAGTTACAGCAGTTTGCATATTTATGATATTTTTATTGTTCAACACAGGCCATTTCGGTAGAGAAATTGAAATTATGACAACAGAATAAAAATCATTTGTATTACTTTTTTACGGCACTTTGTAGGCGGAAGTTTAACTGGTATCCGGTAATCACTTTCAGTACAAAAAGGCGGAAGCGTAGCTCTGCTGCTGGGCGCTGATATTGCAATGGAACGAACCACTATACGTTCTTTGCTAAAAATGAGCATAATAGGTCCTCTTTAAATCTTCAGCTTATGAGGTGACATGCTGGCCTTTTTGTTAGTTTTTGGGCTTGTCCTTGTTTTCCTTGCTATGTATTATGACAAAATAAATTCTATAGGTGTCAAATCAGGAGGAACACAGACCTTTGCGGGAGGACAGTGATGCTGATGATGTATCTGAGCACAATGAGTATTCAGATGAGGTAATGCCATCCACATGACACAAACATCTGTCGTATTTAATCCAAGTTGTCTTGTCGAACACTTTGTTTTTTTCCTTCTTTCCATTTGCCAGACTCCGTTCCCCAAAAGGCTCAGGTTAACAGGCCTGGAGGAGCTTTTTGAGGAGGAGGACCGAGCTCTGAAGAGCTTCACAGCAGCAGAAAAGACACCAATATCTGAAAGAGTCCAGCAAGAAATACAGCTATACAGAAACCTGCCTGCTGTACCCACATCAGAGGACGCTCTGGGCTGGTGGTGGAGGAAACGGGACTCGCTGCCTCTCCTGTCTCAACTCTCTAACTCATACCTGTGTATCCAAGCATCGTCCACTCCTCCTGAGAGAGTGTTTTCCACAGCAGGGGACACAATCAGCCAAGAGAGGTCACACATTCTACCAGAACAGGCGGACATGCAGATTTTTCTACAGAAAAACTGTTAAAACCAGTCAAATTTAGCAATGCTTACATCCTGTTATTTATGAGGTATGTGTTCAAGTACATCACTCACTGTGCTGCTAGCTTAATATTATGTCTAATTTACCTCATATCAACCAGGAGCAAAAACATTTGTTCATATAATGTAAATAAAATGCTTTTTAGATTTGGTCATACAAGTCAAAATAAATATTTTTCACAAAGATACCATACAAAAAGTCTGGCTTTTTGTGTGACTTGAACATATTTTGACAAAGCATATTCTATTTTTTGGAAAGGCAGGAATGGCAGAGTGGAGTAAAGCTGCTCCTGCTACACGAGGAGTTATCATTTGAGTTTGCTTTCTTTGAACCTGAATATGACCTTAATATGTAACCAGTTAAGAGTTGCTTATACTCATCATGCAGTAGTCATACTGTAGTTTTTACCACAATAAATCTTACTTCTATTTTGAGATATGAAAGTCAAGTAAACATCTTTTAGAGTTTGAAATTCTAGCCCTCATTTCAAACCCTGGTTTAGCACCGTTCTTCACAAGTAGTACTGGTTCTACAATCAGTGAATTTGTAATGGTATCCAACCCAGTGAGAGCTTCCCAAACTATCATAATTGGGCTACATACTCGGGAGTAAAAACTCATCTTAACAAAAAAAAAAAACATCTTATAGGTGGCACGTCTTAAAAAATGATTGACACAAGACAGGCATGTAGCGTTATACACCCAATCTGTTTCAGCCAAAGTACTTTAGTACAGAAACTGATTACTTCAGTCTATACATACAGGGAGACAGGTGAAGGTATTGACAATAATTAGAGAAACCCTATGAGGAAAGTGACGACTGTAAACTGTCCCACAATTAAGAAGACTTAGCAGCCCAAGCTATTGAGACTAATGTATTCAAGAAATATTAGTGGTGGAAAGTAACTAAGTACATTT
Source organism: Sebastes fasciatus (assembly GCF_043250625.1). NCBI lineage: Eukaryota > Metazoa > Chordata > Actinopteri > Perciformes > Sebastidae > Sebastes > Sebastes fasciatus. The sequence continues at coordinate 30,586,018 of NC_133801.1, forward strand.
TCTCAAGTACTTTCTCTAGTACACTTTTGAGGTATTTGTAATTGAATATTTCTATTTTCTGCCACTCAACGTAATTCACTACATTTCATTATATCCTCATTATTGTACATTTTACCCCACTACAAGCTTTAGTTACTACTTACTTGCAGATTCAGATTGTTAATGCAAATTATAATAATCAAATGTATGATGATAATAATAATAATAATTATTATTATTATTATTATTATTAATTAAGCTGCCAAGAAGCATATAAAGTACTTCAAATTAGCCCTAACTTTACCAGCTGCAACATTAAAGCAATGCTTACACATGAATGCATCAATGATTATAATCCAATTATGTATTTATTATTTTAGAAATTAGCCATTCTGCATAATTAATACATTTACTTTTGGTACTTTAAAGGTCACATATTATACTCCATTTAAACTAGTTATTATAGGTCTCAGACACCTCCAAACCATGTCTCTGAAGTTTTTTTTCAAAAAAACAATCAGATCATGCATTCCAGCATGTCTCTATAACCTCTGTTTCAGCCCATTTCCAAAAGTGCTGATTTCTGTGTCTGTAGCCTCTGTCTCCTCCCACTCTGCTCTGATTGGTCAGCGTTTTCTGTCAATCAAACGTCCTCAACAACAGCGTCACCCTCCCCCTCCCTCCCGGAGAAGCTCTCTCTCTCTCTCTCTCTAGAGAGAGAGAGAGAGAGAGAGAGAGAGAGAGACGAGTGGAGAGATAGCAGCTAGAATAAAGTTTATAAACCACTTTAAAGTTTATAAACCAGAAACTTCACCCAGCGCACGTTACCGGAGGAATCTGATCAGAAATCGGCGACACATGATGAACATCTGCGGTCCAGATTCCAGGTTTTCCTGACGGTTTCTCTCAGGTAAATAATGCTGTTTATATCTCTGTTAGTTAGCTCAGTGTTTACCTCATGCATCAACTCTGTAAACCGTAAACATACACTCTGTTTTACGTCTGTCTTTACAGATCCATCTGTGAGAAATGACCGACAGAATCATCCCAGAGGAGAGCAGACAGCTGAGAGCAGACAGCTGAGAGCAGATGGCTGAGAGCAGACAGCTGAGAGCAGATGGCTCTGTTTACATGGAGATACAGAGCTAACCCGGTAGCATGTAGCTAACCCGTTAGCATGTAGCTACATGCTAACGGGTTAGCTACATGCTAACGCTATGACACGGTGTGTAAACACAGCGACCATCAGGGTGGAAAATAGAAGATGTGAAACAGTAGTCAGTTCATTATTTCTGCTAAAAGATAAATGTATGGAAGATCAGAGTAATGGTATATTATTTACAGTAGTAGCTGTCTCTGTGTTACCATGACTACAGACCACCGGAGCTTAGCTTACCATAGTTTACCAGAGCTGAAGACTTTCTCCTGTACCATGTTAACATAACTAACTAACAGGTGAGATGATTACAAATGCTGTGAATAATTAATATTGTCATCTGTCAACTCAAATAAAGTTTGACTGTGAAACAGAAATGTGTTGTGTTGCTTACAAGCCACTATTTACTACCTGTAATCTGCTACATACATGACATCAAATATATATAATATATAAATATCATCTGTTTAAACAGTGTAATTACATAAAGCCTTTGTGAAAGAACATGTTATATTTAGATGATGGGAGTACATGAAGCCTGTTCTGCTGGTTCTTGCAGACTAACAGTAGGAGCTACTTTGCTCAAGTTCGGTTGAGGAGGAGAGACAGTGACGCGCTGTGGGGCGGGGTCAGCTACTGAAGGTTCTCTCTGGTTCGACCAGGAAACCCTCACGTGACTTGCATTCCCTAATGACGTCAAGATACAAGGAAAAAAGCGAATTTTATTTCTGCACCCATTTCCGGACAAACGGAGGAGGAGAAAAAGAGAGAGGATGGTCTTTTATGATACTATGGTGGCCTGTAGACACACTGGGGACAGATATTGATGTTTAAAAGACATGGAAAAGTGCATTTTGCATAATAGGTGACCTTTAAGTGCATTTTGATTTTAATACTTCTGTACTTTTACTTAAGTACAAACTTGAAAGCAGGACTTTTATTTGTAACAGAGTATTTCTACACTGTGGTATTGCAACTTTTATTGAAGTAAAACATTTACTTCCGTAAATCCAGTATCTCTGCAGTGTGTTCCAACAGCTTTTAAAATGTTCCTACAGTTTGTACAAGGTCAGTCAGTGATGAAGTGTTTCTTTGTTACAGACTAAGCAATGCGGAAAAGGTTATCAGGTGTTTAATAACACAGAAAACGCGTTTGACGCATGAATATTTATGTTTCAGATGAGGTGCCAATGTGATTCCTCGATTAGTCAAGTATGATTATACCGGAAGAGATCTGCTTTGCCTTCAAACTAAGAGTTAAGACTTAAGGCAACTTAAATCAACCCCTTTATAAATATTTATTATGCCTCTATAGTGGGGGAAAAAAACAGACCCACAATGCATAGCAACGTGGGTTTAATTACATTTAATACTTGTGGTACTTTAATTACATTTTGATGCTAATATTTTTGTACTTTTACTCAAGTATAATTTTGAATGCAATACTTTTACTCGTAACTGGGTATTTCTACACCGTGGTATTTTTACTTTTACCTAAATAAAATATCTGAAAGTACTTCTTCCACCACTGTTACATTGCTGAATATTGTTATGGTTACGATTGCCCAAAACTCTTTATAGCTATTTAAACAATATCCTCCTCACAAACACCATACACTTCCACGCAACACACACACACACACTTGTCTTTTTTGATATATTTACTGTATTTTTATTGTTGTTATTATATATATATATATCTTGTCCTAATTGTTTGTTATCACTATTATGTAGTCATATTATTTCTTTATATTAATATTGTCTCTAGGTGGAGGCTTCAGATAAGCCTAGTGTTTTGTTTGCCTCTTCCTGCACTGTATATTATTCATTTATTTATTTTGTTATGTTGTATAGTCTTAAATTGTGCAAAATAAACAAAATAAACAATACAGATTGGTACTATTGGTCACTGTGACTCTTACTTTGAAGGTGTGACCGGATGTGATGATTATTGTGGATGACTTGACTTGACTCGGTGGTTTGCAGCTATTCGACCTCGCCAGTGTGAAGTGGATGTGAACATCAGTACTGTACACTGAGAGGCGTTCAAACCTTCACTGTGAGCTAGTTGTGTTGTATTTACTGTAGAGTTTAACATCCCTAAAGACCAGCTACCTGCTGTGGACTGCCCTGATGGCGGCTGTGAGGAGCATGAACACAATGTATGGAGTCTGTTTCCATGCTGCTCGTCAGACGACAGGACTGAAGGCATCCAGGCTGCTTCAACACATCCAACACAGAGCCTTCAGAGTCGCTGTGAGTTAAACACAAAGTTAAACATCTGCTTGTGTTACATAGCAGCTGGCGTTAGCTTAACTACAGGAAAGGTCGCTGTAGAAATCAACCCAACCAGCTGCTGGAGGAAGAAGTGGTCAGATTAAAGCCTAATATCAAAACAATGCGATGTAAAGTTAAATTGTCAGCCAGGAGATAGTTCAGTGCTGTTATAAAGTGTAAAATGGCTGTGTTTGTGTTTAGGATTAGAGATGTTTGGGAGTCACGTTGTTTGACCGCTTCAGTTCTCGCGATAGTTGGTGAGCTAGCAGCTGGCTAACAACCTTGTAGAAACTAACGTAGAGTTAATTATATAAACATTCTCCAACACAGCCTTGTGAGGTCAAACTGAAGGCGCCCACATGTTTGTGAATATATATATATATGTTGTAATGTAATCAGCAGCTTGACTGGCTCTGGTGCAGCCTGTGTTTGTTGTTGTGACTCTGAAGCTAACGTAGCTAACGTGGCTAGCCGGCTAGTGGCTTTAGCTTTGCTGCATTCCTATTGGTCGAACAAAGGGGCGTGGGCGTGACGCACTTCCGGCTTCAGTCTTTTTTTTTCCAATACTTTATTTATAAAGTTCAATACGCAGTACAATTACACAGTATGAAAACAATATTAAAATAATGTAAATTATACAACAAATAAAATGTAAGGAAAGGAAAAGAAGATGAATAAAAACGAAAAACATTTGGAATAAACCAATAAGCAGCATGAAAACAATCTACAAACACATGTTCAATAGTTTCCCCTCTTCTGTCTTCAAATTCAACTTGAAGTAGAAGTGTCTTTTACTAAAACAGAAGCAGCATTAAAACTGTTATTGTTCCAAGAAATAATAACGGTGTTATTTGTGGTTTACTGTCAATCTACTGACTCTATTCCAGATGTGTGTCACTATAATGCATTTTTTATTGTGTAGATAGATAATGCTGGCAAATTGATTATAAATAAAAAATGTTTCACTTTTCTATCCGTAATTGCATTTTGTATTCCTACAAATGTATTTTGAGTCATACATGTAGTGTCACATCGGATAAGAGGAGAATATTGCACATTTTACATCCCTACATTTATCTGACAGCTTTAGTTACTAGATACTCTGCAGATATAGATTATTAATACAAGATGTAAATCAATTAATAAATTATGATATTATGGATTAAGCTGCACGGCAGTATATACAGTATTTAAAATAAGCCCCATATTTACCCATACACACATTAATGCATCACTAATTATAATCAAGTAATATATTAATCTGAAAAGGGCCATTCTGCATAATGAGTATTATTACTGTCACGGGTTAGCCCGTGCCCTATAAAGTAAGATGCACGCACACACACACACTGCAACGCCACCTCCATCAATTATTAAATCAAGCTCGCTTGGAGGTGTCTGTGTTTAGTGTTACCGTAGCATGATTTCACATCAGCATCAGCACTCTATCTTCTTAAATGTTGGGAGGCCCGCCGACAAAATATTTAATTTCTTAACGTGGGTCATAGTGTAACAAATCAGGAATGTATTTTTGAATTTTCAGTACTTTAAAGTATATTTTAATGCTTATACCTTTGTACTTTGAATGCAAGACTTTTACTTGTAACAGAGTATTTTAACACTGTAGTGTTGCTACTTTTATTTAAGTAAAAGATCTGAAAACTTCCTCCACCTCTGGTGATAATATAGGATATCTGTACTTTCAATCTGGTTTATCAAAAAATACATTTAAATATTCAAATCAAACCTGTGTACCACTCCTGTACTGCATAAGAATAAAAATGCCAACACGAATATTAAAGTTGCTTAGTCATTGAGAGTGTTGCAATGGATGCTGCTGAAGCATGAAAATGTGACAGATCAAGCCCAGCGTCACTAATACTTGCAGATAGAGTTACTTTATGAGCTGTCTGTGTGGTTTTCAAAGTTGGCAGTATTACAGTATTATACTCTGAAGTCACATTGACAATCACTAGACCGCACCATGGATCATTTCCTGTTAGTACAAAACAATACATTCATTCTTTTATATTCTAACTGCCAAACTGGCTTATTGTCATTATTATTTACAAGGCAGGTACTGTATGTTCTTAACTATACAGTATTGGTATTAGGCAACATCACCATCAAATCCCCTGTTTAAAGCGGAAACATGTTAAATCACAACTATTGCAGCAAGTTTTTGAAACAGGAAATGTTGCTATATTCCAGTAAAATCACCTTTTGTAATATGACATCATGCAAAAAGTCTGTTTCCCATTCAGTCTCAACAAAGCAGCTGTTTTGTCTTTGGATGTCATTATTAAGAGAAAGCTGAATCCCCCTTTGTGGTGTCTATGTTAGACAGGGTCTTGCTTTGCCACAGTCACAGTGATGTTATTAATAAATAATGCTTGTATTCAATCTTTCAGGCCGTGCAGCGACAGCACCTGGATGACTCAACACTGGAAAAGCCACAGTTCCCTGGAGCCTCGGCAGAGTTTGTGGATGAGCTTGAGTTCATCCAGCCCAATGTCATCTCTGGGATCCCCGTGTACCGGGTGATGGACAGACAGGGCAACATCATCAACCCCTCTCAAGACCCTCAGGTACAGTCAGCCCGCCTACTCCCCTGCTTATTTAGTAAGTGGCACTATGACTTCCACTCAGTTCATTTTATTGGTTGTTCTGTTCGTTTCTTCCCTGCTCAGCTTTCCAAAGAGACGGTTTTGAACTTCTATCAGAAGATGACAATGCTGAACACAATGGACCGCATTCTGTATGAGTCTCAGAGACAGGTAAGTGTTTCCTCTTGTATGTGCGTTAATAATGGAACACTGGAACCGAAGAATGTTGTTAAGGAGTGTCCGATTGTTTCTTTTACAGGGTCGGATCTCCTTCTACATGACCAACTATGGTGAAGAGGGGACACATATTGGTAGCGCTGCTGCTCTTGACCCAAGCGACATGGTCTTTGGTCAATACAGAGAAGCTGGTAAGGACCAGCAGCATATGGTTTTTCCTAAAATAGTTCCCTTTTAGATATAGGGTTACTTTCTTCAGTTTGACCCTTTTTTTTCAGACCCTAAATCCTGCTTTGTAGTACAGGCCTCTGGTGTTGCATTCTCCCTCCCCCGTTCCATTGTATTCACTTCACAATGAGTGATTGCCAGGCACTTACTTCCTTTTTTTTCCACAATAACTGGCAACTTGATCGCTGACGACCCAGATACCCCATGATACCAACGTTGTTTTACTATTGGCTCACAAGCCTTGTTAGAAGTGGGAACCAAACATCAGATATCTTCCACATAAACAAACAAAGCATTCATTTTGGACCAAAATGTTTTAAATGATTAATTCACAGTCATAACATTTATTTAGTACTGTTTACTATAGAGTATATTCAGCTTTTTCACCTCGCCCCTTAATGTACCCCCATCAGTTGCCCAGGTTTTCATGTCTTGTGAGTAACAGCGTTAAAATTCCTATGCGGCCCTGCAGGAGTGCTGATGTACCGTGGTTTTCCTCTGGAGATGTTCATGGCTCAGTGCTACGCCAACGCCGATGACCTCGGCAAGGGCCGGCAGATGCCCGTCCACTACGGCTCCAAAGATCTGAACTTTGTCACCATCTCCTCTCCTCTGGCCACTCAGATTCCCCAGGGTAAGCTGCACACCTGTGTGTTAAACTCTCCAGCCTGTAAGTGCATACACACACCTGTAAATCTATATATGTGCCTGACGTTTCTGTTTCAGCGGCCGGAGCCGCATATGCTATCAAGAGAGAGAACATGAACCGTGCTGTAATCTGTTATTTCGGCGAGGGAGCGGCCAGCGAAGGGGACGCACACGCGGGCTTCAACTTCTCCGCCACCCTGGAGTGCCCACTGATATTCTTCTGTCGTAACAACGGCTACGCCATCTCTACCCCCACCAACGAGCAGTACAGGGGCGATGGCATCGGTAAGAAGCCTCGCTGTGCTTATGTGATTTGAAATCCTCAGCAGCTTTTATGAACACACGTTTTCTTTGTTTCTCCGATTGAACAGCCGCTCGCGGTCCGGGGTACGGCATGCTGTCCATCCGTGTCGATGGTAACGATGTGTTTGCTGTGTACAATGCTACAAAGGAGGCGCGCCGCAGAGCCGTGGCTGAGAACCAGCCCTTCCTCATCGAGGCAATGACCTACAGGTTAGTTGGTACCTGAGTGATTTGCGACCATTCTGCATTTTCAGACTGAGGACCCATGAAGAAACTTTGAAGCTGGCAGCTCATCACCCTGACTGATTTATCATCATGAGGTTTTGGTGATTACTGTGTGTGTTTACTGAAATACTTTCAGAAACATTTAGCACTAATTACTATGGCGTCATTTACAAGCTGGTATGTGAAAGTGCCAGCTACTGTGACCTTGAGCCATTAGTCTCAAGCAGAAATGAAGAGCAGGCTACAACGGTCTGTTAATCTAATTTATTTCTGACTCCACATCCCCAGATTTCTTCCTTTTTTAAAACTTTTAGTCTTCAGAGTGTTGTCACAATACCAAAATTCTGACTTTGATACGATACCCTGTCTAAATATCTTGATACCGACATGATATGGAAGACAACAAGAGGCTTCAAAAACCAAAATTTACAAAACGATAATAAATTCAGATGACGTTCTGTGAGAAGTTGATGAGGGAAAAGCTGTTAAAATCAGGAAGACACCACAGTAACTGTAGGAAGCGCTGTGTTGTGTCGCAGTGGTGTGAAGAGAGAGGAGAGTCTCTCCGTCCATTTCCCATTACAGAGAAACACGGTAAAATAATACTTTAACACATGCTCTCTGGTAGATTATGTGTATGCCGAATTACAGGAGATGCTTGAACAGATTCAGAAAAGATGGTGAATCTAATGTTGTCAGTACATTTGATCGGTAATTCGAGCCGCGCTGTTATTTCCTTTTTTTTTTGAAGGGAGTTCTGCTGATAGAGACACCAGCTCAGAGCAGGACTGTGCAGCCGGTCAGCGGTTCATGACCTGCTTTAATCTTCTTTTCAACTTCACTTATTGACTCCATCCTTCTGGTTATCACTACAGTTTATTTTTTGACTGCTTGCTCCTACTAGCAGCAAAAGTTATAACTGCCTGCTCCCGCGGGATCCCAATCCTGGTGGCGTCCTCTAAAGCAGAGCGCTGCACAAACACAGCCCCACGGTCACACATCAACGCAACTCAATGCTCGTAATAAAACACTGTCTTTATTAAAGTACCGGTACTAATAAAACGGTGTATCGTACCGTTTTTAACCGCAGGGTATCACAACACCTTTCTAGTATCGGTATACCGCGCAACACTCAACTGAACCATTCGAGGCAGTTTATCAGATTTCACGCAGCTCCCTCTGAGCCACAAAAGGCTTTATAAAACGTTTTTTCACATATGCACTAGTACTCTCCAAGACCTGTAAACACACAGAGCACTTTATGTTTGAACTGCCGTTGATTACTCAATCTGATAAAAGGTGAGTAATTTGAGCACTCCCATCAATGTCACAGCCAACCCCACACAACCAGAACAGTAACCTGAAAAACAGACAAACCAAAATACACAAGAAGTTGAAAGAGGAACAGAATTGTGGAAAGCGACCTGGACAAATACAAAGTGTGTATCTGATATCATTATACAGATGTTTGTTTTGTAATCTGTGGTCATTACAGCAGTTTGCTTTCTGCACTGAATTGTCAATCCTGCGTTTTATGATTAACTTAAATTTGAATTAGTTTTGAGTTTTATTAATTTGCACAAGTTAAAGCTGCAGTAGGCAGTATGTTTTTGGCATCATTGGGCAAAAAATCCATAATAATCTTTCAGCATATTGTAATCCAAGTGTTCTGAAAAGGAAACTAGACTTCTGTACCTCCTCGTAGCGCTGTTTTCGGGCTTTAAACAATCTAGCTCGTGATGGGAGACTTTGACCAATCACAGGTCATTTCAGAGAGAGAGCGTTCCTATTGGCTGTGCTCCGGCTGGTGGGCGGGGCTTGGTATTACTTCAACAGATCTCAACACGGCTGCCAGGTCACAAACTTTCTAATTTTATAGCTAAACAGTACACTACAAGATCTTTCTGAAAACTTTTGAGGTGAGAAATAGGCATTAACGTAACATAATATTGATTCATATTTGATCAGCGCTGTTTGAACGTTTGTTCGGAGTTTGTGAGTGATTGACAGCCGGCTCTCATAGACGTTAGCTGGACGGCAGACTCCAGATCAGCTCTGATCTGAACAGATGCACAAAGCAGATGCCATGTTTTAGAAAAATAACTTTTTGTAATCATATTTGCTCCATTTCTACCCACTGCTGATTTAAGATCAAGAGATAAAAATAACAATGGATGTGTCAAAATGTCCTATAGGACTCGATGAACAATGTTATTTTAAACCAAATGAGAAAATTGGAGTTCCCTAACTTGTTTGTGATTGTGTCTTTTAAAATACTGAGGGGTGCTAGTTCTCTTAGAAATGACACTCGGTGTGATGACTCAAATCTCTTTACTTCATGCTGCATGGAGAGCAGAGCAGACCCTTATGGTTTTTCTCTGACTAGACTTCCAGTACCTTTCCTTATATACAGTATCATCAGGTAAACAACAAGTTAACGTGATAATAACGCGTTAACGCAAACTTGTTTTAATGCCACTTATTTCTTTAACGCAACTTGTGATTTTTAGGTTGTAGCGGGCTCAGATTTAAAGCTAGAGTGAAGAAACTGGTATCATATGAAACTAGAAAACCTAAGGAATCTATTGGTACCAACAAACAATGTCATACTAGCTTGTCGCGAAGGTTAAATAACGCTCCGAAGTCAGGCTAAATTTTGGCGAGGAAAAACTGGCATGGCCATCTTCAAAGGGGTCCCTTGACCTCTGACCTCAAGATATGTGAATGAAAATGGGTTCTATGGGTACCCACGAGTCTCCCCTTTACAGACATGCCCACTTTATGATAATCACATGCAGTTTGGGGCAAGTCATAGTCAAGTCAGCACACTGACACACTGACAGCTGTTGTTGCCTGTTGGGCTGCAGTTTGACATGTTATGATTTGAGCATATTTTAATGCTAAATGCAGTACCTGTGAGGGTTTCTGGATCAATATGTCATTGTTTTGTGTTAATTGATTTACAATAATAAATATATACATACATTTACATAAAGCAGCATATTTCCCCCCTTCCATGTTCATAAGAGTATTAAATACTTTTACATTTTGAACAGATAAAATGATAATATCAAAACAACATCACTGAATTCACCATTAACTATTCACCTGAACAGTTTATGATGTAAATGGTATCATTGTAAATGCTGACCATCAAAACATAGTGGTAGACATCTCCTTTTCTGTGTTATCATGTTTGGTTCAGGAGATATGATGCAAAATACATCATTTGGTTATGGTGGAAAGTAAAATGGCCGCCATGGCTGCCCCGAGGCGTTTTTGCGAAGTTCTGAACATTCTATCAGATACCAAATGCACAAAGTCACGTTTATTCTCATTAGAAATGTTGTTATTCATGTAATATATCATTTTAAAGTTAGTTTTGTGCTCTTTATGTTGGATCTATCCATGGGCACATCAGATCAATATGAAGTTAGTTATAAGGGCATTTGGAGTGGCATTCAGAATTTTCCCCATTGCAGCATTAGAGGTCAAAGATCAAATTCTCTTGACCTCAGTGTGATGATAATGTGACTGATGGATAGATTACAGTCTAAGCTCTAGAATGATATATGACTTCATGATGTTGTGTTGGTTACTCTTTTATTCTGGATCTATGTGTGAAATGGTGAAAAAAGATGGAAACATTTGAATGATGGAGGGATGAGAAAAGGAGTGATAGCACATAGAAAGCTACCGTTGCTGCAATGCTATCAGGCATTTTCCAACACTAGGGACATAGACCTTAAAAAAAATCACTATGAGACTTGGTCCCTCCAAAGTGGCACGACCAACCCCCCCGACTCATGGACTTAATAACTGTGGACAATCATGCGCTTAATCATGATTAAATATTTTAATCAATTGACAAGCCCTAGTTGCAATTTCTAACAAAATGCTTTTTGACGAGGAAAAGAGTTGTAGAAAACGTACTCCCCTATAAAATGCTGTAGTATATAAAGTCAATTGAAGAAAAATAATAATTCTGTTCGTTCCTCAGAATTGGCCACCACAGCACAAGCGACGACAGCTCGGCTTACCGCTCGGTGGACGAGGTGAACTACTGGGACAAGCAGGACCATCCCATCTCCAGGCTGAGACACTACATGACTACCCGCAGCTGGTGGAGCGAGGACGACGAGAGGAGCTGGCGGAAGGAATCGCGCAAGATGGTGATGGAGGCGTTCGAGGGGGCCGAGAGACGCCTCAAGCCGAATCCCGAGCTGATGTTCACCGACGTGTACCAGGAGATGACGCCCAATCTGAACAAGCAGAAGGAATCCATGTGGCGGCACCTGCAGCAGTACAAAGAGCACTACCCGTTAGACCTGTATGATAAATAACTGCATTCACAGGATGGAACGAGTTGTGGTTTTTGGTGACTAATATGTGGGAGTGGGTGAGGATTGACACCGGGATAAACTGTTGCACACCTTTTAAAAATATAGTTTTGATATGACGAGTGTCATTTCTTTCTGCACAACTGAGGAAGAAGAGAAAGATCGTGCTTTCAAAAATATCCTACTTCATGCCTCTGGGGTTTGGTGCCTTAAGTTAATAGATTAACTGTCAGTAGTAAAGCTCCTCTATAAATGCTAAATCACACCTTTGTTTCACTCTAACTCCAATTTTACCGATGTTATTATAGTGCAGCAAAACATGCTGGGACAGGTTGATTGCGGAAGAGTAACAAATCGAGCAATAAACGGTGGAAGTTTCCCCCTATTGTGTATTTTCCCCTCTTCCCGTAATGTGATCATAGTATTCAACAGGTTTTCTTGTGTATCATGGAGGTGACTGATGGACTTGTGTCATAAAACTTTCCTATTTGAATGGTTTTTAGTATACACACCCAAATTTTAGATGGGTCTGTACACTCATGTTACATGTTTGGTGTTTTGTGGAAAATAAAAATATGGAACTTTGCGTTGTCTTGGTTGAATTATTTTTTTTATTTAAAGTTACTTCACAAGAGTTTTTAACTGGTTATGAAAGTCTCGATTTAATACTGATGCCTCTATAGGACCTACAAAAGCAACCTAGATAAGTAAACGAGACCATCGGCAAGAAATTTGGATATTTCTATGTAGTTATTCTGAATGCCTGCCACGGTGCCACCGGCTCCGATTCTGGCGAAATCATGCAGGTTCACCAGGTACACCTTCGGCTCAGACTCCGGCGGCGCCTGCGGCAGCGGACAGACCCAGATCCGGCTTCGCTGCCACCTTCGACCTGCAGCCGGAGCGCCGGCGGGAGGTGGAGAGCTCCGTGCCGGGCAGCAGCATCGCTCCGCTGGTCCTAGCGCTTTTGTCCACAGGGGCCGCCAAAATCAACACAAAATGAAAGTTCCTTGTAGTAACTTCAAATTCAGTAGTAAAGTAAGTTTAAGTCAACGATGTCAACAGTAGTACAAACCCTAAATTACATTTGAAACAGGACAGTGAACGGGACAATGATGAAAGCAAATAAGCCATCTGTCGCTGCAGTAAGTGTTACTTCTGTTTTTTATTTTGTTTTAAATCGCTGCATCTTATGCCCACCGGTCCTGTTCAACAAGTCAACAAGGGGCTGTGAATGCCCTTCCACAGCTTCTTCATCTCCAGTGGGGAGCGCTGATGAATCACAATGAGAGATTTATGTATACACAGATTCTCACGATCCTGCTCCTTGACGTCGAAGGTCCGAAAGGCCTCGTTTGCCTCCAGAGAAACCCCCAAAGCCTGAAAGCACATCCCGGCGTAGACGTCGTCGATGGGGAAGAAGGGCATGACGCGTGAAACTGAATATAGGGGTTTCAGCAACGCTCCGGAGATGAGATAACCACCTCCGCCAGCATACGCAGGGTATGGGCCGTCGTAGAAGCTCAGAGGAATGTAGTATTTGCTTTTAGGATCCCTGAGGGGACTTGCTGAGTTTATCATATGTCCAGCGTAAAACTGAGAGGCCTTCGAAGGATCCAGAGACCGCAGGTAGCCGAGTAACGCTGGCGTGTTGACGAATATGTCATCATCCCCACTAAAGACAAAGGCGGCATTAGGACAGTATGTCAGTGTCCAGTGGAGGAACATGGTCATTTTGAGCGTCAGGTTCAAGAGGGATTCATGGAAGTCCCACTGCAGGACGTCCCCAAAGTGTCTCGATTCAAATGAGAGCAGTTGGCTGAGGTCAGGGTTATCCAATGGGGGGGTACCCAGCAGAAACACAGTGCGCACCCTCAGTCCACTCTGATGCGTCCCCTCTCGGCCCCAGGTCTCCCGCACCGCCTGTCTCTTCACAAAGTTCTCAGGAGTTGACTTGATAGCAAAAAGCAGGAAGGTCTGGTTGTCTCCCTTCCCTTTATCAGGGATGCACTTGTTGGGCTGTCTGAGCAGGGCTGGAGGGGACCTGCAGTGCATGCCCTGCAAAAAGTCCTGGAATAAGAAAGGGTAGGAAGAGAAGTCGTGCATGTTGGTTTTCAGAAGCTCTTGATTTGTCTCCCTGCAGCGAGACCAAGCGGCGTCATGTATGAAAGGATTTTCTCCCTTGTCCAGTTTACCGAGGGCCGAGTACAGCAGACGGTTCCAGTACGCTCCATTTTGAGGGATGGACTTTCTGAAGCTGTCAGAAACAGACACACCGTTGTCATTGAGGTAAAGTGTGGTTAAGCTCTCCTCCTTGGAGGATTGTGTAGTCACATCACTAACACGGGCCTGGACGCTGGAATGCTTCAGGAGGTCCTCTGGTAAAGCCCCATAACTGTTGGTCATCTCTCGGTGCAGGGTCGAGTAGACGAAGATCAGAAATAAGGTCACAGAGAGAACCAAAGCAATGAAGGTTTGAATGCGTCTCATTGGCTCGAGGTGAGTAAACCAAGCTGTGTTGTTCCTAGAAATGGAGATGTTCAGGGAGATGTTCACAGGACCTGGTGTGTGATGTCTTCAGGTTACACAGACTCCGTCAGCAGGTGACACTGGATGTACCTGCCAATAGAAAAATTAATGTAAATCAACACATTGCAAACTGTATAATCTTGAAACTCAACAGAAATTAACGATTAGCTTCAATAAGCATAGTATTTAATGCAAATTTGGAATTCTACTGCCAGATGTTCCTGTTGTTTTGTTGAACCACACTTAAAGAGCTGACATAATGAAAAAAAAAAAAACAGTTAATATTAGTTTGTTTGAAATTATAGACACAGATTTACGTATTAAAATAAGAGTGTAGTGCCGCCATCCCATATAAAAGGACAGATGAGGTGGTTTGGCACCGTACAACTTTTAAAAAGGAATGTTGAAGAACCAGGTCAACAAACAGGAGTAGTGCAAAAAAAGTGGCATTCATTAACAAAAAGTTTACTGAAACAAATGGCAAAAATGGAACCCCGGAATTTCAATAAAACTAAATTAAACTAAAGAAAAAGAACACTAAACAAAAGAAAGCTGCAAACCAAATATTACAGCATGTCATTTATTGCATAACTGTCTTACCTATTTTCAAACATTTTAAAGGGGAAATATCAGGATCATTTTCAGGTTCATACTTGTATTTTGGTTTTCTAATAGAACATGTTTACATGCTTAAATGTTCACAAAACATAATTTTTCTCATTCTGTCTGTCTGAATATACCTGTACTGACTTTTGTGTACTATTACAATCAGAGTTGAATGATAAGGTGGATAAGCCTAAATTTAGGAAATCAAAACAGAACTAGAATGGCACTCTGAGAGCGCAGACCTCCGCCAAGACGCATGACTTTAAAAACAGATCACAGCTCACAGCTGGCGGTACCATGAGGTGGTCAGCTTGTTATCAACACGGTGTGTTTCCGTGTAACGTATCGGCAGATGCCTCTCTCATTCAGCAGCCTTGTTATGTCTGTATAACGTTACACTACGTTGTCTCTCATCCCGTCATCTAGCGCTTTGTTCTTTCTCACCGCGGACGGCCAGCAGCTCCCGCACACACATCAACACACGTATCTCTCTGCTCTCAGAAGGAGGCGGGGTCACGCGTCATCAACGCGTCATCAGTCCGACTGCGCGTGTGTTATACCCTGTGGTTTTAATGCTCAGGCTGATCGAAATCCTTAAAAAAATTCCTGAATCCGGATCGCCACCAAAATCGAATGGATTGTTCATTGTGCTTAACCCCACCCCTCCAAAAAATTCATTCAAATCCATTGCGGACTTTTGCAGTAATCTTGCTAACAGACAGAAAGACAGACAAACAAACAAACCAACGCCAGTGAAAACATTACCTCCTTCAGGTAACAATTTGCCTAAAAGTCAGAGGTCAATTTGTGCACAGTTAAGATGTGGTATATTACCACTACACATTGAAACAGGAAGATACAGAGGTGTAACTGAAGACGAAAGACCGTGCCAATATTGTGAACTAAATGAGGTTGAGAACAAAATTAATTTTATTTTATTTTGTCCTTTGTATCATGATTTACGACAAATATTATTAAAAAATGTTCCTGGTTTAGATTTGATAAGTATGGAGACTGGATCCTTAATTTAATATCTTGATAATGCTAATTATTAATAATCATAATAATAATAATAATAATTGATAATGTTTTTGTATTTGCTGAATATCTTTCTAAAGCATGGGATAGGAGAAGAAAAAGCAACCTACAATAGATAAATTCCTCAGACTCTCACGCCTATTTTTTCTCATGATTGGACTTGTGTATGTGTCTTGTGCTTAGGGCTGTGATTGTATATCTGTTTATTTGTTGTATTTCCATTGTGTGATGTATCCGGGGGCCTGTTTCACAAAAGCAGAATCTGTGTCATGGGTGAATGGATTTATGTAGCTGCATACATTTATTAGAGAAGTTATTGTGCATGATAACATTTAACAGGAAGTGTCGGCGTACAGTAACTCTGTGTGGTTGCAAAATTGTAGTTCATATGAGAAAAAAATGTTTTTGCATTGTGAGGTTGAACTAATTTCCTTTACATTTCCAACAGGTGCCTGCTGTAATTGGTGAGGACGCGTCGTCTGTCGAGAGGCACGTGCACGTCCTACAAATACAGAAGATGCAGCCAGATACCTCCATGGTCAAAGGTTATGCAGCGAACGTTTTTATGGCGGCGAAAGGAGATTGCGAATGATATGACACTGGGGGACGTATTGAAGAACTACCCTTTCCTAAGAACTCAGGGGTAGGGGATATGAATTACAGTACATTCAGTCAATTTTCAGTTGTTCAAAGCACATAGTCAATGAAAGGACTCCATAGCACTTGGAACAGTAACAGTTAATTTAACTGAAGAGAAGATCTGTTTTCGAACAGTTTTAATACTTGTCTGGTCCTTCAATATTGAGACGATGTGGTAAAATGAGTAATAAATTCCCCCTCTCTATCAGCTATTTTCAGTTGTGCGATGAAGTTGACAGGATCGATCCATCTGCGGTGAACTTGTGCCGGCGCTGAAAAGAGGGCTTTGCCGGCATAGGGCCGAAGGTGGTCCAGCTAGCATAAGGAAAATCCCCATCAGCCAAAATGTACTCTGAAGTAAGGGAGGAAATGCTGGCAGAGGATCTACCAGGTATTTAACTGTTTTATTTTGGTTCATGGGCAGTTTGTAGTGTTTTTGTTGTGCTCTCATACCAAAACGGGTTAATAGGTACAGACTTCAATTTTCGCATTAAATTTACAGAAAAGACTTATTTCATTGTGTCCTACAGATGTTGACTTCTGTGCTGCGCTGATCCTGCTGCCCCACTTCTTTAAAGTGAAGGCCGACCAGGTATGGAGTTAGGGGGGTTTGGGGTAAAACACTTTTTTCACGTTTTGTCACTAGAAAATCGCCATACACTTTCACGCTATATTTGCAAAACTATGATGACGGTCTGGAGTCTTGATCATGAAGCTTGATCTGTTTTAATAACTTGCTACCTTCACCATTGTTCTGACATTTTTATTTTCTTTAACAGCATGATGCTCCAAGTCCCTACCCAACCTTACCGTTGGTAGACACCGACTGGAAGATGGCCTTTACCGGGAAGGTTCCGGTTTCGGTCAAAGTGGACAGTGTGGACAGGTCTGTGCAGGGGAACAGGAGTTGAAGATGGGGTAATTGCAGCCTTCTGTGCCTACTTTGATTTTGACTTCGCTTACCCACCCTACATGAAGAATACACTACCCTTTCTCCAACGTACTATACTGAACATTACTGTGGTGGGTGAAAAGCCCCTACCAGTCACTGCGACCCGAATGATCAATCTACTAAAAATGCCACGACTGTATAGATGTACAAGGTGTAGAAGAACCACCTTCACCTTAAAGTGGCAGTAGGCCGTGTATTTTTGGCATCACTGGGCAAAATTCTTTTAATAACCTTTCAACATATTGTAATTCAAGTGTTCTGAGAGAAAACTAGACTTCCTCATGGCTCTGTTTTCAGGCTTTAAAAAATCTACATGGCGTTCCTTCACAAGATTTCACAATAGCGGCGGCATCACAAACTTTCTCATTTTACAGCTAAACATTACACTACAAGATGATTCTGAAAACATTTGAGGTGATAAATAGTCATTACAGTAACAGAATATTGATTCATATTTGATCAGCGCTGCCTAGTTTGACCGTTTGGTCGGAGTTCGCGAGTGATTGACAGCCGGCTCTCATAGACGGCAGCTGGACAGCAGAATAATACTGTCAGGATGTAGCAACAGTTTTATAAAAATAACTTTTTTGAATCATATTTGCTCCAATCTCACTCATTCAGCTTTAATGAAACTGCTTCCATATATTGGTCTGATTAATGCCCACGAAGTCAACTTTAATATAACTTGTGGACTAAATGACAGTAATTCAAATTTCCATGTGTCGTGTGTTTCATAAACATGGGGAGCATGTGCTACCTCGATCGCAACGATAAAACCAATGACCAATTTATGTTACGAGTTACGAGTTGTGGCTGAAAAACATTGAAAGAAAAACGGGGACAGAAGCTATTGTTCAATGAAATTTGTTATGCTGTATTGTATTGTGTTGCATTGATACAGTTTACATTATTCAGAAAATAATTTAAAGAATTTACTTTTTTTGAAATTCTGTATTTATACAATATGAGGTACATTTGACTCCTACAGAATTAAGGTAAATTTTTTCCCCCAGGGGTACATATTTGGCCCCATAAGGTACAAACGGTAAGGGTACTTAAATGCACCCTTGTTAAGGGGTACAGTGGGTGTACCTTTGAGGGTACTGCCCCAGTGACGAGCTGTTGGACCCCCAAAGGTACAAATTCAGCACATTATTTCTGACAGCGTGCCATAAAAAGAGTTTGTATGTCCCAATACATAGTATGTAAAATGCACTATGCCAAAAGTACCAGGATGTAACTAATGTGCCTGCATGTAAGATAAGATAAGATAAGATAAGATAAGATAAGATATACTTATATTGTCCCCGTGGGGAAATTTTTCCTGAAATCCGTCCAACTGCAGTTACAAACACTAAATTAAAACAGCATCAACAACAATATTAAACGATTCCACACAA
Organism: Sebastes fasciatus; assembly: GCF_043250625.1. NCBI lineage: Eukaryota > Metazoa > Chordata > Actinopteri > Perciformes > Sebastidae > Sebastes > Sebastes fasciatus. The sequence goes on from NC_133801.1 coordinate 30,605,121, forward strand.
GACAGGGAAACAGTTCCACAGAAACTGATGTTTCAACACATACACAGTCCACGTATATAATGGCACATAATATCACACACACCATGGCAGGTATTGCACCCAGGTAGTGCACTGCACCGTCTACCGTCTTGCCCATATTGCACAGATGCAACATTTTGCACTGTCCCAGTTTAACATATAGCACAGTCTAACCATATACAGCTCTGGAAAAAATTAAGAGACCACTTCAAAATTATCAGTTTCTCTGGTTTTACTATTTATTGGTATGTGTTTGAGTAAAATTAAATTTTTTAGTTTTATTCTATAAACTACTGACAACATTTCTCCCAAATTTCAAATAAAAATATTGTCATTTAGAGCATTTATTTACAGAAAATGACAACTGGTCAAAATAACAAAAAAGATGCAGTGTTTTCAGATCTGGAATAATGCAAAGAAAACAAGTTCATATTAATTTTTAAGCAACACAATACTAATGTTTTAACTTAGGAAGAGTTCAGAAATCAATATTTGGTGGAATAACCTTGATTCACAATCACAGCTTTCATGCGTCTTGACATGCTCTCCACCAGTCTTTCACATTGCTGTTGGGTGACTTTATGCCACTCCTGGCATAAAAGAGCTCGGCTTTGTTTGAGGGCTTGTGACCATCCATCTTCCTCTTGATCACATTCCAGAGGTTTTCAATGGGATTCAGGTCTGGAGATTGGGCTGGCCATGACAGGGTCCTGATCTGATGAAGGACCACCAGATCAGGACCCTGTTTGCGCCAGGAGTGGCATAAAGTCACCCAAGAGGTGCCAAGTTCCCTCCCTGAGAGAACATACTGTAATTAAGCCAACCTGTTGGCACTTTCCTTAATTGAGCAGCTGATCTACCCAACACATCAGGCAGAACAACAAGACAAACCTATGAACCCATAAAACAAACAAACTAAACAAGCTTGTGTCCTTAATTGACAATGTACCAATTAAACTGAAACATTGGACTGAAATTAATTATTTAGCAGACACAAAAATTGTTAATTTGGGGGTACAGTGCTTAGTGAAAAGGGAGAAAGGCAGCAACATTTTCACAAAGCCACAGGTGAGAACCAGAGGGGGGTGAGTCACATAGTGAACTATTCATATTGCCAAAAAGGCACAAAGTCCAATCCAGAGTTATTAATCAAAAAACAAAAGACCTCTGAACACACTGAACTATTGGGGGCCAAAAGGGGCAAGACATTATTTTTTTTTTTTTAATAAATGTCAAAATATTGTTCATTAAGTATGTTGTCTTCCACATGTTGAAGTTTTAATACTAAAGATCGAATTTAATAAACAAAATCAGGACAAAGTGTGGTAATTTTTTCTCTGTGTAAAGTTGGTGATATGTCCCTCTGCATGGTTCTCAGCCCTCCACAGAGTATATGCTTGCTTTTCTATTCTCGCCCTCTCTAACATTACAAAGGTGGAAGTCCAAGTCGTCGACAGTTTCTTGATAAAGTGAGCTGAAAGACGCCGGATGAACCTGAACACACCCTTCTTCTCCCCAGTGTTTAATTACTGTAAGAGCGAAGCGGCTTTGTACAAATAACAAAACAGGTAAGTCCTGAGAGACTTTTCCGATTAAACAACGTCATATTAAGAACACACCTGAGGCGTGACTATGATTTAAGACTGGGACATTAAAAGCACATGAATACTTTGCTTCTTTTTTTTTTACCATGTTATAGGACATTTCGATACATGTGTAAAAACGTTTTTACGGATTCCATTTAAGAATTTATTTTTATTTATATCAATTTTATTTAAATTTTTTTTTATAAATTAAGACTTTAATTTACAAACAAGAACACCGAGTTACAGGTTAAGACATCCTTAACATGGAGTTAAAATCAAACAAAACCAGTCCCAAAGAAGATCATTTAACATTGTGTAAAATACTTACTAAAGCCCAGATGATGGATGAGATTAGCTTCTACCGAGCACCGAGCAGAGAGGCTGAAGCAGACAGACAGCAGCTCCGGAGCGGCGGAAGAAGTCAGCAGCATCCACGAGCCTTCAGATCCCGGTGCGGCGCGAGGGCAGGTGGATGTGGATGTGGGCGGGGCGCGAGCGTCCAGCCTGTCCGGTGCTTCATGTAACACCATCACCACGCCCTGCCCATACTAGCAACCTCAGACCAATCACAACTGGTGTTATATATGGAAACTAGCGTAAAAGCAACGATGCAAGACCAGTTCTTGTGATTGGCTGAACAATGAGCTATGATGCTCCAACCTCACCTGGCCCATTTTACCTGTCTCCACCCTACAAGGCAATACAAGACAATCTGGTTGTATGAGGCAATTTCAGGCAATATTGCAAACCGATAAACAGGACTACTTTATAGCAGTATTTCATTTTAATATGTTTTTTTTTTTTTTTTTTTTTTTTTGCATCAATGTGAGGAAATACCATAAATTTCCTGGATTGGCCAATATCAGACATGCTCATATGGCTATTATGCTATCTATGTTTATCCCAATATAGTACATAGAAGACTGTGCATATGTTCACTCATTCATTCTTTTCTGGGATCCAGTGCATCATATCTAGGGCCAACTACTCTATCTCTACTCTGTTTTACTCTATCGTTATTTTTTATTTAATTTTTATTTATATATTTTTTTATTCTTATTATCTTCGTTTGTGTTTGTGCTCTTACCTGTACCTCTCCTGTGTTTCATTCTCATTGCTGTTGCTTCTATGACACCTGCATATTTCCCTCCAGAGATTAATAAAGGTTTATCTTTTCTTAATATAAATATATATGTTGATATCGCAATATAAAAAGATCATAAAGGTGTCCAGTTAACATTGAGGGTGCATGATGCAGCCATACTGTCCTCCCATGACCGTCTGTGCCAGAAAAAGAAATGGCAATATATTCTTAAATATCCTATAAACTATGCATTTCTACAAAACAATATCTTTCAGGTGAAATAAAAGTGTTCCAAACTGTTAATGAGTGTTACGGGCACTGAAATAGTTTTTGTTATGCATCAGATTCACATAACCTAAACAAGAGAAACTGTGAGCTAATTAAGTTGTTTATCTTTGGGAACCAGTCATTTTCATCTAAGTGTGACCTCATTCAAGTGTCTTCGGGTGTTTTCACACTTGGTTCCCTTCAGCCCTCCAAACGACCTCAGAGCGATGAGTCATGAGGAAGTACAAAACATTTTAAACCAAGCGTGGTAAACACTACACATACAGTTTCACACATTGAAGGAAAAGCAGAGCTAGACATCACGGCTAAAGCTGCACGCTAACTCTGTCACGGACAGGAAATGTTATCGTATTGCGGTAACGTGCGGTCAAGCCGGCCGTCGCTCTCATCTCCCTGGTCAAATGGGCCGACGTTACAACTGTAGAGCACCCATATACTGACATTTATGTTAAATGCATTCAAACGGCCCTGATGGAGCTGACCATGGATGTATATAGAGAACAGAGCTGACAGGAAAGCTAGAGACGGACTTGGAGAAGTTAGAGGAAGTATACACGTGTGACTACGTCCGGTTTTCAAAAAAAGTGTTAACCATCAGTGCAGCCAAACACATCAGGAGTGATAGAGATCATTATTCACTGATCCCACGGGTCTAAGCTTCATACTGATTTTTAGTACATAAACTGAGATTATACATTATGTGTAATAAACATTTTAGTGGAACTGCTCTAATTGACAGCTGTCTCAGTCACAGTGTTATAAAAATGAACGTCGCAAAAGAAGGACAAGCAGAGGTTTTATTGTGAGCTGATGGGGACTTGATGCTGTGACAGATTTAAATGTGAGGCCAAAAACCACTGTTCAAAGAAATGACTGACAGCACATAAAAACTGTAAATTTAGATAGTCCTGAGTAACAAACTAATATCTAACTCTAGAGGGCTAAAACACAATGGCAAATGGCAAAGCGAACCTGGAGCCCTTTGTGTTCACAATGCAGATTAAACGAACCGCAACGCGGACTTGAATCGAACCAAACTCAGATCGACTCCCGAGGAGGTCTGAGTTCGGTTCGATTCAGAGAGGTCTGAGTCCTTTTGGAATGTTCACATATGCGCAAAAAATGCTGACTCATTGCTCTGAGTTCGTTTGGAGGGCTGAAAGGAACCAATTGTGAAAACACCCTCAGTCAGTCTATATAGGTCATGGGTCAACAACCTGAGGCTCTGGAGCCACATGTGGCTCTTCAGCTCCTCTCCAGTGGCTCCCTGTGGATTTATAAAAATAGTGGAAATGAATAACGGTTCTTTGTTTACATTTTCAATTTTATTTATATTTGTTGTAAATCTATGGTACGACGGAGTATTAGGGCCACATTGAGGAAAAAAAATTAATCTGAGATTTAGAGAATAATGTCATAATATTACAAGAATGACGTCATAGATTTACCAGAAAGAAAGTGATAGTATTATGAGAATAAAATAGTAATTTTATGTGTTATTTTCTTTTTTTCTCGTAAACTTCTGACTTTTTTCTTGTAATTTTACGATTTTTTTTCAAGTAAAGTTATGACTTTTTTCACGGAAAGTTAGGACTTTATTCTCAAAATAATTTTTTTCTATCAATGTGGGCCTAATACTCCGTCGTACATTTGCACTTGGGCCCTCACTGCATTAGACTTATATACTATATACTTAGACTATAAACTGTGTTACCTTCATCACAATGCTCAAATGTTTTGCGGCTCCAGACAGATTTTTTTTTTTTATTTACCTAAAATGGCTCTTTTGATAGTAAAGGTTGCTGACCCCTGATATAGGCAATGACTACATCTTTGAGGTTCAGTTGGCGAAATACAACCAGTCATTTGTTGATGAAATGAAATTAACTTGTTAAAAATAGGCTTTGGGTGTCCTTTGATTGGATTTCACACCTATGGTGAAACAACAAACTAAAAAGACTGGCATATTTAAATTAAGTGAAAAAGTGTCCCTCTGACGGCATCACCCATGCAGGGTGTTGATGGAAGCACACATCTTGAGAGCTAACACTCAGCTTGATACAGTTATGATGGAGATGAGATGATTCCTCTTGCAGAAGCAGCAGATTTTATTTCTTGTGACAGAAAACTCTACAGCCCAGAGAGGAAATGGTAAAATCTAGGTTATGTTTTATTTTTTGTCCAATATCTCACAAACAAATTTGATAGAGAGAATATGACTCTATTTGTGTCTAGGCTACTTTTTCCCCACTGGCTGGCTACTCTAGATCCTTGTGGAAAGCCCTGTTCATCACAGTGGAGTATATAATTTTTCAACTCCACTTGTTGAAGGGATTTATCATGTTTCCTCTCTTAAACCTTCCTTAATTGCTTCTTACTCATTACACTGCTTTAGTGTTTTCAGGGAGTAGCACTGTTGGTATATATACAGTATACGGGAGTGTGAAGATGGGTGGTGTGTGTGGGGCGGTCTGGACCAAAGTGCCAGGCTGATTTTTTTATCCCAGTCCAGCCCTGCTCCACACCGCAGGGCTTTCTGCCAGAAAGGGTTTATTTTAACCACGATCTTTTCCTGAACCTAACCAAGTAGGGTTGTTGCCCAAACATTAGGAGATTTCTGGAGGCAAACTTCTCCCATGTGCTGAGCAAGCAGGTCGAGGCCACGCCCAGGACGCTCTACGTCGGAGACGGGTTTATTCAAACGTTTGACAGGAAACATCACTGATGTACAAATTATTTAAGACCAATTGTCTCTAGACAAAATCACCAGGAGGGTAACATGAGCACAGTGTTCAGATCAGTAAAGCTCCTTTTTTCTTCAATGTATTGCATCTTGTGCAGGCCTTTTCTTTCAGCCTGGTTAATTATGACAAACAGAAACACAAATCAGACTATCAAAAAAAAACACACACACTTGAGAAATAACTCCTATACAAGGGAAAACGGCTGCTCTAGTTTTCACATCCTTACCAAACCATGCCAATGTTTAGAAAGGTGACGAGCTTCTTTCTCCTCTGCTTGTGAAATAAAAGCACTTTAAATGGTAATGACAAAAACAAATTTCATTGGTAAAACTTCTAAAAGCATGAATTTTTTTTTTCCTTTTCATCAAATCTAGCAGTTCACGTCCTGAGAACTTCCTAGTATAAGGCAAAGTGGCTATTTGCCATGGAATAACCTCAGAAACTCTTGGCCTCTCTGCTTGGAGAGGAGCTGAGATGAAGTGCTGCTTAAATACAGGTGCCCTGATATGACCTACAGTACACTCAAGCACTCCAAAGTACCAAAAACCAAGATTTATATATTGGCATTTTGGTCAGTTAGGTTTATTCTAGAGCACAGTCTGGAAAACACATCTTGCAGATCGAAGTTAGTAAATTGGCATCCTCTACTCCATTTTTGTAACAAGAAAAATAAAACAAAACCTTTATTATATAATTGTGCTGGTATGAGGATTTGGTATTGCAGCCCATTATGAATATCTTAACTAATATTGGGCCAATACCTGAAACATAACAATATACAACTAACATACTGTATGCAGTGTGCACACGGGGAAAATAGTGTTTGTAACGATCATACTTTCCGGAGCATTGAGCTGAACGAATTAAAAAGGCAAGAACAAATACTGCACATGGTGGGAGAGAAACACAGTATCTGTGAGGGAATAGAAGGGGCTAATGGTCAAACTATTAAGATTGCCGCTAGAATGGAAGTGAGAGGCTCGAGGCAAAAAGAAGGATGCAAGTCGGTAGTTGAGGGCTTGAGGTTATGAGAAGGGAGCGCGGTCAGCGAAGGTCGCTCTCGTCGTCCTGTATGGTTTTCTTGATGCGGAGCAGCATGGTGGTGAGCCACTGGTCCAACCGGGAGATGGTGTCGAACTCCTTCACCTGACAAATGAGCAGGAAATATTACCAAAACTACCCACAGCCAAAATTTTTATTACCCAATATAATATATATCCATATCTATCCATCGATCTCTCTATCTATATCTGGATAGACCTATATATATTATTTTTTATTATATATTATATTTATGATATATAATATAATATTATGTTATACTGTTGTACTATATATTACTAATTATACTGCTGTACTATATATATGTTATACTATCTATCTATGTATATACATATAGATATATAGATATCCATCCATCCATTCATTCATTATCTGTAACTGCTTATCCTATTCAATGTCGCGGGGGGGCTGGAGCCGATGATATATGGGTATATCTATATATATTATTTTTTATATTTCTTATAATATATTATACTATACCATATTATATCTAATATTATATTATACTTCTGTACTATACTACCGGTATATTATATAATATATATATATATAAAATAATATATATATATATATATATAAAATAATATATATATATATATATATATATACATATATATATATATATATGTATATATATATATATAAATAATAATATAATATATATATATATAATATATATTATACTATACTATATTTAATATTACATTATACTGCTGCACTATAAATGAATAAATAAATAAATACATATTGTAAATAATAAACACTTACTGTATAAGGTCCTACCCCTTTTTTATAACTTAAATAATGAACTTAATGTTTATCAAATATAGATATAAACAATTATTACAATTATTAACATATTGTTAAGATATTCTTAACACTAGTTGTATATACCTCTTATTATTTTTTCCCCTCTAGGGATGAATAAAGGCTTATCTTAAATTAAAATAGCACAAAACAATATTTGGACATTCTGGTTTTTCTACATAACACAGCCACGCGCCTGCTTGTTGACTTCAACAGCTTGCGTCGAGAAATAGAGATTTAATCTCTCAGGTACGAGAAAAACACATTCTGATTCTCACATTTTACCGGTATCCCCGACACTTCACTCGCAGGTTATCAGTTTGTAATCACGCTGCTGTAGAAACTCGTTTATTCTGCTGAAAGAAAAGTGTCCACTCACCGAGTCAGTGTAGGCTTCCACGTTCTGTTCTTCACAGGCATCTAGAAGTTTCTGGTTAGACAAAAACAATAATGGTGTGCATCAGAGAGGCTCCCTATAGACAGAAATAAACCCTGGGGCTAAAAAAACAACTGAGATGCTTCTACAGCTTTTAAAAAACAGCATGGCTTTCTTAATCCAATAACTGTTGGTAACAGACTTTATCTGTACTAAACTGACTGGTGCTTTTGTTGTACGTTGCTGGGGGGCGAAATGTTTTTCAGGAACATTTTTGCATGAGGCTGACTACAATCAAACTTTTGTTTTCGATACTAGGACGTGAAAGTTAGCAAGTCATCCAACTAGTTCTGATTGAAAACAACAGAAACTGGAGCAGAAGGAAACAGAACGCAACGGTTGCCAGTTGAGTTAAACTGCTCTCCATCCGCCTCACCTCTCTGTATCTAGAGGATTATTCAATGTTTTTGTTTGTTTGTGGATTTTAAAGCCAAAATAACCCCAAAAGCCTACCTTCAACAGCTTGCATTCTCGAGAGTCTGAAAAAGCCGGAAACATCTCTTCGTACTTCTGCATAGCAAGCTGGGTAAGAAGAGAGGATGAATATTAGGACGGCGGCTCGTGTTACACTCACTGTACATGGACACAAGTTCAAGTGATGCGGTCTTACTTTTGCATTCAGCATGTCTACGCAGAAGTGACAGAGCGCTGCCTTGAAGAAGTGATCCTTGGCACTGTATTTCAGCAGAGTACTGTCCATTGCGTGGGTTCCAACCTAAAATCACAAACAATTTGTGTTTGTTTTGTTCTGACAAGCGACTGAATGTCGACATAAAGGCTGCAGGTGAACTTCATCTCACCTGTTCATAAATCTCAATCGCTTTTTGGTACTTCTCCAGCTGAGCTGCGTAGGTTGCTACTTTCAGAAGGCACTTGTTTGCTGAACTGAAAAGGAAAATGTATTCACAGAATTCAAGGGTCAAAGACCACCGAGTTAATACACTTTGCCGTCATAAAAACAAAGATGCAAAATTAAAGGAAATTGCATTAATTAGAAAAAAAGCCTCTAAAACCTCACACCCTTAACGCGGCAGTAGGCAAGATTGGAGCAAATATGATTTAAAAAAAAGTTATTTTTATAAAATGGTCACTATATCCTGACAGTAGTGCATGAGACCGGTAATCTGTGTCCTCCGGTGCTCCTAATGGCATCTGCAAGATTTCACACACAGGAGGAAAACAACCAATCAGAGCCGAGCTGGAGCCTTGCCGTCTCTGAGCAGCTGTCAATCACTTGCGAACTCCGATCAAACGGTCAAACTAGGCAGAGCTGATCAAATATGAATCAATATTCTGTTACTGTAATGCCTATTTCTCACATAAAATGTTTTCAGGAACATCTTGTAGTGTACAGTTTAGCTGTAAAACAAGAAAGTTTTAAAAAAGCCTGAAAACCGAGCCATGAGGAGGTGTAGATCTAGGTATCTTTCAGAACACACAGTGATGCCGAAAATATTCTGCCTACCCCCCCCCCCCGCCCGGCATTTAAAGCAGACAAGAGACAATAGTGCTCATTTAATACACTCACCTGGTGGATTCTTCACCTTTGTAATAATCAGCTGCCTGTTCATAATGAGCAATGGCCTGGAATGGAAATTGGACTTAATTGAACCTCCCCCAAGAGATTATATGACAGTTTAAAACAGCAGACATTACTAGCTGTTAAATTACAAGCAAGAATATGCCCTGGAATTAATACATAATATAATAAACACGAAACACAGATATCGCACCTGGTCGATGTCCACCATCTCTGTCTCATATATTTCAGCAATGCTGATGTGATGTTTGGCTGCGATGGTGAAGCGCCCCTAAAACAAAACAAACAAACAAACAAAAAAGAGATCAACAGGGGAAATGACATGTTATATTACATTTCAAATGTAATAATTTAAAGAAACTGAGAAGAGTTCCCTGTTCGTACACTCACCATGTCGGTGTATATCTCAATAGCAAGGTTGAAGCAGTTTATGGCCTCTGTTGAGAAATATATTATTATTATTACAATTATAATATCTAGACACATCAACAAAAAAGCAAAGTAAGAATAAGATCAACAAAAGTAGAAGCAAACAGTGGTGAGAAGTGCAAGTTTCAAGGTAACAATGTTCCTGTGTCTAAAACATGGTGACCACTGGGTTTGATGTCATTATTTGATTTTCTCTGGTGCAACATATTCATTTGTTCACATTCCCATTTTCTAGCTACACGGTGGGATAATAATGCTGTGTTGCGTTTGCGTTCACGTATTTACGCTCTGCAGGTATCCTGTATCTCTACGCTTGTAGGAAAGTTGCATTTGCAGTTCTGTGTGGCAGTTTAACATGCTAATTTGAATGCAGTCTGTCATTTTTTTTAGATTACGGTTCCTAGTGATGTAATGAAGTCATGAATCAAATTTATTTTTTATTATCTTCATTTTCATTTCATTTTGTGTTGATTCCGGCGATCCCTACGGACAAAAGCGGTATTGTTTCCGATCACCAAAGTCCCTTTAGAAAACCACATTTTTTACTGCAGCAGGGTCTGACAGTCTTCCCCGCTCAGTCCTGGTTCTGGTTCTCCCGTGCCTCCCTTCCCTCCTGCGGGCCCAGCAATACGGCCTGGGCCTCCAGCAGTGTGATGTTGGCCCCAGCGGGGACCGGCGGCGCAGCGAGGCGGTGCTCTGCTCCTGGCCGCTGAAGTGAGTTGAACGAGTTTCTAGTGAACCTGCATGATTTTGTCTGTTTACAACGTTAATACAACAGTCTTCTCTCCCACGCGAAGGGCATCTGATCCTTTCCCAGTTGTTTTCCCCTTGTTGCTCCGATTACAACGAGAATGTGACGTCATATTTACACAAAACGGATCCTTTCCAGCCCTAACCGTGAAGAGGACCCGCTCCCTATGTAGATATAAACGGCTCATTCTAAGGTAACAAAAACACAATTCTTATTTTCAAGTGATTATACACTAAAGAAAACACGTATTAATATTATATTACATTACATTTCTGCCAATAGATCCCCTAAATGCTACACACTGTTCCTTTAAAAGGTCATCGTCTGGAAGATCTTAATGACATCAGATGACACTGTCTTTATGTACATGGTCCACTGGAAGTCGTACAGCAGCTTGTAAAACGGGGATTACAAGTGAGCTTCAGCGGTCATTATACTCCCGGGGGGTGGTGATCGGTAATGATTACCTAGTGGATCTGCTTTTTTGAAGGCGTTTCCAGCATCTATGAAGTTGCTCGCTGCATCGTGTTTGCTCTGCATCTGGAGGTGCAGGCGAGCAGCTTGGGAAAACGCGTTTCCTGCACCTGAAAAGAAAAATATTGCATGTTAGAGGATTGAAAGTCTGTATAGATCTAAACAAGGAAAAGGGCAATCATTACATTTGTTTTTTCGACCTGTAATAATCATTCTTACCACACCAATTTTTGGCCATTTTGTACATGTTGGCTGCCCTCACATACAGGTCACAGGCCTCTTCCATCTTGGAGGAACTCCTGTGTGACAGCACACATGCTTAGTTAAACAAGACTCATACAGACTTTTGCTGGGTGATATTGACAAAATATCAAGTGCCATAAGATAAGATAAGATAAGATAAGATTAGATAAGATTAGATAAGATAAGATTAGATAAGATATTCCTTTTATTAGTCCTGCTGTGGGGGGATTTGCAGTGTACGGCAGCAAAGGGGATAGTGCAAAAAAACAAGATGCATCAGCTAACACAGTAAAAAAGAGCTAAACAAAGTGTAACGAAATATGAACCATTTAAATAGAAGGAAGTATAAAAACAGGAACAGTATATACAGTATTAACAATAAACAGACTATTAACAAAATTGCACAAGTGGAAAATGATATTGCACAGTGAGAATTACACCTGAGTAGTACTGATAGACAGTTGGTGTACAGTAAAGTGCAGTTCTTGTCAGTGTTTTGGTGTGTATGTGGACTACTGGGAGCAGTGCTGGTGGTATAATAGTTCAATATTGATAATGTAAAGATATTTTGAGGCTAAAGATATTCACTCGGCTTAAAACAGTCAAAAGAAGTTCAGAAAGGATTTTATAAATTATATATAATTTAAAGTTATATAATGTAACTCCCAACTGTGCCCTCTGTTACACTCTGTTATTGTAAACAGATGTGATGGACGTGTGATCTGCACCCACAGCCTGACCTTTAACCATGTCCCCAGTAGATGGCGCTACAGCAGCAACACTCACAGTTAACAATAAGTGTCCTTTTGTAAACCAATAATGTTGATAAGGTTACAACCTCATCAGCAGCTGACATGATAAAGACATTGCAGCTCTTGTGATGGTGTAACTGAGCCTGGATCACTGCTGCAGACAGACAGTCATGTTAGTTAGTCATTCAGAGTTCAGCAGTGATCTGAAGGGAGATAACACTAACGGTACATATAGTTAGCTAAACTGACATTATATAGAGCACAACAACTCAACAGCAGAGATATAAAGCAGCCCAGTGTGGCTCAGCTGTTGTTGTCCTGCCTGGTCAGCTAAACATCTTCCGCTCAGTTGGCCTGTAGCTGTGTGACAGATGTAGCTTAGCTAACAGCAGCAGACTGACAGCAGCTAGCTGAATCACTCACCCAAAGATCGCTCCTAAAAACGACGACGACGACTTCATCTTCTTCTCTGCCTCGGCCACTAGAGCCGTGGCTTCCTTATCTTTCCCGCTATTGTCCATTTTATCGTGTCTCTGCTCTGCTGTTGAGGAAGAACGAGGAGTTGCGAAAGTCAACAAACTAGCTGATCTGTGCTAACAGCTAACAGCTCGGTCTGGTCTGCTCTGCCTTGTTGTCACGTCACTAGTGAGGTGTCGGTTACGAACGAGTCAGCTCTTTAAGCCGGCTCTTTTAAGTGACCGATAAGAGTCGGCTCCCGTTTTTTTCTTTTTTTCTTTCTTTACTTAATTCAAGGCAGAATGATAAGATAATCTTCTCCGCGCTGTGGGCACTCCATGCACTGACTGTGACTGAATGTTGTGTTAATGACGTCTGTGCAACCAATCAGTTGATGACTAGACAAGGATCATACCATCACGCAGGGAGGGGTGGAGGGGCGGGGTAGCACGGTGCGCTTACGGTCTACAGGTACAAAGCAGGAGGGAGAGGAGGAGAGAAAGAGAGAGAGGAGTGCGGTGCGTGAATAGCAGACAAGATGAGTGACAGTCAGAAACGAAGCAGCATGTAAAATCATGGTATTCTGGAAATTATAAGGTTTAGTATAATTATATTGAATAATTTAAGTGATATATGTGCACACATACTAATCATAGGTCAAACAGCGCTAAATTTGGCTGAATTATAAAAGGCAGAAGTGGTAAAATGAAGAGCTGTTTAAGAGCCGAAAGAGACGGCTCTTCTTGGTGAGCTGAACCAAATGATCTGGCTCACAAAAAAGAGCCTGAATTCCCATCACTACACATCACCTGCCGCAAAGTAACCATCAACCCACGTCATGTGACATCGGAGCTGCTGCGTTCAGGTGCTCTTCGTAACCTCCAGTCTTCCTTTCCACCACTGATTAACAGAAACAATAAGAGCATTTTTTTTTCAATACTTTATTTAGAAAGTTCAATACAGTAGTTACATAAACATGTTCAGATTTTCAATTCACAAAAAAATCAGTAAATATATGTCACAGTATAAAAGATAATATAAAAAAAAAAAAATTATACAACAAATAAAATGTGTCAATCTTTGTTTGTGTGATATCTTATTCAAAATGTGTGCACGTGTTTTGTTGTTGGTGGGATTGGTGTTTAATTCACTAACTAACGGTGATATGACAGCCAAAATGTATCCACACTATGGTTTGAATTACAATTATAAACACTTATCATTCTGTACTGTCAAGCTTCTCAGTTATATAATTTGTATCTCTGGCTATATTTCTGACAGCACATGAAGGCATCTTATGATAAATGTATGGCTCATACAAAATTACAGTGGTGGGAAAAGTATACAGATCTTTTACTTAAGAAAAAATAGCAATACTACAGTATAGAAATACTCTGTTACAAATAAAAGTCCTGCATTCAAAATCATACTCAAGTAAAAGCACAAAAGTATTAGCATCAACATACTTTAAGTACAGAAAGTAAGAGTACTCATTATGCAGAATGTCCCATTTCAGAATCATATATTACCGAATTATAATTAGGGATGCATTAAAGTGTATTCAAAGTCGCAGCTATTTTTTTGTATTACTTTATGTACTGCTGGTTAGCTGAACCTTTATTGATACATCATAACTTATTAGTTGATTAATATCTTGAATTAATAATCTAAATCTGCAAAGTAACTAAAGCTTCAAAAAAATGTAGTGGAGTAAAAAGTACACTATTTGCCTCTAAAATGTAGTGGAGTAGAAGTATAAAGTAGCTTAAAATGGAAATACTCAAGGAGAGTACAAGTACCTCAAAATTGTAGATGCCCTACTAAAGGGCTTAGGGGTCTACTCCAGAAAAGGAGACTTTCCCTGATTCTCTCGGGTGCCGATCAGCAAATCATTCCCAAAACATGGCACTACCGCCACCATATTTGACTCGTATAAGAGGTTGGAGACGCACAATCTTACACAAGTCTACTGTCTAAAAAAGCTCCCTTTATCTGACCAGCATCTGTTGTTCCAGATTCCAGTTTAAGCTTTGGATCAGGATGTTTTACATATAGGAGTGGTTTCTGCCAGGCAAACTGTAGTTAATTAGTTCTTGGATGTTTTTAAGTATAAACATTTTGCCACCCATTATGAGGAAAAGTCCCCAAATTTCCAATGTCCCAAACTGTGTCCACAGATTGCGCAAGCCTTTCGTCTGAAGTACTGTAGCCTACTAGTATGTGCAAGTTTGTCCCCATAGCTTTAGCTTCTCAGAAACGTATTTAATGTGCTCATGACTCCTCTTTGATGGTAAAGGCCTTCACATTTTTCTACTGATTAGGGAAACCAAATAAGGCCTGATAGGTCACCAACCTTGCAAGCATTCATTTCTTAATGTTTTTAACATAGAGGATTCGGTTTTCCACATGAGATGTGCTTGTTAGATTACATTGAAAATGCACAATTGCATTTTTTTTTATCTGATTCTATCCTTACAACAAAAAGCACAATACCAACTGAGGAAAAATGTTCAAATGTATGAAAAACTTTCCGAGCACATCACCAGAAAACTTTAACCTTCAAGAAAGTCAGTGGTGGACTGTAACTTGGCCTACATTTACTTAAGTACGATTTTGGTTGTACATTACTTGAGTAGGCCTGTTTCTATTTTATGCTACTTTATAGGCTACTTCTACTCCACTACATCTCAGGGGGAATTTATGTACTTTTTATTCCACTATAGGCCTACATTTGACTGACAGTTTTAGATAATTTCCAGATTAAAAATGTCCTACCCTTTCTGTCCAGTGAAAACCACGTATGCCTATCTCCAGATGTGGTGATTTTGAATTAGATTTTTTTTTCTGATAAACTGAAGGGTGATGTGTTTCTTAAGGCACATGGATTGAGAAAATTCTCCTACTTCTTAAGATATATAAACTATTTTAAACCCCTCTTGGATCAGCTGGAAAATACATCTGAAAACAGAACTGACACCATGAATAGTTGACTTTTTAGAGATAGGATACTTCTCACAGGACAGCAACGCTACAAACACATGATGATCTTATAGAATGTGATGTATTGCTGTAACGTTAAACTAAACTCCTCAACAGTATACAGAGTAGTTAAAATTAGCGCAAAATTAAACATCTACAGCAGAAAAATGCAACAATAATAATATTAATCCAAAAACACTGAAAGGGAAACGTGTTTACTGCACGAGTACTTGCTGATACCACTTACATACTTTTACTTAAAAGCAAGGTTTTGAATGCAGGACTTTGACTTCTAGTTGAGTATTTTCTCAGTGTGGTATTAATAGGGTACTTTAAGTTAATACAATACGTCTTCCAGCCCTGTCGATAAGGCACAGAGACACACAGGAGCCTCTATGATTTTCAGTCAGGCAGAGCGGCAGCCTCCTGTTTCCTGCCTGTAGTTGGGTCCTGTACAGCAGCCCGTGCGAGGCTGTCCTGGAGACCCCGCGCTGCCTGCACCTCTCTCGTCTCGGGTGAGTTTGTTACTAATGTACAGATTTCTCCATTAATCCCAATAACTGCAACAAAGCTGCGATATTCACGCTCCGCTGCGGAGCCGCAAACTGCACCGCTACCGCCGCCGAGCAGACACATCGCTGCACGGCCCAAAAGACACAGACATTTACCAGCGAATTCCCAAGCATACAGCATACCCCCTCTCTCTCTTCATCCAACACTATTCCTACATTTACTCTGCTCCAGCCAGCCAGCACACTCACACAGCTCGCTACGACATCGCGTTTACACCTCTTATAGAACAGTACCGTCAGGTTGAGGCTGATCTGAAGCTCCGCTGTGCAGTATGAGAGTTAAAACTGAGTCCGTCGCTGGTTTGTTTTGAATGTCAAAGCTCCAGCTAGCTGAGCGGCTCATATTGTTGATAGCTGGTTGGCTTAGCAGGCTAGCTCGCTAGGCTAACGAAATGCAACCCAGATGCATCAAAATGCTGGAAACAAGAGGTGAAGCGGGGGTTTGAAATCAAACGATTTATTACATTAGAGCCTTTAGTCAGTTGCGTTGCTGTTAAATACTGTGTTATGTAACAAATGGGTGAAATATGCATGCAGGAGCTGTTTGAAAACAGCAGCTAGCATGTAGCGAGCCGCTTGCAGCGTCTCCATTCATCTCCTGCGCACTGAGGCTGCTCTCAGCGAGCAATGGCTCCGATCCGCTGCCTGTTAGAGCGGCAACTATAGGGGGGATGTGTTCCTCTAATGACCGCGGTGATGTGGGGGTTTGGAGATATGGCTGACTTGTTGTTTTGGTGTTACTTGAAGTGCTGTGCTCAGTTATTGAGACTTTGTGGTTAAATTCAGAGAGAGACCGCAACTCTGAATCTGTCCAGGCTGTGAAAACCGCGCGTTTTCAGATTGTTGTCTGTTACCGTCCGCTGTTTGTCTGTCGGTGTCGGTGTGGAGCAAACAACACTGATGCTTGATCTCTCAGCAGCAGGATGGTTTACAAGGGTTTCTTCTTATTAATTGTATGTACATGAAAATATGACAACTGATGATGAAGATGAGCGTATGTGTTAAAATCCAAACTTTATTTTATTTATTTAAAGAACCCAGATATCTTAATTATGTGTTTTAAGGTAGTTGCCCGTTTCCTTGCTTTATTCTCACAAGATCCACTGCAAGCTCCAGAGATGTATGACATTACTCATAATTTGAATGTGAAAATCACAGGCATTGTGAGATTAGAAATTATTCACTATTGACATTGATTTTTAACAAAAACAAAATTGATAAGATGAGATAAAACTTTATATATCCAGAGGGAAATAGTTGTGTTGCAGTACAAAGTGGAAAAGAATGCAAATATATAGAGTTGCAAAATATAAACAATAAAGATTATCAAGAAGATGCAAAAACCAAATGTAAACAATGTAAACAATGGAGACATTATACATTGGCCAAAAAACTAGATGTTACTATGTTTGGTCTATGGTGGAATTTGTAAGAACATTTAGGAAATAAAGTAACACTTTCATAAGGACTTGTAAGGACTCACGATGCAGTTAACCAACCGTGTACCCTTTACTATCTAAGAATCATTAACCCTCTGAGACTCGCAATAGACCAGTTTTTGTCTTTTTTAGAGGGGTGCAGGGTTCTTTAGGGGGAGATAGCAGGTCAACAGTGGAGGTCAAATAGAAGTGGTGTACGTCATCTGAAAGCTGAGAACCTGAAGATTAATTTAAGATGTAGCTCAGCACTGTGTGCCAAGTTCTTCCAGTCATATATCAGAAATAAACACAAATTAATTAAAATAAAGTGTGAAAGTGTATAAGGACTCAGAATATTATGATGGTCATTCCCATGCTCACTTAATACCTCATGAGTTGTTGCAGCAATTTTGGGGTTTATACCATTTGTTACACAGATTTGGTGCTAAATTTAACCTTTATTTTTTATTTTTTTACCACTTTAGAATTGATAAAAATTATCAATAATCCGTCCAGAATACCACATTAAGACACCAAGACCTTGAGGAACACCATAGAAAAAGCCATGCTGTGATTTGGTATAAAAAACTTTTGACATTTGGAGATTTCTGCAAGAATTGCATTTTTTCGGTGATTGGATGGCGAGCACTTCTGTTCTGGAAACTGCTCAGCAAACCCCTTATCGTTTATATACCGAGGAAAACCATCCATCTTCTGAATGCTCTAGGTCTCTAGTTTGTAGCTGTAAAGTTTCATGAGGCTGTGATTATCCTAGAGGTCACCACAGGTCATTTATACAGTGAGGTCAAGTTTTTAAAAAATGGTCACACTAAAATGAAATGGTTACTATGGGGACTAACTGCAAATGTCCCCACTGTGGAACTAATAAAGGAAGATCTTATCTTATTTGAACACCATCATAGATTAATACAACTGGGCTCATTGGATCCACAATATTCTCAGCTTTACAGTGATACCCCATTTATGTAGTTACAAGACTGTTTAGGGACTCCAGTATGCAGAAATATTCAAATAGACCATTTTGAGAATAGGCAAAAATAACACATTCATACTGCATGCAAAATACTGCATAGTTTATGCCCCAAACTGCATGTGATTATCATAAAGTGGCCATGTCTGTAAAGGGGAGACTCGTGGGTCCCATTTTCATTCACATATCTTGAGGTCAGAGGTCAAGGGACCCCTTTGAAAATGGCCGTGCCCGTTTTACCTCGCCAAAATTTAGCCTAAATTAGGAGCGTGATTTAGCCTCCTTCCCGACAAGATAATATGACATGGTTGGTACCGGTGGATTCCTTAGGTTTTCTAGGTTCACATGATATCTGTAGCTTCACTCTAGCCCCCAAAACTGAACCGGCTACAGCCTCTGAAATACAGTAAAGTCTGTGATAACGACCAACTTTACTGTCTGTCTCAGGGGGGTTAAGAAGCTTAATCAAAAGTTATTTTGAACATAATTTAGTCTTCTGTGATACGTTGGGTGATTTTTTTGTAGTTCTAGTACAACGTGTGTGACAGCATCAACACAGCAACAGAAAGAGGACCATCTATGCCGAAAATGTGTGATAAAGATATTGGGCTGAAAGAATCCAACAAATGTCATTTTAGTTTTTGACTATAAAATTATTGTTGATAACGTATAACCACGGGACATTACAAGTTGTCACACTGAGGCAAAGGAGTATTTGCAGTTTTTAAGTTGTTCATCGTCATCAGATGTGGCTAACTCAAAATTCAGCTATAAATCAGCACTCATACCTCACTGACCCACTAAACAATAACTAAATATAGAGCTAGAATATCACTCAATATTGTGTTACAATAACAATATAATAGAAATGTAACTGAACACATAGTTGGAGATTGTATTTATTTGGGAAGGAGTATTTTTTGTGTATTTTTTTTTGTTTTAAGAAGTATTGATAATGAAACAAATTTCATCTTTAACAGTTGTCATGGATGATGAAGATGGCAGGTGCCTTCTAGATGTAATTTGGTAAGTCATCTCTGACGCCGTGCAAGATCAGTTTTACGTTTAACAAACCGTTGAGTCGTCTTTTTCATTTTGCCTCGGACTGTTGTAAATCACATTGTTTTGTCCTACAGTGACCCAGAAGCTCTCAATGACTTTCTTCATGGATCTGAGACCATTGTGAGTATGAGAGAAATGAAGTGAACAAAGACACGTATGTTAGACATGGGATTCATAGCTACGGAAAATGGGTTTGTAATTGACGTGATGAGGAGTCTTAGTTGTGCGCATTTTTCGTTGGGCCTCGCATGACTTGAAGGCAATTTCGGATTACGCGTTGATGCACCCTGAAACCCACGTCCCTCACTGCTTTCATTTATTCTTTTTCTTAACGGCTTCCTCTGCTTGATGTCTTTGCTTTTTGATTGCACCATTTCTAGTTTCAGCCTGCCCTACCTTTATAGGCTAATTCACAAAATGAGAAATGCTAATACTAACCCTTCCCAACTCTGTGTTATTCCTATCATTTTGCCCCTCTGTCGCTTATCTTTTCGCTGGTTCTTTACAATCTGGGTTCTCTGGACTGTTTTCTGTTCTTTCCCTTGCCCTCCTCCTCTGTTTGATGGTCTGTATGTTTCTCTGTCCTGGTGGCTTTTGCGTGCTGGTTTGGGTGCCTTTGGTTTCTGTCTGTCCCTATCCTGGGTGGGTGTGTCTGTAGTTGGACACTGACGACCTATTGGATGGTTCGAGTGACCCCTCCAGCTCGTTCTTCTCTACCACTGGGGTGAGTAAAATCCCCCAATCCTCCTCCTTCTGTTTTCTATCCATCTATGTAGCATGCATCTCCAAATACCCTCCCTTTCCACTAACATATCTACACTCTACAAGCTTTGATTTGCCGCAGTGTTACAAGAGTTCTTTTTGTGGTTGTTACAAGAGGTTTCTGTGGGGTTTTCATGTCTGCATTTCTGTGTTAACTCTGTTACACTCCTCGCCATCACATCTAGCCATCAAATTCATTCATCACCTGGTTTCACTACTTTCCTGCTTTCCTTTTAAGGGCCATGTACCAGAGGTCCAGCCTGCAGTCCAGCTGTCGGCCAATGAGCCGGCAGGCCTACCCAGAGTCAGTGTTGACCTGGACTTCCTGGAGGATGATGACATCTTGGGAGGATCCCCAGGTGGCGAAGGTGGGAGCAATGGCATTGGGACAAATCACGAGCCATGTGACATCCTGCAGCAGAGCTTGGCTGAAGCCAACATCACGGAGCAGAGCTTACAGGAGGCAGAGGCTGAGCTGGACCTGGGCTCCTTTGGAATTCCAGGCCTCACGCAGGTGGTACAGACACTGCCTGATACCAGCCTCTCTGGGGCTGGGGGCGCTGCTGTTGGTGTAGGCATAGGTGTTGGTGTCGGGGGAGCAGCAGCAATTTTCCCTGGGTCAGCCGCGAGCGCCACTGCTACTCCTCCCCATGCCACAGCTGACATGCTGGGGTCAGTGCTTGCTCAGCAGGGCCTTCAACTCCAGCCACAGGTCATGAACAAGGCCATTAATGTTCAGCCATTTATGGGAAATGTGACGCTTCAACCCATTTCAAGTCTCCAAGCTCTTCCTAATGGGAGTCAGTCTGGACATTTGGGTATCGGACAGATTCAGGTTGTGGGTCAGCCTACAGTCATGACTATCAATCAGTCTGGGCAGCCAATCCTGGCTAAAGCCATGGGTGGTTACCAGCTGCACCAGTCTGGGCCAGAGGTATCAGGTGCTGGTTCTCAGGCGGGGCTCGGAGGCTCAGGGGGCGGACTTCTGATCCAAGGTAACAAAGCCACTTTGGGATCTCCAGCTTTAAATGGACCGGCTGTTTGTGTCAGCAGCACAAACAGCAGCAGTGGCGTTACAATGACCGCTCCTGCTGGGCTCGTGGGCTTCGGCAGCACCACTCTAAGTTCAGGAATCGGACCCCAGACGCAAACGCAAGGCCAAATCATGCAGAACGTGATCATCCAGCGCACACCAACACCCATTCAGCCTAAACCCCCTCAGGGGGGAGCCATCCAACAGAAACTCTTCAAACAGCAACAGCAGCAGCAGCACCCACAGCCAGCACCCCAACCCCTGCAAAACGATGCCCACAAGGCTCTAGGGCTACAGCAAATTCCAGTTTCTGCTGCTCAGAATGTAGCCTTCCTGACAGGAAAGCCAGGCTCTAATGTTGTCCTGACTACTCAAGCCACAACACAAGGCCCTCAGTTTCAACAAACCCTGTTCAAGCAACAAGCAGCACAACAATCGGGCAAGCCTCTCAGTGTACACCTGTTAAACCAACAAGGCAGCATCGTTATTCCCTCTCAGACAGTTCTGCAAGGTCAGAATCACCAGTTTCTCTTGCCACAGCTACAAGCAGGTGGGCAGATCCTGACCCAGCACCCTGGGGGGCACATCATAACTAGTCAGGGTCCTGGTGGACAGCTCATCGCAAACCAGATCAACTTGAGTCAGATGTTGACTTCACAGGGCCACCCTGGGGCTGCCCACATCCTCTCCGGACCCATTCAGCTCCAGTCTGGCCAGATGGGCACACCCACCCTCTTTCAGATGCCTGTCTCATTGGCTCAGAGTCAAAACCAGACACAGACCCATACTGTCTCAGGTCATGCCCAGACGGTCATACAGGGTATGCCGATCCAGAACTCCCTGACCATGCTCAGTCAGGTGGAGGGGCTGAGCCCCGCAGTCAGCCTTCAACCAGCCCTGCAACCTCAGCCGGGTGGAGTCCCCAGCAGCAGCAGCACCGGAGCAGCGACCATGGCTCAAGGCCAGCCTGGAGAGTGTGTCACCGTGCTGGGTAGCTCCACAGACCAGGCTGCTCATCCCACGCAGCAGCACGCACCGCAATCCTCTATCCTCGCCATGCAACCGACTTCCTCCGTGTCCACGGCTACCACCGTACCCTGCTCTTCTCCGTCCATGTCCGTGTCCACCTCTTCCTCTGTCACAGCAGTGGGGCTGGTCCCCCATCAGGCTCAGCACAGTCCAGGGAGGTTACTGTTCACCAACCAGGGCTCCAGTATGATCCTGAGCCAGGAGTCTCTGCAGATGTTCCTGCAACAGGTCAGTGTTTGCACGTTTGCTTTTTAATTGTATACAGTTAACATTGTCTGAAAAAATAAATAACATGCATGGAGTGTTATCTTGGTCTGACCTCTTTGGTTTACTATTTTACTCCCCCCCTCCCTCCAATCCCCTTCCTCCTTCCCTCCCTCGTCCTGATATGGTAAATGTACTCCTATCAGGAGCAGCACCACCAAACAGAGAATGAGTCAACCCCCTCTGTGGGCGTACCAGCGTCCGTAATCGTCAGCAGCAACAGCGCCACTGCTCCGGCCCCCACTGTCCATGACAACCAATTAAGTGACTCTTGGGTGGGTCAGAGCCACAGCCCTTCCCCTGGCCCTTCCCACATGACAGCAGTGGTAAAGCAGGTAGAAATGCCCCTTTATGTTAAGACCCCCCCCCCACCCCACCCCCACTTGTTGCTGCTGCTGCTGCCACAATGTTAGGGTATCTTACCTTTTCCCCGTCACTGCTCTGCTCTTCTCTTCTGCATTAGTCATTGCTTCCATGGCTCTCACAGTTGCTATGCAATTCCTAAGATCAAGAATTACTCGCTTGCAGCTTCTGTGTGTTTCTGACATCGCTTCGTTCTATGTAAAGGCATGATCATTCCAGTTGTCTATATGTATTGTGTGTCAGCCACTGTGCTATTTCAGTATTTAGCTGTATGCACCTCTATAGAATGTGGGACTGGCAATCAAGTGCCAGTTGTTTCTTCTTTTTTTTTTTTTTAACTTTAACTAATTTGGTATGTTTTCATCCATTCTATTGTATGTATTTTGTAACAGAATACAAAAACGTTGCTCGTGCTTTTAATCGCAGAGCTACCAAGGTGCTAAGTGCAACTTGTTCACCTCTTTACTAACACTGTGCTCAATCAGAATCAATCAACTCACCTTCATCTGCTGCATTACTGACCAATGACTGATCAATCAATCAATCAATCAATGCACACCTCTCAACCCTGCACTTATCGTTTAGACCCTCATGTGCTTACAGTGCCACTACCCCGTGTAACCCCTAGTTCGACCAGTGTAATGACACCCTCCCTCCCCCAACAATGATTCATGCTTCCCTGACCCCAGTCCCTGAAGTCTTCAGATCACCTACTACTCCTCCATCACAGGCCCACAGATCTTGATTCTTGCTTTTGTCGACTGTTTTTCTTTTTTGCTCGCCAAATGATCATTGCTCCCTTTTTATGTGTAATCCTCCTCAAACGCTAGAAAAACAAATCAGTGGGCTTCTACTACTCTTACTTCAGCAACTACTAGATTTTAAAATCTAACACTTTGCTTTTGTTTTGTGTTGTTTTACCAACGTGTGTGTGTGTGTGTGTGTGTGTGTGTGTGTGTGTGTAATTTTGTATCAGGGCTGGTTGATAATTCCTTATTTTACGTATATCGATTTTCAGTGGAATTGTGATAATATTGATCATATGTTATCATTTAACTGTTGTGCAAGTTAACCATTTCAAGCAAAGTAGGATTAAACCCCAACAAAATACGTTATTGAGGTGGTTGTTTTACCTTTGTGAAGAGTTTTGTATAATGCAATGCATAACAGTGGAACACTGTCAATGTATTAAACAAAATCTTTTAAAGTATTTTTCATATAATCATGCATACATTTGCATGCATATCATAATATATATTTTAGGGCTGTCGATTAAATCGATTAAAATATTTAATCACGATCAATCGCATGATTGTCCATAGTTAATAATCGCACATTTTTTATTTGTTCAAAATGTACCTTAAATAGAGATTTGTCAAGTATTTAAGTGGGCAAATATGTTGCTCTATCTATATATATATATATATATATATTTACTATTGGAAATCAATTAACAACGCAAAACAATAGAAACCCTCACAGGTACTGCATTTAGCATAAAAAAACATATGCTCAAATAACATGGCAAAGTAAAACCCAGTGTGCTGACTTGACTATAACTTGCCCCAAACTACATGTGATTATCATAAAGTGGGCATGTCTGTAAAGGGGAGACTCGTGGGTACCCATAGAACCCATTTTCATTCACATATCTTGAGGTCAGAGGTCAAGGGACCCCTTTGAAAATGGCCATGCCAGTTTTTCCTCACCAAAATTTAGCATAAGTTTTAGCCTCCTTTGCAACAAGCTAGTATGACATGGTTGGTACCAATGGATTCCTCAGTTTTTTCTGGTTTCAAATGATCCCGCTACAACCTAAACATCGCAAGTTGCGTTAATGCGTTAAAGAAATTATTGGCATTAAAAATAATTTCCATTCGTATTGCATTAACTTTGACAGCCCTAATATATTTTGATTCTAATTAAGATTTGGATATAGCCATATCGCCCAGTCCTATTTTGTAACTAGTGTCAAATCTTGAACCATGTACTAGAATCATATTTACTATATACTGTGCATGCAGAACTTTCAGTGTGTGTGATTTTCTGCTTGATTTCCTCTTGTGTTAAAATGTAGTTTGCATTCTTGAATCAAATAAGCATATCAGTATATTGTGATTCCACTTCTTCAGGTACCCTCCAGTGGACATCAGCAGTCCCTGAAGATCCAGGGCATGCCCACCTCACCGGCATTGACCACTCACGCCACAGCGGCCCCAGTGGCAGACAGACCCCAGCCTTCCCAGTCTCCTCTCATTCTGAGCCAGCAGATCCAGTCGCCTCACCATCAACAGCAGTCGCGTCCTCCCTCTCAGCCTCAGCCACAGTCTCTAACTCCCTCCCGCTCATGCACACCTTCATCTCACCCTCAGCTCTTTATTGTCCACAACCAAATGGCAGAGTCCCCCCAACCCGCTCCACAGGGCCAGCCGCAGCAGACGCAGACCCAGCAGACACACATTCAAGTTCAGCTTCAGCCTCAGCCACGACCGGCCTCTCAGCCTGCCCCTTACCAACAAGATATGCCTCCTATGTCGCAGTCCCCCAAGCCTCTTCCTGCACCACCCGCACAGCACCAGTTTACCGCTCCTCCTGTCAACACGTCTGCCGCTGCTGTAGTTAAAGCCCCGGTTCCCATCCAGAGCGTGACAGCGGAGCAGCAGCACCACCTGCAATTAGTAGGAGCGCAAATTCAGACCCTGTCGGCCATCACCCAGCCCTCACCTCAGCAGAAGCAGCTGCTGGAGAAGCTACACCAGGTATTGTCCCAGTTCACCACAAATGTCTTGTAATGAAAAGTTGTTATGGAATTTACATGCAATGAGAGGACTTACCAGTAAATTAGTCTTGTATATTTTGACTTGGCTACTTTTTTCACCCTCCTGTAGTAAATGTGCGCTGTAAAATATATGAGCTGGTTTTCGTCATTTAGAACAACATTAAAGCAGCAGTAGGCAGTATGTTTTCGGCATCTCTGCACAAAGATTCCATAATAACTTTTCAGCATGTTGTAATTCAAGTTTTCTGAGAGAATATTAGACTCCTGCACCTCCTCATGGCTCTGTCTTCAGGCTTTAAAAGAATCTCAGGTCATTTCAGAAAGAGAGCGTTCCAAAAATTAGTTTCAAATATGAAATCGATCCCCGGCTCCTCCGGTCACATGTCGAGGTGTCCTTGAGCAAGATACTGAACCCCAAATTGCTCCATTAAAGTACTCATTCACACACCGATTGCCATCGGTGTGTGAATGAGTACTTTAGATTAGATTTAGATTAGATCCTGATGGTCAAGTTGGCACTTTGCATGGCAGCCTCTGCCATCAGTGTATGAAAGTGTAAAGCGCTTTGAGTGGTCGGAAGACTAGAAAGGAACTATATAAATGCATAAGTCCATTTACCATCTGTTTAGCTGTAAAATGAGAAAGTTTGCCCCGGTCGGTGGGCAGTGCTTGGTATCTCCTCAACTGATCTCAACATGGCAGCCGGGTCACAAACTTTCTCATTTTACAGCTAAACAGTACACTACAAGATGTTTCTGAAAACATTTCATGTGAGAAATAGTCATTTCGAGTGATTGACAGCTGCTCAGAGACGACAAGGCTCCGGCTCGGCTCTGATTAGTTGTTTTCCTCCGGTCTGTGAGATCTTGCAGATGTCATTAGGAGCACCGGAGGACACCAGAGGCACATGATTTTTTTTCCTGTCTCATGCACTACTGTCAGGACCGTTTTATAAAAATAACTTTTTTTTAAAATCATATTTGCTCTAACCTGCCTACTGCTGCTTCAAATGTTTCGTGTTTTTTGTCTGATACAGCTCGTACTGTTGTAGAATGTAATACCTGCGATGCATATGTGTGGTTGTGATTATTATCCACCATTCAAATGAGTTCAATATATTGAAAAGAAAAGAAAGAGAAAGAAAACATCCCATAAGTTACTACTTGCCATAGTTGAGTATACCTGATGTTTTCACACTCCTTTACATTGTTGTAGAAAGAATAAGTTAAATGCAGAATTTCCAGCTGATGTTTGGATTGGTGATCAACTAACCAGTACTAACCAGGAGTCCGTAGGCTTCAGGAAACCAAACTGGGTCATTTAGAATTTCTTGTGTACAGAACTTGTAAGAAAACTTGTCCTGATGTGTTTTCAGGTCCAGCAGAACATCCTGCTGCAGGCCAAGCAGTCTGCTCAGCCTCAGCCTCAAGCCACCGGTCAGTTCAGCTCCCAGCAAGATGTGCCTGTTGACAAAGTGGTGATTGCATCATCAGCCGGCGCTGGTACACCTGCTCAGCTTCTCTCAGTGCTGCAGCCGACGTCGGTGCTCGTCAAAACTCCTGCTACAGGTTAGACACTAATGATGCAAAACAGCAGGACCCTGAACACACCTCGAAGTATTTCCCCTTTGTAATGATTTGTTTTTCCTCTTGTTTTAGCATCAAGTGACTTACAGGTATTCTCAGGAGGCCAAGGGCCAGCTGGAGCTATGGTGAATCAGCCTGTCACTCCTGCCAGCCTTACTCAGCCTGCACAGGTACAAATCACACCTCCAAACCAATTCCTTCGAGGACATGCATGGTGGCGTTGTGATCTAGCTGTTCTACATTTTCCCACCAGTCATTACTGTATTTCAAGATGTTTTTAAAATGTGTGCTTTCATGTATTTCATCAGCGTCCAACCCTCTTTCTGGTTTCCCCCACAGGTTCAGCCAAAGCCAGGGGTGATCAGCTCGGTCGGAGGGATGCCTCTGGGGCAAGGTGGGATGCAGATGCAGGTGATAGGAGCTAGTCTTTCTCAAATGCCTGCTCCACCACAGCTCCAAGCTCCAGTACAAACTCAGGTAAAGGAGTGCCACCGCATGTTAGCGAGGTCATTAAAAACTGCCAGATACACACTACACGAAAATCTAACCGGTTTTGCGCCTGATTGATGATTGTCAGCAAAGCCCCGATTCTTTTTGATGGGTCTGAAGATTATCTTTCCAGATATTTCTGTGGTGTGAGATTTGACATGAGTGTTTTTTTATATCCCCCGACTGGCTCGGAAGTCCATCCTGGCCGCACTAATTTCAAATCGTATGTTCAATATTTACGATCGGATATCCCATTGTGTGTGGGGAACCCCCGAGGACAGCCGATGACGCAGTCACATGGGAAAGAACGACAGCCAATTGAGAACCAAGCTGAATGAAACAGAAGGACAACCTCTGCTGTCTTGGTGGCCACGGCTAATGCATGAGCTAATGCAAAACGCAAAGCATAAAGTAGTGAAATGGACCTGGACCTGAAATAAGTGTTTATTTAACGTGTCTCCATGACTTCATCCATCCATCCTTCGTGAATTTTCAGTACAAAGTAGTGCAAAAAATAACATCGCTAATTCTTCCTGCGCGTCGTCCGCCATGTTTGTTTACACTGAAGTCACGTTTGGTTGCGAGAGATTTTGCGTGATTTCAGTTTTTTTTTTAGACGGGACTCTTATATCTGTTAGTGTGTGGTGTGCTCCACACACTACAGGAACAGAACTGTTAAATTGAACATGTCGTTATATGTGGGGTCTCTCCCATTTTCAAAATCTGTTCGTGTGGGCCAGCCTTAAGATTGAAGGTGTAATCTCTGTCTTTAATGTTTGTTCACATCACAGACGACAACAATGAAGATGCCTTTCAGTGCAGAGCCCAGCAAAGAAGCCAGGTGTGTGCCGCATGCATTCGATTGGCTTATTTCAACTGACTCATTAAAGCCATTTTTTGTAAATAGTATTTCTTTATATACACGTCACTGCAGGATGCTAGAACAGCTGAGGAAACAGCAGGGTTCAGTGCTTCACCCAAACTACAGTGCTCCTTTCCACTCTGTTGAGGACACACTGCACAGATTGCTGCCTTACCATCTCTACCAGGGAACTGCCAACTCTTCTCAAGACTATCAACAAGGTAACAAACTCCATGGTAGTGCAGCCAATATACAGTATTTTCTAGGGCTGTCAATCGATTAAAATATTGAATCCTGATTAATCGCATGATTGTCCATGGTTAATCGCAAATTAATCACATTTTGTATCTGTTCAGAATGCACCTTAAAGGGAGATTTGTCAAGTATTTAATACTCTTATCAATATGGGAGTGGGCAAATATGCTGCTTTATGCAAATGTATGTATATATTTATTATTGGAAGTCAATTAACAACACAAAACGATGACAGATATTGTCCAGAAACCCTCACAGGTACTGCAATTAGTATAAAACATATGCTCAAATCATAACATGGCAAACTGCAGCCCAACAGGCAACAACAGCTGTCAGTGTGTCAGTGTGCTGACTTGACTATGACTTGCCCCAAACTGCATGTAATTATCATAAAGTGGGCATGTCTGTAAAGGGGAGACTCGTGGGTACCCATAGAACCCATTTACATTCACATATCTTGAGGTCAGAGGTCAAGAGACCCCTTTGAAAATGGCCTTGACAGTTTTTCCTCGCCAAAATTTAGCTCAAGTTTGGAGCGTTATTTAACCTCCTTCGCGACGAGAATGACATGGTGCATGGTACCAATTACCAAATACAACCTCCGGAAGATCGATTGCGTTAAAGAAATAAGTGGCGTTAAAACCATCTTGCGTTAACGCGTTATCGCGTTACCTTTGACAGCCCTAGTATTTTAATATTTAGTATTTTTCCCATTTCACGATCTTCATGAACATCTTTGTTCTCTTGCACAGTGGATGATGAATTTGAGACGGTCTCCTGCCAACTGCTGAAAAGGACCCAGGCCATGCTGGATAAGTATCGCTACCTGCTCTTCGCCGAGTCGAAAGTAAGTTTATAAACCAACGTTGTCACCATATGCCTTCTTGTTGTCTCCTTTGTCCTGAATTGATATTGAACTGATGGTTTTTGGCGTTTAAACCCGAGCAGAGACTCGGCCCCTCGGCAGAGATGGTGATGATCGACCGGATGTTCATTCAGGAGGAGAAGATAGCGTTGAATCAGGACAGGATTTTGGCCAGAGAGAGACCAGGTACCCTGCCGCTGTTTTTTGGCAATATATGGTTTTGTGTTTGTCCTGATCTAAATTTGGTGTATGCTGCTAATGATATCATTCTGTTTCTGTCATTGCAGAGGAGTTTGTGGCAAACGCGCGCATGTTGGAGAGTGGAGTTTCATCCCAACAGAAATCATCTTCTGCTGAGGCCACATCAGTGAGCGGAGGCGTGGCTGCTGCTGTCCCTGCTACCGCACCTGCAACTCCTGCTCCAGCCCCTCACCCAAACGTCACCCCAAACCCTCCTCCTGCACCCACCCCGTCTCCATCTCCAGCCCCTGCTTCAGCTCCGGCTCCCGCTCCAGCACCTCCTCCCGCCCCGTCCGCCTCCCTTTTCCCCTCTACCAAACTAGTAATAAAGCAGGGTGGGGGCGGAGCCTCTGTGTCCTGGTCCAGCAGCTGTCCCCCAACTCCAGCTGCAGCGGGCAGGCTGGCCGACCCCACCGGCCAGAGCTCCTCCTTCGGTCGTGCTCCGGCGGCATCCTCCTCTTCGTCCTTCAACTCTCAAGCGGCCGACGACGACGACGCTGTCCCGCAGAGAACCAGCAAACCGCCTATCAAGACCTACGAGGCTCGCAGGAGGATCGGCTTGAAGCTGAAGATCAAGCAGGATCAAACGGGGTTCAGTAAGGTGGTCCACAACACTGCCTTAGACCCGGTGCACACACCTCAACCTCAGCAGAGCAGCCAGTCCGTATCCCAGCCTCAGACTCAGCCCCAGTTCGAAGCTGCTGTACCGCACCCTAAGTCCCAGCCTCTATCGACTCCTCCTGCTACAGTCATCAGAACTCAGTCCCCCGTATGCACTGCTTCTTCTGCCTCATCCGTCACCACAGCAACCACTCAGTGTAACCCACCACTGAGAGGTAATGCTCCCCCCAATGCAGCCCCATCTTCCTCTACCTCTTCCTCTCATACTTGGTCCGCCACCTCTTCCTCCTCGTCCTCCTCCTCCTCCACTCAAATGAACGGCACGTTGGATCACCACAACGTGGGTCGGGTCAAACACAATTCTGCCTCCACTGCCACTCCCTCACAGACAACGTGCCGTCTCCCCCTTCGAAAAACCTACCGGGAAAACATTAGTCCCCGGGTGAGACCTGGTGTCCCAGGGGGAGGAGACGAAAGCTTGTCCTACCCCAGACCCACACCGTCGCCCCCCAGGCACGAGGCCTCATCTCCCCCCTCCGAGCGGACAGTTATAGCCAGCGTGAAGGTGGAGAAAAGAGGCAGGGAGGCCTCGCACACAGAGTCGAGTCACGAAACGGGCCGTTTAGGGAGTGCAATGCAGGGGCTGGACGAAATGGACGAGGTGTTTAACCGTGGTATCAAAACCACACAGCACCATCAGCCCCTAGACAGGGAGGGGGTGAAGGAGAGAAAGGAGGAGCACACAGACCAAGAGACGGATGTAAGTAAATACAAGAGGGCGAGTGGGAAAAATAGACACAGGGCAGGTGGGACGTTCAGAATGGACCAGCACGCCCCTGGGCCTCCCTCTCCGGAGTCCTCCTTCACACGAGACTCTTTGCTTCCTGCCAAACGCTGCAAGTCGGACTCCCCCGACATGGACAATGCCAGCTTCTCCAGCGGCAGCCCTCCGGATGACTCTCTGAACGAGCACCTGCAGTGTGCCATCGACAGCATCCTAAACCTGCAGCAGGAGCCCTCCGCCCGCGGGCACCACATTAAAGGGGGCAACAGCAGGTCCCACCAACACCAAAGCCAGCGCCCGGGGGGCTCGGCAGCCTCATCCCATAGACCCTCAGTACCGCCCTCCTCCTCTGCTTCCTCGTCCTCCTCCTTGGCCCAGCACCCTCAGGTCGGTGGCCGCGGCCACAACGGCAGCCTGGTGCCCCAGACTCAAAGCAGATAACAGCCCCTCAGCTCCAGGCCAGACTGACAAAAGGGGGAGCTAAGAGACAGATTTGGAGGCAGGGGAAAGGAGGGGGGCACTGTGAAAACAGTATCACTGTACTACTCTGCCAAGCTGTGTTGGCTTTGTTTGTCCATTTGAATTGTCCAGACATTTCTTTGTCATTTACATCCTGAGGTAGACCCGTGGTGGAATAGGCGTGTGGTCAAAAGGTTAAACTGTCTTGCAGATGTCTGGCATTTTGTATGTGTTCTCTCAGCCAAGCTCGAGTAACAAGATGAAACTGTCAGAGATTTCTTTCTCCCCTTTTTCACTTTGGATCTTTTCTTTTTCTCATTCAGTAATCATACATTCCTTTCATGTGGCCTGAGCACCAGTCTCTTAATCCACATCTCCTGGTTTAAAACGTTGTCTCAATGAGCATCAGGCAGCTCATTTAAACAGTTAAGATGTCAACAATTTGTTTTGTTTTTTTAACTTGGCTACCTGCAGCTGAGAGACAGAGGAGATTACAACCAGGTTCCTACTGCAAAACGTCTTCCCTCACCAACCAGATTTGATTCTCTTATCACAAACATAGTGCTGCCCTACAGATGCAAACAGCACATTAGCTAAATACAGTCTTCATCAGGAATAAATTTCCTTAGTTACACTGCTCACAAGGCAACTACTCCTGGTCTCGAAAAATCAATTTGCCTCGGCCTCCCTTATGCCTGCATTTCACATCGCATGCATTTTAAAGTGTTGAGAAAATCATTTAGAAAATTTGTGAAGTTGTTTTCCTTTTCAGTTCTCTTGATGCTGTAGTATCGTTCTGTTGAGATGTTAATGAGATGTCGTGAGGAAAATTCTGTTCTTTTTCTGCTTCTAATGTCACATGATTTCCAAGGTTCTTGTTTTTAGACCACACCTCCAAACACACACACGTACACACATGTACACACACCTGCCCCGCTGTTGCTCATAATGCCAGGTTAGGACTTTATGCATTTCAGTCAGCAGGGGGCAGGCCGGTTTGAACTGTTTCTGTGTTTCTTCTCAGTCAGTTGGTTTCATGTTTTCTGCCACTGCCTCCCATCTGTTTTTTTTTTTTTCTTTTTTGGTGGACAATTCAAACACAAACACAGCACAAGCATTGAGATGGGAAAAAAAGGAACAATAATAATGTACAAAAAGACCGTAAGAGAATTTGAAGTATAGTATTACAGATTAATTTTGTATTGTATTTATTGTGTATAATACTTTTTAAAAAGAAATGTACATTTAGTAAAACTGTAAATTAAACCTTGCTTCTTTTATGAAAACGTTGCAGGTCCTCTAGTCATTTGTCTAGCTTCAGGCTACATTCCTTTGGATGACTAATGATGACTGAGGAGTGCTGTGTGATGGGGATGGTGGTGATGGTGGGGTGTGCTTTCTATCGGACAGCCAGTAGGCGGTGCATGGAAGTGGAAAAAGTAGAGCTGGTTTGTGTGCTTCATCGCCTAGAGGGTTCACAGAGTTTGGGAGGAGCAAGAGAGGTTAGACTGATGAGGGGGGAAAAGTGTCACATCTGTAAACGTATGATACAGTAGTTTGAGTAGTAAAAAAAAAACAATTGAAAAACATGGAGGCTACAGCTGGAGGGGTGCAGCACGAGGTTGTGTTATCCAAAATATGCAAAAAGGACAGAGGTTATGTCATGTTTAAAAAAGACTCCACCCAAATTATTTATTCACCCCCCCCCCCTACTGCCCTCCTCCTCCAGGTCCACGCCCTCCGACCACAGCTCTGCTCATCCCTGCCCTGAGCAGAGTGTTAGTGTTAGTGTGCTGCCCACAGTGTTGCCAGGCATCCCTGGAAGAGAGGAGGAGGCACATTAAACTTGGAGCAAGGGGAGAGAGAAAAATTTGCCTCAGTGTGGTGTGTCTCACTGTTTGCCTTGTGCTCTTTCAGCAAGCAGAGTAAAGGAACCCTGCCAGAATCTGGAGCTCATCTGAAATACATTAAGCCCTGGAGAAGAACGACCCTCTGTAATCTAGCTGCGTTGACGCTGCGCCGAGGGCTCCTATTTGCTGTCAGAGGTACACCCATACATGTAGCAGCAGCTCCTCCGAGAGACTGTTTTTGTCTCCTCTAGTCCAAATATTTTCCAAACTCCAGAGGGCAAGTCTGCAGAGGGAGATCAAGGCGTTTGAAGAAGTCCGTGCTTTCTTCATAAAAACTTTGGTAAATACTCCTTTTTAAATTTGACTATAATGATCAGCTTGTATTTACACTTTTACTTGAATATGTCCAGATTGTGATACAGTAGTGGTAGAGATGGTATTTGGCTGTAGAATTAATGAGATATGACACATTCTAACTTTTTGAACAGCTTTTTCCATTCCTTCATTTGGATATTAACGTATGACTCCCCTGATACTTGTTGCCCCTGCATGTTACATTTCTTGCTCCCAAGTTCTAAACTGTGTTGCATTGTGGTGAACAAACCCACAAGGTTTTTTTCCACCATCCTCAAACTTTAGAAATTGATCCCTGAGCTTTAACCAAACCTTTGATTCTCGCCTGTAAAACAACTTTTACTCGTACAGCGCTGCTGGCACAGTGCTTTTCTATGTAATGGCGGTCAAATCACATTTAATGGTTCTGCTGTTGTTCGCCATTTTGACTAGAAGTCTTTCCAAAGTGGTCTTGTGACATGTCAGGACTGTGTTGCCTATTCTCCTCTGGGCAGTTTTTTTTCTTCCCCTACTTCAAACGTAAGAAAGAAGCTCTCCATGGATGAGTTACTGTCTGCTGACACGTGTCTTACCTTTGTGCCTTTGTGTCAGTCTGCTTCTAATGAGTTGTGCCTTCAATCCCATATCCAGTGTTTCCAGACTACAGTTTAAAAAAGGGTTAAATTTGTTTCCATGTATAGACTACCCTGAGAGATTTTTTTTCCTTAAATGAACAATTAAGCCGTGAATGTCATGTTCCGCTGGGAGAAACTGCAGGGGATAAAAGGAATGTCTTACTCATTTCACTGTAACAAAATGAGCCGTGCCTTTGCAAATCCTGACGCTGGGTTGGGTCTGCGAGTTTTCCAGAGCAAACACCAACTTTTTCCAGGCATGCACTGACAATGCTTGGCAGACTCCTGGTGGGCTGAAGCTTACTCCAGATTCCACATCCTTACTCTAGGTTGTGTGCAGACTTTGATCACCAGGTGCAAGAACACTGAGACACTTTATTACCATCTGGATTATCTCTTTGGATTAACCTCTCCTTTTTTCTGTCCACATTACAGGGTCTAGAAGTTATCAGCGTGGCGACTGTCATCAAAGGGGAAGATCCAGCCTTCAAACAAAAACATCGTCCCTATCGTCCCTCTCGGCGTGTGCAGCGGACGCTTCAAGGACAAGTGAGCAGCGTTCACATAAATACAGGAAGCACCTGAAGGTTTTCCGAGGAAGTACAGCTCCAAACAACAGAAACACTGATTTTTTTTTTTTTTTTTTTTGCAAGAAGCTCCCAATCTCCTTGTTAGTCAATCAACATGTCACGCTGGGGGAGAAAAAATGTGAAGAAGGCGCCTGAGGTGATCCGCACTGTGACAGAAGGGCTCAAGTCCCTGTATCGTAAGAAGCTGCTGCCTCTGGAGGAGTACTACGGTTTCCATGACTTCCACTCTCTCAGTATGGAGGACGCAGACTTCGATAATAAGCCCATGGTGCTGGTGGTGGGACAGTACTCCACTGGAAAGACGACGTTCATCAAGTAAGACGTGCATCACACATTTGTTTAAATCGAGTTCATTTAACAACCAGTACTGAAGTAATCACAAGATATATGTATGACTGACAGGTATCTACTGGAGCAGGATATCCCTGGGAGCAGGGTGGGACCTGAACCCACCACCGACAGCTTCACTGCCATCATGCACGGGGAGGTGGAGGGAGTCATCCCCGGGAACGCCCTCATCGTAGACCCAAACAAGCCTTTCCGCAAACTCAACCCTTTTGGAAACACCTTTCTCAACAGGTGAGAGCAGATGTTTTCTTCCCAGGGTGTTGTGTAATGATTCCACCGAGGCAGCCAGGATAGATTATCAGAGTGGAATGGACAGACTGTGTGAGAGAAACCAAAAAAGGGGCAACAGGGAAAGAGAGATAACGGAATTTTTTTTAGCTCTTTGGAATTTCAAGTCCCTGTGCCAAATTTCAGAGCGGGGAGGAACTTTCCTTATTTGTGGAAAAATGGAGAAAGGGAGCGATATCACTCGAGAGGGTGATGAAAGCCAATGTGCTCGTACAGGAACCCGCGATGTACGCAAGTTCAAAGACGAGGTCAGAGGGCTCCACGGCCCCCTCGGGGCAAAGACAAATAAATGAAGGCCCAGAATCTGTGAGGCTCAGGGATTCTGGTAACACTGAAGTTCTTTCCTCTACTCTGTTTACCGTCTGGGCTGCCAGATTGCTCTGCTATGTTTTTCCACTGATGTAAACCAAGAAAGAAGTGACACGTTTTACAATAAAGTTGCTGTTAGAAATGCAGACTAGACGTGAACACACAGTCCTACCATTGATGGCGGCTCGAACATGAAATATCTGATGCCAGTTTTTTCCGGAGTCCCCCCTCTCCCTCATGCAGGGTGTGTTTTGTGAACGTATTTCCGTCTCCTTTTGCTTTTGACTTCCTGTTCTGGGACCGGTGGGCTCGTTAAGCTCATAAGCCGCAGGAAGTGGTGTTGTTGTTCCAAGCCGCACATCGTTAGCGGGACTTATTGTTTGATTCTGGCAGTGGCGGTCATTTTCCTTCAGGAAGCCCACAGCAATGAGAGGCCTGCTTGAACACAATGGCCTGCAGTGGGAGGGGTGTGGTGGGGGTGTTGAGAGGGCAGCTTCCAAATCTGCTCCGTAGATCACATTGGCTTCTTTGATAAGAGCTAACTATTTTTCACATGATTTAGATAACTTTCCTTCAGTCCTCTCTGAACTCTCAGTCTTATGGCTGTGTATCATGTGACTTTGTCTCTTGTCTGCTGGTGAAAATGCCAGATTCCAGTGTGCCCAGATGCCCAACCAGGTCCTGGAGAGCATCAGCATCATCGACACCCCGGGGATCCTGTCCGGCGCTAAGCAGAGAGTGAGCCGAGGTAATAGAGCTGACAAAGGTGAGGAGAGGGAATGGGGGGGCCTGCAGAGACACACATCCCCGAACGTTGGCTCACCATCTCATCTCCTTGGCACGCCTGTCTAACTCATGGGACCAGTTTACTCTGTCACAATAACACTTGGCAGCAGGGCAACAAAGCATCTTAACATTACACTGAGCAGCCATGAAATCATAATTAGCAACAGAGATGATACATCACCACATCTGGAGGAATGTAATGTTGAGAAATAACTACCATCATCATCTCACAGTAGGGTTTTTTTTCACTTTTCTATTCATCCATGCTTTAAGTAACCCATTATTACTCAAGTCAATCTGCATGAGCAACTAATACGTCTAAAAGGTCAGTTCATCCAAATTGTGCAAAACATATTTCCTCACGTACCAATGGTGGCGATATCTTGCAGATGGTTTTGGTTTTATCTGCTGAGGTTTTGAAATCTGTGAGATGTCTGCCTCCACCCCCCCCCAGTACGACGGAGGTGAATGGAATGCTGTTTGTGGTGCTCACAGCACTGCAGAAATACCCCCCAAAAAATCTGCATCAACAAGTCCTTCGAGAAAGAGGGTTCCAGTTTTTCTGCATAATCCAAACTATTTCTCTGATAGGAATTAGTTCCAGTGCAAGTTTGTGGGTTATCCAGAGTAACTGGGACATTGTTTTTGGAAAATATGACGCTGTTCTGTGAGCACCGCAAACAGAGATGGATATCTTAAAGGAACAGTGTGTAGTGTGGATCTATTGGCAGAAATGGAATATAATATCAATAAGTATGTTTTCATTAGTGTATAATCAACTGATAATAATAATCGTTGTGCTTTCCTTAGCTTAGAATGAGCCGTTTATATCTACACAAGGAACGGGTCCTCTCCACTGAGTCCGCCATGTTGCACCGCCATGTTTCTACAGTAGCCCAGAACGGACAAACCAAACTCTGTTAACTCTTCTTGCTTGGGCCAGAGTTGATAACGTTACTCGCTGCTGTCACAGCCGCTCTCTCTCTCTTGCTTCACCACTCACTACCCACGTACACACACACACACACACACACACACACACACACACACACACACACACACACACTCTAAGCACTGGCTCTGCTCCAAATGACCTACGCTACTCTTTCAACATCTGGCTCTGGAGAGGGTCATTCGCGTTTTCGTATCGGCCAACACGCTTGGCACACGGGAGAGACGTCAGTTGGTTGCAAACTCCACACCTCATCGCTAGATACCGCCAGATCCTACACACTGCTCCTTTAAAACCTAGAAGGATAAAAAACACATTTCTTCATGGTTATACCACAGGAGGTAAGAGAGAATTCTTTTATTTTTTTGTAATTTGGGTGAACTGACCTTTTATTATGATCATGTTGATCACTCAAAAATATGAAAATTGGTTTTGTTTAACTTGTACTTATTATGCAGAATGACTCATTTCAGAATAGTATACATATATTATTATTATTATACATATTTATACTATATAAAATAGTATATTATTGGAATATAATTATTGATAGATTAATGTATTCATCATGTTAATGTTGCAGCTGATACTTTTAATTACTTTACATACTGCTGTGTAGCTTAATCTATAACAATATAAAATATTGTATTTGTTGATAATATTTTGTATTAGAGGTGCCGTGTGTAGGTTCTGGCAGCATCTAGCGATGCTGTTGCAGATTGCAACCACCTATCCCTTCTTCCGTATGCCAAGGTTGTAGGAGAATTACAGTGTCCAACACAAAAACATGAATGGCCCTATAGAGTGCTACAGGAATGAGTCCTAAAACCCAGAAATTAGTTCGCATTTTAGCACTTCCGGTTCCCTCGTCTGGAAGTCAATGGGTTTTTCTGAATGTGTTTTTAGTTAGATGCCTGAAATAAGGTCTGTGGTTAACACAAGCTGAAGAGATTTCAATATTTTGTTCTATGATATAAAATACATCAGTAAATACCCCATTCGTGGATTTTGAAGCCTTAATGTGTCTTAAAAAAGGCGTTTGCTAACAAGTGGCTAAATGAGACTACTAAACGTCATCATGCCGACTCGTCCGCCTTTACAGCCTCGTTGTGTATACTTGCGACCGTGGTGTAGTTTGTTTATAGCATAACGTTAGCTTTTTATTTTTTGGCGATTGCATTCACGCTTCAAAAATCATAGAAGTGGTGTTCATTTGTGGAGATTATCTTGCTGAACAAAAGTATCATAAACGTGTGTTTGCCACAGAGCTTATTCTCTGCAATAATACAAAACCCGATGGAAAAATCCCATTGGCTTTTTGTCGAGGGAACCAGGGCGATGCTAACTTCCTGGTTGGCCTACAAAAATACGTCATCCCTGGAGGACTCTATCTAGAGCCAGTGTTTGGTTTGTCCACTCTGGGCTCCAGTAGAAACATGGCGGCCGGCTCCGTGGAGAGGACCCGCTCCCTATTTAGATATAAACGGCTAATTCTAAGGTAATAAAAACACAACAATTCTTATTTTCAGGTGATTATATACCAAAGAAAAACATATCTATTAATATTATATTCAATTTCTGCCCCCCTAAATGTTACACACTGTTCCTTTAAGTGGAGTAAAAGTATAAAGTAAGTAAAGTATAAAATGGAATTACTCAAAGTAAAAGTACCTCAATATTGTATTAAAGTACAGTACTTTAGTAAATGTACTTAGTTAGTTTCCACCACTGGACTAGACTGATATTTTCCATGTTAAAATTCAAAGAACAGTAGTATGTTGTATACAGTGAAGCCCTGGTGTCTGAACGTACAGCTGGGTTGGACAGATACAGACAAGAGGTGTGAAGGGTTTGTGTCTGTGTCGACCTTCTTCCCTCTCCTGCCCTTTTTTTTTGTGTAGTGCAGGGGTCAGCAACCTGCGACTCCGGCTCCCTGTGGATTTTTAAAAAAGAATTAGTGGAAATGAATAACTTTTTTTGTTTACATTTTAATTTTTATTTATCATTGTTGTAGGTCTATGATACGACAGTACGACGGAGTATTAGGGCCACATTAAGGAAAAAAATAAATCTGAGATTTCGAGAATAAAGTCATAATATTATAAATTAGTAATTTTACGTGTTATTTTCTTTTTTTCTCGTTAAGTTATGACTTTATTCTCGTAATATTACAACTTTTTTCTTGTAAAGTTATTACTTTATTCTTGTAATATTACGACCTTTATTTTGTTAAGTTATGACTTCATTTTCGTAATATCACGACTTTTTGTCTCGTAAAGTTATGACTTTTTTCTCGAAATATTACGACTTTATTCTGTAAATCTCAGATTTTTTCCCCTCAATGTGGCCCTAATACTCCGTAGTACATTTGCACTTTGGCCCTCACTGCATTACACTTATATACTATATACTTAGACTGTAAGCTGTGTTACCTTCATCACAATACTCAAATGTTTTGTGGCTCCAGACAGATTTTTTATTTTTACTTTTTGCCTAAAATGGCTCTTTTGATAGTAAAGGTTGCTGACCCCTGGTGTAGTGCAAACTGCTTGGATTTCTGAATACCTTAGTTTTCCTATCCAACCAGGCTATGACTTCGCTGCTGTGCTGCGCTGGTTTGCGGAGCGCGTGGACCGCATCATCCTGCTGTTTGATGCCCACAAGCTGGAGATATCCGACGAGTTCGCCGAGGCCATCGGAGCCCTGAAGGGCAACGAGGACAAGCTGCGTGTGGTGCTCAACAAGGCCGACATGGTGGGCACTCAGCAGCTCATGAGAGTGTACGGCGCGCTCATGTGGTCCCTGGGGAAGGTGTTCGGCACCCCGGAGGTTCTGCGCGTCTACATCGGCTCCTTCTGGGCAGAGCCACTGATGGTTACAGACAACCGGAACCTGTTTGAGCTGGAGGAGGAGGATCTGTTCAATGACATCCAAAACCTCCCTCGCAACGCAGCTTTACGCAAGCTCAATGACCTGGTCAAGAGGGCTCGTCTGGTTAGGGTGGGTTTTATCGGCATGCCGTCGTGTGTTTACTAAATGTGGATTGACTGGTTGACATTGCTGCACTCTAATCGTGTTAGCTGTGTTAAAACCTTGGTACGTGTGCTATTAATCTCAGGTCCATGCCCACATCATCAGCTACCTGAAGCAGGAGATGCCTTCTGTCTTCAGGAAGGACAATAAAAAGAAGAATCTGATCTACCAGCTGCCAGTGATTTTCTCCAAGATCCAGCTGCAGCACAACATTTCTGCTGGAGACTTCCCAGATTGTACAAAAATGCAGGTTAGTCCGAGTCTGTTTTTTATCACTACTGGGCACATCTGGGAGGCACCTATGTAAAGACTTCTCTTTAACTACTAACTATGGAACTTCTTTCCTATCTTTATTCAAGAGTGTGGTCTTTCAATTTGAGAGCATGACTCATTGATTTCAGATTTTGTAATGCTTTCCCTCAGAGGACTGACCTCAAACTCGAATAGCCCATGCTTGCGCTTGGATTTGCTCTACTTCTGCTCAGACTGTATGCTTACACTCAGATATGTTGTTATAAAGCCTTGGAGGGCCGAAGTGGGTGAACCTGGTTAAAAAGTAACCGCCCGTCAGGGCTTTGTAAAGCAAAGACACCCGCAATGAGGCGGGGATCATTTCATTCACACTACACCTGGAATTCTATTAGTTGTGGAATTTTGCACAAAAAAATCTGAGAGCAGAGGACAAATCTGAGAGCAGATGTTTCGCGAGCACACAGAAGCAGCCTGAGTGTGAGGGAAAGGGTTGAAGCTGGAAGGCAGGAAAATCAGTGCAAGCAATTGCACTGAGTGCAAGAATGTAGTTTAAGCAGAGCAAATCTAAGCACAAGCAGGGACTATTTGAGTGCGAGGACAGGGTTTTTAGGGAAAGCATTACAAAATCTGAACGTGAAATCAGTAAGTCATGCTTGTAGATTGAAAGACCACGCTCTTGAATAAAGATAGTAAAAAAGCTCCATAGCTAATACATTTGTATCTTTCCCTTTTTTGAAGGAGCAACTGATGGTTCACGATTTCAGTAAATTCAAAACTTTGAAGCCTAATCTGATGGCAGCCCTGGATGAGCTGCTCTCCGGCGACATCGCCAAACTGATGCCCCTCCTGCGGCAGGAGGAGCTGGAAGCAGGTGACCAGCTGGGCGTGCAGGGCGGCGCCTTCATCGGGACCCGCGCCGGACCGTTCGGAGAGGGCGACCCCTTCGCCGAGGAGAACGGAGAGGGGGGCGAGGAGGACGAAGATTGGGTGGTGACCAAAGACAAGCCCAAATATGATGAAATCTTCTACAACCTCGCTCCCAACGAGGGGAAACTGAGCGGCAACAAGGCCAAGGACTGGATGGAGAGCTCCCGCCTGCCCAACTCGGTGCTGGGTCGCATCTGGAAGCTGTCGGATGTGGACCACGACGGCATGCTGGATGCTGAAGAGTTTGCCCTGGCCAGCCACCTGATCGAAGTCAAGCTGGAGGGCCACGGTCTGCCCCCAGAGCTCCCCGAGCGTCTGATCCCGCCCTCCAAACGCAGGCAAAAGGGTTCTGATGCATAGACATGTCACACAGGAAGAGACTCCTCTCTATTGGCTGTGCTACTGTTTGTGTTTGCTCTTGTTTTCCCCCCAGACCCAAGTCCAAAAAAATGTTTGTATGTAATGCGTTCAGCTTTTCCCTCTGAGACTGATTTTGGTCTCACACAATGGAACATACTGTATCAAAGTGCAAGTTAGCCCTTTGAGACTACTTCCTGCAAAAGATTGTGTATTAAGAAGTCACACGGGTCTGGTTGCTTCTTCCCTTTGGCTCCTCAAAGTTAGCTTTTCATGATGAGCTTTAAAAATATATCTACCTGTGTTTGCAGAGCAGAAATAAATAAAGGCTGGCAGTATTCAGCATATATCTGAAAGAATACAGAGCTAAACTGTGTCTGTATTAAGTCCTTAAAATGTAACATTCCTTCAGTGACTTAGATTGGAGTGGCACAGTATTATTATAAGTATTGGTGATTTGCAGGATTATGCCATTTCCAGGTCAGGTCATTCCAGTGAGGGTATCATCTACACGTTTATTTACAAAAGCCTTAAATTGCTCAAATGATTGTTTATAGCGTTTTGCTACTCAAACTAGCAGCACAAATCTAATAACCCGAATGCATTTCACTTTTGATGCTTTACGTGCCACAATTTTTTGTGCATAAACTTTATATATTATTTTTGTAATGTTGTTGCTGTTTTGTATGCGCAGGAGCAAGACCTCAGTTGCATAAAAGAACATGATGTGCTGAGATTAACTTTGGATTGATACATTACTGACTACTGTACACAGCTCCACCAAAATGTTCTTATGTTGTTGTAACCAAATAAAATTCCGTGACTGTGTTTTGTCTCTTTAGTGAAATTTTTATAAGGAAAAAATAGACAAAATCTTGATAGCCCCATGATCCAGACTGACTTTACTGTCTTTCAGAGGCTGTAACTGGTTCAGTTTCAGAGCTATAGTGAAGGTGATATCATACGAAACTAGAAAACCTAAGGAATCCATTGGTAACGATCATGTCATACTAGCCTGTCGTTAAGGAGGCTAAATAGTGCTCCAAGATTAGGCTTTATTTTGGAGAGGTAAATCTGTCCCTTGACCTCTGACCTCAAAATATCTGAATGAAAATGGGTTCTATGGGTACCCACAAGTCTCCCCTTTACAAACATGCCCACTTTATGATAATCACATGCAGTTTGGGTTAAAAACATGCAGTTGTTTGAATGCAGTATAAATGCTATTTTCGCCTATTCTTAAAAAATTATGAATATATATTTTGAATATTTCTGCATACTGGGGTCCCTAAACAGTCTTGGAATTACATAAATGATGTCATTATGTATGACTGTAAAGCTGAGACTCTTGTGGCTCCAATGAGCCTAATTGTATTCATGTGTGATGATGTTAGTCACCATAGTAGACATTTCATTGTAGTGAGACCATTTTTTGAAATTTGACCTCACTGGATGGCTTTCCTAGCTAGACTGACAATAAGGGCGTTTCTGAGCAGTTAACAGAACAGAAGTGCTCACCATCCAATCGCCGAAAAATGCAATTCATGCAGAAATCTCCAAATGTCAAAGGTTTTTGATACCAAATCACAGCATGACTTTTTCTATGGTGTTCCTCAAGGTCTTGGTGTCTTAATGTGGTATTTTGGAGGGATTATTGATTATTTTC
The DNA here is from genome assembly GCF_043250625.1 of Sebastes fasciatus. Classification (NCBI taxonomy): domain Eukaryota; kingdom Metazoa; phylum Chordata; class Actinopteri; order Perciformes; family Sebastidae; genus Sebastes; species Sebastes fasciatus. The sequence goes on from NC_133801.1 coordinate 30,649,530, forward strand.
TATCAATTCTTGAGTGGTACATTTTTTTTAAATTTAGCACCAAATCTGTGTAGAAAATGGTATCAACCCAAAAACTGCTGCAACAACTTATGAGACATAATAGAGCATGGGGATGACCATCATAATTCTATCATAATGTTCTAAACCATTATACTCTTTCACAATGTATTTCAATTAATCAATTCATTAATTCATGTTTATTTCTGATTTATGACTAGAACAACTTGACACACAGTGCTGAGCTGCATCTCAAATTAATCCCATCTTTCAGATGACGAACACCACTTCTATGTGTGACAAACACCGATCAGCCATAACATTAGGTCAGCATGGGCACCCTGACCGGTCTGCGGCTACGCAGCTCCATACGCAACAAACTGTGATGCACTGTGTGTTCTGACACCTTTCTATCAGAAGCAGCATTAACTTTTTCAGTAATTTGAGCTCCAGTAGCTCTTCTATTGGATCGGACAACACGGGCCAGCCTTCGCTCCCCATGCGCACCAATGAGCGTCGGGTATGACCCTGACGCCGGTTCACCGGTTTTCCTTCCTTGGACCTCTTTTGGTAGGTCCTGACCACTGCAGACCGGGAACGTCCCACAAGAGCTGCAGTTTGGGGGATGCTCTGACCCAGTCATCTAACCATCACAATCTGGCCCTTGTCAGAGTCACTCACATCCTTACACTGGCCCATTTTTTCTGCTTTCAACACAAAGTTCAAAGTTCAAAATGTTCACTTGCCGCCAAATATATCCCACCCACTGCCAGGTGCCATGGTAATGAGATAATCAATGTTATTCACTTCACCTGTCAGTGGTCTTAATGTTATGGCTGATCAGTGTATACTGTTGACCTGCTATCTCCCCCTGTACCCACCTAAAAAAAGACAAAAACATGTCTACTGTGGCTCTCGGGGTTAATAGTTAACAAACATTGAGTCATTCAAAATGTCTACAATTAAACACAAAGTATGATACAGAACTAATGGTCGGGTGCATTTCATTTGGCACTCTTTTAACAAGATTTTCTTTTCTATCAAGCTTACTTGGTCTCTCAGTGACGGACCAGATAAACAGTGAGTCACACTCTCCCCTGCCAAGTCCCCATACCACCATTTTCCGAGGCTCTCTCCCCTCTCATTCCCTTTTCTCTCACACACACACACACACACACACACACACACACACACACACACACACACGCAGTTAAATAGTCCATTCCCCCTCATCTCTGTTTAGAGATGAGGGGGACATTCACTCCCTCACTAGCATGCCTGTGAATGTGTTTGGTTTTTATCTTGCGTATGTGGTATACGCACACAAATATGTGTCCCGTGTAGAGCAGTGTGTGTTTCACATGAGGCTTTCAAGGTTCGCAGGAGAAGGGGTGGCCTCCCCGCCTCCCCGCTCCACTCCTCCATGGAAAGAAACACAAATGAGAAACAGAGGCAATGCAGGCCTTTCCTCCCTGCTCTCTGGCTTACAGTGACTCACATGTGAAGAATGTGGTGGGTTGGCCCAAAGAGTTATTAATATCTCCTTTCCTAGGGTCCGCTAAGTTTCCTCAGGCTCATACACAGGATCTAGCCACTGTACCTTTATGAAAGACTCTAACTACATCCCCCTATTTGGAGAATTCCTGAGCCAGACCTGCAGCACACCACACCTTCTCCTGTGTATTTGTGGGTGTGAGGGAGAAAGGGGGAGGTGATGTGTGTAGAAGTCAAGTGAGGTGACTGAGATGTTCTTACAGTTTCTTGGCTTGAAACGAGCTCACACTGTGCTTCTCGTGTGTTTTCAAGTCTTTGCTACTAATAGACTAGAATAAAAATCCCCATAGCAGTTTGAACAATGCCCGCCTGTTACATAATTAGGCTGTGGTGAGTCATAAATCATCTAAAACAGTTGTTTACTCAAATCAAGCTACAGCGATGGGGTGAAACTTCCTCTGCAGGCTCCAGCAGAGGATCCCCACTGACATCAGATGACCCCGACAACGAAGCTTACTCAACGAAACCGGGGTCTCCGTGTACGTCACTCCGTGTTTATATGGGGAATTCCTTACTAGCAAACCTGCCAGGGAAGGAGAACTGAGGTCACCAACTCTGGAGACGGGTGACATCTGGTGGACACACGATTCCTGGCAACCTCACACTCAGACTGTACATAACAGTGTCCAACTGTAGATGGCAGACTGGAGGCATGCAGGCTGTGTGCATTAAGAGGTCGATTTTAAAGATGCAATAGTGGTCGCTGTGGTTGTTCCTCCTGTCCATACTGGCCCTGAAGTGATCCACGATGAAGGTCAAAATCCAAAGTCCTTCTTTTGTGCAAAACACTATTTGAATGATCAGCCGAAACTAATAAGAATCTTCAGCTGAATTTAAGAATGCATTTCAAATTCACACTAGGACAGGGCAATATATCAATATTATATCAATATCGTGATATTGTAATATGGCATAAATGTTGTCTTTTCCTGGTTTTAAAGGCAGCGTTACAGTAAAGGAATGTAATTTTCTGAACTCAGCAGACTGTTCTGTTCTATTATTTGCCTCTTACCCATTTAGTCATTATATCCACATTACTGATGATTATTATCTAAAATCTCATTGTCTAAATATTTTGTGAAGGCATCAGTAGTCAATTAGAGCTGCAACAGTTAATCAATTAGTTGTCAAATATTAAATTAATCACCAACTATTTTGATTATCAATTAATTGATTTGAGGTATAAAATCTCTGATTTCAGCTTCTTAAATGTGAATATTTTCTGGTTCCTTAACTCCTCTATGACAGTAAACTGAATATATTTGAGGTGTGGACAAAACAAGACATTTGAGGACGTCATCTTGGGCTTTGGGAAACACTGATCTACATTTTATAGACCAAACAACTAATCGAGAAAATAATCGACAATGAAAATAATCGTTAGTTGCAGCCATGTAGTCAACCCTACAATATCGTTGCCATATATTGATATCGAGGTATTGGGTCAAAAATATTGTGATATTTGACTTTCTCTACATCGCCGAGCCCTAATTCACACAGCTGGACATAACAAGGACTGTGGATTTTGACCCCCCTCATCTTCTTTTAGAGTTGCATTAGGAAGGGATCTCTTCATGACCAACATGGACTAAGGTATTACAACAACCAATAACTTTCAATGTACATATGGACATGTTAGCATTGTATTAAGATAGAGTAAAAACAAATATGAAGCTATCCTATAACCTCCCTTTCTCTGCCCTTTTTTTAATTCACGTGCATTAGCAATTGGCTGATATAATGAGTCACAAATGAGTAAAGACAGTTACAGAGAACTTTCAATTTTATTATAAATCCAAAAAGTGAGCAAACCATGTTAAAAAGCTCACAATATTTCCCGTCGTTCCTGCCTATACATGACATTCTGCTCCGACTCAAACATTGAAATTGAGAAACGCTGAAATATGCAAAATGTTATGCTGAACATGAAAGCAAACCCATCGTATGCCTATTGAGAGACAAACATGTAGTATCAAAGGTAAAGTTATATCAGTGTATATAAAATAGCTTTCAATTCAAACACACATGGCACATTAACATCTGACTAAAGCACTCAATCAGGCTTCCCTTCAAATGTCACAAAAAGGCAGATTTACACTGTAGTCAAAAGAGCATTTGAATTATTTCCCCTCAATTGTTTGCGATACATTTTTTACTGTTTTCTGCAGCGCTTAGAAACTGAAATGGTTTTTGATGTCTTTGATTTGTTTCATCATGTCACCGATTTGCTGTCCCTGTTCTCTGAGGACATCCTGAACGACCTTCTTCTGCTGGACGTTGAGCGAGACGGTCATCCTGGCTGCGGGCGCATCCTTGTCCACTTGTGTCTTCTGGTAGTCCATCTTCATGTTCACCTGTTTGATGCAGTTGTCCAGGTGTCTGAGCTGATCGCTGATGGCCTGCAGTTCCTTCTTCATATCCTTCTCGCTGTTTGACAGAATGGGCAGTTGGCTCTGCAGGCTGCCCAGCACCTTTTTCACCCCGTTCATGATGGTTTCCTGGCGATACTTGGCGTCTTCGTACTTATCGGCCAACCTCTCCGCTGCCTCTCTCAGGCTCTTCCTCTCCTCCCTGCACAGAGTCATCTCTTCCAGCTGCTTGTTCTTCTGGCTCGTCAGGAGTTTCACCCTTCTCTGCATCTCTTCGCGGGCCATGTCCTGCTTGAGGATGTACTCCTCGCGGAAGACCTGCGTAGCTCTGCTGAGGAGCTGCAGACACTCTGGAGGTGGCGGTGACGTGTCCTTGTCTCCGGCCTTGAGAACGAGAGGATTGGTGGAGCTTCGTGCCAGGATGTTGCGGATGTGCTGCTCGAAAGAGTCGTCCGCCAGCCCCCGCAGAGGGGAGCTACCGGAACCTGGACCTGGATGTGAACAGAGCAGAGGAGGGGATGGGGGCCGAATGGAGCTCAGCAGGGGCAACAGGATGCACTCGTAGGTGCTGGTGATGCAGATCATGGTGGCGCCCAAGGAGAGGTCAGACACAATCAAGAAGCCACGAACTGGAGCTGACTGACTAGTTTGGAGCGGTCTGGTGCAGAGAATGTGCTCTACAATACAACGCTTCTCAGCAGCCAGCTCTTGCAGATTGTCCCTATCCTCCTCGCCTGACAGGAGGAACTTCTGCAGCTTGTTGACCCAGATCAGCCCCACACTGTGCACTCCTGCTTCGTGGGTGCAGTGATACCGGTGCTGGCACAGGGGGTCTCTGTGCAGTCTGATGGGGCAGGTGAAATCAAACTCTTGAGGCTCCTCGTCCTCTCCTGTGGCTACTTTGAGGGTGAGCTCCAGCTCAACACACTCAAACACGTAGAGAGCCGGCACAGCCTCTGTTCCTCGGATCCACTTCTCCACTGCTCCTACTGTCTCCTCCTCTTCTTCAGACTCCAGCACCACGCAGTGATACAGGGTGCCTGTCTCTGTGGCGATGACCAGGATGCTGGGCACACATGGCAGGCAGAGGATGGCACAGGCATCGTAGCCGTAGTTGTCCTCTGCTGCAGGGTACATGGGGAGGGGTCCGGCGGGTTTAGTGGCACTCACACCGTTTGCCTGTCTCGTGTAGCTCACGTAGGTCTCACCGTTCTCGTAGAGGACGTAGAGAGGATAGACCAGCTGCTCTTTGGAGCCCAGATGCCGATGGGGGGATGAAATGGGCCCGAAGTCAAACGCCACTGCGATCTCTCCCAGAGAGGCTGCGTAGGAGCGGACCGGAGGATGGCCGCTGCTGTCATCCTCAGACTGGGACACTGAGAGGACTTTGGCGGGCGTCTGGGGCGACTTCAAGCCGTAGAACCGGATGGTGTTGTCGGATGTGAGCAGCACCAGGTGTGGCTCGTCGGTCTCGCTGGGGTACCAGGCGGCCTGCCGCAGAGTGACCGACGGGGAGCTGGTGAAGAAGCGCTCCGCCACCGGGATGGTCTTACAGTTGACTTCTCTCCGGCCGCCCTCGAACTCCGACCTCTTGCCCCACCGCTGAGGCAGCTCCAGCACCGACACGCCCCGCTGCCCGATGAGAGCGACGTGGTGCTGGGTCGGGCTGAGCAGCACCTGGCCCAGAGAGAAGAGAGGCGGGTTGATGCAGAGCAGGGTCTGGTGGTGGTTCCCGCTGCTGCTGCGACTCTCCTCCGTGTTCAGCTGCCGCAGGTTGGTGGTGTAAAACACGCGGTCCACGTCGTCCCACACGAACAGGTCCCCACCCAGACAGAAGGTCAGGTTCTTAGCGACCCCTCTTTCATTTGAGGTGGGCTCCAAATCCAACTTCCCTCGTATCTTTTGGAAGATAGCGTGGTTTGGTAACTCATTCAGCCAGCGCTCCGTGCCGAAAGCCGCCATCTTGATCCGCCGTCTGTTTCAAGTAGTGATGTGTCGGTGGAGAACGAGCCGGTTCAAAGAGCCGGTTCTTTTAAGTGAACGATAAGAGCCGGCTCCCGGGTTTTTTCTTTTTCTTTTTTCTTTACTTAGTTCAAGGTAGAATGATAGGATGATCTTCTCTCCGCCACAGGCACTCAATACACTGACTGTGACTGAATGTAAAGACAGAAACAGTCTCAACAGTATTGTTAAAATATGTTCTAAGATTATTGGTGTGAAACAGAGACTTGAATTCCTTTTGTAACCAGCAGATCCTACGTAAGGCGGAAGGTATTTTAGCTTGTGGTCCTGTGCTTTTCAGTGGTTTTTACTCTATTGCCGTCAGGACGTCGTTATGGTTTACCGGTTTGTAAAACTAACCGCTATTCTAGATCGTTTATCCCCTCTGCAATAAGATTATTGAATGCTCTTTAGATTTTATATTTCTTATGGACTTTTATCCTTTTACCGTCACAGATCCTTTTATCCTTTATTAGACTGATCCTTCTGTTGTTCTTATTCAGTCTGTTTATTTATTAGTTAGTCTAATTTAAATCAGTCATCGTTTTGGGTCCTGTTTTATATATATTTTTTAGGTTACATATATTGTTGTTGTTGTTGTTATTGTTGTTGTTGTTGTGTGTCACTAAGTTTTATTTATGTTTTTATGTACAAGCTGCTCCAAACCAATTGCCCCTAGAGGGATTAATAAAGTTGTTTGAATTGAATTGAATAATGACGTCTCGTCTGCGAATAGCAGACAAGATGAGTGACAGTCGGAAACGAAGCAGCATGTAAAATTATGGTATTCTGTAAATTATAAGGTTTAGTATAATTATATTGAAAAATGTTAGTGATATATGTGCACACATACTAAGCATAGGTCAAAACAGCGCTAAATTTGGCTGTTAAAACGAAGAGCCGTTTGGGAGCCGGAAGAGCCGGCTCTTCTTGGTGAGCTGAGCCAAATGATCTGGCTCACTAAAAAGAGCCGCAATTCCCATCACTAGTCTGTCTCAAGGAAAATCGTTCCATGGCAACCAGAGTGCTTCACGACAGTCATTTAACGTATTCCGCTGGCCGGTGTCGTATATTTTGCAGAATCACCATGGCGCTGAAAGAGACCGCGGGTCTGTATGAGACACTCAAAGCGGAGTGGAACAAGAAAAACCCAAACCTGAGTAAATGTGGAGAACTGCTCAGCAAACTGAAGGTAGAGGCGCACATTGACGTGTCTGGTTGTTTTATTTGTATGAGTCGAATCAGGAGAATGGTTTATAAGCATCGACGCTGTTAGCATATGTAGCTAAGCTTGCTAACGTAGGCTAGCCATGCTAACGTTGTTTAGAGTCTTCTGTTAGGTAGACTACACGTCACACACCTACAACGATGTCCCTTTGAGGTGATACCATTGAGTTACATCTGTTAACTATGTGTAAGGGTTTAGCTGATAAGCCAGTTTAATGGTTCTAGGATTTCTGTCGTGACAGTCAGGAAACAGACGTGTTGCTAACGTGATCCTACAGGCTGCTAATTCATTGTGCAACTATTCTCAACCTGGACCTGACTGACAACATCAACATCTAACGAACGATAAATGAGACGACATTCAGCTAATTTGTTTCTTTAACATTAGCTATTAGTTAGATTATTCATATACAAGTCCTCTGTTGAAATTATTTTTTTAATTTATTTTTTTTATACTTCTTTTCCCTTTTTTTCAAGGTTGTTTTCATATATGCAATTTACAGTTCATAATTACACTAGTTTATAAACCACTTTTTAAGTAGATGAGCTTATAGACAAACTCATTAAGTACACTAGAGAAAACAACTTCAACTTTCAAAATTGAAATACAATTAAGAAAGTAAATAATAATAATAATAATAATGATGAAAAGAAAGAATAGAGATAAAAAATTTAAAAAAACACTAAATTATTTTTTTTAGATCATATTTTATTTTCCAAAACCGACACAGGAAGAGCTGACAGCACATTTGATTCACTTATGAAGGACAGAGGTGGAACAAACATTCAGATGTTCTTGTTCAGCTAGCAACACTACAGTGTAAACATTTTACTATTAGAAGTAAAAGTCCTGCGTTCAAACTCTCAAAGTAAAAGTCGAAAAGTGTTAGTATCAAAATATAAAGTACTCATTATGGAGAATGGCCCAATTCAGGATCATAGATTATATTACTTATAATTATTGATGCCTTAATGTGTACGTCACTTAAATGTTGCAGCTGGTAATTAATCGGCTAATTTTAATTACTTTGCTGCTGGGTAATTTAACTTGTAATAATGCATCATAATTCATTAGTTGAATTTGTAAAGTAGCTAAAGCTGTCAAATAAATGTAGTGGAGTAAAAAGTACAATATTTGTCTTTAAACTGTAGTGGAGCAGAAGTAGAAAGTAGCATTGAATGGAAATACTCATGTGAAGTACAAGTACCTCAGCCCTGGGAAGTACAAAACTTGAGTAAATGTATACCACTGATGAAGGATTCATGTCATCATTTTAGAATTATTAAACAAAATTATTCATTATTGATATTCAACATTCATTATTATTAGTTATTCTCAGATGGATATCGCTGTTTGTTGTGTGTAGAGGTGCGTGTGTTTACAGTAGTGTGGCAGCGGCACTGTCCCGGGCACTGAAACGTGGGAGATGGAGACAGACAGAAGAACATATCAGCATTCTGAGGCTTCGAATACCTTCAAATATTTCTCTATGAAGATTCAAAGCCCAAAGAATGGTATTCGGGACAGCCCTACGAGCAACACATTCTGTAGAAAATAACGCCAAACTTCTTTTTTGCAGGTCTCATTACTCGAGCTGAACTTCTTACCTACCAGTGGGTCCTCACTCGCCAAGCAGCAGCTCATTTTAGCTCGTGAGTAAAGGACAACATTCATATTAATCATGGATTAGTGTTTGGCAAAGTTGTAAGCCAGTTATCAATATGTTATCCCTAATTAAGACAGATTTGTGTCTGTGTTTCAGGTGATGTCCTTGAAATTGGAGCCTTGTGGAGTATCCTCAAGAAGGACATCCCATCCTTTGAGAGATACATGGCCCAGCTAAAATGTTACTACTTTGATTACAAGTAATGTCGCCTTTTTGTTTTTTATTGTGTAGTGGGATTTTGCTACATAGTACTCACTGGGGTTCTCTAACATCGCTCTTTCTCTACCTTTTGTCATTAAGGGATGAACTGCCCGAAGCTGCCTACATGCACCAGTTACTCGGACTGAACCTGCTCTTCCTGCTCTCACAGAACCGTGTGTCCGAGTTTCACACAGAACTTGAGAGACTGAGTGCACGAGATATTCAGACCAACGTATACATCAGACACCCAGTGTCCCTAGAGCAGGTGTGGCAATTTACCCCCAGACAATATTACATACATATTGCATTGTTGTTCTGCTGTGACCAGGTACAATTTTGACATTTGTGCATCCAATTAGCTATTTGTACCCTCATATCAATATTTCTACATTATTGCTGCAGTAGGAATTGGTTGTGGGTTATCCAGTCAATTAGGGAGAAGCACCCAGAGGTTTATTGGCAGGCTACCAGCTGTGTTTTGGTGCAGTAGTGCCTCTCAAATTATTGAATTAATTCTTTCAAATGATCATATTCAACCTCTGTCAACATTATATTTGTTATTCAGTTTTGATACTACAATAGACATTTCAGTACTCCATGTGTCCTTTTGGGTGGCCAGGCTGGACTGCTATGTGCAGACATGCCTCTGTAATGTATTGCAAAATAAATAGTGAAAACCAGATCAAAGACAATCTACCCGGGTAACCCAAGAACTAAAACAGTTTTATTTTGATTTTGGCCTAAGGTACATGCGATATGTTGTACTCACAAATCATAAATTCAAAGGTACAAATTACTAATTTATTGCCGCAAATTATCAAAACATTTTCCCCCTGATAAATGCAGGCCTCTATGTAATTCTCTGTTTCTATATAATATGAACATTGTGTCAATAATAACATGTAAATGACACTGTGATGTTTTATATCCTCTCCTGGTCTTTTCAGTACTTGATGGAAGGAAGCTACAACAAGGTATTTCTTGCCAAAGGGAACATCCCTGCTGAGAGCTACACCTTTTTTATAGATATTCTGCTCGATACAATTCGGTAAGAATCAATATGGTAACCATGCCTGCTATCATTTCTACACTTGTTTCTTTGATACAGTCCTTTATAACCAATGCTTTTGTTTATTTTCCATGGGAAATGAATTTGTATGTTTTGGTTCAGGTCCAACTTGTGCTTTTGAAATGTTGCGTATAAATACTGGCGTGTGTCAAGATTGGTTGACCGTTCATTAAAACCATGCATCAGGACACCTTCAGCATAGTTACAGTCAGCAGTTTAAACAGTAAACACTATTCTAAAAGTGTGAGAATGTATATTAAGCTGCAGGTAATCACAGCAACAAAACTGATGGTTAAGGCATGGTCACACATGCGCAAATGCAAGCGAGTGACCTTCGCCTGCCGAGGCAATATTAGAGCTGAAAGTTCACCAAAGTTGAACTTCACGCGACAACGAAGATGCGAACTAGCTTCGCCACCGGAAGCAAATGTTTTTTTTGCCCCTTCGCTAACACGTTGACCAAAACAAATGCAAAATGAATACATGGTCCTTTTTCTCTCCTATAGAAAATGATGGACTGTGCAAAGGAAACATCGTCATCTCAGTTATTTTCATTAATCAGAAAGAACACCTGTTTAAATGTTTATTTTATTATGTTTAATCCTGATTGTGCTTTAATCAGCAGGTCACAAAAAAAACCTAAATGATAAATAACATAATTTTTTAAAGAGAACTTCAACTAAAATTGTAACTTTTTCAATTGCAGTGATGAGATCGCAGGCTGCATAGAGAAAGCATACGAACAGATCCAGTTTAGTGAAGCCACCCGTGTGCTTTTCTTCAGTTCCCCGAAAAAGATGACAGAGTACGCCAAGAAGGTATGTATATTTTCATTAGGGAAACACACTTAAATTATACATGTATGTCAAATTTAAGTAGTATGTAGAGATTATAAGAAGAAAAGATTACATTTCTGCAAATAGAAAAAACAAACAGTTTTTGTATTTAGAAGTTGCATTTAAATATGTTGGGAGGGGACATTAAGTGTCTCAGTTGCGTGCTTGTAGACTGTGTAGAGGTTATCATGCTGGTAACTAAAACACACCAAGACAAATTTCATGTAATCTCTGAATGAGTACATTTTAGTAACATTTCACTTTTTAGGTGTCATTTCTATTAGACATGTTTCTTCATACTTCCATATATAGTTGATGCAGATGTTAACAGCAGATTAAAAAAAAATTAATTTGCTTTGATAGAATCTAAAAACATGTAATTTTACAAATGTGAAAAATAGTTGCAACAGCCTTACACAGTTCTAAAACAAGATTGTTTCTGTTATTTGGTCCAATAAGTAGTACTGTATTTTCAGGTTCATACTTGTATTTTGTGTTTCTACTAGAACATGTTTACATGCTGTAATGTTCAAAAAAGCTCTTTATTTTCCTCATACTGTGAGCCTGAATATGCCTGTATTTACCCTCTGTCTGCAACGCTCCGTTTTAGTGCATATTAATGGAATTGTGTTGCTAGGCAACAGCTTGGGTCCATGTTTACTTCCTGTCAGCTGATGTCATTCATGCGTTCCACTTTTCGGGGAACTACTAGGCGATCGGAACGCACCCATACACTGCAACCGGAAATAAACTGGGACACATTTAGAATGTTTAAAACTGTGTAATGGTCTACATCTTGTATATTTGTAACATCACATATGGACAGAAATCCTGACGGTTGTTTCGAAGGCACAGTCTCTGAACATGGGCTGTGTGTATTTCTGCATGGATTGAGTGTTTCAATGCTTTCTTAGTATTTACATAGCACTTAAACCTGCTTTATAATATAAAAGACATGAAAATCTCACTTTGTACAATATGGGACCTTTTTAAATACATGTAAGCTCATCCACTCAAGGTGGAAAAAGCAGCCAGGCATTGACTGGAAGTGTAGATAACCCATTGTTTAACTTTCAGCTGTTCTTAAACAAGCTTTCCTTATCATTTAATTTCTGAAATTGAAAAAAAATTCCATCTTAGATTCTTGCCGACAAAGAATTAAATTGCCAAAGCTGATTGTTTCATTTCATTTCAGAGAGGATGGAGTTTGAGCCCAGATGGCTATTACTCTTTCACCACTCAGCAGCAGCGGACAGAAGAGGTGACCATCCCCTCTACAGAGCTGGCACAGCAGGTCATCGAATATGCACGACAGCTGGAAATGATTGTGTAATCCGCCCCCAGGAACACACTCAGACACACACGCCGCTGATCCAGTGTACATCCAGTCAGCTCAAATGCAGTTTCCCTGAGGAATAGGACTTCATTCATCGGCAGGGTGGTTGATTTGTTGCCCATACCTCAAACATCAAATCAACAATTTATTTTTTCCTGTATGCCACTGTCTGGAAGTTTTCTTTCATTTTAAAGGATGGGGAACAAAACTAAAAGTATCACAGGTGATCCGTCTATTCAGCAGCTACACATCCACCTTTTATTGAAGACATTCATGAGTTTCAATGTTACAGTTAATTATTTTATCCAAGATGCCATCTGTACAACATTAAAACTGAGCTTTTCATGGGTTATGACCAATAAACAAGAACTTCAAATACAGCTACTACATTTAATAACGTTGGGCCTCCGCTCTTTTACAATTACAATCACCACCCTGTGAGTTTGTCTGTCAGTATCACACAAAACTATCAACTCAACATTCCCACCCCCCCAAAATTCAAGAAAACTCTTTTTGTACACAAAGTTCATTTTCTCCTTAGTGGAGCTCACAGAAATGTATTGCCCTTGCCTTGTAGCCTAGCAACTGACAGAATTGCCATTGAAGTTTGTGAGTGTTTTCTAAATGGTAATGCCTCTTCCTCCCTAGATGGTTTGTAATCCAGTTGATATTACAATGCAAATCTTTATCTGCAATAAACAATTCAGAAAATAAACTTTTTGAATGATGTGTCCATTTCCGTTTTTTTACTCTACAACTCTCATTTTTCCTCGGAAGCAAGTCATTCACAGGCATTAATCAATTTACAAAATGCAAGTCGGTAAAGGAACAGTGTGTAACATTTTGGGGATCTATTAGCAGACATGGAATATAATATCCATAACTATGTTTTCATTAATAAATAATCACCTGAAACTAAGAATCTGGTTTTCATTTCGTTCATATCTACATAGGGAGCGGATCCTCTTCACGGAGTCCACAATGTTGCTACTGTTCCACAGTAGCCCAGAACGGACAAACCTAACACTGACTCTAGAGAGAGCCTTTCACATATTACCTGAAGGCCACCGTCCAACATGCTTGTGAAACTGGTAACGTGAATTGCAGAGTGCAAAACCATGGTACCGCCAGCTGCCGTCTGACTTCCGTTGCCCCTCAAGTACTGTTACTAAATGGCGTTACTGCGGTTTTGCACTCAGCGGCTCGCGTTAACGCAGTCTTGGAAATGGAGGAGTCAGCGGAGGGGTATTCTGTTGGTTTCAATTTGCAACCACACCACTAGATGGAGCCAAATCCTACACACTGGTCCTTTAACCTAGCATGTCTCATTGATGAGAATCTTTTCCCTCCTCTGTCTCTCTCGGAGCTGTGCAATCTGCGAGTCTTACTCTGGTCACCACACAGGTGGTGTGGGCAATCTTTAAACCTGTGGTGGGCAAAGATGTAACTTACTGATTTTAACCAATATAGTCAGGACAAAAGAAAATACAAAGAACAAAACAGTTTTTTTCTAGGTTGTGTAAAAGATCTTAAAAATGCAATTCATCAGATTTATATTTATATTTAAGTGTAATGTGTAGCTCACCAGTTTTGGACGTTTGGTAGCAAACCTGTCCCCGAGTTATGTCGACAGCGCGCTTTGCTGGAGCAGGACTGATTCACTGTAAACGGGTGCCAGCGACCCTCAGCAGCAGGATTTACTGCAGAGCTGATGGCATGCTCCTGTTTTTCCTTTTCAACCTGACCATTCTTCTCATTCATCTCTTCATCTCTCATCGTGACATTTCCTGTATTCTTAGGTTGGTTTTGATTGAATGCATTGAGTGTGCATTTTGTCTTTGGCCTAACAGCAGTATCTTGAGGTAGGGGAACCTTAAGTTCATGCTGGAGTCTGATGCTTGTGTCTGTTGTTGGGTTATGAGCGGCAGCTCTAGGTAACCCTTCAACTACTGGGACCTGTGATGCCGGCGCTTTCACCTTGACTTTCTGTATGCAAGTGCTCCCGTTGTCAGCTTTGTTGGCTTGAGGTGTTTGGTGTGGCTCATCGTGTTTCTTGGTTGTGTTTTCTTCCATGGCAGTGCCACCTTGCTGCTGTGGACTCTCTTGCACAGTGGCGACAGAGCTCTTATCGTCATCTCCTGGCTGAGCCTTTATTTCCTCTCCTAGTTTCTGACTTCGCCTCATTTTGGAAGCTATAACACGGCCGCTTTTTGATTTGGCACTGAAGATATATATATAGTCCCCATCTATGTAGGTGGTATTGTCGCGGTTCAAGCAGTGTTCGTGTAGTGCATTTTCCTCATTGTTGTCCTGAGCTTTTGGCTGACTTGACATTTGTCTTGAATGGTCGGGTGGCTTAGTAGGCATGGCGGCAGGCACTTCAGCAATACCCTGTTCTGTGGTTGTGTTTAGCTCTGCAATATCGTGGGTCTCGTCTGTTGCCTGGCAGGTCGAGTCGGTGCTCTCTTCGTTCACAGGAGAGAGAACACGATGGAATTTTTGACTTGGTGGCTTGTGGATCTTTGTTTTCCTGTGTGTCTCCGCTTCTTTGCTGTGTAGGATTTCTTCTCTGACCATTCCCTTGCCTGGATGATGCACAGGTGCTTGCATTTTAGAGGCAGGAAGTTGAGGGATCATCTCTTGCTGCTTTTTACTCCCAAAGCTGGTGACGTTGGCAGATACAAGTTCATATGTTAGCAATTTTATAGAGAGACTTACAGTGCATGCATATGACAGGAATAGGAATAAAATGTGACATATTTTGTGACAGATTTGATACAATATAATAAGGGCTGTCAAAGTTACCGCGAATGCAAATTAGTTTTATCGCCACTACTTTCTATAACGCGTTAACGCAACTTGCAATTTTTAGGTTGTAGCTCAGTTTTAAAGCTAGAGGGCATCATATGAAACTAAAAAACCTAAGGAATCAATTGGTACCAAAAATGTCATACTAGTTTCTCGAGAAGGAGGCTAAATAACGCTCCAAATTTATGCTAAATTTTGGTGAAGAAAAACTGGCATGGCCTTTTTCAAAGGGGTCCCTTGACATTTGACCTCTAGATATGTGAATGAAAATGGGTTCTATGGGTACCCACGAGTCTCCCCTTTACAGACATGCCCACTTTATGATAATCACATGCAGTTTGGGGCAAGTCATAGTCAAGTCAGCACACTGACACACTGACAGCTGTTGTTGCCTGTTGGGCTTGAGTGTGACATGTTATGATTTGAGCATATTTTTATGTTAAATGCAGTACCTGTGAGGGTTTCTAGACAATATTTGTCATTGTTTTGTGTTAATTGATTTCCAATAATAAATATATAATATATATATATACATATTTGTCCACTTCAATGTTGATAAGACTATTAAATACTTGACAAAACTCCCTTTAAGGTACATTTTGAACAGATAAAAAAATGGGTGATTAATTTGCGATTAAATATAGACAATCATGTGATTAATCGCGATAAAATATTTTAATCGATTGAAAGCCTTGAATATAATATAACATTGTCAATGTAATCATTATATTGTGTCATACAGTATATGACATTTGTGTAATGCTTATGACATTTATGTATGCATACAAAGAACTCAACTCACCTGCATTCTACCTGAGGTGAGGTGTCTTTGCAGAGCACCTGTGCCGGTACTTGGACTGAGGCAGATGCGTCTGAATTATGGACGGACTCACAGGGTGCAACAGTCCTTACTGTCTGTAGTGGTGCCTCCGTAGTTTCCTTATGTAGAGTATGGTCATACGTCATACGTCTGTTTTTCTGTTGCTTTCTCTGGTGCTGCACACGTTTTGCCTGTTGCTGCGCTTGTTGTGCTGAAGGTCTGAAGGACTGCTGCTTGTTTAATTCATCACATACATCCTGAAGTCTCTGTAAGATGTCTGACTTCAGATTGTCCGCTTTCCCTGCAGTTCCTTTCACACCATCACATGGCTCAGCTATTGGTCTTGCAGGTGTAGCCTGTTGGAGCGTTGGTTTTGGAGTACTGGTCTTGTTATCCTTAGGTTTTGCAAGAGACATGTTGTGTTGAGTCACTCTTACAGCTGAGGGAAGATATGGGATATGTTTTACTGGGTCAGCATCCTGTGAAATGTTCACCTCCTTGTGGATGCTTTGTTCTCTGTTTTGAGAGGCATCAACAGCAGGAACTTGGTGCATCCTTGTGAGCATTGCTTCATTACCATTGCTGGGTTCCAGTTGATGACTAATAAGTTGAGTAGGGCCTAGTCCTTGACTAGTGTTGGCAGTGTTATTGGGGTTTCCAGTCAAATCATTTGCTTCGCCATTGTTAAAGTCAGTCTCCTTTTTAGCCGCTGCTCCTTTTGACAGTAAACCACCCATCCTCTTTTAATCCACGTTCCTGCAAAATAGAAGTGTGATATTATCAGGAGACTTAAAAGGCAAGTCTGGTAATATATGTTTTTCTTACTATCAACAAATCGCACGAGAAAAAACCAAAACAACAAATGAACTGATCCTACTAAGAAGTTTGGTCTTTCCAAAGCTTATTTCTCTCTGCTATAGAGCTCCATTGCTCTTCTACTCCTTGAGGGCGCCAGCCTCCTCGGCCGACTTTGCTGTCTCTCGGAGGCTATAGCAGGCTCAGTTTTAGAGCTCCATTAATAGCAACTATGTCATGCTAGCATGTCAGGAAGGAGGCTAAATAATGCTCCAAATTTAGGTTAAATTTTGGCGAGTAAAAACTGTCATGGCCATTTTCAAAGGGCTCCCTTGACCTCTGACCTCAAGATATGTGAATGAAATGTGTTCTATAGGTACCCACGAGTCTCCCCTTTACAGACATGCCCACTTTATGATAATCACATGCAGATTTTTTACATGCAATATACTGTATATGTGTTATTTTTGCCTATTCTAAAAATGATTTCTAAACAGTCTTGGAACTGCATAAATTGGATATGACTGTAAAGCTGAGACTCTTGTTAGTCCCCATAGTAGCCATTTCATATAGTGAGAACATTTGTTTTTAACTTGGCGTCATTATATAAAATGACCTGTTGTGATCTCCAGGATAATCACAGCCTCATGAAACTTTACAACCACAAACTACAGACTTAGAGCATTCAGAGACTGGCTGGTTTTCCTAGGTACATTAACAATAACGGGATTTCTGATCAGTTTCCAGAACAGAAGTGCTCGCCATCCAATCCCCAAAAAAATAATTTCTTGCAGAAATCTCCAAATGTCAAAAGTTTTTGATCCCAAATCACAGCATGACTTTTTCTATGGTGTTCCTCAAGGTCTTGGTGTCTTAATGTGGTACTCTGGAGGGATTATTGATTATTTTTCATCAATTCTCGAGCTGTAAAAGAAATTGTTAAATTTAGCACCAAATTAATTGAACAAATGGTATCAAAACCAAAATTGCTGCAACAGTTATGAGACATAAGTGAGCACGGGAATGGGCATCATATACTTATATCTTAATGTTCTTAGGCCTTATAAAAAAGTATTTATTTATTTTTTTTATTTCTGATTTCTGACTCAAACCACGTGACACACAGTGTGCTGAGTTGCATTTCAAATTAATCTTTTAGTGCCCAGCTCTCAGATGTACCACACCTCTAGGACCTAGAGGTGTGGTACATCATCACCTAGAGTCTAGGTGACATAGGCTATACTGCTGACCTCCTATGACCCCCTCCCCCCCTAAAAAAAGCCAAAAACGTGTCTATGGTAAAGAGGGCTGGAGTGGAAAAGGTTAAAACACCTCAGCGTTACACTGACATGGTGACATGTTCATGTTATTACCACAAACCAAAGGATAACGTCCTGCACCACTGCCTAGCAACGGTAAGCTAACGTTACCTCACAGTTTCCTATTAGCTTCACTGAGTAGCTAAATGCTAACATCAACGTTACATATCTGTTCTGTCCAATTGCTCGCTTTAAATAAACTTTTCATATGTTTTGTTAGAGGCTGTAAAGCTACAGAAACATACTTTACAACTTACACCAGGTTATCACAGATGTGCTAACTAGCCTTAGCTAGCTTAGTTCTAATACCATTTGCTGAAGTTCACTAAAATGTACATTAAATCTACATGAAGTGAACTTAATTAGATCACTTAACCTAAGAACAGGCAGATAGCACGATAAGCAAGTCATGTACGGTAATAAAGAAACAACTAACTGTAGTAGTCGGCTAACGGTCCGCAGGGACGACTCAGGGTTGGTGAGTTTCAAACTGTTTATAACGGTCGACTGTTACAGGTTCATCATGTCACTAACTACTGCTGAGTCATGAAGGTCAGTTAGGTTCAGTTAGGTTCAGTTAGGGTCAGTTAGGTTCAGTTAGGTTCAGTTAGGGTCAGTTAGGTTCAGTTAGGTTCAGTTAGGGTCAGTTAGGTTCAGTTAGGTTCAGTTAGGGTCAGTTAGGTTCAGTTAGGTTCAGTTAGGGTCAGTTAGGTTCAGTTAGGGTCAGTTAGGTTCAGTTAGGTTCAGTTAGGTTCAGTTAGGGTCAGTTAGGTTCAGTTAGGGTCAGTTAGGTTCAGTTAGGTTCAGTTAGGGTCAGTTAGGTTCAGTTAGGTTCAGTTAGGGTCAGTTAGGGTCAGTTAGGTTCAGTTAGGGTCAGTTAGGTTCAGTTAGGGTCAGTTAGGTTCAGTTAGGTTCAGTTAGGGTCAGTTAGGTTCAGTTAGGGTCAGTTAGGGTCAGTTAGGTTCAGTTAGGTTCAGTTAGGGTCAGTTAGGTTCAGTTAGGTTCAGTTAGGGTCAGTTAGGTTCAGTTAGGGTCAGTTAGGGTCAGTTAGGTTCAGTTAGGTTCAGTTAAAACCTGTTGCTACAGCAACTGCCTACTTTACCAGACAGGTAAAGTAGGCAGCTGCCCCAGAGGCCCCTAAAGCCTCAGTAGTTTACTGCATGCCAGCTGGTTTTATAGCTAAGGTGAGTCCCACATTAGGTTGCCACCTTATCTTGGGGGGGGCAGTGTCAAAATGTAGTTTTAAGACCTTAATGATTTTAGTTATTATTGTGGTACATATTCCTTATTTAAGTTTCGTTCAACCAAATAGCCTCAAACTATCTGGCAAACAGAGAACCAGGTGGAGTCAGGTGGCATTTCGTTTGGTTTCTGGGAGTTATAATGAAGCTGAGATGTTTATTACCGAATAGAAACTGTCCATGCTTACATAAATACAAAGTGTTTTACAAATAAACCTGCCTTACATCCACAAATGGTGATAATATCTATGGAAATATGTGACCCTAAAAGTATATAATATATCCTTTAGACCTGCTGATACATCACATCAGTCTTTTTATTTTCATAATGAAATCTTTAGAGTCAACAAATCCTCCTTTGACCCTTCTGTAAAATAGCTTCATTGGCTCTAGTGGTAGTTTATTGTTATAATTGATTGATTGTGAATTTCAGTCATGTTTGCATTCATATTATTATCGTGATTGTTGTAACTTTATATTTGGCTGTAGAAGTGATGTCTGAATCATCTGAAAGCAGCTGTTTGGGCAATCATGTTATTAGGCCGCTGTCCTTGGTGCTGAAATACAGGCAACGTGGCCTCACGTCCTCTTATTGACGGAAGATGCTATGAGATTTACCAGTGTAACAACGTAATAACTTAAAAAAACAGGGTTGAATAAAGCAAAGGTGTGCCATTTTGTTGATCCACGTTTATTTTGAATGTGTTCCTTCACAGGGTCTAGTCTAGAGTACAGGAAGCCACGGAGCTGCACCCGGACCTGGAGCTGGAGGTTTCCCGGTATGTGGTTACTATGAATTCAGTATTTGATCATTTCCGGGAGTAAGCCGCGTAAGACAGTTATTGTCGTGTTATTTTTGCAGTTAAATCAACTAGTTCAAAGATAGGTTATGGTAGACAAAAGCGGGCTCGTCCGGGATTTGAACCCGGGACCTCTCGCACCCTAAGCGAGAATCATACCCCTAGACCAACGAGCCATGATTCCGCGCTGTCCGCCGCTACTCTCGACCATGACACACAACTCTGTTTGTTTGCTGAAGTCAAAGCAGGTACTTTATACGACTTTTAATTCAATGCGCATCCTAATAAAACATAATATGTAAGATAATGTTTATATTTACAGTGGATTCCTGCTACAATAATTCCTTAGATGTAGAGATATAGTCTAATGTTTACAGGCGAGTCATGGAGCACACTATGTCTAAAAACAACATCAAAACCGCAATGCTTGTATCAGGTTCGTAGATTTTTTTGAAAACTAAGTAACCTCAAAGTAACATACACCTACAGTAACTTTATATTAGTCTAGAGAGCCACGGACGCAGTTTTATTCAGTGGTTTCACCTGAATACGCCCCAAAGTCAACGTCGCAGGATCCTTTAGCCTATTATCTAAAGAGGTATTGCTGTCCATGGTGCTGATCCATTTGTTGTTGCCAGCACCAACATTAGGGACACAGTTTGAGTTATTTTCCTGCTTTGGACAACTACATACACAGTTAAGAAATGAATAAGCGTAGGAACACAACAATAAGACAAACTTATACTTGTGTGATTTAAAAAACAAAAACAAATGCTAGCAAAGATGCAATGAAGGGAAAATCTTATTTAGATAGATGTACTTTATTGATCCCAAAGTGGGAAATTACAATGCACCGGAACAGTAAAAAAATGTGAATGAAATTTATCCATATAATACACAATATAAAGAATATTGGAATACACTATAAATATAGCCGACTACTACAACTAAAAAAATCTAAAATCTAAACTTAGAATAACCTACTATATATATTAGCAAAGTGTGCAAGTTACCATGTTTTGCTTTTAAATAAAAAAAATAAGAATTGAGGTTTTAAATGTGCAAATGCAGATGTGCACATTGGAGATTATTTTACCTATATTTTATGTTTTATGAATTTGTTTTCCCCGTTACCCTTTTTCATTCATCAGCCACGTCACGTCATAAATCAGCTGCATATTTCAATCATTGTAAATCACATCACATGGACAAACCCTATATAGCCCACCTAAAGCCACCATGCTGTCAATGATTAGTGCGGATGTGTTGGCACAGGGCAGGTAGAGAGAGAGAGAGAGAGAGGGAAGGAGAGAGAGGGAGAGAAAGAGGGAGAGAGAGAGAGAGAGAGAGAGAGAGAGGGAGCTAGAGAGAGAGAGAGAGAGAGAGAGAGAGGGAGAGAGAGAGAGAGGGAGTGAGAGGGAGAGAGAGAGGGAGAGAGAGAGGAGAGAGAGAGAGAGAGGGAGCTAGAGAGAGAGAGAGAGAGAGAGAGAGAGAGAGGGAGAGAGAGAGAGAGGGAGTGAGAGGGAGAGAGAGAGGGAGAGAGAGAGGAGAGAGAGAGAGAGAGGGAGGTAGAGAGAGAGGGAGGATGCTGCCAGCGGAAAATGGCTGCTGCAACCTCAAGCCTATCCTGATACACCGAAACGACATCAAGGTGGAGAGAGAGAGAGAGAGAGCGAGAGGAAGAGAGAGAGAGAGAGAGGAAGAGAGAGAAAGATTAGGAAAATGAGAGCAGATAGAGAGAGAATGTGAGTGAGCCTGTGAGTGTTTCCTGAAAGGAGGATAAAAAGAGAGAGAGAGAGGAGACCCTGGGGTGGGCTGCTGCAAGCGGCGGGCAACACCGAGCCATGGAGGGCGAGTAAGTCCTTACATTTTCATTTCTAACATTGCACATAAATATAGATAGATATATATATATTCAGCCATCCGCCAGAGAGAACCGGATAGAAAGAGAAACGCCACCGCCATCAGTGTTACACCAACCCAGCATCATGCACTCTTTATCACAGTCTCTGTGGTGCTTCTACAATATCTAGCAGGCTGCCGAGAATAAAAACACCATTACGTAGTCTGGAATCAACAGCATACACCCCATTTACACATTACATCCATGCCAATATGGGATCAATGTTTAAGCCTCCTACATGTGGTGCTTTTAGACGATTGACTGACACACACACAACCTATACACGCACACAACATGAGCTATAAGAATGAAAGGTATTGAACAGAAGCTATGCAACAATCGGAACTAAATGCGTGCTGGGCGATGGGTAAAAAACAGTCACGAAATAAGTCAATGTGTAAAATGTATGGTAGGGGGGAGAAAAAAGGCGAAATATGTCGAGTTTGGGTCCAGCATCGCGTCATTCAAGACATGGCTACAGTGAGACGAGGGAGGGATGGAGGCGGTGTGATTTTTATCAACGTGTCTCGGGGTTTCATTATGATTTTTTAAAGCCAAACTTTATGAATGAAATGTGATTTTTTTTCTCTCTCTCTCTCTCCCTCATCCTCACCCCTCCTCTCCTCCTTCTCTTTTCTAATCGGGCCCCCTCCCCCCATCTCCCTGTTTCCTCTCCATCCTCTCTCTCACCCACTCGCTCCTTTTTCCCTTCTTTTTCTTCCTCTCACACGCGATCGCATTGTGTATTTAGGCCTTATAGCAGCATTATATTCCGGTGAAATGTCTAACCGCGCGGTGCGATGTGTCTTAGCCAGCCAGTCTCGCTCCATCCCATTCATAAAAACATAGGACATCATATCGGGGTGTGTTAATGAGTGCGTGCAGCAGGGGCGGAATGGAGGAAAGGAAGGAGCGTCTGGGAAAAAGAATTGCTTAAAAAAATCCAGTGTGATTTGGAAATAATTTGGAAAAAGACGTGGCTGTGCATGCGTTTACGTGCACATGTCGAACTGCGGTGCTGAATTATTCAGCCCGATTGGCGAGAGGGCAGAGCTGCTTTTTTTTTTTGCAAGAATGCCGGGGCCTCTGATGGCGAATGGGTGCGTTCATTGATACATCTATCTGGGAAACACTCATTCTTCCTCCCTCCCTCCTCCTCCTCCCATTTGGCCATTGCTCTCCTCCTCAACGCTGGCTCTTCTTCCTATCCATTTGCTCCACACTTCCTTTATTCTCACTGTACAGTCAGTCACTTTCATTCTCATATATGCTCCTATAAGCAGCAGGCATGTTTAAACCACAAATATTTCAGAATTTTTGTTTACCGTCACCACATGCTAATAAAATTTACCTCAATCAGGTGATCATAGATAAGTAAGAAGTGCCCTGACTGTTAGGCTACTGTATGATAGGCCTTTGAGCTGTCATGTTGCAACGCCAGTACTCATATAGGCCAGGCTGTCCATTCTGTCTTCTTTGTGTCAATTTCACCATGCAATCTTAGTTCAACAGAGCTGAAAACAGTTACAATTGCTGCTGCATTTTTGTATTATGGAAGTTGATCTCTATTTTCAACTGCATGTGCGTATCAGTGCGTGCCATGCATGTCTGCGGCTATTTGTGTGTGTGTGTGTGTGTGTTTGTCAGTGTAGCCTATTGCGTTGTTTAATCAGCCTGGGCCTCTGCTCACTCTTCCTGACAGTGTGCGTGTTCGTGCAGTGGTGATGACACGTGATGACTCCAGTGGCGGTTGGGTGCCCCTTGGAGGTGGCGGCCTCAGTCACGTGGTCATATGTAAAGGGCGGAGTCATGACGGCAGGGGGCGGAGAGAATACATCGTACGCGGAGAGCGGCTGCGAGACCGAGCAGTGAGTGTGTGCGTGTGTGTTATGGCTGTCTTTTGGTGGCCACGTTGCTCCTCAACGCCGCCTAAAGACTGTAATGTTGGGGGATTGATTTGTGGAAAAGGATCTTGTGTCGTTGAACTAACTTCTCATGTTGCTGGGATTGTGTCTTTAGCCGGTGTTGGAGTGCACAGTGCAAAGGGGGTTAGTGTACAATAAGGTGAACCCCATCTTCCATCACTGGCGAGTAGAAGATCGAAAGTTTGGCCTTACGTTCCAGAGTCCTGCCGATGCCATCTCCTTTGAGAAAGGGCTGCAAGCTGTCATAGACAAGCTCGACAGAGGTACATGAGTCACGTATACAAACTTTCATCAGTTGTGTTGGAGTTGGCGAAGTCTAAAATCCTCTCTATTCATGTCATCAAGGCTCTGACTCGCCTTCGTCCTCCACGCCAGAAGAGGCCGACACCGAGGATGATGGACAAGCTGTGAGTATCTGAGCAGTTTGTCGGTCGAGCATTTGTTCTCCGATTTACGCTGCCGCTGGGCAGTTATTGGTGTTTTTGACTTGTGGGATGACATGTAGCCTCTGCCAGTCTCATACAGGAAGTGAGTCGTCATCAAACAGCAGAAAGGAGATGCTTCCCAAACCCATCACCATAGTGACAAGCGAGTCGTCGTCTACCTGCTTCGTACGGTCGGAAGAGTTTAGTTTTGGATCCACCACTCAGACACCTGCTCAGGTAACACCTTCTGCTCAGAGTCCACCATTGGTACTTCACTGTGATAATAAGATGCTCAAAGGAACACACATGTTTATTACAGATTCAGTCGATTTCGCTGTACCTGGTCTTGCAAACACTTGTGAGCTCTAATGATGATTACTGTGAAATAAGAGTTCATAAAGGAACAGTGTGTAACATGTCGGGGGATCTATTGGCAGAAATGTAATATAATATTAATAAGTATGTTTTCTTGTGTACTCACCTGTAAATAAGACTGGTTGTGTTTTCGTTCCCTTAGAATGAGACGTTTTTAAATACAGAACGGGTCTTTTTCACAGAGCCGGCCGCCATGTTTCTACAGTAGCCCAGAACAGCCAGTTCTCATTGGGCATTAATTACTGAGGCTTTGTCACGGCTGTGCGGCATTAGGTACCACTGCACACAGCACCCTTTAGTGTTGGTATGAAACGCGTTCCATTAACTACAATGTAAACCCATCCGCGGCAACAGTAAACGCTCCGAGAAAGTGCGCCGGGAGTGTGGTGACGTAGTTTAAAGAGCGAAAGAGACACACACAGGGTGGGCTGGAGGGGAGGTGGATGGGTCCAACAAAAACAAGACTTTCATCCAGGAGACCGCTGTTCGTGTCCCGGGCATCACGTTACAATCAGCTATTGGTTCGTGTCCCGTGTTCACAATGCTGAGTGTCATTTTCACTGTACCAACGTGGTAGTCTTAAGCCCAACCATGTAGTTCTTTCCTAAACCTAACTATATTGGTTTTGTTGCCTAATTCTAAAGTGACACCAAGGGTCACTGTAGGGGTTTTGATGCCGAAAATCTAGTGACGCCAAGGGACTTGACAACGGGGCGGTATGTGACAAGTTGGGATGAGAACTTGTCTCCCAAAACGGACAAACTAAACACTGGCTCTAGTTAGGGCCATTGGCGTTTTCACGTTTTAGTGCTGGCCACCGTAGTTCACCTACACGCTTGGCACACGGGAGAAGCTTCAGTTAGTTGCAATCTGCGACCTCACTATTAGATGCCGCCAGTTCCTACTCACTGCACCTTTAAAGAGGGGTGTGGGAACCTCCATGGGTCCTTCAGGGTTCCCAGCAAAATCAGTGATATTTAAAATTTAGACATTAGAGCAATAAAAAGAAAAACATGGAAGGTTGACTGGTTGATTTCTTTTCCTACTGTCTCCACCCTCAAGTCCACACCTATGGACATTTATTTATTCTACATGAAGTCAAATTAAATTTAAAACGACCAACTGTCAACCCATAGAATTAAATCTTATCAAAACGAGGGATGTCGATCATTTGTGCTCCTATTTGAGATAAACTAGAGATGGAACCTTCTGTAACTGCTGCCTCGGTACACACTGTTCCAGACTCACTCTGTAATTCTATACCCTCTCCGCAGATCCACACCAGGCCGGGACAGATTCAGCTCACACAAATGACGGCTGTGTTGAATCCGCCGACGCCCCCGCCCCCTCCTCCTGCTCCACCTAGTCCTCCTGCGGGTCAGGCGGCTTCATCTCCTCTGTCCCCCCTCTCACCCACCATTTCTCTGCTGGAGGAGGGAGACCTACGCAGTGTGGACCCTTGCAAGGACCTGTGGGGTTCTCGAGGTTATGAGGACTACCGACGGGCGGGGGCCACTAGGACTATGGTTGGGGGGCTGACCGGGGGTGTGGTTGTCAGTGCGGGAGGGAGTCTGCAGGACAAGTCAGAGCTGTGCGTGGTTCGCTTTGAGAAGGACTTGGCGGGAGTGGGGACGGCAGGCTGCGACGTGACAGTGAGCCTGGACAGTAAAGCCTCCCAGCGGCTGTCCTCGTCATCGCCCACCTGTATGTCCATCCCCAACGCTGTGTCGGGCGTGTCCTCAGCTGCCGGCTCACCCCAAGAGACGTGCAAAGGCTCGCCCTCTCCCTGCTGCATTCACACCTCATTGGCCACGCCCCGGTCGCGGACTCGTAAGAGAGGAGGAGGGGCAAGCAGTGGTGGCGGCGGCGGCGACCCGGGGGTAATCTCCCCCGATGACGACAGCCCCTGTCCTCAGGGTTCAACGTCATGCCCATCACGCTGTGTGTACTGCCGCTCTGTTTTCAGCACTTCGGAGAACGGGCGGGGCCGCTGCAGAGACGCCCCGGACCCGGCCCTGCACTGCCTGCGCCAGTGGACCTGTGTGTGGTGCGCAGAGAGTCTGCTCTACCACTGCATGTCGGACTCTGAGGGAGAGTTCTGGGAGCCTTGCTCGTGTGAAGACTCGCTGGGGGGCCACCCGCACCCCCTTTGCTGTGCCCGCTGGTTGGCCCTCCTGGCCCTGTCGCTCTTCGTGCCCTGCATGTGCTGCTACCTGCCTTTGCGCGCCTGCCTGCGGTGTGGGGAGAGGTGTGGCTGCTGTGGGGGAAAGCACAAGGCGGTCCGATGAAGCCAGGCTAGGGGGTGGGAGTGGCTCCCTGGACCGAGGAGGTCTGGGTGGCGAGAGGAGAGAGCATCTGTAGGGGACGCAGGAGGCGGAGCTTAGCGGGTGGAACGGTGCTCTCGGTAGACCCCAGACCTCTGACGTGGCCCTCCAAAGCCCCACGGCCTTCCACTTGCATTCCGCTCTTTCTCTTTTCAACCTGGGGCCTTCCTCACTGGTCCTCGCCTGCTGAGGGTGCACTGCACTCAGACCAGGCTCTGTGGGAGTCATCTGGAGCCTTCATAGTGGATTTACTGAGGGTTGGCTGATCTAGAATTAGCGGTCAGAGACTTTATTACAGCAAGAGAGTGGCAGAGGCAACGATGATGTGTACACTGTTTCAAATGTCTGTTTGTTTGTTTTTATTAAGAAAGAAAAACACAAAAAACTAAAGATGTTTATATATATGATTGTTATAATTTTAATTGGTATATTTTATTAAATGTAAAACATATTGACAGAATCCCCCAATGGCACACACTATCACGTATTCACAAACATGAGATCTTGGGGAAGTTATTTGTTTCATGTTGGCCTGTTTATCAGTCAGATGAACAGATGTCACCCTTTACCTCTAATTTTACCTCAGATGTTACTCAACCCTGGTTAAGAAATGAAAAAAAAAGAGGGAAGGGAGTGAGGTTTGGAGAGCGCGAGTGCAGTCTTCAAGAACGTACGAGCATCTGAGAGTGTCGTCTTTCGGTTAAAGTAGTAGACCACCGTGGAAGAAAGGTTATCAAATGCAAAGGGACAATTAATGCTAAGGGAAGTTGCAATGACAACCACAAAGACTTAAAAGTCATAATGTGATTCATTATGGTCCTTTGTAACCAAACACAAGGTTATTTTTGTTTTCTAAAAAAGGAAAATTAAGAATGTGTCGAACATTAAACACCCTCACTTTTCACATAGTTTTTCATCTTTCCATGAATTTTCAATATTAATAATAGAAAACATCACATCCCACCACTGTACTTGTTGAATCAGTCAAGGTGCTTACAACTGAGGCCTCTGAGCGAGTCTATTCTACCTAATGTACACGACGCAGTCCCACCCCAAAGACAAAGTAAACAGGACCCCACGCTAACCAATCTGTAGACGTGTCTAGGCCTTTGAATCAGACGCCACCAAAAAAACGAAGTGCAATGAACAATGTATTGAAAGAGTATTTTTGTACCAGTCGCTCAACGTTAGGAAAATCGAAAAGTGTCGGAACTGAATACTGTAGTGTGTTATTGTGTTCGATATCAAGCAGAAAATGATAAATAGGAACACAAGCTTGTCTTTGAGCAGCAGCACGTAGCTCACAGGTGTGACATTTACACGTGCTGTGGACTGTTGACCCTGTGATGAGAAAAGAGACCCGTTAACTTGAAAAAGACGAATGGCGGTCGGTCTTTGTTTGGGCACAGTGGCAGATGTGTTTGCTGAATGTTGCTTTAAGTATGAAGTCTAAAAAAGCTGCTATTTTAAGTCCTGTCCTAACCCTATTCAAACGTTCCCGCTGCCTCGTAGCAATCGACGAGGTGGTGTGGCCGAGTAGAAACAATCCTTCATGTTCTTATTCCACTCAAGGTGCTGAGGAGGCTAAATAGTGCGCGAGGAAGGTTTTTGTAAGCTTATAGCTGAGCTTAAAGATAAATTCACCCCTAGACATTTAAAAAAAAAAAATGCTTCTGGTGATGTACCTTGCATTTCTGGGTCTATTTTGCTGATTGGTGGTATATTATATTTTTTTAACTGGCCAAGGGTAGATTAAAAGTTATTTCCATCACAGCCCCAACAGATTTTGTTAACAGAATTTGTTTAATCTTATTCTTAAAGGAACAGTGTGTAACATTTCGGTTGATCTATTAGCAGAAATGGAATATAATATTCAGAACTATGTTTTCATTTAACACCTGAAACTAAGAATCGTTGTGTTTTCGTTAGCTTTCAATGAGCCGTTTATATCTACATAGGGAGCGGGTCTTCTTCACAGAGTCCGCCATGTTGCTCCGCCATGTTTCTACAGTAGCCCAGAACGGACAAACCAAACACTGGCTGTACAGAGAGCCTTTTGTGTTTTTACGTTACCTGAAGGCCACCGTAGTTCTCCGTAGTTGTTAAACTGCGGTAACGTGAGCCGCAGAGTACAAAACTGTGGTTCCGCCAGCCGCCGTCTGACTTCCCTTGCTCCTGAAGTAGTGTTATTATGGTAAGGACGGCCTCTGAGCGAGGCCAACGGCGTTACGGCGGTTTTGCACTCGGCGGCTCACGTTATCGCATTCTTGGAAAGGGAGGGTTGAGCGGAGGGGTACTCAGTTGGTTTCAATCTGCAACCACACCACTAGATGCCGCCAAATCCTACACACTGTCCCTTTAATATGTCAACATATTCAACGAATCAAAGAGCTTTTTGTATGTACAGCCTCCCCACACCGGTGTTTAATAATCATGCCAAAAAATCATGCTATGAAGTTAAGATATATTATAGAAGAGGTAGAGACACCACTCGTTACTCTACAGAAATTTGCCGCAGCCACTAGATTCACATTTTGTTTGTTGACCGAAAAAACTGAGGCTCTTATATCCCCACCGACATGAAGAACCAACTACTGAATACAACAAGCTTACGCCTGCTTCTCTCAACCCGTTCTCACTCCCAACACGTCAAATACCGCCGACTGGGCAGCACCCCTCGGCATCGGAAACTGACACACTAAGGCACCCGTTAGCAACAGTATGGCGGACGAACCGGGCTTTCAACTAACTCCAATGGAAACCCACCTGTGGCGTTATTCGACGGTCGGAGCAAATGACGTAGTATTAATAGCGTGAGAGTCCGATCAGGACAGGCGGAGAGGGTGGTGGATGAGTCCAATAAGCAAGACCTTCAGCCAGGAGACCGCTGTTCGTGTCCTGTGTGAAACTAAAAGTAACGTTGATTTATTTTGTCACGTCAGTCTTTAGTCACATGACTCGTCTGTATCGCCAGTCACGTGAGTCGCTAGTCAGTGAAGTTAACCTCAACCACGACCGTTTCCTAACCCTAACTAAGTGGTTGTGTTGCCTAAACCTAACTTCCTGTGAAAACGGAAGTTTATTTTGAAAGGACGCTATGCATGTAACGGGCTGATACTGACACGCCGTCCCTGGTCCGTCCAAAAGTAACACAAGAGGGGTACCACTGTGTGTCGGTCTCCGATGCCGAGGGCTGCCGACCACACTACTTAACGAGTTGGGAGTGAAAATGTGTTGCTCTGAGTTGTTGAAAGATTTCATAAAAAAATGTAAGAAATCCGTAAGCAAGGTAGACGTTGATTACGAAGGTTGTGCAACAAATAATCTCAAAATAACTCATGAAATGCACTGAGCATCTCAGAAGGATGATATTCTAACAGCATAGGAGAATCCGTGGGGGTTATTTCTCTCTTTTGAATCCTTTAAAATGAAAGATGGGAATACATACTCTCGCTCTGTACAAGGACCTTGAATTATGGCAGAATGAACCTTTCAGAAGCTTCACCAGATTATTTACATTTTAGGTTTAGCCAAGAACTTCTTATCCAAAGTGACTTAAAGTGAGTGAACAGGCAGTAAGTAGGGTTCAGTCAGGACACACAGCTGCTGATGAACACGACCCCTGACCTCTCGGTTATGGGACGGTCGTCTTCACTACTAGGCCAGCCTTCCAACAATGTTGGTCCACTTAAAAAAAAAAAAAAAAAGACATGCTGTCACAATGGCAGCAGACTCAGTCACTAGACTGCCATTCCTTGATCTTTAAATTAACCCTTTGTCCCCCACACACACACAATCCCCACAAATCTGCAACGCATAGACCTGCACACAGACACACACGTTCACTCGATGGTGCAGATATACAGAACTAGTAAAGCCATTGCACACAGTTTGCTACTTCTGGTTCAGAAATGGTGTTAGAGTACAGTACTGACAGTCATGCGGTCACAATTGCAGGCCCCATTCTTACATCTTAATAAATGTGCCTTTTGATTTGAGTAATCAATAACTTATGATTTCTAAGTAACTCTGTGTTAAGTACTATTTTACTTTTTTGGGTTATTGATTTCTGCCAATGTGCATATTTTCAAATGTACGTATTTATTAGTTTCAAAGTAATTAATGAGATATTACCTGTTTATTTATTTATTGAGATATTTATTCTGATTCTTTATTTTTTCGAGACAGGTTTTTATCTTCCGTGCTGTCTTACTTCTGACTTTGTGCCAATGTGCTGCTTTGAGGTGTTACATATCGTGGGTTTGTATCATTATTAAACCCTCACTCTATATTTTAAATCAGTGTCTACTTCTCTCTCATGTGTGCGTGTCATTGACTCACTGTGCCTGTTGAAAAAAAATATGAAAGTGTTCTTTTGTTTCCAGCCTTTGAATATGTTGAAATTTTGGAACAGATTTTTACAAATGTGGATATCTTCTATTGGAACAGAACTGTGCAGAGAGCTACAGCAAATACACCCAGTGATCATTAGAGGGAAGTAATAGCGCTTTAATAAAGTTACTCAAGTACAAATGGGAAGAAGAACGGTGACACAAATGTGACAACAACTTCATTCTATAAACTCAAATCTGTCCGTTTGTGATTAGCTGTTGTCCTTTAGGTGCTGTGGTCAGTTACTTGGCAGAGTACATGTGGTGCCTTTTGTGTTTGAGGATCTCGGTGGAGGTGAGGGTCAGGTCTTCATTACAGACGTCACAGTGATAAACTCTGTTGAGGCTGGACGCCGAGGAGGAGCTCGCCTTTCCATCTTCTGGCTCTGAAAACACATACTTCCACAATTAGTCTCAAATTATTCATCTCTTAAAGCAGCAGTAGGTAGAATGTTTTTGGCATCATTGTGCAAAAATTCCATAATAACCTTTCAGCATATTGCAATTCAAGTGTTCTGAGAGATAACTAGAATTCTGCACCTCCTCATGGCTCTGTTTTCAGGCTTTAGAAAATCTAGCCTGTGACGGGAGACTTTGACCAATCACAGGTCATTTCAGAGAGAGAGCGTTCCTATTGGCTGTTCATTCAACGAAAGGCAGCAGTCAATCACTCGCGAACTGCGACCAAACTAAACTGCGCTGATCAAATATGAATTAATATTCTGTTACTGTAATGCCTATTTCTCGCCTCACATGTTTTCAGAAACATCTTGTAGTGTACTGTTTAGCTGTAAAATGAGAACGTTTGCTCCGGCTGGTGGGCGGTGCTTGGTATTTCCTCAACTGATGGCGACATGGCGGCCGGGTCATAAACATTCTCATTTTACAGCTAAACAGTGCACTACAAGATGTTTCTGAAAACATTTTATGTGAGAAATAGGCATTACAGTAACAGAATATTGATTCATATTTGATCAGCGCTGCCTAGTTTGACCGTTTGATCGGAGTTTGTGAGTGATTGACAGCTGTTCAGAGACGGCAAGGCTCCAGATCAGCTCTGATTGGTCTGTGAAATCTTGCAGATGCCATTAGGAGCACCGGAGGACACAGAGGAACATGATTTTTTTTTCAGATTACCTGTCTCATGCACTTCTGTCAGGATATAGTGATTGTTTTATAAAATATAACTTTTTGAAATCATATTTGCTCCAATTTTACTCAACTGCAGACTTTAAGTCAGCTGGTGCATGTGTTCAAAAAATACCCACAGATACCCTCAAAATAAATATCAACATAAGAAATTCCTGACCTTCCTCCGTCTGCTGTTGTTCTCCTGCCGGCCTGCAGGAGGCCTCGTGCTGCATGCGTTCCAGTGGAGTCAGAGGCATGTAGAGGTCACAGTTAGGACAGCTCCAGAAAGTACGTAAACACTCGCTGTAGAGATCCTTTGAGTTCTGCAAATCACAGAGTGGAAACACAAGATAGATAACAGTTAATACGATCTCTGTCAGGTGTGGTGATCAGTTTATGTTAAGTTAAAAGGACAAAATGAGATATAATTTCATTTAAGGAAGAGATACCTAGCTAGCAACTATGTTCCCTGTATTTAATCAGGAAAGGTATGTCGCCATGTGACCCTGTTTTACATTCATACACTAGCACATGGAGGCTGATCTGTTCAACCAGTATTCTAATATTATCCAGCTGCTCTGTTGGAGCAGTTGTTGAGGTAATGTAGAGCTAATGTAGTTACGTCCAAGGCTACCCCCTTTTCAACACCGACCTCTAACAATTCACAATTTCCCACAAAATAAACATAATGGGAATTTGCCAGCAGTTGAAACATTTATTTTCCACCTTTTTTAAGAGAATGCTTGTCTAGATCGATTTCAAATGGACTCACAGCCAGACAGTTGTAGTTGAAGAAGCCGGAGACACGCAGGCCTCCTTTAATGGGGTCCGGCTTGGCCTCGACTCCTGGAAACAGCGGGTTCACATCTGGAGCTTTTGTGGGAGACAGCTCAGACTGAGACCGAGGGCCGACGTACAGGTTCTGGGTCTGGAAAGCTGTGAGTCGCCGTAGGCTGTAAGTGACCTGGGAGGGACGGTAAGAGGCACACAGAGAGTACAGAAAGAGTATATTAAATGAGACTGTAAAATGTGAATGAGCATCGGAGTCACTGAGAATGTCTGGAGAGTAGAAAGGAACAACAATACAGACACATACATAAACATAATTACTATTTGCATCAAGAGTATGTGTATGAGCTACAGTTCAGGCCTGTTTTTGGGGGTGCATCATACTGTAACCACTAGGTCAGCGCTGCATCAGTACCTCAGTGTAGAGCAGGAAGCGGACCAGGCTTTCGCTCAGCTTCTCCGTGACTTTGCGGGGCACCCCCTGAGCTTCCGATCCCTTCATGGTGCTCTGTCCCAGCTGGGTCAACAGGAGGCGCTCCCACTCGGCCCTGAGGGTCAGAGCTGTGGACAGCACCTTCAGGGCCTCCTCCGGCTCCCTCAGCTCCAGCTCCAGCCAGCCGTCCACCACCAGACGCGTACAGTCGGCGTTACTGTCCACAGAGTTTGCTACCAGCAGCAAAGCCTAGTGAGCACATGTAGATACACAGAGCATTAATACTACTACATGATGTGTGAATGGACCAGAGGAAGGCTATATGGATTAGATCATGATACGAGAAAGATACACCGATCAGCCATGAATCGAGGCATGGACTCCACTAGACCTCTTAAGGTCTGCTGTGGTATCTGGCACCAAGCCGTCAGTAGCAGATCCTTTAAGTCCTGTAAGTTGCGAGGTGGGGCCTGGGACTTGTTTGTTCAGCACATCCCACAGATGCCCGATTAGATTGAGATCTGGAGAATTTGGAGGCCGAGTCAACACCTCCAACTCGTTGCCATCCACATGATGTAAAAGAAAACGTGATTCATCAGACCGGGCCACCTTCTTCTATTGCTCCGTGGTCCAGTTCTGATGCTCACGTGCCCATTGTAGGCACTTTTGGCGGTGGACACGGGTCAGCATGGGCACCCTGACCGGTCTGCGGCTATGCAGGCCCATACGCAACAAACTGAGATGCACTGTGTGTTCTGACACCTTTCTATCGGAAGCAGCATTAACTTTTTCAGCAATATGAGCTCCAGTAGCTCTTCTATTGGATCAGACACCACGGGCCAGCCTTCGCTCCCCACATGCATCAATGAGCATCGGGTCTGACCCTGTCGCCGGTTCACCGGTTTTCCTTCCTTGGACCACTTTTGGTAGGTCCTGACCACTGCAGACCGGGAACATCCCACAAGAGCTGCAGTTCTGGAGATGCTCTGACCCGGTCGTCTAGCCATCACAATTTGGCCCTCTTCAAAGTGGCTCACATCCTTACACTGGCCCATTTTTTCTGCTTCTAACACAAAGTTCAAAATGTTCACTTGCTGTCTAATATATCCCCCCCACGGCCAGGTGCCATTGTAACGAGGTAGTCAATGTTATTCACTTCACCTCTCAGTGGTCATAATGTTATGGTTGATCAGTGTATGTTGCCCACAATAATGAGAGAATGTTATACAGGTGGTTTTGTGACACTAAAACAATAAAAATCTGGTTGTTCAGGTATTGCTTATACTATGTTTTTCCAATATCACAGAAATTTCTATGTTAATCTTTGAAAAAAGAACTTAAACAACAAAAAGAACTTTTTTTCTGTGAATAACAACTCAAATAGCGACCCACACCACTACAACAAAAAGTAAGTAAAGTAATCCATATGTCTCATTAAAACAGTGTTACTTGGTACAAATGAATCAACAATACTGCAATACTGGAAACAGCGAACTGATAATGCATCACACTGACTCTTTGTCCTACTCAGTAATCACATCCTAAAGCTACAGCTTTACCATCACTATGTCAGGTTACTTCAACATAATACAGAACTGTATCAGGGTTAAAGGTATAACATGTAACAGTCGTCGGTTGCTGTTTGTAAACACATGGCATCGGAATGGTTCACGTTGATTACGTTCTGAAGCACAAATAAACACACAACTAACTAACTAGCCAAATTGCTGGAATTGTTTGCATATTATACCTTTAATCCAAGAGGATTTGTCAAAAAAACATTTAGCAATTAGTGGTGGGAACAGGGACATCCCACATCTGGTACTAACCTGCAGTGCTGGAACCCGCACGCAGTTGGACAAATATGGCTTGTTGGTCTCCAACAGAGTGACGAAGGCTAGCAGCTGGTGTCTGCTGCTGTCCCGTCTATCAGGCCCTGCAGGCAGGAAACAGAGACAAAGAGGGAGAGACAAATGAGACATGATGAGAGACATGCACAATAAGAAGAGAGAAAGAAAGAGATGTATGAGGACAAAACAAAAAGACTTCATCAGCGGATCAAGAGGCCAAGGAATAGATACATGGAGCGTTGGAGTGCATTAATACATCTGTTTAACTGCAAATAAATCAGACCACTGCTGAGAAAAATGGTGGCCGCTGTTCTTCAAGTGCAGAATGAGCAGAATGAGCAGGTAGCAATATCGTCTTTGCAACATGAAGAAAACTATTTTGGCCTGAATATTATCATTACAAACAACCGATGTTGTCTTTTCTAGATTTAAAAGTAACTTCCAGAAAGACACATTTTTGGTTAGTAGCTGATTAAATATTCAATAATTCAGGCAGTACTTAAAATTATTTAGAAATCAAGTGTGAATTGTTAGAGTTTAAATGTCTCGTAAAGGTGGATTTAATAAGTTACCATGGTTTATCTCCCGCTGAAATGTAAAGTTGTGTTGTGTTTTGTTTTTGGCTTTCACAGCAGAGTTATTACTTTTAAATATACCTAAAAATCTACATGTAGTACTTTTTAAAGAAGTTGTTTCAGAGGTTTACCCATTTCTCTGGTGTCATCCTCAGGCACTTGTAACACCTCCGGGTCACTGGCAAACACACTGGTCGGGTGGATCACCACTCCCTGCTTATTCCTTGTGTGAAACACCTAAAAAAAATGTAAAATCACAAAGTGGAATCACTACAATCACTGCTGAAACAATTGGTTTACTGACACAGGAGGTGTCCCTTTCATTTTATCATTGAAACCTGTAAGCTGGGGTGGGTGCAGCGGGAGGCCTGACCTGCTCGGAGTCCTTGCGGGTGGAGTTGTGTTCGTCGGGCAGCGCCAGCTGAGGGTAGAGGCCTCGACAAAGCAGCAGCTTGAGCAGAGCCTGCTGGCGGGAGGACATGTCCTGACTGACGTTGGCCGCCTCCTGCAGCTCCGACACGTTGTGTCGCAACTTGAACTTCACCTCCTGTTGGAGGCCAAACAGCACCACACGGAGAGATCACTCAGATGTTAACTGTCTCAAACATAAACAAAGACACAGACATATCTACCTCTGTAAGGATGACTAGCTTTGTTACCAGGTGGTGGCTTTTTTCCATTACAAATGAGATAATTTCCTGATAAAACTCCTTGTTGTCAATTCTACTAGTTTATTGATACCAGGAGGACCCACAAAACTTCCTGCTAGGTCTTTCTGCAAATTGCTGCAGTCAAACTGGTCAAATCTGACACAAATATAATTCACAAAGCAGTACTTGCCTCTATAAATTGAAATTTTTAAATTATAACTTTTAAAGATTGCAGGAATAAGAGGCAGATCGATTACACGTTTGATTTAATTCTGCTTAGAGAATCATAAATGTACCACAAAATAGCACAAAAAAAATGAGTGAACAGGGTTTCAAGTTGAGTGTTAGGCATTGGTGTTGCTTGGTAGCAACCTTTTTTCCATGTTACCTGTATGTCCACGTCCTGTCCTGATCCCTCTTTGTCCTTCTTTCCTTTGCCGGCCCCCTCCGCGTCTGATCCCGAGGAGAACTCTCCGTCCTGGCCCTCGTCCATCCTCAGGACTTTACGTCTGCTGCTCTCCTGCTTCTCGTGATCTCTCTTCAGCTGATGCAGCTTCCTCCTCTCGGTGAGCCTCTCTCTGCGCTGCACGCGGTCACCACCAGAGGGAGCGCTTCTCTCTGATTCCAGCAGGCCATGGCTCTTCAGCAAATCCTGTTAACCACAGAGGAAGCTCATGTTGTTAAATAGTGTTGTTCACACAACAACAAAACTTGTCAAATGTGTTATTTTTCTGTGTGAACTACTGTGTCAGTAGCCTGCCTTGAACTGTCTGCGCAGGTTGACCATCTCATATAGACGCTGCTCCTCCAGGCCTCTCCTCCGGCACCACTTCCTCGAGCCACCGCCTCTCTCTCCCTTCACCTGTTGAGCCCAAAGATGAACAGTTTTATGAACAATGAAAAGGATCTTATATTTAAAATCAGTTCATATCGTTTCCATGACTGACCTCCACCCAGGCATTGAAGGTGTTGAGCAGGGTAAAGGGGTCTCCGTGGTTGCTGTGCAGGGGCTGGCGGGCAGTGGCGCAGTCTGGGTTGTGCTGTGAGCTGCGCAGGAAGGGCGACTGAACACTGAGGGCTGCAGCCACCGTCAACACGGGATCCAGCAGTTTAAACACAGAGCCCAGCACCAGCATCTTCCCTGAATGAACACGAACACACACTTAAACTAAATCTAGCTGCTACTGGACATGTAGCACTTTTAAACTCCAGTATGTCATTGACAAATTAGTTGTGATAGTTCATATACTAATTTCAAGTGAAATTAGGCCTGAAATTATGCTACTTAAACTCTATTCAACCGTTTGCAATCATATTGTTCTGTTGTCAGCTTCAAGAAAAAACTGACAATATAAAAAAACCTGTCAAGTTAAACAGTTTACATCCATGTCCGTCCAAAATGTCATAACTTCATCATTTCATCCTGTTAGTCATTTGTGTAAAATTGTCATAATTAGCACATTAATTCTTGAGTTATGGCCAAAAGCGTGTTTTGTGAGGTCACAGTGACCTTGACCTTTGACCTCCAAATTTTAATCAGTTCATCCTGGAGTCCAAGTGGGTGTTTGTGCCTAATTTGAAGAAATTCCTTCAAGGTGTTCTTGAGATATCACGTTCACAACAATGGAGCGGACAGTGGTACGTACATACAGACGGACAGATGGACGGACAACCCGAAAACATAACACCTCCGACCACGGCTGTCGACTGCGTGGACGCATTAAAATAAACAAGCTACAACATGAGTTTGGTGAAGAGCATCTTACCTATGACCACATCCACAGGCAGCTGCGCCAGCAAACTACCAATAGAGGTCAGTTCAGCGCGACCGTCTAGCGCCCCCTGCTCCTTCAGATAAGTGACTGCAGTCTGGATACTAGCAGCTGGAGGTGGATCAATGAAGACAAAAGAAAGTGGATCTCCAAGACACATGCTCTTCATCTGCAGGAACAAAAATGTCATAAATAAAAGCTGGAATGTAACTTTGAAGAATTAAAAAAGAAGAAATGCCACCGTGCTTTCTACAGGATGGACGTTGTTACCTGAAGAATGAGGGAGTCCAGAGCCACTCTGTGGATTTCAGGGACGGGATAAGGTGCGAAGGCGTCGTAGTCAGACTCGGCGTACAGGCGGTAACACACTCCTGGACCCGTACGCCCCGCTCGACCTTTCCTCTGCTCGGAGCTGGCTCGGCTGATCCAGAACTCCTGCAGACGCTGCATCTTGGCCTTAGGATCGAAGCTCATTTCCTTTACCTTCCCTGTAAAAGAAAGAATAACAAAATGATCATTTTATATGGTTGTCAGAGCCGGCCCTGCCTGACCAATTCGGTGCCCTAGGCAAGATTTTAGCGGGTGCCCCCTGCCTTTTGTGTGCTCGCAAATCACAAACCCTGCCGGGTTCTTAAACAGTGTTATTTTTGTGCACACAGGATTGACAAAGCCTCTTAACCTGCTTATAATATAGCTACCATATTGACCTTGATTGTGAGACACCGCCTTTTTTTCAAGTTCTTTTTTAAAAAAAAATTTGAAGATCAAATCTTGTTTTTATAATAAAAAAAAATTTAATCTGACCAGAATGCACTAGTAACAGTTACACAAACAAAAAAAGGAAATCTGATATATATGTTGTAAATGAATTGTCTTGTTATAGGCCAAATATTAATTAATTGCAGCCTACTGGTAGGCCTATTTCTAACATCATTTAACCATCTAAAAGTGAGAGACTCTGCCTGTCTCATTGATCACTATGATCTTAACATGAAAATTATTCTCCTCCTCAGTTCTTGGTTGACTTGGCCTACTTTTAACCCTCTGAAAATGATGGTGGATCATCTGACTGGCATTAACATTACTGTCTTTTGCGGGTTTCAGTTTTTAAGACAATTTTAAATTTTAAAAAGTGAATCCCCAGCAACGAGAGTCCTATTAGTGCCTTACCTGAGTCTACAACAAAGCGCACTCCATCTATTGTCACTGAGGTCTCAGCAATATTGGTAGAGATGATGCACTTCCTCACCCCAGGGGGAGAAATGTCAAACACCTGAAGAATAAAAATGACAGAGAATTAGAACCGTAACCAACATGTCAGATTCAAACATCGGATGTCCACTCTAATCCAAACGAAGCTGACTGTTACCTTATCCTGCTGGGCCAGCGAGAGGGTGCTGTGCAGCGGTAAGACGATCCAACGACGCGTGTGCGTGGCATAAACCTGACAGGCCTCCTGGACGGTGGAGATCTCCGCCACGCCGCTGAGGAAGAGGAGCAGGTCGCCGCGCTCCTCTGGAGGGTAGCGCTGATCGATGCCCTGCAGGATGCGCAGGTACGGTCTGGGATCCAGTTTCTCTGAACGCGAGGGCTGCTCCTCGGGTGGAATGGGCTGGTATATCACCTTAGTACAGGACACAGAGAGAGAAAAACATTGAATGCAATTTAAAATAAAATATCTAACAAATTCTCAAACCCTGAAAATGTTACTTTTGGAACATAATTTCCTAATTTAATGCTTCAAATTTGTATTGCAGGCAGCCATTTGAAATCTAGACTACCAAGAAGATTTTAAACTAACATAATGATACATTTTAACAAGCGTTTATATCACTGTGTCAATTACTCTCAATGTTTCTGATAGTAATGGATACATTTTTTTTGGTCCTTTGTGGATGCATCACAAATCAAATATAGATAAGTGTCGACACTTCCAGTGTCTTTGAGCGTCGCCTCAGAGAACTAATTTCTTCTAGTGAGATTCATGTTTCCATCTGTGAGGAGCGCTGTCCTCTGCTTACCTGGATAGGAAACAGCCTGCCTGGTACCTGCAGCACAGGAGCACTATTGAAATAGTCAGAGAACAGTTTGATGTTGATGGTGGCCGACATGAGAATGAGCCGCAAGTCCGGGTGGTCAGTCAGCAGAGAGCGCAGAACCCCGAGAAGGTAGTCACAGTGGAGGTGTCTCTCGTGGACCTCGTCCACGATCAGCACCTGATACTGCTCCAGCGTCTTGTCCTGCTGGATCTGTCGGAGCAGCAGCCCCTCAGTCAGGAACAGCAGTTTGGTGGCCGGGGTCCGGGTGGTCTCAAAGCGGATCTGGTACCCCACCTGCAAAACATGACAGCATTTTGTGAGCTTTTTCTAATATGTATACGTTTACAATCAAGTCAGTGCTGCAAACAAATTAAGAGAATATATTTGGCTACATCTACAAATAACTATGTTCTATTGATTCATACGAATGTTATCTTTTTGATTTTGTGGCTATAGCTCTCCGCACATTACTAGAGTCAAGGAGATATCTTCAAATTTCTTACTTGGTTGCTTATTTGCTTGCTCAAAAAGAACATATTCAATTTAGAATGAAATTAGTTAACATTTGTGATGCTATTAGTAGCAAATGTTTAGTATTTTCACTCACTGAAAACAATCAAAGAAAGTTGCAACTCAACTAAATTTTGGACTTTACTCAATAGAATGGCCCATTTTAGAATCATATATATTATATTATTGGATCATAATTAGTGATGCACTAATGTGTTCATCACTTTAACATTGCAGCTGGTAAATGTGGAGCTCATTTTAACTACTACATATACTGCAGGGTAGCTTGTGACTTCCCCTGGGGTCAATAATGTATTATCTTAACCAGTAATACATCTTATTTTATTTGTTGATTGTATTTTGTATTATTGATCTGAATCTCCACATTAATTAGTAAATAAATGTACAGGCAAATTACGATATTAAGTACAATATTTCCCACTGAATTCTAGTGGAATAGAAGTATAAAGTAGCAGAAAATGTAAGTAAAGTACATGTACCTCAAAATAGTACTTAAGTACAGTCCTTGAGTACTTAGTTACTTTTCGCCACCGGGAAAAACTCCCTTATGTCCAGTTGCCTTTGACAGAGTACTTCTACTGTAGATGTCCCATGTGT
Organism: Sebastes fasciatus; assembly: GCF_043250625.1. Classification (NCBI taxonomy): domain Eukaryota; kingdom Metazoa; phylum Chordata; class Actinopteri; order Perciformes; family Sebastidae; genus Sebastes; species Sebastes fasciatus. The sequence goes on from NC_133801.1 coordinate 30,691,280, forward strand.
TGGATGTTCATAGACAAAGTCAATAAATTGTTTTTAAGATGTGCTTGATCAGTCTATGGTCTCTCTCAGTGGTTCCCTTATGTAGATACAAATATTTAATGATTTGACATACTATACTATGACTTTTTTAAACATAGTAAACTATGCCTTTTCTTCAACCTTCTATACTATGACTTTTTTATGACTTTTTTCAACATACTATACTACAACTCTTTTTTTACATAATTTACTATGACTCTTTGGGAACATACTATACTAAGTCTTTTTTCGACCTACTATACTATGACTTTATATTACTTTTTTTCGACATACTACACTAGGACTTATTGAACTTTTCAGACTTACTAGCTGGTGCTCCACAGCTGTAAGAACCTGGACGTGATCGTGCATGACAAACCTTTGATCCGTACTGATTGAGACTCTCAAAGCTGACCCTCTTGGCGAGGGATATACAGGCGATCCGTCTTGGCTGCGTGCAGGCTATGTGGTTGAATCCAGCTGAGAGCAGATACTGAGGGACCTGGGTGGACTTCCCACAGCCCGTGTCCCCCGCCACCACCACCACGGGGTGACGTTGCACCAGCTCCACGATCCGGTCCCGGTACTGGAAGATGGGCAGGGTCTTCTGCTCCCGGCGGAGCTTGGCCAGCTTTAAAAAACTCTGTCTCTGGCTGAAGTCCAGGAAATGCAGGAGAGCCAGGCGGCAGTCTGAGACCTCCTGTCTACCTGGACCTGAGGACCTCTGTCTGCCTCTGTGCTGGGACTTCCCCAGCGTCTCCTCCACATCCCCGGTGCACACTGACACATTGATCCGGTAGCGAGCATCGTACTCTTTAGGAAGACCGAGGTCTACCTTTCCAGTCTTTCTCCCGTCCTCTCTGTCCTCTTTTGTCCCCGAGCCAGCAGACATGTCCTTCTTTGTCTTAAACCTCTGGAAGCGGTCAAAGAAGGACCAGAAGTCTCTGTGCTCCGGGCTGCCGGCCTGGATGTAGTCATGACGACGGAAGAAGACCTCGTCCAGCTGGGCTCGGCACTGAGGACTGTCCCAGTCCCAGGTCCGGCTGTCTGTCCTCCGGTCTGTCTCCATAGCTACTGTAAGACTCACCTCCAGCAGCACCACCACTCAGACATTAAAGAGACTCTGCAGTCTAACGGACTAACGTTAACTATAACGCATCTATCTGTCTATGAGACGTGTTGAGGCCAACATGTCTCAGTCTGAGTCCTTAACGTTGTTTTAAACTGCTTAATCTGAGGTTATTGGACAACAATATGTTCCGACTGTAAGAATATAAAAGCTGATAAATACAGCTCCACCTGCTGCGAAAACCAGAGGGAACAATAATACGGTGGGACCGTTTCCGCTCCGCTCTCTAATATCTTCCGGAAAAAAGGTCGGACTGGTTTATTTTTTATTGTTCCGGGGTGAACAGAAATCAAATAATAAAGGAAAGGAGTGGAGATATGGCAGAAAAGATGGGAGGAGGACCAGAAGGAGGGGGATATTTCAGAATACAAAAGTTGGTCACAACAAAGAAATATAAAGAAAAGAACAGAAGGGAAGAAATCATCATAACAAGACTCAGACTGGATCACACAGGTCTTAATAGCACTTTGGCTTTAACAGGGAAAAGGAAGAGTGACAAGTGTGGGGGAATATGGTGTTAAAGAAAATGTGCAGCAGCATATCCTAATTCATTGTAAAAAAGTATGAGGCTGAAAGACAAAGACTACAGGACCAAGTCAGAGAGGAGGGACGGGACTGGGATTTGATGTGATGGGGATACTAGGGACAGAGGGTGAGGGAGTTGAAGGCACCAGGAAGGCAACTATTAATGTTCATTATTAATGTTCTTATTATTAATGTTCTTATTATTAATGTTCACTATTAATGTTCACTATTAATGTTCTATTAATGTTCTTATTATTAATGTTCACTATTAATGTTCTATTAATGTTTACTATTAATGTTCACTATTAATGTTCTAATTATTAATGTTCACTATTAATGTTCTTATTATTAATGTTCATTATTAATGTTCTTATTATTAATGTTCACTATTAATGTTCTATTAATGTTCTATTAATGTTCACTATTAATGTTCTCTATTAATGTTCACTATTAATGTTCTATTAATGTTCACTATTCATGTTCACTATTAATGTTCTCTATTAATGTTCTATTAATGTTCACTATTAATGTTTACTATTAATGTTCACTATTAATGTTCTATTAATGTTCACTATTAATGTTTACTATTAATGTTCTTATTATTAATGTTCACTATTAATGTTCACTATTAATGTTTACTATTAATGTTCACTATTAATGTTCACTATTAATGTTCTATTAATGTTCACTATTAATGTTTACTATTAATGTTCTATTAATGTTATTATTAATGTTCACTATTAATGTTCTCTATTAATGTTCACTATTAATGTTCTCTATTAATGTTCACTATTAATGTTCTATTAATGTTCACTATTAATGTTTACTATTAATGTTCTATTAATGTTCTTATTAATGTTATTATAAATGTTCTATTAATGTTTTTATTAGTAATTTTCACTATTAATGTTCTTAAAGGGACTATTTGTAACTTTCAGAAATGCTTGTTAACAGCGACACCTGTGGCCGTTAATTCAACGAAAGTCAGCGTTGGGTTCGCGCTCGCTCGCTCGCTCTACATAGACACAGGATTGGTGGGTAGAATTTAAGAGTAGCAGTAATGTGCAAAATGACATGATGTTACACACTCTTGTACAGTAGGTGGCGGTATGCACCCTGAAGTTGGTTGCGATCCGCCAGAAACTGAGAGAAGACGAAGAAGAAAAAGAAGAAGAACAAGAAGAAGAAGAAGAAGAAGAAGAAATTAAAATAATGGAGAAAATAGAGACACGAATGGAACGCAAAATAAAAAACACCACAAAATATAATTTGCATCTGGCAATGAGCTTTTCCTTCAGACATCCCATCATTTCTCTGTGTAATGCGATGTCCATCAGACACAGACAGTATCAATCTCCCTCCAGTCTCTCTACACAATTAGTTCTGAAAAACATCCTGGACACTGAAATAATGTGTAATGGAAATATTGCAAGGTGAACAAATCAATTAAAATATGAATTCAGTTTAAATTAGGTGCAATGCAATACAAATATGATGTTTGTAAAGTAAATTAATCCAAAAATCGTAGATGAAATGCATGTCGGAGCATGAAAAGTTATATTAGAAATATTTTATTTAAAAACATCTGCTATAAAACACACATTTACACAGATTTGAGACAGATTAAACTGGATGGATTACGATTATTGTGCTGAATGGAATAGAGGCCATATCATTATATTAAACATGAAAGATTAAACTCAAACAAAACCTACTTGTTTAAGCTGATATGTTTTATGCGCTGATAGAAAAGCAGTTAACATCTGTTAAAATTAAATACCATCCATGGTGAGTAGGGGTACTGCTTTCCAAAGTGACCAATCACATCACTAACTTTTCAGGGATTTCCGATGGACTGAAAATCAATAGTAAAATGCGTAAGATACCAAGCCATAGGAGGTAAAATGGAATTAGCTTGCTGTTCTTGTTTTTAATTTATAAAATTCAGAACAAAGACAACAAGGAATAATGGTGGGAAATTCATATGACATCTACCGATAAAACACAGGACAACAGAGTACAAGGAAGCACAATTCATTTGTGTACATGTGTAACAATCACGTCTAAAATCAATTTCTTGTGCAGCACATAACATAGTTCTCCATCAAAACACGCTAAAACAACAACGGCAAAAAACACAAAAATAAAACCTTTATTTACATTTAAAAACATTTCATCAACCCCACCCTCATAAAATCACAGTGGACATAAAACATGTTGCAATTGCTCTTGAAGCAGAGAGTGCATTTTCCACTGCAGCTGCTACTGGGAGTCAAGGCCACTACATCAGCTGGAAAGTCAGAGTGGTGAAGCAAAAATCTGTACTGTTGTACTTTGTCATCAGTCCATGTTCATGCCAATATGGCCTCGTTTGACCAATTTTGCAGTGGTCTACACTCCCGTCTTCTCTTTGACCCACCCACGGAATTTGGTGACTGTTGTGTAGATGCCAGGCTTGTTCCTGCGGGCGCAGCCGTCACCCCAACTGACCACTCCTGCCAGGAACATACGAGTGCCGGACGGACTGGACAGAGGACCGCCAGAGTCCCCCTAACAAACATAAATACAGGTACGTGTGTTAGCATAGAGTTACTACATGGGGGCAGTGTGGGGCATCATTTCTATTTTCCACCTATTTTCTTGTCTCTATGCCCCTTTCCTCACTTTTTCCTCCTACACCCTTCCCTCTTTCATTTCTCTATTTTTTATTTCTTTATTCTTTATTCTTCTGTGTGATCAATTAAATTGTAAGACAATGCAAAAAACAAAACAAAAACAAGGGTATTAAAGGGGAACTACGCCCATTTTCTAAATTCATTCATGTTATTCCTATGGTCTAAGACAGTCCAAAAAATATTAGTAAACATGAACAACTCTCTCCCAAAATCCAAAAACTAGAGTGCTATAACTCAAATTTGTGATGTCATAGGGTATAAAGTGTGAAAGCTGCTCTAATTGGGAGAGATGTTCCAGATGACACTGCGAGCACCCAGGGGAATGTTCTAAGCATATGGGGACATTTTCTGTTTCAGAACTGACAACACTACAATAGAATAAAGCTCAATTGGGTATAAAAAAGAAAAGAAACATCCAGTCTCCCATTCATTGTCTATGGAGCAGCTCCAGACGTTATACCCTATCTATGACATCACAAGTTTGAGACTTACTTCTCTTGTTTCTGGCTTTGAGCTAGAGAGGAGCTCATGTTCACAAATATTGATTGAACTTTCCTAGGCCGTGGGAATAACATATTGTAATGGTGTTCCCCTTTAAGCAACCAGGGTAAAATTGACAACAGTTACATTTCTATCCAATTGTCACATTTGCCTGTTAAATATTAATTAATATGCCTTGTTTTGTATAACATTCTGGGAGAAAGCTGAAACATAACGAAAGAAAGCAAGCAGGGCAGAACGGGGTTCAAGGGCCTTTTCGTACCTGACAAGCATCGACTCCTCCGGTCAGCACTCCGGCACACAACATCCGAGACGTGATCCCCCCTCCCATCAAATCGTTGCAAACGTTGCTGTTGATGATTCGGACATCGGCCTTTTGGAGCACTTTTGCAGCAAATCCTGAATCACAAACACAACAGGAGGACACCATCACACTTATGTTTAGGTCTAAATATCATGCCATCAGGTTGGGGCTCGAACATTAAACTTCCAGTAATGGAAAGTCCAAGTTATTATTTCTATTAGTAGGTCCTCGGTAAACTTGTAAGGTGTGTATTAGCAACTACATGACATTTATCTGTAAGCAAACATAGAGCTACTGCTACAATTAATATATTTTAGCAAATCATGAAAACCCAGTATATAACAGAGCAGCACCAAACAAAACCACTAAATTAAAAACTGCTGAGATTCAGCTCAGGTTTGGGCCTCAGCATATATTAAAATGTTTCAGTATTTGTGGCTACTATGGAGGACAGAACCTGCCAAAATCAAAAATAAATGAATAAATAAATGAATGACTCGATAAATAACTAAATAAATAAATGTCATTAAATATAGCAAAAATAATATTAAAAATAAATGTAGCTATTAATTAACTGATAAAGTGTGACACAAATTGATATTTCTATTTTAATAAATACATAAATAACTAAAAGGGAAAATTAAACAAGAGTAAATAAATGAGGGAATTAATACAAAGATAAATAAATAAAGAAGCAAATTAAAACAGAAATATCAATTTATATAACATTTTATCAATTAATTAATGTCTACATTTTTCATTCTATTTTTGCTACATTTAATGACATATTTATTTATATCGAGTCATTTATTTATTTATTTTGGCAGGTACTGTCCTCCAGAGGCTACAAGTATTCACCAAAATGAGAAAAACAAGGTTTATCGTTTGTGAAAACTCACCTCCTTCTCGAGTGGCGCCCCACCCAGTGATCCACACAGTGCTAGCAATAGGAAAATCGTGTGAGGGAGCCGGCATGCAGATGGGCCTGATGTAATCGGAGAACGTGACGGGACTGTCCAGCTCCATCAGGGCGATGTCATTGTCATAGGTGTATGAGTTGTAGTTCGGGTGGGATATGACCTGCTTCAGGTTCTTCTTCACCACGGCACTTCCAATCTTATTCTGGGTGTGAAGGCCGAGGTACGCTTCCCAAGTGCCGGGCTGGGAGTATCTGAGGACGCACACCAAAAACAGATCGCAAAGTTTATTCTCAATCTAGGATAACCACTGATAGGCACAAGCATCACATTAGAAAATATGTACGATAAACCTGAGTTAGGCCTGGCTTTGTTTACCGTTAGAGTTACAGAGAAAATGCATATCAACCAGTGGGCAACCTCCGGGTCTGAAAAGTGAAGCCAATGCTGAAGTGCCTTAAACTTGCATTCTTTCTAACAGCCAGCAGGGGGCGACTCCTCTGGTTGCAAAATGAAGTCTGATTGTATAGAAGTCTATGAAAAAAATGAGCCTACTCCTCACTTGATTTATTACCTCAGTAAACATTGTAAACATGAGTTTATGGTCTCAACGGCTAGTTTCAAGTCTTCTTCAATACAGCATGATGTTCATTTAGTAAATTATGGTCCCATTTAGAGTCAAATAGACCATAAAGCAGGGGATGCTTTAGGGCGTGGCTGCCTTGTGATTGACAAGTCGCTACCACGGCGTTGCTCGTTCTGGGAGTTTTCGTCTGAAAACTTTAACCCTTTCACAGTATGTTTTCAGTTCATGAAAGTTAATCATAACATTTTGGCCGCCTAAAAATATCTCATTCAGCGTTCGGTTGTAGCTCCACCCTCTCGTGTCACTTCTGGTTGCAAAGAACCAAGATGGCGACGGCCAAAATGCCGAACTTGAGGCTGCAAAATGGCAGTCCACAAACCAATGGGTGACGTCACGATGACTACGTCCACTTCTTATACACAGTCTATGATATCAACCTACGGGAGAATATGTACTGTATAAAGATCTAAAATATCAAGATATTATTATTTTTGACAGCTCTAAATTTAGCTTGCTGTGGTTGGAGAAAGGCATGGTGTAAAACTTGCACTGGGCGTCTGGAAAGGCTTCATACATGTTAAATTATTCATGCACACATCCAAGCATTGTGTTGTTAGTGAAAACACAGAGGCCTAAGGTTTCCCTTTGCATGTGACTAATTGTTTACAGTATATTTAAATCCAAACAACTGAACTGCCAACTGAGTTAATGATTCAAAAGAATTTAAGAAGCACTTGAGGCCTTTCAAGACAAAGATATGGAGTACAACAGCCACAGTTTTTGTGTAAACTGTGACTATTCAAGGAGTTGAAAAGGGATAAAATATTTGAAATAAATTAAGCATTTTTGCAGAATGTGGACACTTTTATTTGGCTCTAAAATAATGTGGCCAGGATAAAAATACATTGATAGAGGACTTCAATGTCATTCTACAACCTGCAATATAAAAATCTAAATATTACCAGACATCTAAAAGTGACTGAGCTGCAAATAGATCTCGCCACCTTGCTTATTCTTAGAGAGCTTCGAGCATGAGCCCTGATTTGTCACATTACGCAGAAAAATAAAGATTTCTAGTTGCCAGTGAGAACATAAAACATAAAGTAAGATGCTACCTCATGCTGCCGCTATCTTGCACACAGTGGGCAGCAGTGACCAGCCAGCCTGGACTGATGATGGACGCGCCGCACACGTGACCGGAACCTTTGACGTGGAGGCTGACCTGCCAGGGAAACTCCCCTTCTTTTGTATCCTGACCGCCCACGATACGCGACGTCTTGAACATGCTCCTCCCGCAGTCTGCAAAGTAAACAATCAATGAATCACAGGTCTGGCTTGTTGCAGCTTGTTGTCGTGCCTGAAGTGGGTGGAAGTTCACATCTGTTTTGTCACGCAGATGGCGATAATAACTAGTTGTGAATCTGAGGCAAAGTACGTGCACCCACTGAGGCTTTGATTGGGACATACCGCAGTTCTCCTCGTCAGATCCATCTTTGCAGTCGCCTGTGCCGTCACATTCTGGGTTCGGTTTACTGATGCATTTGTTGTTTTTACATCTGTATGTAACATCACTGCATTTCAATTCAGTGGCTAGAGAGAGGGAGGGAAGAACAATTCAAACTATGAAACAGACCCTGAGAGATTTCCCTCAGTGTGGGGTAAAAGCTCATTTCAGCATCATCAATTATGTCTTCCTTAAATGTCTTTTTTACACATGCAAACTGTTTAAAGGGTAACTTCAGCCAACCTGGACCCTATTTTCCCATTTGTTTGTGGCGAAGTGACTAATAGGAACAACAATTTCGGAAACTGGTCCAGTACTGAGGGAGAGCGCTGTAGACGGCAGCTGCTCACAGGCTGCAATATGGTTCTATTGGGGCAAGCTGGCACCGTCATTTACATACACTAAAAGTGCTTGTTTTTGACATGACGGGCTCTGATTGTTATTATAAGAGTCTGACGTTATGGAAAGAGTCTTGCTCGAGGAGAAGTCTCATTCTGAAATCTGGAGAGGTGACGTGTTGCCAGAAGACAGTGGTGGAAAAGTGGAATACATCCATGGTGGAAACACGAGCCGGTCAGAGTGTGTTGTGTTGGAGTACAGAAAGCGTAGCTTAGTGTTATCTCAAATATTTTCAATGTCATGGCTGAATATTTAGATGATTTCCACAATGTGGATGAGGTTGCTTTATGCAAATGTATTTATATATTTATTATTGGAAATCAATAAACAACACAAAACAATGACAAATATTGTCCAGAAACCCTCACAGGTACTGCATTTAGCATAAAAATATATTTTCAAATCAGAACATGGCAAACTGCAGCCCAACAGGCAACAACAGCTGTCAGTGTGTCAGTATGCTGACGTGAATATGACTTGCCCCAAACTGCATGTGATTATCATAAAGTGGGCATGTCTGTAAAGGGGAGACTCGTGGGTACCCATAGAACCCATTTTCATTCACATATCTTGAGGTCAGAGGTCAAGGGACTCTTTTGCGGCAAGCTAGTATGACATGGTTAGTACAAATAATGGATTCTTTAAGTTTTCCAGTTTCATATGATGCCTGTCGGATTTTTAAAAGGTTAATTAAAAATCCTAAATTGCTTTAATGCGTTTAAGAAATGAGTGGCGTTAAAACAAATTTGCGTTAACGCGTTATCAGGTTAACTTTTACAGCCCTAGTCTGGAGACATTTTTGCAGTTTAGAAAAGGAGTCTTACTTCTCCCACAGTTGAGCTCATCTGATTCATCCCCGCAGTCGTCTCTGCCGTCGCAGTGATTCTTCTCAGAAATGCATTTGTTATTCTTACATGTAAATTGTCCAGATTTGCATCCACCTTAGAAAACAAAAGAAACAGACAGGTATGAGGAAAAACGGAAAGCCTTTCAGTTCTCATGTAAAATTGGTCCTCCATCAGTGTCAATGGGTCTTACCACAGTCCAGCTCATCTGTGCGGTCTCCACAGTCATCTACGCCATCACATTTCCAGAACATGGGCTTACACAGCCCATTCTTACAACTGATGGCCTTTGCATCGCACTCTGGAGGAAAACACAGTTAAACTCACTTTGTGTGCCAACGACGTAGAGAGTAATTAGACTATTGATTTAGACTACTCTTTCTCTACTTACTGCAGTTTAATTCATCGCTCATGTCTCCACAGTCATTCCAGCCGTCACACTTGAGGACTGTTTTAATGCAGCGCTGGTTTTTGCACTGGAACTGGTTTGGACAAGCTGTGGGTGACAGAGTTCACATGAGATACACCTGCCTATATAAACAAGCACTGAAAATAATGGATCAAAAACAAATGACATGGCACCACTGTATACTTCTGAAAAAGTATAAGTTGCTCAGTTTTGATGCCTACATGTATTGTTCCCGTCAAAAAAATAAAATGTCGAGAAATAATCATTATCGGGGATTGACTTACGGTGTTTGGCATCGATGGCCTCGTACCATGCGTCAAAACCTCGGTCCACGTAGGAGTCGTCAGAGGAAAATATCACGTCCATTTTGTTGGTGCTGCTGGTTTCTGTCACTGTTCCGTCAGGTTTATCTCCACACAGTCTGAGGATGAGACGCACAAGTAGTGACACGTCTGCTCTGTTATGCAAATCCTATGTGGTTCCTCAGAGATACAAGCATGGACTCACTTCTTTCCATTGAGCTCCACGTAGTCTTTGCGACAGTCCTTACCGTTTTCCCCACCAGGCTCGTTCAAGAGGAACTTTCTGAACGTCACCTTCACCGCCTTACCAGCAGGGACCTTAATGATTGACAGAGACGAGTTAAAACTAACTGACATGGTGATCTGTGACCTTCTGAGGAGCATAACAGAGCAGAAAAACCTGTGTGAAAAATACGATACGGCTGTGTAACCGTCTCACCTGGATCGACCACTGACATGAAGTTCGAGGAGGATAGTAATTTGGAAAGTTGGGAGAAGAGAAGTTGCCCTTTTCGCCCGTCATATTGCTACCGCATGTCGTACCTGTTCAAAAAATATATATGTTAGTGTCAGCATTTGCACACGAGTCAAAATATCTCATAATACTTAATATGAGACATAATCACCTAACCCGTAACGTCTGTTTTTGTTTTGGATCTGTGTGATCCCGTCCACTGCCCATTTCGACACCCCGTTGCCACATATGAAACAAATTGGCACACAAACAGCTTTCTGCACCAATGGGAGCAAGCTAACAAACTGGATCAACAGAGATGACGTTAACGTTAGATTCTATCCGACCTGAAAAGCCTCGGCACATCTCTCTGTGGTCCGTGTGCAGCTGGTTATCAAGGCAGCGAGTGATTTGAGACACACAGCCGGTGAAGTGATTCCGACTACCGCTGGCAGTAAGGCTAACTCGATCGTGTCTGGAAGGTAACCCTCAAATTGCGAAGACGTGCGCTAACTGCTATCAGTCACACCAGAGGAGCGGACGTGTTCCAGTGTTTTGAATCTGGACTGCCGTTACCCATTGTAAACGCTAGCTGTCAGTGCTACATATTGCTCCTTTAACTTATTTTTTAAGTGGCCTTTTCCCCAGTGTAACAAAGAGGCACCAACATTAGTCCCTACCTTTACTTCCACTTTGAACTTGTGAGACCGTTGCTCTAAAACCTGGGTAGTTCTTCTTGTCGTTTGAGGCCATCGTCAACAGCATGACATTGCCGGAAGAGAGAAAGGTCAAGGGTTCACTAGGTGAGTAGTAGCCACACATCCTGTAGAAGACAAAAACAGACAACATATTTCTTATATGCTCACTGTTCATTGTTATTGAATTGATTCCAGAACAACGTACTTTCATTGGATCAACACCCGCAGGAATAATTATGTGGTTTTTCACGATAGTAAAGAATTAAAATTCTCACTCACTGAACTTTGATTTTTACCTTTGGCCCAAGCATAGTACATCATATTAAAGTCTTACAAGGCTGGTTCTTTTGACACAGTTTGAATTTAATCATATATTAAAGGAACAGTGTGTAACATTTTGGGGGATCCATTAGCAGAAATGGAATATAATATTCATAATTATGTTTTCATTAGCGTATATTAATCACCTGAAACAAAGAATCATTGTGCTTTCATGAGCTTAGAATGAGCCCTTCATGTCTACATAGGGAGTGGGTCCTCTTCACGGAGTCCGCCATGTTGCTCCGCCATGTTGCTCCAGTAGCCCAGAACGGACAAACCAAACTCTGGCTGTAGAGAGAGCCTTTTGTGTTTTTACGTTACCTGAAGGCCACCGTAGTTCTCCGACACGCTTGTGAAAGCCGCACAGTACAAAACCGTGGTACCGCCAGCCGCCGTCTGACTTCCGTTGCCTCTGAAGTAGAGTTATTATGGTAAGGATGGCCTCTGAGCGAGGCCAACGGTGTTACCACGGTTTTGCACTCGGCGGCTCACGTTACCGCAGTCTTGGAAAGGGAGGAGTGAACGGAGTGGTACTCAGTTGGATGCAATCTGCAACCACAACACTAGATGCCACCAAATGCTACACACTATACCTGTAAAAGCTAAAAAAAAAAGAAGATCCTCGTCCACTGCCCTCCTAAGAGAAAAGTATCATGTGGTGTCAATTTGGGACGATTATACCGTTTATCACTGAGGCATTGTATCTGCCCCCGTGCTGCTAATGATTTTATCATACACACATGAAAGTTCTGCCTGCAGAGGTCCTGGTTGCTTTCTGACTGTTTTTGTGTTTTGGAAAGAGCAATCACATTCTCAAATTCTTTCATCTGCATTGCTCACAGATTTAGACTCAACTGTCATATTGCAAGTGCTATTATTCTAGAATTGAGGCGTAACACAGCCAATGTTAGGCAGCTGCACCTTTGTGTGCAGTATAAAGATCCATCAGAAGCACGGCATCTGACCAGCAGAGGGCCTTACATACAAGATATAGTCCTCTATCCAAATCTAAAAATAAATGTTAAGTGAGCCACTACATGAAAATAAAGAGCGCAGGAGGCAGGTGAGTTATGCATCATCTTGAAGACAAAAGGAAAAACTCACTCTTCCATAACGCGGCTCTCGATGGCCACCAGGGAGTCGTAGATTTTGACAAAGTCATTCTTGCAGTTCTCTTCCAGATTCATGGTGTCGAAGTCGAGCTTGATGACATGGTTGGGGTCCGCTCTCAACTTCCACTGGAAGAAGGTGTCAGCGGGATAAGGACTGTTGGGGAAGCCAGGGGACTGGATCTGCCTGATTTGATTCGTCGCTGTGTGTTCTTCAAACCTGTAGAATTCTGAGACAGAAACAAAGACTTTTATTGGTGTTCACATTCAACTGTGTAAATCACGGTCACAGGACTGCAGCAGCCCAGTTAACTCAATGCAGATTAAGGATCAGATCAGGACCTGTTTACGAACTTATTCTGATATCACTGTGCTAATATTTACTATGCAAATGCCCAATTGCATAATACAATGCAACTGCTGTCTAATTAGTACTTCAGTATGATGAAACACTGGACTAAAAGTAAATAAGTCACAATGACGCCAAATAAATAGAAGAGTTTCAGTCTGGTACACTCATTCTAAAATCTTGCATTTCTGGTTAAAGCTCTTTAGGGAAAACAACAACAAATTGCATACCCAAATATATACAGTAGGGCTATCAATCAATTAAAATATTTAATTGTGATTAATCGCATGACTGTCTGTAGTTAAATGTACCTTAAAGGGAGATTTGTCAAGTATTTAATCCTCTTATCATCATGGGAGTGGGTAAATATGCTGCTTTATGCAAACGTATGTATATATTTATTATTTGAAATCAATTAATACAAAACAATAACAAATATTGTCCAGAAACCCTCACAGGTATATACAGTATATATATGTTATATATTATTATCATAAATTATATTTTGTAATAATAATAATAATAATAATATTATATTTTTCAAAACATTATTCTTTCTAGCATTTTCCCTCATCTGCCCTCCAATTTGCTGAGGCCCACCTGGTGGCCCCCACATAGAAAATCACTGGGCTAGACTACATGTTTATCATGAAAGTCAGACTTTTATTTTCTAAAGAGTATAAATTACAGAATTTTTAATCCTCGCTGGGTAGAACAACACGCTGCAAACAAAAGAACTACTTGTCAGCTAACTGTATATGTCAGAAACATAATGGTTTTCAGCTATATTTTCAGCTTTGGTAACATGTTACAAACCCCATGAACTATGTCTTAGATATGTTTGCTGTTTTATATAAATTAGTTGTCAAAGATACATAGATGCAAGCTGAGCACTTACTGCTGTATGATGTTCGAACCAGGCGGGGATCAAGTGCTGTGAGATGAAACACAAAACAAATAACTTAAGATGAGGATGTTGGCAGCAAAACAGACAGAACTTTACATTCCACAACAAACCACGAGCAAAACAGCATGACAGATTATGGACTGTTGCTTTGACTCTACCTGAATTTGTGATATCGTCAAAGGCCAGAGAGTTGCCAGGTCTGGACACGGTACGTCGCTCTTTGTCTACCAGCTTCTCCATCGAAGACATGGCGCTGTCCACAGATGCCTCTTGGCCCGCGGGGACACTGAACTCGGACACGTAGTAGGCGATGACACTGCCTTCACTGAGAGCATTGAGACAACAATTAAAAATAGTATAGAGGTGGAGCAAAGTGAAAAAATAAATGTCACTATACTAACAGGGTCAGACACATAAAGACCCTTATTGGGCTTCTATTAAATACTGTAAATCAGTGATAGTACTATAACAGCTCTTTCCAAACCATGGTTATATAATAGTTTTCAATTCTTAATTAGTTTTTATTATATTTAGTTTTGACTTTTTAAATTTCATTTTTGTTCAGTTTTAGTTAGGTATAATGACTTAGAAGTATGTAGCTACATATACATACAAAATACATGGTTGGAGAACTGTATAGGAATGGCCATAATGTTTCATTTTAATCCTCGTACTACTTCAGTGTCCGATGTAAAGCACCGCAGCATAGCACCGTCTCCTGGAATGTCAAGTCCGTTCAATTTCTGTGGTTCAATGTCACGAAAGTTGACGGAGAATAATGTGGGGTCTCCTTTTTTTCAGTTGTGATATATTAAAGCTAGAAAACTAAAACTGAAATTAATTTACATTCATTTTTAAAATTTTATTTTTATTCGTTTTTCAGCTTCAGTTTACTAAAAATATTTTTCACTGCTTATTTTCGTTTTAGTTAACTATAATAACCCTGTTCCCAACCACAGCTATGTACAAATTATCTTGTGAAAAGGAATAAAATAATGTAATAATAATAGCTTTTAATGCAGCAACAATAATTTAATTTGTCTGGGTTTGGATGTAAAGTTGTAGTGTTACCTAGGCAAACTTTTATTTCAGTAACACATTGTTTTCTTCTTCTTATTATTATGACTTATGTCTTTCTGTTTGATGAATTTATTTTCTATACTACAGCTCTATACTCTGATAAAATTTTAAGTAAACTGAAACACTGAGAGTAACAGTAAATCCCATCCATTTTGGGGCATGTAAATCTTTAAAAAAAAAAAAGACCACACATGCACAATCCTCTGAACTTGCAATTTTAATAACAGAAAAATATTTAAAGATTAGTGTGTTATAAATGGCGGTGCTATTAGATCACACCAAAAACAATCACTTCACCTTTGGCCTAGTTTTCCTCCAAAGTTCAGTTAAATCTGTTTCTGAGATACCCTGCTAATCAACACACAGACAAACAGGAAATGACACACGATCCTCTTGGTAGAGAGAATAATAAAAGGAGTCGTACCTGAAATCCGTAACTGTAGAACCAACATATGTTTTGGCCAGCTGTGGACTTTTGGAATAGATGGCTTTAAGCTGAAAGAGACGGGAGCAAAATCACAACAGAGAATGATGAATGAACTTAATTTTTGAGGACGGGGCGGTGGCGGTGGCGGTGGCGTGGAGGCCTGAGCAGCAGTCTCACCTGTGAGGTCACCTGCTTCGCCAGCGCCTTGAACTCGGAGCTGTTGGAGTTCTCGTAGGCGTTTTCGAACACCTGGTTGGTGATCCGCATGGAGCCCATGTACATCTTCTTGAGTCGCACATCTTTACGGACTGCAGGGTCACACAGACACACTCTTAGTGCACAAGACTAGTTTATCTCAGTGCTGTGGCTTTTCGTCTGATTTGGGCTTTGTTAACCTTTTGTCAATAATTTTTCTTCCTTCTATCTTTTGAGTTGTGAAGTCCCTCAGGTGTACTTGTTTCAACTGATCGCTTTAATCTCTCCTTCTAGGTTTCAATCATTTGCATGTGAAAATAATCAGACAGAATAAACTGAATAAAGGTGCAGTGAGCTCTAACTTGCCTATGAACATATAGTTCATTAAAAACTTGTATGTGTTTTTGTTATTTTATCAGAAGGAACTTAAAGAGAACAGCAAAGTGAATGTAGGCTTTCTCTCCCTTTTGATCCATATATCTTTTACCTCCACCAAAGAAGTCTTTTTTTGTCCTGTTTGTTTGTCTATTTGTTTGTTATCAAGACATCTCAAAAACTCCAATGACAGAGGACAGAGGAATGTTTAACCAGTGGCAAAGACACAAGTACTTTTATGTGAATCCAGAAAAGGTCTTAAAAGGGATAGTTTGGTGTTTTGAAGTGGGGTTGTATGAGGTACTTATCCATAGTCAGTCTATTACCTACAGTAGATGACGGTCGGCACGCCTCCAGTTTGTAGAAACAGACAGGAGTACCAGCACTGGAGCAAAGCAATGTACTACTGTGGACATGGCCGGCGGCAAAACGTATTTTAGCCACCTAAGAGAAAGGCTCATCTTAAAAAAACCCAATATCAGTTGAAGTGAATGCTCTATCTAGAATATTTTCACCGCTTTATCTTGCCATCACATGGCCCTTTCCGACGGGGAACTGAACTGAAACTTATCTATGCTCTCATCGAAGTTCAGTTTCCTGTCAGAAAATATTCTAAATATAGCGTACACTTAAACTGTTTCTAAAAAAAAGATTATTATTATTTTAGGTGGCTAAAATCCGTTTTGCTGCTGCCCCCGTCCACAGCAGTATATTGCTTTGCTCCCGTGCTGGTGCTGGTTTGTCTGTTTCTCCAAATTGGGGTCGTGCCGACCGTCATCTACTGTACTGTAAGTAACACACTGACTATGGATAAGTACCTCATCCAACCCCACTTCAAAACACCTGAACTATCCCTTTAACAATGTGCAAAAGGGCCTTTTTGAACTATTTCCTCATCATCTATTAGACTAGCTAGAATGAAAACAATCTGGCAAATCTAAGAGCTCTGCAAAGGATATATAAAAAATAAGATATATGATGTTGATTATGATATGATGATATATGATCAGGTTACTTCAAAGTTAACATCCTTTTCATTAACTCTTTGCTATTAGAGCTGCAACGATTAATCGATTAGTTGTCAACTATTGGAATTGTTATTATACTATACTACTGAAAATTCTGTGATTGCAGCTTCATAAATGTGAATAGTTTATAGTTTCTTTCCTCCTCTATGACGATAAACTGAATATCTTTGAGTTGTGGACAAAACAAGACATTCGAGGATGTCGTCTTAGGCTTTGGGAAACACTGATCAACATTTTTCACCATTGTTTTACATTTCATACACCAAACAACTAATTAATTAATCATGAAAATAATTGACACATTAATCAACAATGAAAATAATCATTAATTGCAGCCCTACGTGCTTGTGTCCTATTAGTCTAATTAATATGAAGGAAGGAGTTCTTACAGTGGAAATGCCAGACCAGCAGTCCGGTCATAAGTGCAATAACGGCAGCAAAGATCACCACGCTGATCACGGCCCCGACTTTCCCCGGACCCTTCTTCTTCTCAAGCTTTTTGTTATCCGACGCTGGCAGGAACTGGACAGAGGTGTCCCAGTCTTTGTCCTGGAAGACACACAGACAGACAGGTGTCTGGATGAATGAATGATCAACACATAAAACTGAAGGGTCTATAATAAGATATAAAATATTCATTCCAACCATTTCACAGGAGCGTGAATACATTTGTGGACATAAAGCTGCAGAAGCTTCCCCCTCCCCCCCCCAAGGATGTTCTTTTAGTGACACTGTTGCTTCTTAAGATAAAATAGAAGTATATGTCTCCTCTCTTCCGGAGTAGATATTGAGCTGAAGAGAAGTGAAAGCAGCAGACAGCAAGTAGGTACTTCTGTATTTTAGGAATGTCCCAGCCTTTGGTGACCTACACAATAAGGTCCTCAACCAGATTAACTATCTTCTGAAATATGACTACATGCTTTTCTTTGACTATTAGCCTTTTAAAAGAAAGAAATCTCAACTGATTTTCCTTCTAAATCTACCCATAAAACACAGAAAGGACAGTTTCAGTGTCTGGTGCTTTTAATGAATTAGAAGGAAACGTCATGATGAGTCACGGCTCTGTGGTTACCTTTAAGAGGTTGGACGAAGGGGGGGAGGGAGTACAAAGGTTTCACCTTGTAAAATCCTGTTTAACCTGCTGGGAGTAAAAACCACTCGCAGATCTGAAGTGGAACACAACAAGTTTCTCTGCATGCTCACTGTATTAGAAAATTAAAGGCCCTAAAAAACTGAAGAACTTCCCGGGTCAACAAAAGATCATCTTAAAAGCATCGGGATGTTTACAAAAAGATTCCTATGACTTTAATTTTGAGCCAGTACGTTTTACAACTGCAAGGTGCTTACTGTAAGATCATCTGCAGTGCAAAACTACGAGTCCATGAACTGTTTTATAAACCAAGGACAACACTGTCTTTCCCCTTGTATAAACCTGATACTCATGCTGAATGACTACAATAGATTATACTGCACCTATGAGGGCAAGCATGTATTTTTAAAGAGCAGGTTTGACATCTGTCCCATTTTAAAGGCTCATTGCAGAGTCTGTGGAATAGATATGCATGGCTCTGGACGGTTTGTTAACCAAATAATTAAATGCATGATGCATCACGTATTTACCGCCCAAGGTGTTTTTCTTAGAAGCTGCAAATTAAAGGGAAATAGATTTTAAATGCAGAAACAGATAGACCATGTCTCCATTTAAGTGTAAATCTTTAGTGAGCATGTAGACAGCATTCATATGGTTCAGTCAATAGAATTATAATAAAAAAACAACACAAAAACTCTGAACTATTCAAATTACATTCCTTAAAATGTCCGTCTTTAAACAACAGGATTTCGGTTATTAATATTAGTAGACAACAGAAATGTAAGTATGTCAAATACACATCATGTAATCATAATATTTTAAAATGGCATTTAATTATTACCCAGCCTCACTGTCAATGACCAAAACACGCTTAGCACAGCAACTTTGTGACTGAATACTCCTCAGATCTCTCCTCTGAGACTGAAGGCCATATCTCACATAATACAATGTGTTTATTGCCATATTATTTTGATGCTGTGTGTGGAGTAATCTTGAATGAGTGTGTAGAAGAGAAGGACACAAGTGAACAAGTCATAACAGGGTGGAGGAACCTGAAGGAATTCAGGCACCAAACCCTCAACGGCTGCCTGCTTTACTTTCTGAGGACCTTCGCTGATCAGGGACGGTCAACAGAGAGAATCACTATTTGGAAAAAAGTTTTTTTTTCTATTGTGCTAACTTTTTGGAAATAAGGCACCAGAGAAAAGGAGCTGGATGAGTGCAGCTAGCAGGGTATCTCAAAAATCTGATTTACAAGGAGGTTTGGTGGAAAGTTATACCACAGGCCAAAGGACATGACAAACCAGGATTTTATAATAGGATTTCTGATATTTTCTCATGAATTGCTGCTCTTACCTAAATGAAAAATTTACTATCAATCACAATGTGTGGACCTAGTGTACATTGATCCGTATCCAGATGCACATTAGAGGTTTTCTTGTATCAGAATAACACATTTGTGCAGCCTCAGAAGTAGGTATTCACTCTTACAGTGCTCTCACATATCTAAAGATGATTTTTGTGCCTTTTTCTTTTTTTTTTAACGTGGGAATAACGAGTTTAAAAGCTTGTCCCAAAAAAAAAGAGCAAATTAAACTCCTGGCTCAGCCTCTAATCAGTACAGAACCAGAAGCTTTGGCAAAGGAATGAAAGCAGGTTTTCTCAGCTTCTGAGTGCTGGATTTATGTTTCACTTGGTAACATGTTTGTCTTTAGGCAAAACAGTGTGCTGGTGATAAGAGTGGCTCACACTGTTGAGGGTTTTTTAAAATGCAGGGTATTGTATTTCAAGTGTTGTATGCAGCCCCTGTGTGGAATGACAACACCAGTGACCTATCTACTTCATGTCTGACAGGTTTGCTATGGTTCATTTACCCATTATAGCTCACACTAACTTTAACTTTTAACTTTGTCTCTGCAACAGTTTGGTTCACTTCCTGTCTTCACTGTCCCACATATAAATGCACCATTGTTAGGAGCCTCTGGCTGAGCTGCATGACTTTATGTGTGTAGGCTGTAGAGGAGTTTCTTACCGACTTTGGGGTGTACCTCGGTCCACTGTCCATGTAGTCCATGAGTGGTCAACACCTGGACTGCTACAATTAAAACCAAAACGAGATAAAAACACCTGAACTGTATTAGTTGTTGAAGCTGCCCAGCAGGCTGTTCCGAGGTGAACCTGCAGGCCTTTTAGTCGTCAACAGGTGATTCTCAACCTAATTCAACCTGTGAGCAACACAAACCGAATACACCAAGAAAAAATGTGTTTTTTCTTTTAAAAAAGGTTCCTCTCCGGTTGAAATGTTCACTAATGTCTGTCTGGACTAAATATGTCGCGTGTATGTGTCCAGAGAAACTGGACGAAACAGCAGAGAAAACAACTTTTGTTCCGGGAGCTTCAGGTTTCTGCGGGCGTGTCTCCTCATCGCAGCCGCACCTGCAGCACCTGCAGCACCTTCCTCTTTCCCTGCAAGGCCTATGGAAAGGAGGTTGGGTCACGCGTCATAAACGCGTCATATCTTTGGAGTACAACACATGCGCAGTAAAATCTGGTCTGCACTCACCGAAATTGAGTCAATTGCAACGCACGACCGCAGCTTCAGTTACACTGCGCATGTGTTGTACTCCACAGCCCAAGACCCATGTCCTAGCCTCCTTTCCATAGGCCTTGTTTACCTGCCACTGCTACGTAAGGGCTGCATGCCCTCCCGCCTCATGGAAAGGGCAGATATATGGGACCTTAAATGGGAAACGACTACAGGGAAATGTTGAAATAAATAAAACATCACCATTAACTCGATGATAATACTGACAGTGCTTGGTATTTACAATGTGTTGTAGTGGTTTTGAAGCAGCTACACATTATATTTGAGCCTGGACACAGTTTCAAGGAGTTGTTATTGAATTAAAATAAAAACTAAAAAAATGATTTAGTCAAATCTTAGTAACATAGTAATGGTTTCATTCGGGTTATTTTTAGTATCAGTCATGTGACCTTATACCTGCGCTTCTGCCTTGTTTGCTTAATGTAACTATGACTCACTGTTGAATCACCTCCATGTTTTTACATTCATGATGAGCCATAAGTTTCTGTTTGACATAATGGCATCCCCCTCAAACACAAATCACACTGATCTGTGGTGGTGATCAAATTAATCAATATTTCCTATTTGTAGGCCTACAAGAACTGTATTATCCCGCTCTGCACGTGCGGATTGATACAATGAGGCAGCACTACTTTTTCTGTGTTTAAAATACAGGACAACCATGAGTCTTTACAAACATCCCTTAAAAAACTAAAAATCGTAATCATTTTGAATCCAAACACACACACACACACACACACACACACACACACACACACACACACACACTTAAAATGATGAAACGATTAGTTGATTAATTACAACAGAAATGTATTATGTTTATTATGTGTGCAAATGTGTTATTTCTTTATATTTTGATAATCATTTTATCATTGAAGTAATTTTTAAGAAAAAATGCCCCAAATCTTCTGGTTTCAGTTTCTCAAATGTGAATACTTTCTGGGATTTTTGTCTTTTATGATATTAAACAAGATATTTTTGGGGTTTTGGACCATTGCTCGGACAAAACAGGATATTTTGAATATGTCAAGGCAGGCTTTGAGACATTAGAGTGGGCATTTTCTTTTCTTTTACTTTCTTACTTCTGATATGTTATATAGCATACCAAACAATTAGGCTATAATGACAGGAATAATTGACAGATTAATTTATAATGAAAATATCTGTTAGTTGCAGCCCCAAAATAATGGTCCCTGAAACTCCTCTTGACTTCATTTAAAATAAAATAACATAACATAACATAACATAAAATAAAATAACATAACATTTTGACGATTGTTTTTAATTAATTTTCTTGTTCTTTCTTGTATTTTGATAATTGTTTGATTATTCAAGTAATTTTTAAGAAAAATGCCAAAAATCTCCTGGTTTCAGTTAGTAGCCCTAAAATAATGGTCCCTGAAACTTCTCTCGATTCGGCCTAATTAAATAATAACTTAAAGGAACAGTGTGTAACATTTCAAGGGATCTATTAACAGAAATGGAACATAATATTCATAACTCTGTTTTCATTTGTGTATCTATCTATCTATCTATCTATCTATCTATCTATCATGAAAAGACAACACATACATATGGAAGTTGTGAGTTTATTGATGTGTATCCCCCCCTGTAACCATAAATCTGTTTCCATTGGTGTCAATCAATTTTTTTTTTAAATCACTAATATGCATATTATATTAGTTCCCAGTCCCTTCCCACAATCAAGCAGGCAGTTACAAGATTGAAGCCGTTTGGGTGCATAGTGAGACAGTCACATACAGAGATACTGTCACAGGAAGAGGAAAAAATAGAAAACAAGAAAACAAACTTAAAAATATATATATCATATCATTTCATATAAGAACAATGCACACCACAGGTAATCCTCCGGAAAAAAGCCATGATTGCAACATCAACTATACAGGCATACAAAGACAATACTAAGAGAGAGAGAGAGAAAAGAGGATTCTAGGATTCAGTTTTGTGTCATTCTCTACCTGTAAAAATACACAAGTTAGCCTTTTCTTCAAAAACCAGCTCTCCAAGCCTTGTCTTTCTGTGTGTCTCTGTCTGCCTACACAGCCCTCCAGCTCCAAGTTGTCTTCAATTGGCTTTGATCCAGGGCCGGCCCAAGCCTTTCTGGGAAACCAAATCCCAAAATCCAGATTGCAAAATTTGTTATAGTTCCCCCAAATCCTAAAAAAACTTTTAGTACGACCAAAATTATTTGTAACAATCCCTAAATTTGGTAGTTTCAGAAGAAAACTTCTTCATTGTTTGGCATTTGTTGTGATCCGAGAATTAGCCATAACACCCTGCAAATCTACTAAATTTGGGGCATTTTCCCTTCATTTGGGGGCCCGATGGTGGCACATAGCGGCAGCTTCTGCTTGTGCCTCTGTGCCGGCCCTGTTCTGATTTATTCGACTGTTCTACGCTTTATAACCAGCAAAGCCAACAGCTGCTCCAGAAACGTGTGTGTACATCATCCCCAAAATTAGTTTCGAAGTAGTTTTTCTGGTACTCGGTTTTTGCTTCAGATAATTTTTTGCAGAAAAACAATAAACAAAAAAACAACAACAACACAAAATCACCACTTGTTTGTCAGTTTTTAGCATCGCCCGCTGTCACAATGTCCGCGACAGAGCATTAAAATCAAAGCCACGTAGGAACCTGTCGGGTACATAGTATGGAAAAAAAGATTCCACGATACATTCAACTATGTAACACATGTCAATAGGTATTATTTAATCTATGGATTTCCCTATTGATAAAAGGTTGTGTTTTTGTGTGTAGGAGGGGATATATTATCACATTCACTTAGTAAGGGTTCAGAGTAGGTTTTGTGTGATGTGTTTGAGCTGGGGGGCTGTGCACACCTTCACCCTCCCCGACTCTTTCTAACAGTGTGCCTGCCAACACAACTCATGACCACTAAGCTAAGAACCCTAAACCCACTCATAACCTCTTCCCTGGGAGGAAAAAAAAGGTGGAATTAAAAACATCTATTCTTATATATATTTAAACTGTATATGTATATTTTGTCTGTTATCATAACAAAGAACAGAAAGTAAATAATTCATGATTTCATTTTTTTCTCATTTGTTGTTTCACTATACATTTTAATTGGTACAAAGAACCTTCATATACAAGCAATCTATTGAGAGGAAAAAAAGAACAAAATAAAACACCAATTCTTTTTTGAGGAAACCATCAGAAACGGCATGAATGACACTTGCATGATGAGAAATAAAGTGTAGTGTCTGGTATGCCGGTTCGATGATATTGAATATTGATGAATATTTAAATTTTGATTTGCCTTTCACTTTCAAAAATAAAGGAAATGTCTGAAGAAATGTTATACACCTTGATCTGAGACAGCTGTATTTGATAATTACAGAGAAATCTGCAGAATCACATTTTCCATAATGCAAAATGGCAGATACATCACCTTTTCAAAAGAAACATGATCAAAAAGAGCTCTATAGTACAATAGTAGCAGTAGTAGAAGTAGTAGCATTATTTAGGATTGTTTTGAACAAACCAGTAAATGGAGTTTGGATGTATGCAAATGATTTTAACAATAGCATATGTTATTGGTCAGTAGTATGTTCCCCCTCGGTTGCCGTCCTCTGTCAGACTCCACAGTGCCCCCCTGTAGGCTATGGTTAGATCTGCATCTGCTCCAGGTATTTGTAGGTGGGGTTTTCGTAGCCGTGGTTCTGCATCTTGCTG
Source organism: Sebastes fasciatus (assembly GCF_043250625.1). NCBI lineage: Eukaryota > Metazoa > Chordata > Actinopteri > Perciformes > Sebastidae > Sebastes > Sebastes fasciatus. The sequence goes on from NC_133801.1 coordinate 30,715,749, forward strand.
AGGTGGCGTTCCTCTGGTGTCAGCATGGGGTCAACCTGTGAGACAGACACACCGCACTCTTAATGGCTGACCTAAACAAGGGCAGAACGCACCAACAACATGCTGTGTGCGTCGTATGCAAATGCTGCCGGGGCAATAATCTAATTTGCCTTGCATTTACACATGCCCCATTTACATAACCCCTGATGATTTCATCAAAATCGGACACTTGGAATAAGATGGATAGCAGTTCATTGAGAGCACTGGTGTGTACGATTCACACCTTCTGTCCAAATCCTCACACTCCGCTCACGATAACAGGTGGCTTACCTCCACGATGCCATGACTGATGGTGCCGTATTGCCTCTTCCTCAAAAGCACCAGGCTGATCACAATAACAGTTGCTATGGCCACCGCGATCACTAGCAAGCCAATCAGTGCACTGCTGCCGAAGCTGAAGTCCTCTCCCAGGGGGCGGTAGGTCTCCTAACAGGTAGAACGGGTGAGAGGAGGACAGCGAGAGCAACAGTGAGGAGACAATACATGCACAGCTGATAACTGGAGCAATACAAAGTTGTCTTTGCCGTACTAATGAACATATTGTTTTTACACATATACTAGTTACCTCAATCAGGTAATTGTCTTATGCTGAATAGACATTCAAATTGTTGTTATCATGCTGTTCTATGACAATTTAGAATAAAGCTCCCGTCCAGCCATCTAAAAATGTATGTGAACTCTTATTCTCATATTCTTAATTTCCATTATGACCAATGATCATGACAACATTAATAACCACATTTAGGCCTGTCACGATAACTAATTTTTTTGGACGATATATTGTCTCAGAAATAATGGTGATCAACGATATTATTGTGATTTTAAGACCATTTCATGCCAGTAATATAATGATAATATAATAGCATAATAATGCAAGTACACCCTTTCTAAGAGCAATGAACTTTTAATTAAATATTAAAATATCCAAAATGATGAAACATAATCCTTAATGAAACATAAAACCACACAACCAAAACAATAAATAGAATGGACTTCCAGTTTCTGTTAACAAAAATGCACAATGTCTGCGCAATGCCCAAGTCTTAAAATGGTATGAAATACCCTGCTGTTTATTCATGTTGTCTAAAATGTTGGTGACATTCTTATGGAAACAAACACGCATGTAAACACAACGGGCAATATCGAAGGTCAGCAAAAAAGTCATGTCCATATATCGTACGATATGTCGATAACGTAAAAATTAGCGAGTTCATGTCCATATATCGTATGATATGTTGGTAACGTAAAATTAGTGAGGTCTTGTCCATATATCGTATGATATGTCGATAACGTAAAAATTAGCGAGTTCATGTCCATATATCGTATGATATGTCGGCAACGTAAAAATTAGTGAGGTCTTGTCCATATATCGTATGATAAGTCGATAACGTAATTATTGTGACAGGCCTAACCACATTTAACATTTAACTTTTGCAATTTGTAAACTTGCTGACACTAACTGTCTTCTTGTGTTTGCTGCTACGTATCCAACATCCATGAAGTGGATCTACTTTGCTCTACAGTTCACTTCAATAGCTAAAGGGATTTCCAAGCCACGACTATCTGTGTTTACTTTCAGTCTGACTCAAAGAGCACTGCCCACAATGATTTCTGTTAATGTGAAGTTTTTTTTTTGGAAAGCTGCAGTCGGCTCACACTCCTCGTTCCGATCAATAATGTTCTTGCTAGAATCTGTGTTCCCAAATATCTACAGCGGAGGCGCTGAGTAAATTGTTATCAGGATCAATAGTCATAATAGAAAGACATAATATTAGCACCCAGGTTGACAAGTACAAGAATTTCCCTTTGAAATATAAGCCAATGTAAGACATGATTGACTTATGATAGTGTGTACACATGCATGAAACGTGTCTTTGTGGAAGATCGTGTAATATCTTGGCCAATTCAGTATAAACACACAACCACAGTCACCTACACTCATCTTCACAATGTAATCTGGCACATATGACACAAACTAATCATATGTAGACAGCCACTGGGGAATCTTGTTTTACTGCTCATTCTCACACATAAACCGAGTACACTCGGTTTGTGTGGATTCACATTCATCGTATCATATCACTGAGATTTCCAATGTGTACATTCAGATACAATCACATAACAAACATGCACCCATGCAGAAATAACCAAAACAAATTAGCCTGAACAGAAAAAAACAAGACGGGATTCGGGATCTGTTCCAAATCTGTTTTTTTTTAAAAATTTTAATTCAGCTGCAGAACTGGTATCTTTGTACACTCCCTCCTTCTTTAACCTTCTCCCCACTACTGATAGCTACAGTTCCCCAAAGAGCCCTGTGGAGGGCACCGCTATACTCACCAGCTCATCATCATGCATAACGCTGACTCTCTCTGCACTGTAAACCACTTCTTTAACATCCAGAGACTCATCAATCACCTGTCAACACAGACAGGGGAGCCCAGGTTACACTCACCACAATGTGTGTGTGAGATCGTATGTGTGTGTGTGAGATAAAGAGAGAGAGATAGGCAGGCGGAGAGCAAGAGGGTGTGAATGTGCAGCAGAGTAAACTGCAAAGATTATCTGTGTTTGGGTGATGATACACTCGGAGCTGTCTTGTACAAACTGGAAGGAGAGAGGGAGGGTGGTTTGCAAGCATCAACAACAGACTCTCTTCTCGGCACACAGTTAATACATCTTTCTAAACAGCCACTCATTACCGAGAGCTCTAATCTAAAGAAGAAGCGCTGTGAGTGGAAGTGGGCGTGTTCAGGAGGCAGAAATAAAAACAAAAAAAATCTGCTGTTTGTAGAGACAGAGCAGTCCAGAGTCTATTTCCCACGTTTGACATTTTAGGTGTGACCACCATTTGTTATTTTTAACCTCAGATTGCTCCGCCTTAGAAGACTGGCACTTCCAAAAGAAAGAAGAAAAAAAGAAACATGCATGCATTCAAAAAGTTGCATGACTCATATTCACACACACAAATACACAGCTTTGCAGTCGGTGTTGGATTAGCATGCGAGACACGGCACGCATTCTGCAGCCAAGCATTTTTGAGTTTGAAAATCCACGAGGAGGAATGGTGTGTCTGGCAAAGAAAAAGTTAGCATGCGATGACTGCCGAAACAAAGTGTGGAGTTGATCTGAATGAGGGTCGGTTGGCAGAGGCCAAAGAGAGACACGCAAATAGCCCAGTGTGAGATAGCTGTAACTATGACAACATACTGTAGTTACTGGAATAATCTGACTCATTAGAAGCTGAACTTAAAGAGAGCTATGTTAAAGCGCTGTATGTACAATCATTAGCTCAATTGACTCGTTCTGAGGTCGTGGTAATGAAATTAAACTCTGTTGTCTGTTGTAGGATATTTAAACCTGCTGTATGCAGAATTTTTTTGGCATCATTGGGCAAAACTTCCATAATAACCTTTCAGCATATTGTAATTCAAGTGTTCTGAGAGATAACTAGACTTCTGCACCTCCTCATGGCTCTGTTTTCAGGCTTTAGAACATCTAGCCCGTGACGGGAGACTTTGGCCAATCACAGGTCATTTCAGAGAGAGAGCGCTCCTATTGGCTGTTCATTCAACGGAGGCAGCTGTCAATCACTCGCAAACTCCGATCAAACGGTCAAACTAGGCAGCACTGATCAAATATTAATCAATATTCAGAAACATCTTGTAGTGTACTGTTTAGCTGTAAAATGAGAAAGTTTGCTCCAGTTTCCAGTTTGCTTGGTATTTCCTGAACTGATCTCAACATACTTTATAAACTTTCTAATTTTACAGCTAAACAGTATATTACAAGATGTTTCTGAAAACATTTGAGGCGAGAAATAGTCATTACAGTAACAGAATATTGATTCATATTTGATCAGCGCCGCCTAGTTTGACCGTTTGATCGGAGTTGGTGAGTGATTGACAGCTGCTCAGAGACAACAAGGCTCCAGCTCGGCTCTGATTGGTTGTTTTCCTCTGGTCTGTAAAATCTTGCCGATGCCGTTAGGAGCACCGGAGGACACAGAGGCACAGGATTTTTTTTCAGATTACCTGTCTCATGCACTACTGTCAGGATATAATGACCGTTTTATAAAAATAACTTTTTTTAATCATATTTGCTCCAATTCTACCAACTGCTGCTTTAACGCAGGAAATACAATTAAATATCTTCACACAGTTTCTTCTGCTTTAACAATGCTGCTTTCAGTTCATGTGTTAAGCAAGTTAGAAGTTAGAAGTTAGAAAAAAGCTTCGAGGCACAAACAGAATGAAAAAGTGACAGCGAAGCTCTTACCACATTGTCGCTGATCTTGGGTTTGCTGTTGATGATTCTCTCCTCAGCACCTATCAGACCGTCTAAACCAGACATGGCGGAGCCTGCAGGAGGTGAAGGAGCACAGTCAATAACAGCAGAGCAGCACAAACAAACACACAAACAAACAAACAGGGATGGAGGTATTGATGGTGGACAGCTGCACATAAAACATCCAGCTCTTTTCATCACAACTGTCACGTCAGTCTCCATAGTGCACTGGTGACAACAAAACCCCTTTCTTCCATTTAGCACAGTGTGAGCACTGTGACGCCAACATGACACTGACCATACATTTTCTACAAAGGCCCTCTCAAAGTGGTGTTTTGCATATGGCTGCTCTACAAACACCCATTAAATGAAACCCTTCTAAACATTAGGAGTCATCCTGGCATTTTGTTTTCTCCAATTTCATGGTCAAAAGTCTGCATCACTGTAGCTCCTCATCTGTAACTCCTTCATAGTCCCTTGAGATTTTAAAGCTGCAGTCGGTAACTTTGAACAAATATGCTAAAAAAGTTATGTTTATAAAACTGTCACTATATCCTGACAGTAGTGCATGAGACAGATAATCTGTGAAAACAATCATGTTGCTCTGCCTCTTCCTGTGCTCCTAATGGCATTCGCACACTTACACAGTGCCGAAGTAAAGCAACCAATCAGAGACGAGCAGTCTCTAAAGGCTTTTGCACACCAAGTCCGTATTTTTCGTCCGAAATTGTCAAACGTGGAAAAATAAATACAACCTCACGTGTCAATAACGTTTACCCATCAACTCCGACACTTTTGTCCATCATTACATTTTTTGGAACAGGTCAGATTTTCTGCGTTTTTTCGCATACGTCGAATGACAAAAGAGGGCAGTTTGACCACTCAGAGCCACCGTCTGTGCAAACGTCGTCATCCAAAATGGCATGATAAACCTACTCCGTCTCCCAGCACAAAGCACTTTACGATAAAATAATAAAAGAATACAGAGATGCAGAATTTAAAGATAGATTGAGGCAGGTGATTGCAGAACAGCTTGGAATCAGGGATGGTTGCAAAAGAATGTAAGAAAGATCAGACAGTATTGATTGCGCTTCAGGTAGCTAAACGATAGCTTCTTGTTAACGTCATTCATTCATTAGCCCCATTGGGACTAATGCTATCCATCGCACACCTGCAATTATTTCAGTTTTGTCTTGTAATGCAAATTTTTGCAACAAATAGAGTAATAAAACACATCGGACCCAGTGTGTAAGGCTTCTGTGTGTAATGTTGTTGTTTTTTTAAATCAGATGACGGATTAAAAAAATGCAACTGAAAAATACAGACTTGGTGTGCAAAGACCTTAACACAGTGTCAACCACTGCTCGCGAAACTGGCGAACTCCGGTCAAACTGTCAACTGTCAAACTAGGCAGCGCTGAATAAATATCAAATATGAATCAAGATTCTGTTACTGTAATGCCTATTTCTCGCCTCAAATGTTTTCAGAAACATCTTGTGGTGTACTGTTTAGCTGTAAAATGAGAACGTTTGCTCCGGCTGGTGGGCGCTGCTTGGTTTTGTCTCGACTGATTTCAACATGGCGGCCGGGTCACATTTGTGGCGAGAAATAGGCATTAGAGTAACAGAATCTTGTTTCATGTTTGATATCTATTCAGCGCTGTCTAGTTTGACAGTTTGATTGAAGTTCGCAAGTTTCGTGAGCAGCGATTCACGGCTGCTTTAAATGCTCCTCGGCTCTGACCGGTTGTTTTCCTTCGGGTGCGGTGAAGTCTTGCAAATGCCATCATGAGCACTAGATGGACACAGAGGGCCGTGACTTTTTTTTCACAGATTACTTGTCTCATTCACTGCTGTCAGGATATAGTGACAGCTTTATAATTTTTTTTTTTTTTTTTTTTTTTTTCATATTTGCTCAAAGTTACTGACTGAAGCTTTAACAGATGACAATTAAAAATAAAAAAACCTGGGGGTTTCAGTAAGTGGCTACACCAAAAACTGGGCCAAATAAGTGTCAAATATGCATGTTAGACTGATGGTTCTGGAATAGGCATAGGATCTATTAATATACACACACCAGATATGCCATGAATAAATCAAGAACTGAGAGAGGAGAGAGCGAGTGGGGTAATGAGGGCATGGTCCTCCTGAGCACTGTACAGCAGTGGCGGGTCCGCCGTCGGCTTATTGTCTGCTGCCAATGCCAAACGCTCAAGATTAGTACAATTGCCTTTGGATTAAGTGAGGGGACAATGATGTGTGTTTACAAGCCTCACTCAGGCAGGAGTGACGTCTGAAACTCTGGCAGCTTATCAGATGGTACTGCAGGGTGCACGTAGTGTCGCAGCCTGCCACAGTAACACACAGCAGCACAATGGGAGTGACCTCTACGGGAGCAATGTGACCTCTCACGTGCCTGGATTTGTAAAAGTGCTGAAACAATGAGTCCATTAATCGATTAGTCAATCGACAGAAAAGGAATCGACAATGAATCATTTATCAAGCAAATGTGCCAAATATTGGCTGGGTTAGAATGTCTCTTTTTTCTTTAACTGCAAGGTTGGACTAGTGAAGCGCAAAAACAACAGAACGAAGTTCTATGGAAAAAAGAAAAAACAGCAAGGGGAGGTTGTGCATCTATTTTCCCCCCAAAAAATCAATACATAATTTAGATTCAGCAATTAGAGGAAGGTGTCTCTGTGTTCACTGAGTAAGATCACAAGGTTAAGCCCAGATCAGACACGTAGCCAGATCCCCGTCTCAGGTCTTGGAGGACAAATTGGGCCCATTTAGATTGGGCTGTGGGTCAGCAGCGGAAACACCAAGCCTCAGACAGGGCCACTAAATCACACAGCTGCTGTCAGAGAGAGGGCGACTGATGAGGGGAATAAGCGTGTGGGAGGGGGAATAATTAAGCAAGGTGGTTTGACGAATGCACTGAGGACGGGATGACAGCGAACACACGTCTCTCTGAGAGGGGAAGCTGGCTGGGACCTATCTCTACCAGACTCAAGGCCTTTCTCAAACCACCCCCTTACATCCTCTCCCTACCCACTTCCACTCCGTCCACATGGAGGGTTCGCCATATTAAGTGCCATCCTAAACCAATTAGCGAGCCTGCATCGATGCTGACTTACTGGCCACGTGCAACGGCGTTTTGTGTTCATCATGGAACACGCTCTGTACAAAAAAAGTTATGTGCGACTACCCATACAAACGTAACCTGCCCAAACTAAGATAGACATTTCATTTTGTCATTCAGACGTTAATGACTTAAAGGTTACATAAAATTTGGACCAAATGTCTAGTCTAGAAAACGGTAGATGTGTTCATTTGATTATAAAGTGCATAAATACAGGGACTGTTGCAAATACCATATCTTGTTAAAAACAAGAATATGTTTACCAAACAAAAAGAAATGCCACCAAAGAAGCATGGGAGTAAGTTTTATATTTAGTTTCTCTGTATATTGCATATTCTTTTTATTCTTTGTGTTTTGAACCTTTGCACATTCCTGCCAAGCTCTTTCATTTTAAACAGATATATTGTACATATTTTTTAAATAGTAAGCCTATTTTTAAAATTGTATTTTTTTTCCTATTCTATATTTATTTTTCTTGTCTATGCACCAAAACACCAAAGCAAATGACTTTTTCCTGCCACCTCTCTGCCTGTACCACCTTATTAATTATGTAGCTTATCAATAGTGCTGTGTATAACAGTTGCCGCTTGATATGAAACCATGGTTACAAAACGTTACGACGGTTTCCGTCGGAGAGAGGGAAGCTCGTCCCAAAAGCCTGCCGCTGTATTTATATCCTACGCCTTACAGAAGGGTGCTTAATTCAGCTGGAAGTGTGACTACAAACGCCACAGAGTAGGAGGGTGAAGGGATCGGATTGAGAAAGGCCCTTAGAAGCCACTGCTTTACTATTCAGCATGAGGTGATAATTTTAGTATGATGAAAAGCAAAAGAGCAACCGAAACCCAACCACGCAGCCCGTGTGAGTCATCAAAAAAAAAGCAGAAAATTAACCACCAGATGGCTTTTTGATAAAACAGAAATGGTGGGAGAGAGAGGATCCCAAAGTGCACCAAAGGAAAGGAGAACAGTGGAACAAAATAGGAGATGGGAGATGAGGAGAAAAACAAGACGCAACAGAGGCACCAACCTTTCTTGAAGGCACGTGGGGAGTCTGATAGATCGCCTTGGCATTAGAAATGAGCAACAGAAAAAAAAGGGGGAAGGAGAGAAGAGAGTTAACTTAGGTGAGAAGAGAAAAGGCAGGATTACCAAGCTGTGTTAATTGATTAGGAAAAGAGTCCAGCAGGGAAGAGTCCGAAAATAAATTTGAGACATAACCAAACTCAAAAAAGGGAGCCATTTCAAACTTGGCTGGCTCTGTGTAAGCCCTCTGGGGTGTTGGCATGTATATTAAATGTTCCTTGGGGATTTACTTGTAATTTGCCTTCCATCTTGCTGGAAGCGTTCCATCCATCACTTTTTTTTTCTCTCCTTGAGCATTCAATCTTTTGTTTGGCACCAATGTGACAAAGACGAGAGCCATAACTGCTCATTTTTCTTCCCCTAAGCTTTTGGCTCCAGCTCAGCACCGAAGCCTGAGGCTCTGTGCGTTTCTGTGAACTTCAGTAGTGCTGCGTTGAAGGCCACAGGGAACTGTGCAGGCACAGATAAAGCCCAAACACATGGCTCCACAACACATTCGCATCGGTGTAGAACACATTGTAAACCTATTCTCCCTCCCTGTGCAACAGTTCTGGCGGGCTTCGTCACCAATGTCCTTCAGAGAGACTTATGTGTGTGTACTGTTGTTGTCCACACAGCCACAGTGCTGTTGTGTCTGAGGCTGGAGCTGCTCACCCTCTGGTTCTGAACGAGACCCCAACGATGTGACCTGGAAGGGCCGGTATGGCTTGCCCTCGGACACGGGGACCTCCACGCTCTCCTCTGACGACACGGTGACATCCGGCTGTGATTCGGAGATAGACGACAGGAACTGGTCCATGTCAGCTTTCTGCTCCTGGAGCAACTCGTCTGCAGGAAAAAAGGGCAAAATGACAGAGTATGAGACGGGCTGGCACGTGCTAATACCTGTCAACCTGGGACATGGCAGCAATGTGTTTCACCAATTATTGTTAACAGAGCTGCTGCTGCTGCTGCAAGTGACGTCTGTTCCCATTTCTGCTAACTACCAATTACTATTTTTCTGAGAGCTATTCTCCGTGTAAATCTGCACATCTCCCAACAGGATGCTGCATTGGTGAAAGCTATGACCCAGTTCTGTCACTGCACCCGCTCCACTTTAATCCGCGCTGCAACGCCATGCTACGGTTCTTTTAATGAACCAAGATACCAAAACAATAAAACATGCCGGACATCGCCTGTCTTAAATTGTACCACTGGTGATGAATACAACCCAAATACAGTTTCCAGCTTTAGATCTAATTGTGAAAACGAGAGCTGGTGAGCAGAGACCGTTAAAGACAAAGAGCAGCAGCAGTATTAAATTCCCTTGCACACATTCATACTGAGAAAAAGACAATACTGTTCTCTGTGTGCATGATAACTGGTTTACCGACAGCGCTACTGGTCTCCTCCTGTATTTGTGTTTCTTTTTGCACAAAGAGAAGACTGTTTTTCTGTCAGTTTGCACCAAATATAAGGGAAAAAAATCCCCTTATACTCAGAGGAAATGTGATGGCTTTATCTGTCTGGCACATGTGCGAATTCCATCACTGTTTTCATTTCACTTTCACATTCTTATTACAGCACACACCGTCTCTCCTCCGAGCTGCCTTTGGGGCTTTTGACGAAACACGACTCACCAATTTCATCCTGAATCTCCTCGGCCACATACGGTACTTTGTAGAGCAGAGATAGACTCTGGTTCATCCTCTCCTCGATCACACGCAGGTGGGTCATCACCTGGTGGTGGAAGAGCAGACAAACAGGGTGTCATGTAACCAAAATCCTGCTGTATTTCTATGATGACATCAAAGTGAAACTGCTTCACTGTATGGTGTAAAAATGATGTTTTTTTTATTTCCAGAATCCTGGATTATTCAAAACAAGGGAGAAAATAATCCAGATTTTGATATACAATGTTACCATTTACATCCAGGACTGCAGCCAATTATTGTAATTTTCGATATGGATGAATTGTTTAGTCTATAGAATGCCATGAAACAAGGACAAATGCCCATTGTAGGTTCCCAAAGCCCAGGGTGTTGTCTTTCCAGTTGCTTATTTTGTCTGAACAACAGTGAATAGCACAAACAAATTATGTTTATAATGACGTAAAAAGCTGAAAATCCTTACATTAGAGGAGCGGGAATTGTTTCGATAAAATACTTAAAATTATAAATCATTCATTAAAATTGATGATGAATCATTTTACGGCATATGACAAGCCCATTAACTGAATAATCGCCTCAACACTAATCCAGTGACAACTAATTACAGAGTAATTTGCCAACTATTGGTATGAAATGTTCATCCCAACAGTATTTATTCAAAAGCTAACATTAATGAACCAGAAAATACACCCTTATTCCAGAAAATCCCCCTGAAATTCACTCAAATTTTTAGGTTTACCGATGCGGTTACAGGTTTTGTCACCTAATAGAATCACAGATTACAGTCTTGGCTTTCCTGTTTGGAGATTTGCACAGAGAAGCAGGGAAAACATATCGGCACAATGAGATAATGCGTAAGAGAAGATTGAACTTCATCTCCAGAGAGAGTCGTGTCAGCAGGAAGAGGGAATACAAACCAAACAAAAAGATGAAGATGAAGAAGAACACGACAACACATACGATAAAGGAGACAGAAGATGATGAAGTTGTAGAACCTTCACTTAGTAAACAACATCAATGTGTGCCACATCGTGGCGATGGTTGGTGTTGTATTTAAGCTTGTTCTGTATATTAATTATTAAAAAAACAAACACGCACAGCAAGCGCCGCAGCCCAGCCCTCGTCTCTGTAACTGTCTCAGTCACTCTTCAGTCCAAAACTCAAGATTTATTGGAAAAAGGTAGATGTAATCATTTCCAAAGTTCACAACATGTATATATTCTCTTTCAGTCCATATTTGTCCGTGTTTAGCCTTTCAAAAACAACATTTTCACTAAGGCCAAAAAAAATGCAGAATGCACCGATCCGACTTTTTCAGTCCTGATACCGATAGCGATACCTGAGATTTGGGCTTTCGGATGATACAGAGTACCGATCCGATGCCAGTGTTTAATTAATAAACTGTATGCCTCACTGTGTGGAAGTGACTGGGATGATTCTTTTATGTGTAAGGTAACATCAGGCTTGACTTAAACATTAATTTCCTGACTTTTGTAAAACAAAATGCAACAAAAAATACATAGATATAAATGAACTGAATTGTTATTTATTATTAAAATAATAAATCGTACACCAGCAACATGGTAAAAGATCTTCAAAATGAACAGGAATTACAATTCAAGTGTAAACCTTTTTAATGCAGCAACTGGTTGGCCAAAACTTAAACAGGAATTAAAATTCCAGTATATAATGTATATAAACATAAATTTGAAATCCAGCTATTTGAATCAGTATCGGCCCGATATCCGATCTGGTATCGGTGTATACATCGTATTAACTTGGCGGTCTAGCAACAATCAAATGTAACTGATGAGTGACATTCAAGAAAGTTGATTTAATAAAAGAAAAACTCATATAAGGCTCATTTAATCCGATGAATCTCTTTATTCAAATTGAGAATTTGAGGATTATTTTTTTAAGGGTCAGAAAATATGATGACAAACATTCGGTATAGCCTACGGCCCTTATTAAAATACAACGCAGCTTGGTTTCTTTACGAGCGAGTGGTTGAAGGAGCAGAGGGAACGACCAGCTCTGTGAGACAGCCAATGGGACACAGCTTCCATTCACATGATGGGTATCGAAAGAGGTAGGCTACTCTATTGGTATCGTTATCACTTTAAGGGTACTAGTACTGGCATTGTAATATTTTAAATGACAGCCCTAACATGTGCAAAATGTTATTAATCGGTGCAAAAGAGAAAAAGGCTTTAAAATCTCAATAATGTAATAAATAACTATACAGTATAAATGTGAGGAGAGTCAGCTAGCTGTTCTCTGCCCATAACTATAAATGTTCTGAGGGGAGAGAGTCGTTCATGTTCACAAATGTAAACACAACTGTCAGAACTGTGCTTTCTGCTCGAGAGCAGATTTTCTTCAGATGAAGTCAGACTCGCTCGCAGCCAGCCAACTTGAAGACATAAAACAAGTTGCTGCATGTAATATTCAAATCAGTGTTGAAGCTCTGAACTGACTTGACAGGAACTACTGCCTGTCAGCCCCAATGATCCCCACTACATCACACTTTGAGTAAAACAACAAACTCTTTTGATTGAGCAGATACAAAACTTATTCCAAAAATTCTCCGGTCTCCTTTTTTTTTTTTTTTAAACAGTTTCTACCAGCAATATGATGTTTGGAGAGGAGGAATATTTCCACATTACTGCTGCCAAAGAGACTGGCAGAATATGAAAAACTACCAGCCACTGACAAAGCTGATCTTGGCAGGTAACTGCTGTTTATTTCCCAACATGATGATTGACTGTTTTAATCCTCCAACACATGGCTGTAGTGCAGCAGAGCTGGCAACAGATGGCAATAATGCACCTTTCCCATTAAAAAGGCACGATGCAGCCCCTGTGGCACCTTCCTGTCGATGCTTGACACTGACAAACAATCGTCATTATGAAGATTAGATGTCTCAGTGTTGGAGCAGAGATTTCAATGCATCAAGAAACCTCTCCTGAGCTAGACAGGTGAGACTTTTTATAAAAACAAAGAATAATCTTGATCCCAGAAAGTCACAGTTACATAAAGCACAGCAAGCCTTCTGTTTACAAAGGATCCTTTGTGTGATGTCACATGTCAAAACCACAAACAGTCGCAAAGATGCAGATTTGAACATGCTGCGGGATTGGCTGAGTGAAGAAATACACAGGCTTGACAAATAAACAGTGTGGGAGCACAACAACACAGATTGGCTTCCCATGACTGAGCACAGAGGCTCCCCGCCTCCCAGATGCCACGATTCATCTAAATGGAAACCCTCCGGTCCTTTCCCCTTCCTCACTGTGCTGTTTCATCCATCTGCTGTGTTATCTGTAATGGTGGAGGATAACTATAAATGGTGTCGAAGGGCACTGACACAAACAGGCGAGCGCATCTAACGGAGGAGCTTCCAGCCAAATCCCTGTGCAGCGGCTCAGAGTCCAGCATTACACAAGACCTGCGCAATGTTAATCTTCGGCTGAGGCTTAAGTGAATGAAACACCCCCCCTCCATCAGACGAGCCTACACACTCCTCCCGGGCTTCAACTCAGAGAAACACACACTCTTTCTACCTCCTACACACTTAGAAACAGGGCAGAGAGGAGCAGGCTGAGACATCATTATCCCTCCCCTGTCTGAGCGGGGATAGTGTGAGAGCTCTGAGTGGCTCTGCAGGAGGCTTCAGCTTTACTGACACAGCCTCTAATACAGCATGTCAAAACTATAGTGCAGGAAGGATGCAAATAACGTCCAATTATTGGCAGGTACCAATTAGCCAAACTGAACTAAAGGACTACACTGGGGGTCGGCAACCTTTTTGATATGAAGTGCCATTTTTAAATGTTCTTGTTAATCAGTGTGCCATATCAACATTATGGTTGATATTAAAGCAGCAGTGGGTTGACATGGAGCAAATCTGATTAAAAAAAGTTATTTTTATAAAACGGTCACTATATCCTGACAGTAGTGCATGAGACAGGTAATCTGAAAAAATCCTGTTCCTCTGGTGTCCTCAGGTGCTCCTAATGGCATCTGGAGGATTTCACAGACGGAGCAGTCAGAGCTGATCTGGAATCAGCCGTCCAGCTGCCGTCTCTGAGCAGCTGTCAATCACTCGTGAACTCCGACCAAACGGTCAAACTAGGCAACGCTGATCAAATATGAATCAATATTCTGTTACTGTAATGCCTATTTCTCACCTCAAATGTTTTCAGAAACATCTTGTAGTGTACTGTTTAGCTGTAAAATGAGAAAGATTGTGACCCGGCAGCCATGTTGAGATATGTTGAGGAAATACCAAGCACCGCCCACCAGCCGGAGCACATCTTTTTTTTCTAAAGCCTGAAAACAGAGCCATGAGGAGGTGTATAAGTGTAGTTTTCTCTCAGAACACTTGAATTACAATATGCTGAAAGATTATTATGGAATTTTTGCCCAATTATGCCAAAAACGTTCTGCCTGCTGAAGCTTTAAGGTTAATTATGACACAACATCGAAATTTAAATCTCCAATGGATCTGTAATTTTATTCCATCCATAAAGGCAATATGCATAGCAACTAGGGCTGTCAATTGATTAAAATAATTGGGATTAATCGCATGATTGTTCATAGTTAATCGCGATTAATCGGAAATTAATCACACATTTTTTATCTGTTCAAAATGTACCTTAAAAGGGAGATTTGTCAAGTATTAGTAATAGTTTTATCAACATGGGAGTGGGCAAATGTGCTTGCTTTATGCAAATGTATGTATATATATATATATATTATTAGAAATCAATTAACAACACAAAACAATGACACATATTGTCCAGAAACCCTCACAGGTACTGCATTCAGCATACAAAATATGCTCAAATCATAACATGGCAAACTGCAGCCCAACAGGCAACAACAGCTTTCAGTGTGTCAGTGTGCTGACTTGACTATGACTTGCCCCAAACTGCATGTGATTATCATAAAGTGGGCATGTCTGTAAAGGGGAGACTCGTGGGTACCCATAGAACCCATTTTCATTCATATATCTTGAGGTCAGAGGTCAGGGGACCCCTTTGAAAATGGCCATGCCAGTTTTTCCTCGCCAAAATTTAGCGCAAGTTTGGAGCATTATTTAACTTCCTTCCCGACAAGCTAGTATGACATGGTTGGTACCAATGGATTCCTTCGGTTTTTCTAGTTTCATATGATACTATCTTCACTGAGCTCGCTACAACCTCTGAAAGATCGAACGCGTTAAAGAAATTATTGGCGTTAAAACGAAATTGCGTTATTATCGTGTTAACTTTGACAGCCCTAATAGCAACATTTCTAAAAAATATTTTTCTTCCATAATCAGGACATTGCAATTATATATGAGAGCACTATTCAAGGAGGCTGCCATCCCTATGAAAACATCCACGTCTGAGTTTGTATTGGCAATTTTCATATCTGCAGTTTAACACTGTATCTTTAGACAATCTCAGGGCCTCACATGTTCAACTTTGTCACCATAGGACAGTGACCTGACATTTTAGTTCTCTGTAACTGCAAACAACAGATTGCTGAAATACTTGTTATGTCTTGTGATGCTCTGTTGTCTGCTGTGTGCTGACGCATTGATACACTTTCTATCCTTCTCTTCTTTTCGTCTTTGCACTTATCTTCGTGTTATGCTTTAAATGTATAAATACTGACTACTCTTTGTATTCGGGGCTCACTTGCCACAGTCCACAACAGGTGGCTGTGCTCGTGAGTCCATCTGCAGATGCTTTACTTATTAATGTATGCCTTTTTTATTAAATTCACTGAAAGACAAGTTGTTACCTTGGTTTGTGTCTTGTTTTAACAGAAACTGCCACCACAAGTTGTAATCACTAACCCTACCAACCTTCCACCAATCTTGTTCATCAGCAATAAACTTAAAAATTCTGCGGAGAAGGCAACGAGTACTAAACAGATCACAGGCAGAGTAGGGCGGATCTTTGGGGAATGCAGGTGGGGAAAAAAATCAAACTACTGTCAATAACAGGCTGTGCAAACTGCCAATGGCTGTGAAAGAGGTAATTTGGTATGCGGATGAGAGGGCAACATTTCCAAAAAACTCTCTTACACACTTATTGCTAGTGTTGCATTGGTTAAGCTACCTAAGGTTGCCTACCACTGGACTACAAAGAAAATAATCAAATAGCCTAATTGTATAAATCATCATCAAAATCATGAATTCTAACAAAAATGCCAAACATTTGCTGGTTACAGCTTCTCAAATGTGTGAATTCTATGCTTTTCTCTGTTTGTAAATTGAATATTTGGGAGTTTTTGATGGTTGACTGGACAAAACAAGCAACATCAAGATATCAACTTGGGCCACGGGCGGTCAAATCAGGTGATCATCAGGATTAAAATCACTGACCTGTGACTTCATCTGAGCAGCCTTCTCAGGGTCCACGGCCAGGACGTGCTGGTAGTGGCGGATGGTGTGCTGACGGTCCTTGTTCTCGGCGCGGACGTACCGTCTCAGGGCCTGGAGGATGCGGTGGGGCTGAGCGGGACATAGAGGGGGAAGAAGAGGGGTGGTTTGTAGTGTTGGCCGGTGAAACGCAACCTCATGACCATATCTGTGTAATACCGCCTCTTAGATGGATCAGTATGATATCTTGTGTGGATAAGTGACTTTGAAGTCGTATCAATCAGGTGTTCTCTTCTAATTTTATAGTTATCAATCCAATATTTTTGAAAGTTTATTGTTCTCATTCCCTTTAAATGTTTTCATTCAAAAGATTCTGATTTCATCAGATTCAGGTGTGTTTGATTTTAGTTAAAAAAAAACGTGACATGATGAAACAATATGACCCACAAACCCATTTAGTAGTGAGCCTATCATCAGACATGAGCACACTCTGTGCTACTAAAGATGAGAAATAACATGAAAATTAGTCTCTTTTCACCCCCTTCATATATCTGAGCAGAAGGATGACAAGAACGCTGTCAAGTGTGAGGTGCAAAAAATCTGTTGCATGTGACATGACATAAAATCTTCTGTGGCACCTACTGAAATAGAATCCCACCACAGATGATGCAATTAGCATTTTTTGAGGTGTAACGGAAGCAGGATTAGAAATTACTGCTCTCAGGTCAGGTTATTGTATTTGAAATGAGTACAAAATAGAAATATTTTAGTCCTTCTTGGATGACATGGCCAACTCTGGTGGTTAGAGAGGCCACCTGTGCTCTTGCAAAAGAGTGCCAAACTGTGTGCTGGCAAAAGCATCAAAAGACTATTAGATAAAAGGAATTAAAAAACACACACACACAGGGATTATAGCTGTGGGTTCAAATGTGATTGACTCTGTGCTCATGGAGGATTTTTTTGGGGATGTGTGTTTTTCTGGTTGCAGTAATCCATTCTCCTCATGATGAATTGGCGGAGGGTCTTTTGACAGGATATGAGATTAGCCACAAGCCATAAGTAGAGTTTAAGGTGTGAGTGTGGTCTGACAGAAATGTGTGTATGTGTCAATGTGTTTGACTAGGCGAGGGAAAAGCAATAGACAGATGGAGGGAGGTGAGGAGAGGATAAAAGATGCTCCGAGAGGCCAGTGTGTGGTGTTTACCCTGGGGGGGTCGGCCTGCAGGGCAGCCAGGTAGTTCTCCAAGGCCAGACGGCGCCGGTCATTCAGCATGGCCTCCACCCGGGCCAGGTGAGTCTCCACCAGCTGCTGCTTCTCGCTGGCTGCCTCCTCCTCCAGGGACTCCACCATGGCTTGGAAGTGCTACAGACAAAGTCATAAACACATATAAATATGTATATGCAACGTAAACAGTATGGCACTACACATCTTTCTATTTAAAAAAAAGGAAACGGCTCTCGATTTCACTCATGTCGCCTCTCAGGCTTGTCAGGGGAGTTGGGGACTCAATTAGAAGTCTCCCCATTCAGACAGTGCCCTAATTTAGCCTCAGAGTGATAAAGATAGAGCAGCCAGGGAAAGGGATCTTTAATGGCGCAGGGAGATAGGGACCCGGGGCCTGTAAGCCATCATATCTCACCCACACAAAGGGACAAAGGGGGGGACTCCCAAGGGGAAGGATCAGTGTCTTACCTGGATCAATGTCTGCCTCTCAGCCTTGGGCAGGTTCTTAGCCTGGCGATCAGCTTCCTCCCACTCTTTTCTTACCTGGAGAAGGTGAGAGAGAGATGGAAATGAAGCAAGATGCAAGGTGTTCCTACTGCACCCGTCCACTCAAAGTGAGTCAAACAGTCATTTTTGTAAATGTAGATGGATAGAAAAGAAAGTATTCCATTGCGCAAAAGTTAAGTGACCCTTAAAGTCTGACTTTGCGCCTTGCCGCATTCTTGCTTTCGAATTTTGAAATACTTAGCAAGCCAACTGACTTGCTAATTTGTTGGCCTTGAATTCTCTCAGGCAGAGGCTACTCTCAGCTGTACCCCAATAGGCTTAAGACATTTTTTGACTGAATTTGTTTTCCAGTACAGAAAAGCGCAAGTGACCCTCGATCATTATTGAGCCACAACAGTGCAAATAGTCTCTAAATATTTAGTTTTAGTTTTAGATCTTCTGTTAATAGAGTGCTGCAGGAATGAGTCCTAAAACCCGGAAATGAGTCAGCATTTTAGCACTTCCGGTTCCCTCGTCTGGAAGTCAATGGGTTTATTGAATAGGTTTTTGGTTAGATGCCTGAAATAAGGTCATTGTTTAACACAAGCTTAAGATATTTTAACATTTTGTTCTACGATATGAAATACGTCAGTAAATATCCCACTCATTCATTTTTAAGCTATTACGTGTCTTAACAAAGACGGTTGCTAACAAGTGGCTTAATGAGACTACTAAACCCATCACACCGACTCGTCCGCCTTTACGGCTTCGTTGTGTATACTCGCGTCCATGCGACCATGGTGTAGTTTGTTTTATAGCCTCACGTTAGTTTTTTACTTCAGGCGATTGCATTCACATTTCAAAAATCATAAAAGTGGTGTTCATTTGTGAAGATTAGCTTGCTTAACAAAAAGTGTAAGTATCATAAATGTTTGTTTGCCACGGAGTTTTTTTCTGCAAAAATCCAAACCCAATGGAAAAATCCCATTGGCTTTTTGTAGAGGGAACCAGGGCGATGCTAACTTCCTGGTTGGTCTACAAAAATACGTCATCCCTGCAGTACTCTATTCCTGCATTTGACACTGAAACAGGAACCTGTTCCTTTTTAAATCTGCACATATTTTGATGCCAAGCTTCCAGTTTCGTTTACCAGTGATTTCTTCTATTCTTATTCAACTGTTGCTCAGAGGGATCTTTCTCTCTTTCTGCCCTTTCAACTGTCAGTCCGGTGAACCACTGGACAGTGTTTTGTTCTCCATGTGCAAAACAAAATAACATCTATTTGTAAAAAGGACTTTCTTCAACCTAAAAGCATGAAATATAGAGTAGTCCTCTCAACCACCTGACTGTACACAATCAAGATTTTGTACAATACAATCTTACTTATTGCCTGTTCAATGAGGGCAGCGGTGTCCTGACTCAACCTGGTAACTCACCCTCTCCATGCGGTTGCGGTGCCTGATCTCCAGCTGCTCCTTGGCCCTCTGGAAGCGACTGTGCTCCTTGTCGTCGGCCGGGGTCTCGAAGTAGATGTCCACATCGTCGGTGGGCTGAGGAGTCGGTGGCATGGCTGCAAATTCAGAAACAGATGGTGAGTGGACGGGGTTGCAAACGGACAACCAGACAAACAGACAGACAGACAGAGAGGCAGACTGGCTGATCCAGGCAGACACAAGTAGGCAGACAGACAACTGGGTACAAAGACACAGAGAGAGAGAGAGAGAGAAAGAGAGAGAGTTGAAAGTGGATTGCAGATTGAAGTTGGACAAAAATCCTCACAGAAGCACTCCGCTCACTGGCGTTCTTCCACCCTCAGTAAGTCTGATAAATGTAAAAGAATCTGACAGTCTTTCCTTTTGAATTCCTTTCATCTTCCCATTGGCTTTCTGCTGACAGGTCGCGTCTCCAACACCAATGGAAATATCCCTGAGTTTGACGGCTGTGTCATCCGGGGCCAGGCCAGAGGGCTCCGTTCTGGGTTCCTCACTCTACAGTCACGCAGCATGACTCGCTCCCTGCACCGCTCGCAACGCACAAAAACTATAACGCTCCGGGCTCGCAGACAGGAAGCGACCTCATCGTTTCACCTCACCATCAAAAACACGGGGTTAACGGATAAACGCATACAGCTCCTGATATAGCTCCTGAAATCATTTTATTTTTTCTGAAATGCAAAAGACCAATTGGTCATGGCCATGAACTGGGTTTGAACTGATGAAAAGTGAGTCACGGTAAGGTGCAAAAAAACCAAACTTATGCTTGCTGACATATGCTGGTGGGGTTCTCGCAAAAGTAGTGCCAGTGCTCTGTGAGCAGAAAGACAGACAGACAGACAGACAGACAGACAGACAGAAACATGAACAAAAGGCAGGAGTGAACACTGACAGGCAAACAGAGAACAAAGAAAACTCTAGAAAGTGTGTTTGAAGTTGCATGCATATGAATGAACACTAAATTAAAAAGAAAGAAGAATGTCATGATGTTTTATTTGTTATTTTTGTTATGTTTTTACTTTTGTATCCCAATCACAAATTTATTTGGAACTGTAATGACTGTATTGTTTTTTAAATTCTTCAATGTTCCATTACGATTACGAAAAATCATACTTGTTTATACTTTGAGTAATACCCTTTCTTTCATTTAAGAAATGAAGCGAGATTTCTCAAATGTTCAACATTGTCTAAACACGGGTAGCTGTACAAGAAAATACAGTCTAAAATTGGCAGAATTATGATTAAATCAGAAAATCTGATCAAGAATTCAATGGAAAAAACACTGAAATTAACAATCTTTTCTCTCAAATATATATATCTATTTTGATAGTTTGGATAATGTAATATATATATTTTAAGTAATTTATTTATTCCGCTAAAACCTAATATAAGCTTATTTTCTTTCTGTCAGATATAATCAATATTGAATATTTCAACAGTTCCAGTTTAATTAACTAAAACTAATGAACCAGTGTGAGCCGTAAATGAAGAGATTGAGATCTATTAATAAGAACTGAATGCTACATGATATTGTATTCAGTGAAACAGTGCTGAAACTATTATTGATTCATATATTGAGAGAAAATGAATCTGCAACAATTTGGATTAAGTATTAAGAAAGTTATTTATCAAGAAAAAATACGAAACAAAATCTGCTTCCAGCTTCTTAAATGCAAAAATGTGGTTTTAAATCACTGTAAATTAAAGATTTTTTTTTAAATTTGAACCGTTGCCTTGACAAATCAAGCAACATGCAATGTTTTCTAACCTTAAAAATTAATTTAAAAATATTTGACATATAATAATCATTAATTGCAGCACTTGATATATCTGTGGGATAATACAAGAAAAGCAAATGATGTTGTTGTGATTGTTGTGGTGGAGGTGACATGGTAACAACAGCTGTAGTGATGTGATGAGTGACAGCTGAAGCCTGCAGAACAGGTGTTCTGCTTCTAAGTCAGTGACGGACTAAACCTATATTATCCTAAAGTGTTTTCAGCGTAGAGGTCTGCAGCAGAGACACAAACAGAGAGGGGGTGAGAGAGAGAGGTGGGTGTTGTCAAACCAGCCTCCGTCCCGTGAGACTTACTCAGGCGCTTGCACACGGCCATGCAGTACTCCTCTGAGTCGAAATTGTTGCGGTTGCCAGCGCAGCCCCCGTATATGAAGCGAACACACTTCCTCAGGCTCATGTCGAAGTGCCAGCGGGGCATGGAGGCTCGGCAGGGGCCGGTCTCGGCCTCCAGGGTGCACACCGCTGCCAGGGGACAGCTTGTTAGATCATCCAGCCACTGGGGGCAGCACTTAATTCCAGTCTCTATTACAAACAAAAAACTACCACCAAACACTCCTTACCTCTGCCAAATCTATTAATATGATTAAACAAAACAATAAAACAAAACTTATTTTTTGTGCATGAGCAGGATTTAGCAGCAGTTTGGCTACAAATAAGGCAGGATGATTTGTCCTTGTGCCTGATAAAGCAGAACAGTACATCACAGGGTCTGCTTTGAGCTGATGAAAAGGGTATTGCTGATGCATACACTTATCTGATTACAGTCTGGCTGAGATTTAAGCATAACTGCCTATAGATTAAAAGTTAAAAAGGGCTGATTATATTTAAGTGGTAGGCAACGTGCCAATGAGATAGATAGAGAGAGAGAGATAGAGGGGAGGATGGCACATTATAATTTAAAACAACTCATTACAAACCTTTAACTTCCTGCAGAGTCTTGTCCTCATCTTGGCTCTCTGACATTTTGTTGCTCTCTTTCCTCTCATACTCGTCCTCCTTATCTGCCTCCTCGTCCTCGTAGACGTAGTGGTACTCCTCCTCATCCTCGTCGTCCTCATCTTCGTCCTCGTCCACCAGCTCCTCCTTCTGTGTGGGCTGCTCATCAGCTGGTGTCTCACTGTGGAGGGGAGGGATGGAGGGATGGAGGGAGGGAGGCGGAGGTGATTGAGTGGAGGGGTGGAGGCCAGGAAGAGGAGTGATTTATCAAACAAAGCAGAGCAGCTGCCACGGGTCAATGTCACGACACTTTAATTCATCCAGATGGCCAGTAATGCCTGCCCTTCGCGAGAGGCCGGATATTATGCTCGCAATATTTCAAAGACGCGCCGTGATCATGAACACACAGCCACAGACTGCTCACCTGTCCTCTACGGCATCCTCGTCGTCGTCCAGGTCGGCCTCGTCAATCTCCTCGTCCTCCACCTCCTCGTCTTCGTCGTCCTCCTGGGAGGGCAGGGAAGGCGGAGCGGACTCCCCGGCGCGAGAGGAGGGGCAGCACACGTACTCGGTGCCGTGGAACTTGTCGATGCCACAGGGCAGCAGCATGCCGTAGCTGTGCAGCACCATGGAGCTCTTGGAACAGGCCTGGCAGGGTAGAAGGAGTGAGTCGGTGAATGATATCGACTGAACACGGGCTCCAGATTGATGAAGCTGCGGTGGTTTCTAGGCCTCTTTAAAGTATCAACTTTAGCTTTGACAAGGTGACATTTGTTTAACCTTTATTCATCAAGGGAAAGTTAAAGGGCTACATCAACAGTGCTGCCCATGCCAGATGGAGGAGCATGGGAGTCACTGTGGGAGGAAACTGGAAGTTTCATTAATTCAGCCACATGATTTTGTTGACATGCTGCAGTAAGGCTCTTGTCTTTTTTTTCATAGATTTGAGATCAGAAATGCCCCAGGTTTAAAACCTGGTGATTTTCACAAATTATTTATGTCTTCACGAATCCAAATGTTGCGTTTTCTGCTGCAAGAAGACAGTAAATTATTTTTTTTTTTTATGTTGTTTATACATATATATATATATATAGCAAACCTTACAGTATATGACTAGAACTATCAAAGGGCTTTAGTAAAATATAAAGTCAGAAAAAAAAATCCCTGTTTGTAATCTAATGTCTGTATTCTTTATCCTTTACCCGTAGATAACTTTCAGAAGTATTTTTCGGAATATTTAATCTTTTATCGTGAATGCTCAATGTCTTGCAGAGATCTTCTACTAAGACAGCATTCACTATCCTTCAGTTTTACCAATCTTGGCAGGTGTATACTTGCTATCTATCAGTTTTTACTTTGTGACTTCTCGTATAGAGTCAGTCCCTGACATCTATCCACCGACAGAGTATAGACATACTGATTTAAGAGCTACTTCTCTTGTCACATACTGACTAAAACGATTAATGGACCACACTTCCAAAAAGTCACGCAGTCCTTTAACTGATGTGCTATTTTTCAACAATGCTGTGCTTCACATAGCAGCTGGTAGCGAGTACAACTTCAGTCGGCTGCTGAGAAACTACCCTGCTTAACAACATCTCAGTGGCAGTTGGTGAGGGAGCCGAGATTGTTTTGGAGTCATTTTTCTTACCCAGATTTTCCCACTGGTAAGATTTATTACCGCTTGGCTGTAACACATTTGTTATTGAATGTAGGTCGTTTGTGCCTCTGGATGTCACACTGTCTGAGGCTGCAGATGATACTCAGGTTCAGGCATTCGTGATAATACGTGTCGGGGAGGAGGAGTAAGAGTCAGGGAGAGACAAGAACAGACGGTTGGTGCTCGTGCTGTCGTGGTCAGAGTGGCCCCCGGGGGCCCGCTATGGAGCTGCCCAGGGGGGATTAGCTGCATTACAGCCACAACACTAATCTGATTAGGAGCTGAAATGTGAGGGCTCCCAGCCAGCCTGTGATCACAGGGCCTCAGAGACTCACACAGACAGGTGGAACGATATTAGGGAGAGAAGAGGAAAGATTGGAAAGTAATAAAAGTGTGACCAGTATGACAGGGAGAAGGGATGACGCATTCCTAAAAGTTAAATTGATGCTTCCTCTTTCCACGTGACTTTTTCCTTTCCGTAGCTCTGCCATCTCTGAGATACAGCCTCCCACTGTTTCCTATGAACTAATTCCTTCCTTACCTCTTTGGCCACACCGTGCCACTGCTGGTGGCTGACGCACATGTCCATAGGCTCCTTGTGGAAGAACTTGCACTTCTCTGGAACCAGGAGCACGTCACTCACGAACTCGCCCACTGTAACAGCAAATCACACGGACCAATACGCCTGTTAGTCACACCACCAATCTGTCCCCCCCGAAAAAAATCATTCCCCTGCCAGGTCACTGCTCAACAACACTGCCAGGGTTAGAAACAATAAATTGCCTAGCGGGACTAAAAAAAAAGGAATAGCTGATGAGATGAGTGGAAAGAAGGGCATGATTCAATAATTCATAGCTGCCTGGTCCTTTACATTTCATTACAGCGGTATGACAGAAAGGCCCTTTGACACTTGGACATCTGCCTGTGCACCTGAAGCCGAGAGGGATTCATCCCTCCTCTATAGCCAAATCTGTAACTCTGCAATCAAAATGGCAGTGGAGAAAATCCGGTTTCACACTGTGACTCTTTTAAGGTAGTCCAGACTCTTTCTGCAGGTCAATGATATATCATTTGCTTGATGAATTCAATTCGGAAGATGTTTTATTCATAGAACGAGCTGATGGGAAGCAGATCTGGGAAAAATAAATGACAAGAAAGACGTCTTCATCTGAATAGTTGCAGGTTGAAAACCATGTGCGTGTGTAAGCATATGGTGCAGGGGTCACGAGAAAGATTAAGAAGGACAGCGATTGCTCATTGGCTGGCAGTGTAACGAGGCTCTCAGGTAGAAACGGTGCCATCAGAAACAGATGGAAAGCCAGGCGGAGAGAGGGAGGGATGAATAGAAGGTTTAGGGCAAAGTCCAGATCAGAGTGGCTGAGGAATGGGCGGACTGAAAGCACACAAATGAGGGTCTAGAGGTTTCACGACGATGGCTGGGAGCAGTCCTATAACTGCTCATTTAGTGGTTCGCCGCGACCTCGGCCCGAGGCAGAGCTGCTGGAGCACTTCGTATGAGCCAGGCGGCGAGGCAGGCCGGGCGGAGGGTGAAAAAGCAGTGTTTTGGAAAATGAGAGGGTAGGATAGGAAGAGCAGAGAGCTGGAAATAGCAGAGGGCTCAGCAGCTGCTTCTCATCTCCGCCCAGGAGGAGATACAGTAACACCAGCTCACACACCACCCCCCCTCATCCCTCCAGACTCTCGTTCTCCTGCTTCTCTGTTTTGTGCTCACCACTGGTGGAAAGTCACTAAATCATAGACTGTATGGACCTAGTCACCGTGACGTCACCCATTGGTTTGTGGACTACCGTTTTGAAGCCTCGAGTTTGGCCTTTTGGCCGTCGCCATCTTGGTTTTGACACGAGAGGGTGGAGCTAAGTACAACCGAATGCTGAATAAGACATTTTCAGGCGAACAAAAGAGTTATAATTAACTTTCATGAATTGAAAAACACACTGTGAAAGGGTTAAAGTTGTAAGATGAAAAAACGGACAACTCCCAGACCGGATAACGCCGTGGTGGCGACCTGTCAATCACAAGGTAGCAACGCCCTAAAGCTTTGACTCTAAATGGGACCATAATTTACTAAATGAACATCATGCTGTATTGAAGAAGACTTGAAACTAGTGATTGAGACCATAAACTCATAAGGTAATAAATCAAGTGAGAAGTAGGCTCATTTTCTCATAGACTTCTATACAATCAGACTTCTTTTTGCAACCAGAGGAGTCGCCCCCTGCTGGCTGTTAGAAAGAATGCAAGTTTAAGACACTTCAGCATTGGCTTCACTTCTCAGACCCGGAGTTGCCCACTGTACTGTACTGTACTGTACTTAAACAGCTTTCAATGTTGTCATTGCAAATGCTAAACTTTGCTTTTCTTTGGTTCCAGCTTCTCAAATAGAAAAATATACAGCTTTTTTACCGTTTTAAATAGAAAATACTGAGGTTTGGGACTAAAACAAGACATTTGAAAATGTCACCTTGGGATCTAGGAAATTGTGATGGATGTTTTTTTCTGACATTTTAAAGAGCAAGCACTCAATTAATTCTTCTACCGCTACTTTTAATTCACTACATTTTAGAGGGCAATATTGTGTTTTTATTCCATTAATTTGACAGCTATATTTGCTTTGCAGATTATGATTTTGAGATATGTTTAAGATCAGCTTGTAAAATATGATGCATTGCTATAGCCTGCCTAAAGTACCTAACAATATATCAAGTAGTTAAATTGACTTCCATCTTGACTAACTGTGGCATTTAAAGAGTATAATAGAATAGACTAACATGAAATGAAAGTGGCCATTCAGCATGAGTGTTTTTACTTTTGATATTTTAGTGGACTTTGCTGATAATACTTCTTTACTGTATTTACAGAGGTAACATTTTGAATGCATGACTTACTTTGTAATAGAGTCATTTTACATTGTTTTATTGCTACTTTTGCAGATCTGAATATGTCCTCTGGTGCCCACCTCTCTCCTTCTAACTTCTTCCTCTCTTCACATCCAAAGAAACAGTTGTCAGGCTATTGAATAGGAGTCATCGGTGACTATAAGCACCATAAATGTGGGTCAATAGGGGCCTACTACGCCCAATATTAGGTTTTATCATCTATTCACATGGTAGATCACTGAAAGAAGGTATAAAAGAACACTACAGCGACCTCTAGTGACCGTAGTAATAATGACAGGAGCAGAAGTGAAAGTAAGGCGCTCTAGTAAAGACTGTGAAACTCCATATGGTGTGGAGGTTGGGGGCGATTGATGGAACAAAAAACACACGTTTTTCACCCAGGAGCATCCTGGGTGAAACCAACAACGTGTAGTTGCCTTTGTGTTCACAAGTATTAAGTTTCACTTTTGGAACATAGATATTTTAAGCCAAAAGACAATGTTTTTTACCCTAAACTTAAAGGAACAGTGTGTAGGATCTGGCGATATCTAGCAGTGAGGTGAAGAGACTGCAACCAACTGAAGCCGCTCTGTGTGCAAAATGTGTTGGCAGAGCTTGTGTGTATATGGGAAGTGAGTGGTGAAGCAAGAGAGAGAGAGCGGCGGCAACGGGAGCGAGTTATCGACTCCGGCGCAAGCAGGAAAAGTTCGTGGAGAGGACCCGCTCCCTGTGTAGATATAAACGGCTCATTCTAAGGTAACAAAAAACACAATGGTTCTTTTTATCAGGTGATTATATACTTAAGAAAACATACTTAGTAATATTATATTCCATTTCTGCCAATAGATTCCCCTAATTCTTACATACTGGTCCTTTAACTGAAGGCCTAAACCTAAAGAAGCCTTTTTGTTTGTATTCAAAACATAACATTTCATTCAGTTTTACGTGTTAGAACGTGTTGCTTTTAAGATTAGCTTTCACTTTTATAACATAGTAGGCATAGTAGGTCCCTAATGACGCACATCTATGGTGCTTATAGCGACTGATAACGCCTATTTAATGGCCTGATAACAGTTGAATCAGGTAAACAAAGAGAGAGAGAGAGAGATATACTGAGAGAAAGATTGAAAGATAAACAGACTCCCAGTAACCTTCAGCTCCATATCCTTCACACCGGATGCTAACTGATTCATTCCCTCACACACACTCTCTTCATTTCATCTCCCTCTCTGTCTCGTTCTCTCTCACTCACAGGTTGCTTTAGTTTGCGAGGTAGTAGAGTGGGTTCCAAGCACCAGACGCCATATGCAGTCACACTGCAGTGGGTGATGGATGGCGGTGTTTGGAGAGCAGCTGTGCCTCGCAAGCACTCCCGCTCGCTGTGTTCCTGCGCGTGTGTAGTCGTGCCAGTGTGTGTATGAGAGCATAATACTCCTCATTCTCTGTGACCTCCTCTCCACCTACTCTATTCATCCGCCTTTCCTTTAACCTTCCGTCTATCAGACACCCTCACTAACACTCTCCAGTCTCCAGACTGACTGCACTGCAAAAGGAGTGTGGCGGTAAGAATACACCCAATGTACCAAATGATACCTTCAGTACTGATCTGCTCGTCGACAGCACGGCTATTGTGTTTCAAGGACTTTCAAAGAAAGTCTGCTGTGATGAAATTTAATGTAATCAGTGTGAGATCTGTAAATGCAAATAACATTTTCAGTGCAGATTCAATCTATAATATATTACATTAAATCTGTATTATGTTTTTCTCAGCTTATAATCATACAATATATTGAGTTTTTTACTGTTAACAAACAATAAAGATGTCATCATAAAACATGATTTATATGAATAACTTAGATGTAGTTGTTGTCTAGTGTTAGTTCTTGCCGTGCAGTTTGAGCATGATAACAGGTTCCTGCCTTGTGCTTTGATATCCGGCTCTGCGGCTACCCTTTTGTTTACATTTGCATCAGGGATTGTGCCTCTAAAGTGGAAGATATCTGATCCGCCACCATGCACGGATTACATGGGACAGACATGACTAACACCAGGAGGAAGCTGGGGGTTGATGCTGGATAATAGGAAGAACATTTGCATTTAACTCCAGAGTTCAAGCTCATGTTGAAGGAACAGTGTGCAACTTTTCGGGGGATCTATTAGCAGAAAAGGAGTATTATTTCATTTAGTTTCATTTTATTTTATTTAAAACCTCGGAAAACGCATTGAGGGAGAACCCTCATTTTCAGTGGTGCCGAGTCATGCATAGAATAAATAGAGACACAACTAAAATCAAAAAGCAATAAAATAATATATGACTATGTATATTAAAATAACAACAGAAAAAATACTGTATATAACAAAATAAAATTAAAAGCGATGACAGCTATGATCAATAAGATTAGCAATTAAACCTTTGAATTGTTTCAGCGGTATTAACACGGTCAACTTGTTGTGAGGTCGAAGTTTTGTTGAGGCATATTCCAGGTATGTGGGGCACAGCAACAAAAAGCAGATCTTCATGATTCTTCTTCACCTGAAGCTAAGAATCATTGTGTTTTCATTAGCTTAGAATGAGCCCTTCATATCTATATGGATAGCTCATTGCAGATTGCAAAACCGTGGTTGGTTGCAATCTGCAACCACACCACTAGATGCAACCAAATCCTACACACTGTACCTTTAAGAACTTTTTTATTTTGAGCAAACATCATTTTTAACCACAGGCAACACCTAAGCCAGAACCGACACTGTAGGACTTGCCTATAAGTCTCACCTTTAGCTAACCTTTCACATAGGTTCGATTTGTGATACCGTCACATAATCTTACATTGTGAAGGAATGTAGTTGCATTTTTGTCCACAGCACCGTGTTTCAGAGCTCAGGCTCATTTCAGAACATTTCCAGAGGCAAAGGAGTGCATAAAGCCAGAGGTGTGGTGCTCTGAAACAAGTCTGAGTTTGTACCCACTATCAACTTATTCGCAATCATAAGACTCAGCCAGCCCCACTGACGATATCAGGAGGTGTCATTGTGCGCCCCGCACCTTGGTTAAATCAACAGGATTAGTCAACAGGAAAGGCACAGTATGTGTCATGTCTGTATATGTTACTAATTCAATTTTCACCAAAATATTTTGTTCCTGAACAGTCTACGAAGTAGAAAGTAGCACAAAGGTCAAGATCAGAGCAAAGAATAAGTCTCAATGTGCCTGAAATAAATGTGATCTGATAGCTACCAACAGTAATAAAGCAATTCTACATATAAAGCAACAGAAATTACGTTTAAATTGACCTTTTCACTGGTTCAAAGTTCAAGGTTCAAGGTTCTTTATTTGTCAATTCCAGCAAAGCAGTCATTGGCAATGAAAATCTTTGGTCTCAGGTTCCTTCAACAATATGTATAGTATATATAAAAGGGGATATCACACAAGTAAGAGTGAGAGCAAATTGGTAATCTAAGGAATGTAACAGTGTGTAAAACAGTACGTAAAGTAAGATAAGATAAGATCTATATAAATCTGTGTTATACCCAGAAATTGTTTGTTTTTTTCAGCGAGAAGCTGCTGCATTCTGTGCACATTTTCCCCCCACAATTGAATCATTGTGTAAGAGATAGACTGCCATGCACTCTAACCAACACCCCAGTCACATCTGCCACTAACCATTCCAGACATAATAATAATAAAATAATCCTCTGCTGGTTGACATCATGCAGCAGGGATTAGAGTGCCATGGAACAAAAATCACATTCATTTGCAGAGCCATTGTTTGGGGACAGGAAACACAGAGGGATTGTGACTTAGCCTGCGCGTGGAGAGACGGGATACGACGTAACCCGTCTCTCTCTTTTTACACTGAGCTCCCTCTTTTCCTTTGCGCTTGCATTATTCATATAAACCTATTAACTCGACACGGGCGCTGGTCTGGCCCTTTTAATCACACCCTTCCAGCTATAGCCCACCTCCCTTTGGTCTGTTTAATTTCTTTTTGATTCTACTATAATTAATGTGCACTGATGAATATAAGGCAGAACCTGTGATGTCCATTTTTCTGGGACATCACAGGTTCTGTGAGCATCACAAATAATGAATAATTCAAAAGCACTCTTCGTTGCACTTAATATGATCGAGAGGCCTGACAAATACTGGGCTGGGAAGGTGAGTCGCGGTGAGGTGGCAGAGGCATGCCGTGGCTCGTAGCATATGATCAGAGCCCTCCAATTAAGCCCCTAACATGCTCCATTACATAATTAAGCAGAAACCCTCTGAATAGCCTCCTTCTCGCCAACACCTTATGTTTATCTCTCCTTCTCCATCTGTCTTCTCTGTCCAGACTCCTCATTTGCAACCCAGCGGAGCAGCAGAGAAGGGCCTTTGTAATTTGATGAGGCATGAGTGCGCAGACCTTTAACAATGATGACAAAAACTGTGCAAGAACAAGCAATGAAGCTATTTAATTATTCCAGGAGAGGTAATGTGATTGTTTTAATTAAACGGTGCTGTTGCTGAATCACAATGATGGTCTCGGGGTTGTTGATGGACGCAACAGTGAAGACAGAAGGACAGAGGCTGTCAGGTGTGACAGAGGGAAACAGCTTCAGGATGTCAGATGAGAGCAAACTGGGGGAATTCTGGAGACTGATTCTGCATGTGAACCCCTCTCATCTGTATTCCTGCCTCGGCCTCAGAGTAGCCACTCCAGTTGTGGTGTTTGCTGTCCCATGAATTTCCCAAAAGCCTCCTCTCTGCGTTTGCCAAAAATGCTCTTGAATGGTAGCCCATTTCACAGTCCAGTGCGACTGCTAATGGCTTTTTCATCCCGGGAAAGCGGCACAGCTCAATCAGCAAGAGGCTTTTGGACAGAGGAAGGGTGCCGGGAAGTGTTTGTCGTACAGAGGAAGATGTTTTTTTTTTCCTTCCTGACATAGCTGGACAAGTACAGAGAGGAGTCTTGTTCCAGAACTGTATTTCTTTTGTTATTGCAATCCTCAGAGGCAGCAGGAGTGTTGCGTAGGTTTTGTGAGTTAGGGAACACAGAGACAATGCAGCCCGCAAAAGTCTGAGGCTCTATGTGACATTTAATAAGCCAGGTTATAGCCATGTTGCCACTGCTGATTACAGTGATGCTGCAGGAGACAAAGGAGGGAGAGAGGTGCGTATGACGGCACAGGCGGATGGAGAAATGGGGAGTAATAAAGCAGGCCTCCTCGCAGACCTCCCTCTCGCTGACCCTGTGCGTCTGTGTGAGTTTATGGCCACTGTCTGAGGGGGGGAAATAAGATTGTGCTTTATTGCTCAACAAGCCTCCCCAGCAATAATAGCATCTCCCCCTTTAGCCATCCATTCTGAGAGACATTTAGCTCCCACCCAGCCTGGATCTGCTCAATCTGCAGCTCAAGGCCAGGATTAGTCAACTGAATCACACTCCAATATTGCTCTATGCCACCTCTTCCTATAACTAAAATGCATCATAATCTCTTCTTTCTCTACGTTGAATGAAGGACCAACACAGAAGAGGGTGGGACAATGGAGAACACCTGATGTGAAGGGCCATTTGCAGCCCTCTAAGTGGTTTCCTCAACCCTTGAACCAGTGTTGCCAGATCTCACAGGAGAAACAAGCAACCAGGTCTATAGAAACAAGTCTAAAACAGGCAACCCCCCCCCAAAAAAGCCCAAAACAAACAAACTTACCTTCCTACACAATATGAGAGAGAGGCGCCACTTGATCACCTCATATATATGTATGAATTTATTTTGGATTGAATGCATTGCATTGCATTTTTGCATCCATTTTTAGCTTGTAACTTTACATTTTTCTTCTCAACTAAAGTTAAAGAAGATGAACATTTTATTTAATTTTTGCATTTCATTTCTGCTAAGACCGTGAATCCAATAACAGTAAGCCTCATTTGAAGAGAACGGTGCTGCATTTCTTTTGTTTTTCAGTGCTAGCCTGTTAAACCAGATCGGCATGATGTGCTCATATATGGCAAACTGCCTTTGAATTGGAATTGTGTACATAAGCAAATAAGTAACTACACTTTAGAAACAAGCCCCAAAAAATGCAACCTGCGACTACCAATATTTGTAAGCGACCTTTCAGGAAAACAAGCCCAAAGTCTCTGCCTTGAAATAGTTATTAATGCACAGCTTACCTAAGCATTTGTAAGGCACCACAATGTGAGCGTGCCCTTTGCACACCTTCTTCTCCTTCTTGCACCAGTTCTCAATGCGAATTGGCTGGTTGGCCTCCACCACATTTGTGATTTGGAGCTCGGGATACATCTGTGGGAAGAAGAAGAAGAAGCAGAGAGTGTATTACTAAATAAAAGAGAAGGTATTTTGTATGCGTGTGTGAGAGAGAAGGTGCGATAAGTGGAGCTTCAATTGGGATCCTTTAAACCACGCTTTATACTCTCTAGATGCCATCTGCTCAACCATGAAAGAGCACGCAATTCACGCTTTCCCAAAATGCCATCAAAATGTCATCAATAAATGCAACTGACGCTTGTGGGTGAAGGCTCTTTGAAAATCCACAGCCTTGCTTTTTTTCTTGGACAGCTGCATAATAAAGCACAATACCAGCAGCCTCTTGGGTTGGGAGATAGGCTACAGGAGTCGGGACAAGTAAATAAGAGCCAGGATATCCATGTCATGGAAAAAAACCATGTCCTTAACTGTAGACAGCTAGCAGCTAGAGGAAATAACAGCAGCAGGGTCTGCTAATTGAAATGGCACCCACTATACTGTAAATCATGTCTGTCTTTCAGAAACGGCTCGATAGCATTTCCAAATGACAAATTACAGTGAAATGAAAACTGACTTTTTCCACCTTAGTAGCCAATTCCCCTCAATATAATCTGTCTGTTAACCCCTTAACAATCCGACGGCTGCTGATCCGTGTTTCAGAGGTTGTACCGTGGTTTTTAAGCTAGAGTGAAGATACTAGTATCACATAAAACCTAAGGAATATATTGTTACCAACCATGTCATGCTAGCTTGTTAGGAAGAATGCTAAATATCACTACAAAGTTACGTTAAATTTTGGTGAGGAAAAACTTTCATGGCCATTTTCAGAGTGGTCCCTTGACCTCTGACCTCAAGATATGTGAATGAAAATGGGTTATATGGGTACCCACGAGTCTCCCCTTTACAGACATGCCCACTTTATGATAATCACATGCAGTTTGGGGCAAAAATCTTGCAGTTGTTTACATGCAGTACAAATGTGTAATTTTCGCCTATACTAAAATGGTGTATTTGAATATTTCTGCATACTGGGGTCCCTAAACTGTCGTGGAATTACATATATTGGATATGACTGGAAAGTTGAGACTCTTGTGGATCCAATTGTACTCATGTGTGATGATGTTAGTCCCCATAGTGGCCATTTCATATAGTGACCATCGTTTGAATTTTGTGTAAATGACCTGTTATGACCTCTAGGATAATCACAGCCTCATAAAACTTTACAGCCACAGACTAGAGGCCTAGAGGCATTCAGAGGATGGATGGCTTTCCTATAGGATTAGCTTGAGCTGCATTTCAAATCATCCATTTTCAGGTTCCCAGCTTTCAGATGATGTACACCACTTCTATGTGACATCTGCTGTTGACTTTTTATCTCCCCCTGAACAGAGAAGAAGATTTGAGAACCACTGATTTAATCTGTAGCTTAATATTTTACCGTGAAGACATGAAAGTGGCTTCGATCTTCTTCTCATCTAACAAACAACACTTCCTGTGCGACGGCTCTGGTTTGAACTGACTATGTTAGCATGATTAGCAGCACGTACACAGCAAGTCCAACTATAGCAAATGTCAAGATCAAATACTCATCTAGATGCCATAAAATTAGGACATTTAAATACAAAATGTTACATATTCAAAACAAAATCTTCTTTTTAATCTCACATCACCAAACCTCCCGTCATGTCAAGCTCATAGAGTAAAATTAAAGAATGATAATGGCACCTCTGTACATGGGTG
This sequence comes from Sebastes fasciatus, assembly GCF_043250625.1. Classification (NCBI taxonomy): domain Eukaryota; kingdom Metazoa; phylum Chordata; class Actinopteri; order Perciformes; family Sebastidae; genus Sebastes; species Sebastes fasciatus. Next base: position 30,750,811 of record NC_133801.1, read on the forward strand.
AGGATCTCCTTAAGTCATTTCATTGGTTGTACCTATGATGGCAACTCACTTTGTTTCTGCCCCTTCATAACTGACTTTGGTGCTTGAATTTCACCACTGTGAGACTGCGTTCCAATACCCATACTACCATACTATTTAGTATGCCACAAAAAGATTTAGTATGTCCCAATAAATAGTATGTCAAATGCAGTATGCCAAAAATACCAGGATGTCCTACTACAGCTGGTCGTATTTTGCAGTATGCAAGCCAGCATACTTCTCTGGCTATTCTGACCCACAATCCTCTAAGCAAGAGGGTCAAAGTTCAAGGCGCAGTCTTATGACAAAGTAGTATGTCCCAGTTGTATGCATACTGCATGCAACAGTATGTACTTTGTAAGGGCAGCTGCAGTACGTACTAAAAGTAAAGGCCCTGACACGCCAAGCCGACAGTCGGTCGTCGAACAGTTTGGGGCCATCGGTGAGCGTCTGTCGGCCTAGTTTTTGCGGTGTGTCCTGCACCGTCGGCTCTAGTCGGAGTTTTTTGGACCGATTCAGCATGTTTAATCAGCGGTGGAACCCGTCGGTGAGAGAAATCACTCTGATTGGCTGTTCAGCTTAAACGAATCAGTGTACAAGAAGAGAACCGGACGTGAGGAAGAAAAATCAAGAGGAAAAACACAGAAGGGTCATTTTTCATCTTCATCTCATTTGACCATTCCAGAACACGGATATTTTCGCAACGACATGGCCATCTGGAATAAAGCTAAGTGGTGTGAAAATGGTCGGCAAACACCGCTTTGTGTCATGTACGCATCATAACAACGGCTTGTATATCCGCAGTACTCGTTCTTCTGGTTTCCTTTTTTCAATTACAGATACAGACTACCGCCGCCTGCTGGTGTGGAGAGTTATTTCATCTCACGCAGGTGCAGAACGTACGTGGTAGTTGGCCGTCGGCTGTGGTCTTTGCGGTGTGTCTGAGTGCATCGTTTTGGCCAGGACAATGGCGATGTGAGGCGACTCAACGGTCGGCCCTCCGTCGCCGCTAGTTCTCCTTGATGTCGGGTTGGTGTGTCTGGGCCCTTAAGTATGTGATTTGGAACACAGCCATCGTATGGGGATGTGTCTGTGTCACAGTGACTCACCTCCTGGCAGTACTGCAGCACGCCCTCTTTGGTTCCGACGCAGCTCTTGGTTCCGGATGGGTCGGGTTCCCAGCGGCCGGTCTGAATGTTGACATGCATGTTGAGCTTTCCGCAGAACATCGCCACCTGTGGCTCGGCCACGGCAAACCCTGTGCCTGCATTGGCTGCCAGCGCCTGTAGAAAGACGAAGAGAGAGAGAGAAAGAGAGAGAGAAATGGAGGTTAATGCAGTCAATGATTATAGAGCCCATAAAAGCTGGGGGACATTGTGGCTGACTTGACTTGAGAGACACCGTGTGCCCCACTCGCTTTTCTCATAAACTTCATTAGGAGCCTGAACACATAAGTTTCCGCTCCTGTACTACAATGGATGACTGTGCTAGAAGTGATGGAGCTACATCAGAAGCGCCTGTCAACGCTTGGCTGCGACTTAACGCTGCGGTGCTGAGAGCAAAGGGGCTCAGACAGGAGACAAATTAAATGCACCTCGGGAGTGTTTGGCTAGGTTGATGGTTAAACGAGTAGGGGTTGGATTGGATTTGTGCACAAGGTTTTTTTGCTCCGGTGCCCGTTGAGTGACTGAGAGGCTGCACACACAGAGCAGGAGAGGAGAAAAAAAAAACCGCGGTCCGTCATGCCTCACAAAGCAGGACATTCCTAGTTGAGGGCAGAGCTTTGCTCATCCAGGCCTCCTGGGACCAAAGTCTTTCCACAAAGTCTTCGGATAATTTATTCTTCAAGGTAAACACTGATGGTTCCTCGTCCGCTATATGTGTGCTTTAAAGACACATGTGAACAGCATGATGTAATAAAGTAAGTGTTCTGAGATACTGCAGGAATTGTTAATCCTGTGATTTCCCATCAGAATTTCCAATCTATGTTTACCTCCCGACCCTCTGAACATGAGAGGAAATCTGCTATCTTTCCCCGGTGTTGTCCTTCCTGTCATCATTTACTGAACCCTGCACTTCCTTCAGCAAGCAGGAACACCCAGTGTGCCTGTCCTTCAATATACAACCACTCTCTATAGGAAAATGAGCACCACCTGTCCAAAACTACAGCGTAATCAGCTTCCACGCGACTGCCTTTCAGATGACACGGCGTGGTGCTAGCATCAGTCGACTCATCGGCTCCTCATTGAGACAATAAGTCACGGCCTGCTAACGTTCGCCTGATGCTGGGGGTGTCACAGCACGGGAAACTCTAATGAATCAGCGAGGCGATGCAGCTCTGCATGCCAAACTATCCTAAAACACACACCAGGGAGCCTCCAGACAGGAAGTGGAACGGAACTGATCCCCTCTTGATTGTCATAATGTCATCGGGCTGAGTAAACAGCCTTCAGCCCCAGAGAGAGATCAAGGGAACGAGCGAGGAGCGTTGGACTCAGATGTCTGACCGAGACGCCCGGCAGCAGAGGTGTCCTCTGCAGCGCGGCGCCAAGGAGAAAGCAGCTGAAGAGGGAGACTTGAGTAACAGTGTGTTAGACAAAGCTCTCCGTCTAATTCTGCGCAGGCTCCCGGGCTGATAATAGGCGCAGAACAGAACAGAGCGAGGACAAAACAAGTGCTGTGTAATCAGCAGTTGGCTGTAGCGTGTGATGAGCCGCAGAGCCAGCCAGAGCTGAGTCTGCACGCACGTAAACCGAATACAGCTCCAGCAGCCACATGCAGCCGCAGAAAGGACACTGGTGCCCAGGCAGACACATATAACACACAAAAACAAGCAAACAGGGACAAGTAAACACGCACTGGACTGTCTTGATTTGGTCCTAGAGGCACAGCAGCCTGAGATTCAACCTAATTTCCCCTCCTTCCTCCATCTTTGTGCTCCACTCCTCCCTCTCTGCACCACCACAGGCTTGTTTGCTCTCCTCCCTCTCATTCCTTTGTGAGATTGGCTCGGGGTGTATGAGAAGCAGAGAGAGGTGGGGAGGAAATGAGGGACGCAGAGAGGCACGTTAGGGAGGAAGACAAGGGAGGTAGTGACAGCCTGACCACAACTAGACTCTGCGGCTGTGGAAAAACAAGCGTTGGGGCCTTCTCTACGCCCCCTTGACTCCACTAAAGAGAGAAAGTCTCAGTGGGTTTTGAATTCTTCAAGTGCAACAATCGCAGTGGAGGCAGAGTGGAGGCGGTTTATACCAGTGGCTTAAATGTGCAGTCACATGCCTGTTTAGTACTTAAGAAAAGAGCTGCTCTGGGTCAGAATTGCACAAAGAAAAGCACCAGGGGGGGCAGCAGAGAGCACAAGAAGTGACACAAGCAGACGCAGAGGGCTTGAGGGGGAACAGCGGGGGCGGAATTTGTCTCGTCTGTGGTTCCTGTCTCATCATCAGCGATACCTGAACCAGAGGGATGGCTGGCCTCGGGAAAACGGACCAGACAGTCACTTCTGCTGACAGTGACATCCTTAAACTCAGACTCACACCAGCGCAGGAGAGATAATCAACTTTGTTCTTCAGACACGTTGAAGAGTTCTGGCCTAATCTCGGAAACTGACAGTTTTTTCCTGGGTCGTGACTCAGTCTCGGACAGCCGTGAATGGGAAATTTATTTCAAGACCAGTCGAGGACACGACTGAGGTGTCATCGTCACAATTTTTTTACATCATCCCAGACCGATTTGTTCCGTCGGCCACTAGTGAAGGCCGGTGAAATGGAATCAGAAGAAGAAAAATGAGAAGAAGCATAAGTTACTCTTAGACTCAGAAGGGAGCTGTGGATGGATACAGACTGCATGCCACAGTGAGCTGTGGACCAGAGTTTTGCTCTTGTTTTTCTTTTCGTTGTTTATTCGATGGAACTGAACTCCTCCTTAAAGGTCACATGGAATAACTTTGACAGTAATTTGCTTCCGCGGTTTGTGGTGTTTCCACATGAAAAAGAGGTTCAGGGCAGGACTTGATGCCAAGAATGACTTCATTTTAAAGTTCAAAAGTGGAGAGACAAAGATGTAAAAATGGACACCGATGGTAGCCCTGGACGATCACCTGTCTTCTAGTTTAGCCCGGTCGCACGAACAGACGTGTGAATGACACGATAATGCGTAGGCAAAAGCGTGCAATAAGAACGCCGTTCTTGCTTTAGGCGTGTCATTTTCACGCCATGTAGTCTGTACTGACTGTAATGTAAACGAATGCATTCGCGTGAATATGCTACGCTCAGAGCTAGTGACGTAGAATAAAGAGTGAGAAGGACTAGGAGGATGGGTCCAACAAACACAGGACTTGTAGTGGTGTGCTTTCCGTACTTATGTTACGTTGTTTCCACATGTATTTTATTTAGTTTACATACTTATTTTAAGGCCATCCATGACGTATTTACTAAATCTAAGTGAGTGGTTTTGCTGCCCCCTGCTGGTACTTCACCTTCATAAAAGAGTGCAATATTCACGCCTCGGCGAGGCAAAACGTGAGACACTGACACGCTATCTTCTGGTGGACATGCGGGTCTATTACACGCTTTGGCGTGATATCGGGTTGAGTTTAGTTGGTTGATCTAGTTCTAGTGCAGAAAGCTGCTGATGATATTGATGATTCCGGTGCAAACCAACACCCAGATACACACCTTACGTGACTGTGCTAATCATGCTTGGAGGTTTTACATGACGGGAAGAGAAGGGTTGGCTGGATTGCCCCACAATCTGTAATTACATTTTACTAACTGGGATCAGAAACATGAGTCATCAACAACATTTTGGCAGTTTACGGGAAGAGAAAAGGGTCGAATGTGGATGTAAAAATGTATCTTTTGAGATTTATTCAACAAATAATGTTTTTTGTTTTCAGAGACATAGGGTAATAACAAGGTATTTCCATTTATTTATTTCCTCTTACGAGACCTTTCTATCATGTATTAGTCGCTATCATGTTGAACTGTAAAATATCTAAAGCTTTAGCAGATCAATTTAGCATTGACTGTTCTGCTTTCTCTTGATTTACAGACTGTGGTTTTGGTCTGGAATGCAGCACAGATACACACCAACACACATTTGTTGGGAAAAATATGCCGCCACACCTAACACGAGCAAGTCATCGAGCATCCATCTCTCATTACTGACTCACCATGAGATGTTATATCATGTGTAAGTGTGAACACCTGCCGCTATGTGGAGGTTTAGCAAGTCAGAGGGAGAGACAAAGGAGGGAGAGAGGGAGTGGAAGTTGGGAAAAGGGAGAGGCAGTATGATAGAGGAAAGCACTGACAAATAGGGTAAATAGACAACGGCAGCAGGGAACGCGCACTGATTGGCTTACGTCCCGGCTTGACATATTATTCTCAAATGAATGCAGACTGTAATGCAATAAAGAACGGCGTGAGGCGGCGTGAACGCAGGAGAGACAGGCCTGCCACCACAGACGCTTGTCAAAAGCTGTGTGGGCTGACTGAGGATCATTTAGCTCGTTTTCACTCTTTACTGCAAACACACACCGGTCTGTCGCTGCTTCCCCAGTCTGCCTCCAGCACACAAACATGTTTTATTAGCCTGCTCTGTGTTCCGAGCCAAGTTTCACATAAAACAAGCTGAGACACGACAGGGCTGGTCATGAAACAAAAAAAAACAGACGCATGGGACATCGCATGAACACACACAAACTAACACTCCTTTTTATCCTCATCACAGATAAATATACCGTATGAGTCTGGATCTCTAATGAGACACACACACACACACACACACACACACACACACACACTAGAGGTAAATCTGTCTTCATCTTCAGTGGAAAGCATTACCCGGCAACACTTAAATTAGAAGAGCAATGTTATTATGAGTACACCGTCCAGCATTTTGTGATGCATATATATACAGTATATTAGGGCTGTCAATCGATTCAAATATTTAATAGCGATTAATCGCAAATTAATCACACACATTTTATCTGTTCAAAATATACCTTAAAGGGAGATTATTTAAGTATTTAATACTCTTATCAACATGGGAGTGGGAAAATATGCTTGCTTTAGGCAAATGTATGTATATATTTATTATTGGAAACCAATTATCAACACAAAACAATGACAGATATTGTCCAGAAACCCTCACACGTACTGCATTTAGCATAAAAACATATGCTCAAATCATAACATGGCAAACTGCAGCCCAACAGGCAACAACAGCTGTCAGTGTGTCAGTGTGCTGACTTGACTATGACTTGCCCCAAACTGCATGTGATTATCATAAAGTGGGCATGTCTGTAAAGGGGAGACTCGTGGGTACCAGAGAACCCATTTTCATTCACATATCATGAGGTCAGAGGTCAAGGGACCCCTTTGAAAATGGCCATGACAGTTTCTCCTCGCCAAAATTTAGCGTAAGTTTGGAGCATTATTTAGTCTCCTTGCGGACAAGCTAGTATGACATGGTTGTACCAATGGATTCCTTAGGTTTTCTAGTTTCATATGATACTAGTGTCTTCACTCTAGCTTTTAAATTGAGCCCACTACAACTAAACATCGCAATTGTGTTAATGCGTTAAAGAAATTAGTTGACTAACTTTGACAGCCCTAATATACAGTATATGTATAAATACATATATGTATATATATATATTTTTCATGTTGCAATACAACCTCCACAGCGCCATAGCGTCACACCTATCATAAAAGTAATTTGAAAAATATACGTGAGAGGAAGGTTTCCTTTTGTTGCAGGATTATTTCCGAGTGACTTTCATTTCTTGCTGTGGGTGATTGACAGTCAGCAGAGTGTAAATGAACGCATTCATATGAGAATGCTAAACGTCGGCGCAATGAAATAACAATAAATCAGAGAAACTCTGACAAAACCAAATGAAGGCTTTACGTTTACTGTGATAGATTATTTAGCTCAGGCAATTTTCGAGTCTGTGGAAGCGGCTTTTTTATGAGAATAAAAGGCAGAAAAATGGTCTCTTGTAAAAGATCCGAACGGGAGGAAATGAAGCCTGGTATCTTCAACAATGCCAATTGTATGCAGACACCAGCAGAGATAATAGAAACGGACTACTGGCTCCAACTCCACAAAATATTCCCTAATGAGTTTTTAGAGAAATCCTCCTGGGCCGGTACGGGTCAGTTATGACCTACCGCACGGCATCTGGGCAAGCTCCAATGAGGCTAATCCAATCTGTGTGTTTGTGTGTGTATAAGCATGTGATTGTGTGTGTGTGTGTGGTCTCAGGTCAATCACTCAGGGCAGCATGATCAGCAGTGTGTGAGCTAAGGACACACTACAAGAGGACAGTGGGGAAGGGGAAATAAATAAATGAGCACCATGATGTTCAAAGCACCGGTGGTTTGAGCCCTTGTGATGATCCTCCAACACAAACACAGAGACTTTTGAAATAGCCAAAACAAACTGCACACTAAATTCCTCTGTGACAGTCTAATGAACAGGTTAGGTGGTCGCGTCTGGCTGACATTTCTGACAAACATAACGTCTGGTAAATTGCCCGCGTTGCATACAAAAGCAGCTCCACTGTCAACTCGTCTGAGCGGTGGCAGCTAGTCTAATTTTGGCAGAGGTATGGTGAAGCCATTCTCACAGTCTGGCCCTCATAAAAGCAGCTCCAGAATGAGGCACCGGTCAGGACACGTGGGTTCCCAGAATGCTTAGTGTCCATGTGACTCTGCAGGGAAATGCCTGGCATCGTTAATCCACCTAATCCGTCCCTGTGGTGCCTTAACAAGATAGGCAGTGGTGAGAACGCCACACACACATGTACTCCTGTATATGATCTATATGTAGCAATATATAGGGACACACAATTAACATTGATTCCTTTTTCTTATTGCTTTCAATAAAAGTGTCGGCGTGTATGAAGGAGCAGTGTTCACTGCAATTACTGTGTTGTGCTAATATGTGGAGGGGAGCAATTACAGCATTTTTTATTCCTTTATTAGCTTCTTTATTAGTGTTTATATAAAAGCTTTTAGAATTGCATGCTCTCGTTTATTGTGTCTTGTGTTGTGTAACATTTGAATTTCCCTGTAGGATAGTTTCATCAAAGTTAACAACTTTTCATGTGTTAACGCAAATCCGTTTTAACGTCACTAATTTCTTTAACACATTAACACAATCGATCTTTCGGAGGTTGTAGCGGGCTCAGTTTTTAAAGCTAGAGTGAAGATACCGGTATCATATGAAACTAGAAAAATCGAAGAAATCCATTGGTACCAGCCATGTCATAGTGGCTGGTCGCAAAGGAGTTTAAATAGCGCTCCAAAGTTACGCTAAATTTTGGCGAGGAAAAACTGCAATGGCTATTTTTTAAAGGGGTCCCTTGACCTCTGACCTCAAAATATGTGAATGAAAATGGGTTCTATGGGTACCCACGAGTCTCCCCTTTACAGACATGCCCACTTTATGATAACATGCAGTTTGGGGCAAGTCATAGTCAAGTCAGCACACTGACACACTGACAGCTGTTGTTGTCTGTTGGGCTGCAGTTTGCCATGTTATGATTTGAGCATATTTTTTATGCTAAATGCAGTACCTGTGAGGGTTTCTGGACAATATTTGTGACAATCATTGTTCTGTGTTGTTAATTGATTTCCAATAATAAATATAAACATACATTTGCATAAAGCAAGCATATTTGAGTTTTAAATACTTGACAAATCTCCCTTTAAGGTACATTTTGAACAGGTAAAAAATGTGCGATACATTTGAGATGAATCACGATTCAATATTTCAATCGATTGACAGCCCTAATACATTGTAAAGCCTAATAAAACAAACAAACAAAAAAAACACAATACTGTATGTATGCAGAAGTTTGATCAGTGAATACTTTGCTGGGTGCTAAGATTTCTGGTTGTCTAAAGACATGAAAACACGCCCATAATACTTATTGATGTTTTGATGGGAGGATGGTGAGAAGGAGACATTTCCATTTGCTTTAATAGCATCATTACTGCGAGTATACACTACAGCAGTACAGAAGGACTTGGTGCAGCCTGCAGCTAACGTTTGATCCAATATGAAGGAAATTATGGACTTCGGTGTTTATTGTGTCTCACGTTTAAGAATTCAGAGGGCAGCTCAACTCAAGCTGCATTGATTTGCAACATCAGTTGCGACATGAAAGCCGCCATGCTGCTGTCGCTGCAAAGAAATGAGCTGTTTCCCCACCACTGGGATCCATGCTGCTATTTTCCAAACACAGCATTGCATTTGGTTCACTTTGTGACAATTGTGGTGCAGACTAGAATCACTAAAACAGAAGGGATTTGAAATACTGATGAGCGTTCAAGCTCTCGTCAAGTGTGGCTTATTCATAAGCTTAAGGAATACCTCGCCCACAAAATTACCATTTGTATATCAATGACTCACCCCGAGTTACCTTGAGTTATTGAAGAAAACTTTGTTTTTCTCGAATTCCTCCACAACGATCAAAAAACGTAAAAGAAGTAAATGGCTGCCGTTTAAACGTGGCCCCCATTTACTTCACCATATCAAGACTCTCTGTTTTTTGATTCTCCGTTCACTGTGGAGGAATGTGAGAAAGACTGTTTTCTTCAAGAATTCAAGGTAACACAGGGTGAGTAACTGATATACAAATGGACATTTTATGGGAGAAGTATTCCTTTAATGTGAGTAAGACAATCTGGATAGGATGTTTACATGAACTGACTGTTCTGAGCTAGTTGAGAATCACAAAACAAAGACACAATGTGACATGCACTCTATGTATGTTTATAGGGATGACAGCTGGTACTTAGATAAGTGTCATGGTCCTAGTGTAGTTTGTTTCCTGTTTGATTTTGATAGTCACTCTCCTCAAACAACAATCCAAAACTCAAAGATAATATGAAAAGTGGTTAATCCTCTCACTTGAGAAGCTGTATCCGGATAATGTTTGACATTTTTCCAGTAGTTTTGCTTGGAAATTCACTGAAAGATCGATTGGCTATAAAAAAATAGTTGCTGATTATTTTTGCAGGTCGATCAACTAAATCCTTTCAGCAGTTAAGAGACTTTATAACAAGACCAGGAAACACTATGTGTATAGTAACCAAAATGTCAGACGATATCTACTCTGATGTTAATACAGTATATTACCCAGTATATTTGTCTGGTCATGCTGAATCTATATGATCTATATAAATAATCCCACTGTTAATATTTTGAAAATGTGACTTTTATATTTATGTGCAGGCTATAATAGATGTATCAGTGATGGAGGTCCATAAAAGTCCTAAGATACTTAATCCCTCTTTATCTATCTATCAGTCAATATCCACACACAGACACGCCAAATGAGGTGGTGTGACATTGGTGTGACTCCTCCCAGAGGTGAAGCCCAAACTGACACCATCACTACACAAACAGCTCACAGTGACAGATAACAGATGAGAGTGGGGGGAGGACATTCAGCGACAGAGGGACAGTGACATTTTCCTACTGGCCAAACACCTCCTCCACCTCCCACCCTGGAAAGGGCAGACAGTAAAAACAGAATAATAAAAGGAGAAACGGTGTCATATTCTTAGACTCTGAATCAAAAGGGCAACCCCTCACTGCAATGCAAATGAGCTCCTCTGTCTCAGTGAAATGGCCTTTTGTCTCCACCATGTGAAGTGTCCCAAGACTACTGTGTAATTGCCCTGTATGAGTCACCGCTCCCACAGTTTGGGGGGAACAGTGGAGTCCAGTCAGTGCCACTTTCCCTCCAAAGAAAACAACTTAAATCTGTGAAATTTACAGTATACCACGTAAACTGTTTGTGGGATTCCTCTTCTTCTTTAAAGAGACACTTTCCACTTCTTTGAAAATCAGTATCTTCTCTTAAAAGTGAACAGTGCAAAAAAAATATTTTTGTAAATAATCTTTCCATATCAAACATTTTCACACAGTGTCAAGATGTAAATTGTGTGAAAACAATTTACTGATCGTGTTCAAGTAGACCATGAGATGATGACAGGCGACAGGGAGATGCTCCACAGAAAGCCGAACATAATGTTTCTGTTCACTAGCGGTCACCTCTGTTTGGCTCATTAACCTCCCATCATTCACGACCAGACGGGACCGGACAGGAGAGGAAAGTCTGCCGTTCCCTCTGCCCCGAACTGTCACAGGGGAGCAGGAAAACACTGTCACCACACACACCCGACGCCCACCGTGGAAGACAATGGCACGGCCGTGACGCGCCGGTACCAGCCCCGGTTCAGACGGGTAAGCCTAATCCTTTCCGCTCAACCTGTGCTTGATTGAACATGCCTTTGTTAATGAGACTGAGTGGAGCGGTTCCAAAAGTGCGTAACACCGCAGATGCCATTGATGCGGCCGTGTCCTATATTTCCTTTCATGTCTCAAGCCACAAAAATTATTCAGAGGGGAGAAGGAGTTGATGGAGCTAGGAGAGTTCAAAGGGATGAAGGATCTGAGGGAGACTCAATAAGGAAATTTCGACATCACTGAGTCCTGATATCTGAGGACTGCTATTAGATTAGCCTGCTGCCTTCTCAGTAACTCATTTTCTCTTAAAGTTATTTTTTTGGAGAGATTTTTCAAGCATTTTATTGATAGGACAGTGGATAGAGTGTTGGAAAGGGGGAGAGAGAGGAATGACATGCGGAAAGGACCACAGGCCGAATTCGAACCCGGGTCCACCGCTGCTAGGACACAGCCTTGGCAATACATGGGCGCTCGCTCTACCGACTGAGCTAACCAGCCGCCAGTAACTCATTTTGAGTTTGGTATTATTTGATTTCAACTGTACTGCCAAGTGCAACCACACGTTTATCTGACTAGATCTTGTTGTCTGCATTCCTGAACAGGTCCCCCTTTTAAACTGAAGGGGACCAAATGAGTTGAATGTGCTACTGGTGGTTTGGGTTGCTGCCACAACTACGGCTACTACTTTTAACAATACAAATGTGTTAACACAAATTTGTTTTAACGCCACTAATTTCTTTAAGGCATTAACGCAAATAATATTTCGGAGGTTGTAGTGGTCTCAGTTTTAAAGCTAGCGTGAAGATATTGGCATTATATGAAACTAGAAAACCGAAGGAATCCATACTAGCTTGTCGGGAAGGAGGATAAATAATGGTGCAAATTTATGCTAAATTTTGACGAGGAAAAACTGTGCCGTTTTCAAAGGGGTCCCTTGACCTCTGACCTCAAGATATGCAAATAAAATGGGTCCTATGGGTACCCACGAGTCTCCCCTTTACAGACATGCCCACTTTATGATAATCACATGCAGTTTGGGGCAAGTCATAGTCAAGTCAGCACACTGACACACTGACAGCTGTTGTTGCCTGTTGGGCTGCAGTTTGCCATGTTATGATTTGAGCATATTTTTTATGCTAAATGCAGTACCTGTGAGGGTTTCTGGACAATATTTGTCATTGTTTTGTGTTGTTAATTGATTTCCTATACATACACTTGCATAAAGCAGCATATTTGCCCACGTTGATAAGAATATGAAATACTTGACAAATCTCCCTTCAAGGTACATTTTGAACAGATAACATGTGTGTGATGAATTTGCGATTAATCACGATTAACTATGGACAATCATGTGATTAATCACGATTAAATACTTTAATCAATTGACAGCCCTACTAATATTACAACGTATCCTCATACAACGGTTCACATGATATCTTACTCAATTCCTTATTTTTTGTGCATTTTCTAAAGAATGTCCAGCAACACGTGTCAATTTACGCTCGTTACATACATACAGCGCTTTCAAAATAAATTTCTGTCTTCACAGGAAACAACTTGGTTAGGTTTAGGCAACGAAACTACTTGGTTAGGTTTAGGAAAAGATTATGGAAATGGTGTTTCTTAAGTAGCTTATGGAAGTTACGTGACAAATACAAACACCTGTCTCGTGGGCGAAAGTCTGGTGTTTTTTGACCCACCCATCCTCCCTGTACCTATGCAACGTTTGTCATTCTTTATACTTCCTGGTTCACAATTACATGGATTACATATTAATTGGATTTGTGGGATATATACGAATTACAATGCATTACTTTTCATAGGTATAACTACAAAGAACTATTATTATCATTGTAAACTATTGAAATAAAATAATACATTGGGGTTACAACTCCAATGTTTAAATACACACTCCAAATCCAAATGTTTCCCAAAAGTTAAATCCCTTCTCCCATGATTCTCTTTGATTTCTATCTCAAAGAGGATGTTGGTATTTGTGTCTGCCTTTGCCATTTTTGGTGTTTTTATTGTTTTCGAGAGCAAGAAGAAGCATAAAAGTCATGAACAGTCTTTGTTAGTTGACCTTGTTTTAACTATTTGTTCTTGGTAAATGGTAATGTTGGTTGTGTATTAACTGCAAAGCAAAATTGCTTCCTGTTTAGTGGTAATTATTTACTGGTGTTAATATTCTACATGTTCCACCTTGAAACAAACCTGACTAACAGTTTCACTGGCAAACTATGATTGAGCTGCAACTTGATCTCCCTGAGCGTCGCCCTAAACGTTGGCATGCCCAGTGAGGGGAGGTGAACCGGAGCGAGACGTGTTGGTAATTAAGCTCCAGCTAGGAGATGCGTAGCGGCTCGCTGGTTGCAGGGTAACAGTTGTGGTGATTGAGTGGCGTAGGTCTGCCTGTGTGTCAGGGGGAGATAACATGGCCTCTCTCTAGCTTACAGCGAGCAGACGAGAATGACAACTTGTTCAAATGGCCCGTCACTATGGAAACCTTCGACAAAAGCATCCCAGCTATTCACACAGAGGAACATTGAGGCTGCAGAAGAAAGAGAGGCAGAGGGAAACAGAGAGAGAGAGAGAGAGAGAGAGAGAGAGAGAGAGAGAGAGAGAGAGAGAGAGAGAGAGAGAGAGAGGAGTGCAAAAGAGAGAAACAGATTGAAGAAGTGGAGCAGAGAAGAACGAGGGGAGGAGGGAGAAGAAAGCATGGAGATAGATAATCAGAAGCTCACAGCGACAGAGCGAGAAGACAGAAAGGAGAAAGAAGAAGAGGGGGGGATTCAAGAAAGAGAAAAAAAATAATGGAGAAAGAGGGAATGAGGCCACAGTTGTGAGAGACTGGCATATGAGACAGCGATGGAGGCGTAGTGACGAAGGCTGTGTGAATGGCACACAGGACGACACCCACAATAACAGCTGCTCTGCCCTGCTTAGTGCATTCGGCAACACCGTGTCCTTGTGTGCAAACATGAAAATGACCCTCAGCTCCATAGGTTGCACATATCTCCCCTGACACACACACACACACACACATATATAGCACACATACAGTACACAAAGCGGTGTCTGTCCTCGGATGAACAAAAAAGCTGTGCCCATTGCCATGGCAGTGTGCATCGGTGTGTTCAGCAATGTCGCTCCCCATGACGAGCAGACACTGCACCAACTGCCGCTTGTTTCTTCTAAAATATTTACGAGACAGTAAATCACAGCTTGACTTCTGAGAGGAATCATGATCAGGGGAAAAAAAGAAACACACCAGTGGCTTTCAGGTGAAACACAGCAGAGTCTGGGTGACAGCCAGTGTGTGCATCCAAGTTCACAGTGAGTGGAGAGACAGCTTCTGTAATTGTATTTGGGCATGTTTAGAGGTCATGTATTGTGGGAAGTAGGGGTGTAATGAAAGGTGCCGTTCCATGCACTTACAACACATCTTCCAAAATGTGAAGTGACGAGTTTTTCTCAGCTTTTAAATTAATTATTAACATTTCTTTTAACTATTTTAACCGATAGCGTTAATTGGTTAAAATGCTTAATGTCAGTTAACGGTTAAATGGTTAGTTATTAACATCCCTAAAACAAAGTCAATGAGACAACATGGACAAAGAAGAATACTCATTCACTTGAGTCAAAATGTTATGACTTTAACAAAAATGTAGTTATCGTGAGTTGTATGAGTCCATGGCAGGAGCAGAACTGAAACAGTCTGGAAGAAAATAAGTGAAACTGGAGTTCCTGGTAACTTCCGTACGGTCGGTCGGGGCATTCTGACTTTTCGCAATATTGGAACGCATGGGCAAGGGACCATGTTTCTGGAGTTCAGGTGTAGCCTGCGGATATCTGCGATAAAATTTCCTTTTCCGTAGAGTTAGCAACTTGAGACGCGAGACTGGAGTTGGAGTTTAGAGACGACGTGTATACGACCTGATTGTTTCACTAGTAGCCCGTTTACAAGCTAATTTTAAACCAATAAAAAGCTGAATCATCGTCAGACGATAGCTTGTGGGTTCCCAGATTGCATTTTGGCCAATGCGTTCCACCTATTTTGCTCTGCACATGGATGTTTTACCTGCATTTAACCGAAGCCTGCTCGAACGTGATTGGTCAATACTACTCAGACTACAAACGGAAACCAGAACGCTTCCGATGCCAAAATCTAGTCCCGTTGCCTACAGATTCTACATGTGAATGATTCCTATAAATGGTTATAGGGATTAGACTTTTTGTGGCCAGAAGCAACTGACTGCAAAACCATTTGAGGAGTCAAAGTGAGATGAAATTTGAATTCCCAATGTATCTGAATGCAGCCTGCTTTTGGCAGGGAGTGCTTCACACTGACTTGTCCACAACCCATGTTTAGGAGCCAGTTGTTAAGATTTACTTGGTATTTCGTTCCATTTTTCAGCTCCACAATACACACTGCCGTATCGTGCATCGACTTGTTGTTACAATTCTAGTTGGAAGGTGAGGTATGAGGGTTTAAAAAAATGATTAATTGTAGCAATGAGAGGGTGGCACAAGGTAAAGAGCTCTTATATCAGTTTCAGGCGTCTGAAGCACATGATAACAAAAACAAAAACAAAAGTAGGTGTTCGTTTGATTCATGTTTGCTCTCAAAAGCCGGATTAAGTCCCACTTGTTCAGAGCAAGAATTGCAGAACAACTTGTATGTAAGAATTTACTTTGAAATAAATTTCACACTATACCAAATTCACACGAAGCTTCCAGAGAGAGTAGCACTGTCAAACAGCAGGGGCCCTGTTAGCGGGTCTTCACAGTCACTCAGTCAAAGCTGGAAAATTCACCTCTTCAAGAAGAACCTCTCTCACTACTCGATCATATCCTCTCTCTCTAATCTGTCCTCCCTGCTTGCTATAAACTGCTCTCATAATAAAGTGAAGCCTTCGACATCTCTCCTTATCTCATATTTTTTTTTTCATTCCCTAACACGAGTCTTTGTAAGGATCATTGTATCATCACAAGGATACTGTAGGGGCAGCGTCACTCCTCTCACCCCTGCACTCTTTACTGTAGGCTGCTTCTAATCGTTATGATCTCGTTCATTTTAAGTGGCTGTGGATAAGAGTGTCAACTAAAAGCCTGCCATGTAAATGTAAATGTAGTGGAGTGGAGAGATACTAGGCCAAGAGAAGAGGAAAACACTGTTAATTAGAGCAAAGCACTTTTTTTTTTTTATTCGTCCTGTGGCACACTGCCTTCTCGCTGGGGAGAAGGTGTGTCTGGGCTATTTATAAGCTCCAGTTGGTGGGCCAGTGGGGTCTTGTCTTCCAGGCCTGCCCCTCACTAGTAGAGCTCATTCAAAGAGAGAAATAAACCCTCGAAAACATGAGGATAACACCACCTTTTTTTTATTTGTTAAGTGGTATCATCCTAATTAGAACCATACTTCATCTAAGAGGCTTTTTAAATGAGAGCTCAGAGGGGATTTTAGGGCAAAATAGATCTCAAGGTAATATACTCCATTCTCTTTAATGAAAAATTCTGTCAGAAGACTGATTAAAAAAGGTAATAACCTGCTCGTGTGGCATTCATTTATTTTAAGTGTCAAATTAGAGATTCAAAGTGATTCTGATGTGTAATGATATGCTGTCACAGCGGGTCCACTCTGCGAGTATCATGGTTTTATAGTGGGTAGTGCAAGAGCCTGGTAAAAAAATCTATGTAGGTATTTCATGCAACTAGTGTTTTGACCCAGAAATATCAGCAATATATTAAAGGGGACATATCATGCTCATTTTCAGGTTCATACTTGTATTTAAGGTTTCTACTAGAAGATGTTTACATGCTTTAAGGTTCAAAAAACACATTCTTTTTCCCACACTGTCTGTCTGAATATACCTGTATTGACGCTCTGTCTGAAACGCTCATTTTAACGCCTGTCTCTTTAAGACCCCCTTCTGAAAAAGCCCAGTCTGCTCTGATTGGCTTCCGAGAAACATATGGTGCGCCTTTGCAAAGGTAGTTCTCAAGCTGTGGGCGGTATATTCTAATGAGCCTGCATGTGACATAGGAAGGGGAGCCACATTTGAATGGCTTGTTGAATCACATGATTTGTGACGTAAACAACCCACAAAAAACTGACTGGGTTGTCTTATTTCACAGTTTTGGGTTGGTAGGCATTCCAGATACCCAAATGTATGTGCACAAGTACTGAAAAAGTGAGTTTTTCATGATATATCCCCTTTAATACCATGTATTTTTTGTATGTTGTAATTTTACTAGTGCTGTCAATTGATTAAAATATTGAATCACATTAATCGCATGATTGTTCATACTTAATCGCGATAAATTGCAAATCAATTGCATATTTTATATCGGTTCAAAATTTACCTTAAAGGGAGATTTGTCAACTATTTAATACTCTTATCAGGCAACAGGCAACAACAGCTGTCAGTGTGTCAGTGTGCTGACTTGATTATGACTTGCCCAAAACTGCATGCGATTATCATAAAGTGGGCAAGACTGTAAATTTTCATTCACATATCTTGAGGTCAGAGGTCAGAGGACCCCTTTGAAAATGGCCATGCCAGTTTTTCTATGCCAAAATTTGGAGCATTATTTAGACTCCTTCGCGACACGCTAGTATGACATGGTTGGTATCAATGGACTTCTTCATACAATACCAGTATCTTCACTCTAACTTTAAAACTGAGCCTGGTACAACCTTAAAATTGTAAGTTGCGTTAATGCGTTAAAGAAATTAGTGGCGTTAAAACGAATTTGACAGCCCTAAATTTTAAATTATTTTGATAAGTTTAAAAAATGCAACACATCAGCTGTTCTGCAGCCATTGTTTGGGGATATTTACTGATGTAGTCATGTGTGTTGGACACCCCTGTCACACATGGTGTTGACAGTCATTTCTTTTCACCTGCCACTGATGATCTTTAGGAGGCGCTAACACCAAACATAGCCTGTTAAAACAAAGCAAGAGGCTGCGTTGATGAGGGTCTGTTGCCTCAGGTGCCCTTGAGACATGAAATATGATCCTAGAAGTCCAGTTTAAAGCTGAAGTAGGTGAGATTGGAGCAAATATTAAGTTAATTTCAAAGTTATTTTTATAAAACGGTCGCTATATCGTGACAGTAGTACATGAAACGGGTAACCTGAAAAAATAATGTGCCTCTGTGTCCTCCGGTGCTCCTAACGGCATCTGCAATATTTCACAGACTGGAGGAAAACAAGCAGTCAGAGCTGATCTGGGATCTGCTGTCTATCTGCTGTCTATGAGAGCCGGCTATCAATCACTCGCGAACTCCGACCAAACGGTCAAACTAGGCAGCGCTGATCAAATATCAATCAATATTATGTTATGTTAATGCCTATTTCTCTCCTCAAAGTTTTCAGAATCATCTTGAAGGAACACCAAGTACCGGTCACATGACCGGAGCACAGCCAATAGGAACGCTCTCTCTCTCTGAAATGACCTGTGATTGGTCAAAGTCTCCCGTCACGGGCTAGATTTTTTAAATCCTGAAAACAGAGCCATGAGGAGGTGCAGAAGTCTAGTTTTCTCTCAGAACACTTGAATTACAATATGCTGAAAGGTTATTATGGAATTTTTGCCCAATGATGCCAAACATATACTGCTATCTTTCAGTGTAACAATCACAAGGTAAACGGAAAAAATATGGCGTTCAAGTTACAACAGATGAATGTGCGCTTGCACGTATTTCATTGGCCATCGTAGCTCCTTGCTGAGTGACTCTGTGTTGCAGTCCTGCAAAAGTTGAGACTGGTTCAACTTTTTTTTGTTGTCGGAGCCCTCTGCGTTGGAAAGAGTTACAAGAGTTGGAAGTGAAGTGCCAAGGAGCCCTCACCTGTTTCCCACCTGTGAACACAATCAATTGCATTTATTGAAAGGCATAACCAGGGCAGAGGTGCCGCTACTGGGACGGAGCTCAGCAACTTCGCTGATGACTGAGAAAAGTTCAAGTGTGTTGACTTGCTCACAAACCACACATCCGTCTCCTTGGTCACTGAGCTCTAATAGAAAGAAAGGAATTGACTTCAGGCGTCTTGTTTTGCTTCCACTGTGAATTCACAGTTAGATTAATTAGATTATTCTTTGTTGGAGACATCTTATAAAACTGTTATGTTCCTGGGAATTTCATAAGTTGGGTTTTACTGCATGACTGTTTTTACGGAGAAACAAACCAAAGAACCCGTTGACTCATGCAAAGTGCAGCTCAGATAGTTATAATGTAGGTCCAAGTGACCAAAGGGCATCCAGTCATGGGAAAAAAGAACGTCAGTTGCAACAGATAGCTAAGCCACTCTCTGTCATCACAGGGCAAAGGTCCCCACTTCGCCTCATTTCAATCCCTTTCCCCCTCCCTCACTTCACACAGTGTTACCCTCTGACACATTTCCTCAGACACCCAGCGTTGTCAATACTGTGTGTGGTTTCGCTGCCTTTGTCTCAGCCGTTATCTGCGGCGCGACATACAGACAGACAGACAAACAGAGCTGCTGTTCAGATGCCTGCTGCATCTTGTGTTCCATTACTCTTTTATTCTGAGGGCAGGGGCTGCCAGTGATGCGAGGAGAGCGGTTCAGAGCAGAGCAGGAAGGGACCGAAGAGCCATTCCCCCTATGGCCCCATCTTGACACAGATTTCAGGCTGCACGCATCTCCCTGGAATATTACTCCTCCTCGCCATCCACCTCTCCAGCACCATCAAACACAGCTATGAGGGTCATCCACAGCCGTCATAATATTGCATTTGCTTTTCCCTGCCTACCTGGTTAGATTACGTAGATACAGAGCAGATTAGTTTCTAGCTGGCTGGGGAGCAGGAGGCAGAGAGGACTGAGGGAGTGAAGGGGGGGTGAAGGGGAGGAGGTAGCGAGGAAGCAAATTTCTTTCGATTCTGCTCGGGGTGTAGTATTTGCAGTGTATGCTGCCGAATTTTGGGAATAGACATGTCAAGTGATAGCGAGGGCTTGACTTCAGCTTCCTCGTTAGTCCAATCACTGTCGAGTCCGGTTGGGAAAGAAGCAAAATAATGCAGGAAAAAAGATGAGCTGAAGGGGAGAGGCAGGGCAGGCCAGTGCGACTATTACCCAATAAAACATGGACTCTGAAATCGGCTATCTCAATAATTATCCATCATGAAATATGTATCTGCCTCTCCACTGTGTTGGCTTGTCACAACAGTGGTAAAAAGAGAAACAAAAACAGCGCAAGGCTTTATAAATTGTTAATAGCTTCTTCATTGCTGCAGTTCGGACTGAGGGGTTTATTCTAGGGGTAATTGAATTGGAGCCGATATCGCCAAATGTCTGATAAAACAAGCCCAAAAATCAGAGTCTTAAAGCAGCAATAAAAAAGGCAAGATTGGAGCAAATATGATTAAAAAGTTATTGTTATAAAACGGTCACTATATCCTGACAGTAGTGCATGAGACAGGTAATCTGAAAAAGAATCCGGTTCCTCTGTTTCCTCCTAACGGCATCTGCAAGATTTCACAGACCGGAGGAAAACAACCAATCAGAGCTGAGCTGGAGCCTGCCGTCTCTGAGCAGCTGTCAATCACTCGCGAATTCCAATCAACCGGTCAAACTAGGCAGCGCTGATCAAATATGAATCAATATTCTGTTACTGTAATGCCTATTTCTTGCGTAAAACGTTTTCAGAAACATCTTTGTAGAGCACTGTTTAGCTGTAAAATGAGAAAGTTTGCTCCAGCGGGTGGGCGGTGCTTGGTATTTCGTGAACTGATCTCAACATACTTTACAAACTCTCTCATTTTACAGCTAAACAGTACACTGCAAGATGTTTCTGAAAACATTTGAGGAGAGAAATAGGCATTACAGTAACAGAATATTGATCATATTTGATCAGCGCTGCCTAGATTGACTGGTTGATCGGAGTTTGTGGGTAATTGACAGCTGCCTCCGTTGAATGAACAGCCAATAGGAATGCTCTCTCTCAATGAAATGACCTGTGATTGGCCAAAGTCTCCCGTCACGTGCTACATATTCTAAAGCCTGAAAACAGAGCCATGAGGAGGTGCAGAAGTCTAGTTTTCTCTCAGAACACTTGAATTACAATATGCTGAAAGGTTATGATGGAATTTTTGCCCAATGATGCCAAAAACATTCTGCCTACTGCCGCATTAAGGTGTGTACTGCTGTTTGCAGAGAAGGTTGGTATGTACGCATTAAAGTCAGCCAACAGAGAAATAACTGGTAAGTGTGTGCTGCGGCGATAAAGAGATAATTACACCGAGGGTTTTGCCCACAGCTTGTTGTTTAGTTGCTAGGCTACGCAGGTGCATGATTGCTTAAATAAGGCGCTGTAGTGTAACAACTATTTCTTGCAGGAAGAAGATAATTGCTTTTCATTTTGTGTTAATGACTCGAGGACTGTGATGATTGAGGTCCATTTTCAGGTGATTTTTTTTTTTTCGCCTCACAGCTGCACGGTGTGTGCTGACAATAGGTTTTAGCACGACTGGCTCTTCTGCAGAGCTCCTGTCAGTACAATCACCCATTCTTCCCTTCTGCCCACTAAAAGCTCTCTGCATGAGCAACCCCTTCAATCCTCCGTCTCTCCTCCTTTCATCCCTATTCACTTTGAGCACTCTGGACAACTCTTTGTGCAACCGTCTCCTCTTTTCTCGACTATCTCTATACATTCACCTCTCTCCACCTGCTTCTCTCTCTCTCTCTCTCTCAAAGCCATGTGAGCTGTGGCGGCGACCCTCTCAGCCCTCTCTATCCGGGCTTACCGTCCACGTGGCCTAGAGCGGATTACATTCTTGACATCACTGTGCCAGATGTTTATGACTAAAATAGACGGAACAACTAGCCTCACCACTAAGTCAAAACAATGCATTTAGCCTTGCCACAACAGTTCCCATTGAAGCTGGAGCAGGTCCCTCTGTTTTAATAAGAAAGATTCGCTTTTGCGTGATGATCTCCTCTGTTTCCTTTGTCTCTGACATCTCTCCCTTCAATTGGAATCAGAGCTGCTGTCTTCATTACCACGTTCGGGAGACTAAATTGTCTAGCTTTCTCTTGTTTTCACTTCATTGCTTCCTTTCTCCCTCCCAAGCCTGCGTTTTTCCATTCTTCCTTCTGCAGTTCCTGCTCCCAGCCCTCTCCAGTGAGTCGGTATGGAGATCAAATAGCCGATAAGCCACCCACTGTAACATACACATTAGCATGATTAAATTGGCCATTGCCTGTCCATTTATTAAAAGCCTCTCTGTGCTGGGTGGGATATCTATCTAGCCTGTGAGTGGAGTAGGAGAGGGATGGGCTGTGTGTGTATCACTGTCATGTGTGTGTGTCTGAGCCTGACATCACCAAGGCAGAGAAGTTAATGAGGGTTGCGGTGGTATTTCTGACACAGTGCTGGCTTTGGGGGGGGGGGATTTCAGGTGATGTGCTGGAGAGAGAGCCTGTTGGGAAGCGATAGCTGGGCGGGAAAAAGTCGGCGGTGAGCTCGGCTCTGGCAGCGGCTGCGCAGGAGATTTAGGGCTTAGGCGATTGTTAGACAGGGCTCAGTTTGTTTTGAACTATAGGCCTGTGTTTTCCGCGGGCCGCTTTATGTGGCCGCTGACTCTTTCCCCCACTTTGTACTGCACTCTCAGCAGTTTAAAAGAGGAGGATTAGACACAGGAGTGTGCCTCTCTCTCGTCTGCCGGAGAGCACAGCGGCCTAATCTCTCGCGCTGAGGAGAGGGGATTTGGAAGAAATGACCTGTGCTCACTTCCCTGACGTCTCTTCCTCTCATACCCTCCAAGTTGAGTGAAAACGCAGCGCCGCATCCTTCCTTCCTTCCTTCCGTCACTCCCACTCCCGCTTTTTCATTTTCCTGCTGGATGACTCTACGCTCATCTGCATGCAGCACCACGCGGCTGCTCCTCAGGACCAGGCAGGCTGGCAGACAGGCAGGCAGACTTGTCAATAAAGGAACAACAGTAACAGGGCACCTCAGCGAGGCCTCCAGCCCCTGTCACTGATGTCTCTCTCGGCTGCCTGGACTCCCTCACTTAATGAGCACGTAATTGTTGAGCAAGCAAAAGAGGAATTAGGGAAGCGAAGAGGGGAAAAGCGGCCATGAGGTGAGAGGTGTAATAGAGAGATAGTAGAGTGAGAGGAGAGGGGGGGTTGAGGGAAGCACAAGGACAGAATGTTCCAGTGAACAGCGTAAGACATAAAATAGCCAATTTGTCCTAAAATGTGTGGTGCAGTAGAGTCAGCAGCGAGAGGAAGAACACTGTGTCTAAATCAGAGGGACTGTGGGGGGAATGCTGCTCAGTGGGAGCTGACATTGAGAGCGGGCGGGGGAAAGCAGTTTCAAGGACAACATGGAAATATCACATTCAGTCGCCACAAGGCAGCCATGAGTTGTGGCGAGGGCAAGCCGGAGCAGGAAACAGCCAGAGAACTGCAGGAGAAAGAACGAGATCAAGGACATGCAATGTTTCCAAGACCTGACGACATGAAATGATAGTAGGTGACAGATGTACTGCGTGGGGATGCTGAAAAAGAGGAGGAGGTTGTTGACCTTACTAGTACTGGCATGATAGCAGGGGTTGGACTTTGATATACCGCTACTAAATTTATCATCCTTGGATTCAATAATACAAAAAAACTTATTGACCACGTCAAGGAGCGTGCTGCCATATTTTACTCGGACATGTCTGCAACAAATGGTGCACCATTCGTCAAAAGATTTATGGACAGAAAATTTATCGAGTGCAGTGTGTAGGATTTAGTGGCATCTAGCAGTGTGGCTGCAGATTGCAACCAACAGAAACTTGTGTGCGAATGACCCTATCTAGAGCCAGTGTTTGGTTTATCCATTCTGGGCTACTGTAGAAACATGGCAATGCAACAGTCATTGGGCAACCTCTGGGTCTGTAAAGTGAAGCCAATGCAGAAGTGCCTTAATCTTGCATTCTTTCTAATAGCCAGCAGGGGGCGACTCCTCTGGTTGCAAAAATAAGTCAGATTGTATAGAAGTCTATGAGAAAATGAGCCTACTTCTCACTTGATTTATTACCTTAGTAAACATTGTAAACATGAGTTTATGGTCTCAATCGCTAGTTTCAAGTCTTCTTCAATACAGCATGATGTTCATTTAGTAAATTATGGTCCCATTTAGAGTCAAATATACCATAAAGCACGGGATGCTACCTTGTGATTGACAGGTCGCTACCACGGCGTTGTCCGGTCTGGGAGTTGTCCGTGATTTCGTCTTACAACTTTAACCCTCTCACAGTGTGTTTTCAGTTCATCAAAGTTAATTGTAACATTTTGGTCGCCTAAAAATGTCTTATTCAGAGTTCGGTTGTACTTAGCTCCACCCTCTCGTGTCACTTCTGGTTGCAAAAAAACAAGATGGCGACGGCCAAAAACCAACATGGTGACGGCCAAAATGCCGAACTCCAGGATTCAAAACCGTATTCCACAAACCAATGGATGACACCACGGTGACTATGTCCACTTCTTATATACAGTCTGTGAGCATATTGGATTCCGTAAAGAGGACCCGCTCCCTATGTAGATATAAACGCCTCATTCTAAGGTAACGAAAACACGATTCTTATTTTCAGGTGATTATACACTAAAGAAAGCACACATATTAATGGTATATTCCATTTCTGCCAATAGATCCCCCGAAATCCTACACACTGGACCTTTAAGTAATTTATCAGGCAAAAAGACCAAATGTTCGCTGTATCTCAAAAGTGAAGCACTGACAACCCTCTCTGAACTCTGAATGTTTTCGTCAAGTGTTAACAGCGAGACAGCTTTTATCTTTCACATATTCCAAATTCACATGCACTTGAAGCCCTGTGGAGGTGATGTTAAAATGTATTTTCAGCTCGCAGAACACATTTTTGAGAACGTTTAAAACTTCTATTCAGTTTCAGAAATCATTTTTCATCAGCATCTTACAAGGTTGTACTACAATTTTCCGTCACGGTGACAACCTGACTCTGATTACCACTTGGAAGTATGGACGGCAGCTGAGTTTGACTCGTGTCCCCTGCATGCAGTGCCACCCTCCCATGACCACCCAAGCTGATTCTAAATGAATCTGTGCTCTGATTGCAGAGCTCCCTGCTCCTTTTCCTCCCCCTGCAGACACCGAGCAGTGAAGCGGAAACACAGCCCACGTGTTATTAGCCTGTAATGCTCCGGGCGATGCGAGGGAGGCCATCTTCACCAGGGTAAAATGATGGATGTAATGTAGATATGCTTATCTGTCATTAAGCCCTGCTCTGCCCTCCCTCAGCCTCCCCTCTGGGGGGAGGGCGGAGGGATCTCAATCAGACTAGTGAAGAGTATAACTCCAGAGAGACATGCTGAGGCCAACAGCTAATCAGTCATGTCTCTATGGAGAAGACAGACTTCACAGCAGGAGCATCCGTCTCTGAGCCTGTCTACTATATCCCCCTTTTTGTCAATCGATTGACCTTGCTCCCCCACCTCCTGTGTTTTTCCCTACAGTGTGTGGCCCAAGTCGGACCCCTCATGCTGCATGCTGCTTTTTCTTTGGGAGAGAAAATCCAAAGCAGCACGATGACAGAGACTACGAGGCAGACAAATCCACGCGCCCTCGCATGACTGCTGCCTGTCAGCTCCCGGCACCTCAATAATAGCGCAGCGACGCTAAATAGGCTCCTGAAACATAAGGACGGGATGTGATGAACACTGGAGGGAGCGGTTGGAGGGTAGGCGGTAGAACGGTGGGGCTGGAGCCTGGTGAAGGCGGCTCGCTCGCTGCTCAGAAGGCTCTATAATTAGCCGCAGAAGATCAAATGACTTTTAATGGGTTTGTCTGAAAACAGCAGACTATTTCAGATTTGCGCTCGGAGCTATATTCATATCTCATCAAACTAATGGAATTCTCTAGAGTGCTTGATTGGTTTTTATCTCAGATCAAAATGGCTGATAGAGGTGCGCGGCTGCAGCATTCCTGAGCCGCAGCAGCTTTGTAATGAAAAAAGTGCCGTTTCGGAGCGCCATTATGTAAAGTGGAAATGGCTGCAACAAAAAAATGTACACGTGATGTCATATGACAGGAGTGCTCTTTCAGCACTCTGAATTCATGGTTTGATGCACAACCATTGTTGCTATAGGAGTAATTTCCCACGGACGTTTCAGTGCGAATGGTCTTATAATAACTTCTGGTGACAGATAATGGAAACCTCTACTGGTCATTAGTTAGAGAATTAATAAGAGAGAAACTACAAGGATGTTATAAGGGTCATAGCTCAGCCACCGCCTGATCTAGGTGCTGCCTACAATTCGGCCTTGAGCGTCCAGTAACACACTGATACACACACCTTGCAATGGGACATAGTCCAGTGCAGATAGTAGATCAACAGGCAATTAACTGATAATTTTGATAGTGGATTATTCTGTTATGTCATGTTCAAGCAAAAATGGCAAACATTCTGCTGGTTCCAGCTTCTCAAATGTGAGAATTTTCTTTGTTTTTTTGTCTTTTATGCCATTTTGGCATAAAAGAATAATCAAGATACATCAATAGAGGAAAATAATCATTACTTGTAGCCCTACAGCTGTCTGTTTTACCCTTTTGACTGCCAAAATGTATGTAGAGTTGATACAGGGGAAATAAAGAGAAATACAGACCGAGGCAGAACAGGGAGTTGCTGCATATGCTCTCAGTGAAATTATATGTCACAGTGTGTTTGTGTCCTTTATTTCCCAGGGTTTCCTGCTAGCATTCAAGCTACATTAATTTCACCCACTCAGTCATCTGGGCTTTTCTATTTTAGACTGAGGAAATTATGTCCAATGAATTCCAGCCGGGTTCTAACTCTCATTTACGTTGTGCCTTCTCCGTAAATCATACAATATAGAATCCTTCTTCTTTTTATTGCTTCCGTGAGGGGAGGGAAGAGGATCTGCAGGCTTTAGCTCTTCATCATGCATGAACACCTCTCATTGAATTAATTACAGTGCAGGAAGGTAGGGCCTTAAAGATAAGTAGGGGGAAAACTCAATGACAATTTTTTTCATTACAGGAAAAAAAATCTGTTCTGCCTCAGACGTCCATGATGGAACGCTAGCGTCTCCTTTCACTCCTTCCCTCCTTCGTAGGTGAAATCTCCCCCTTGTTCTGTCTGTGTCCCAAGTGGACCATCCTACAGAGCTGCTGTTTGTCCTTGGCCACCTTCTCCTTGAGAAAGTGCTGTATCAGACAGGCTGCTAACAGGGCCGTCACATAGCTGGAGTGCCAGCGGCAGCAGCAGCAGCAGCAGCAGCAGCAGCACAGGCCTCTCTCTGGGGGTATACAGTTACACTGCACTGCTTCTATCTCTTACTGTTCTGACATTTTCATTTCCCCCCCACTCTGCTGGGGAAAAAAGGATAAACTTTCGAAAAAAAAAGAGGATGGACTCCATGCCACCGTTGGTTCCAGTCTGGATGATACCATTTCCACAACAGGCATGGGGGGTAAAGAGAGGAGGCATATGAAGGAAGCTCGGCAAGCAAGATGGAAAGGGAGGGAGCTGGAACTAACATGCTCTGTTTTCCCTGGCAGTGGATGGCGTATTTGTGCAGCGTTGCTCAGCAAAACAGAGCACTATAGCAGCCAGGCAGCCTGCCAGTCATCCAGCCCGCTTATCAAGGCAAGAGCACCTCCCCCATTCTCCCTCAGCTATGAAACTGTTTATACCTGTGCATGCAGAGGAGTTAGGAGAAGGACTCCTCAAAACCACGAAAAATAGACATAGTGGCTCAATCATGTCCCAAAACATTAAAAAAAATGGCCACCCAGCGTGGTGCACGCCCAGGAAGAGAAAATCCACGCATATGATGCACAAAGACAGACAGACAGACCCATCCACACACTCGAGCTCTCACACAGAAAGAGACAAAGAGACAAATCAACAAAGCGCTAAGAAAAGACACATCAATTATGGCTGAAGTTTGGAAAACTGGGTCTGATTCGAATGCTTTTGTGCGACAAGAGAGACAAAATTCCGTTGAAGATGGCTTCAAACAACCCTTGAGTAATTTATCCTGTTACATTTTCTGGTGCAGTTGAGCAGACAAACAGCAGGAAACAATGTCTGGCACACAGTTAAACTGGCTCTTTGTTTCTTAGCTGCCTTCCTGCCTCCATCTTATTTCATTTTGTGTGCATGCAGGCAAAAAAAAAAAAAAGGTAGACAAATCAGTGCACAGGAGCCTGCGTATGACTCACTGATCTTATAGAAATGAGAGCTACACACCTGAATAAGACAAGGAGGGGGACAGGAGACATAGTCTTCCTCACTTATATGGACAGACAGATTGAGGAAGATACAGGCGGGGCCATAAGCAGAGGTGCAAGTGCACTATAACTCATAGATAGCACACCAGATATTTTATTCATGGGAAGAAAAACCCAAGCAGCAAGAGTGACTCACTGAGCCGCAGGGACACACATACACACACACACACACACTGGGTAGGGGGGTGACAGGGTTTAACCCACCTACATTGACTGTCTTCTCATTCTCAAACAGAAAAACACATTAAAAAATAAAGTTTGAAAAGGCTGGCTCCTTTCAAAGGGATTGAAGAGGGGATGTTTTTGTCTACTGAACTAGTCAGAGTGTACAGTCGCTCTCTCACGCCGCTATCACAGGAAGAGAGCTGCACAATACAGCGAGCCGTTTGCACTTGGGGCGATGCATTCCTGAGCACTCTGGCATATAAACTGACAAAAGGAATTCTCGTGCAGCCACGCTGAGCCTGGGCCATTGTCGGACAAAAACAGACTCAGGTGTAGTGGCACTCACGTTGGCTGCGTATACACGAAGTTGGAGGAGGAGGATTGTGAAGGCCGTGCAGATTGGCCTACATATGGCAGGAGGCCTGGTGCAACTTAAGCGGTGTGCAGTCATGAGTGTGCCGATTTGAACCCACTCCGCGAGCCGAGTCCCTGCCGCCCAGGATCTCTCACCGAGAAAAAAAACTGACTAAATATGTGATGAGCTGTAAGAGGATTGAGGCGCACACACATTTCAGAGGCATATACAGACACACAAACACGCATTTCCAGTGGCAAAAAAAAAAAAGAAGAGGCAACTCCGTTCACTTGGGATAATTAGAGTGCACGCAGAGCTTGGGAGACAAAGCCTGGCATCGTGAGAACAAGGCTCGCCTGATGAGGCCTCTCTATTTAAATCCCCGGGATGAGCTACGAGTGTGTCTGTCGATGGAATCGCTCCAGGAGACATGCACGGGCTTGGAGGAAGAAACAGCCAAGGCGATGAAAAGAAGACGGAGAGACAGACGGGAGACCGGAAACTGCATATGAACCGAGTGGCAGGAAGGTGTCTTTGAGGAAATGAAAGGACAGAGAATAAGGGGCTTGGAATCAATCAGACATCCCTCCCTACTGTTAGTCACAGAGCACAGATCAAACTTCTATGTTGAGCAAACCGCCACTGATACTATTCGCACAGGTGACTCACATTGTTCTGTTCCACTTTGAAGTCAGTTTTTCTTCTGCAGAGCTTGGAAATGAGGGTTTGACTGAGTGAGTGGGCGAGTGAACCGAGTGAGCGTATGGCAGGGCTTTGGGATTAGTACCTTTCCCTTTGCAGATCTATAAGCACCCAGTGTTTTCTTGTCGCTAAGAGGATTCACAGGGATACGGGGCTGTCCCTCCCTCCCAACAATTGAAAGCAAGGTTTTAGGCGCTAATCTACGAATTCAAGGGCGAGCGAGGCTGATGGAGCACATGCTGCTGCCTTCAACTTGATTGACACGGCAGAACGTGGAAGTCAAAGAGGCAATCTGTAACAGCTTAGAGGGGGTGAAGAAACAGCCTACAGGAGGATTTGACTGTGCTCCACCACCCACAACGATGTATTGAGAGATCAGTATCAAATGCAAGTGCTGCTGATTGTCATCTTGGGGGTTTTTTTCAGGCGCGAAACGTCACCGACAGTCTGCCTTTGCTCGGTATCTTGATCACCTCTGTATTGTAACGACACTCTGTCCCGGGTGTTTGTCCCGGCTATTCAGGAGCACACAAAAGGCCCTCATATGGAATCATTCAGCCCTGCAAACGGACGGCTCCATAGCACCCACCTCGACAATCACAGCCAACAATTGTTCACTATCAGCCCATATCCAGAGCAAATACACACATAGAGGCACACAGGAGCACACTTTAATATCAATGCTCGCCAAGCACACACAGCCAAGCACGCACACACAGACTTAAGATGATAAGAGGAAAGCTGCTGCTGCAAGAGGACTGCAACCAAAGAGCAATAAGCACAGCGCCAAAGTCATTTTTTGGGGGGGTTATGCTGAACAGATTTTTTTTTTCTTCTTCTCCCTGTGCACGAGTATCCGCAGCATTTCTGCACTTCTGTTGATTGGATCTGCTTGTCCACTCCTCTCATGCCACTCTGACTAGTGCATGTTTGCAAATAGACCCTACAAAGCCAAAGTCACTCCACCAGGGCTGCTCCCGCTTAGTCGATTAGTCAACTAATCTGTTGTTTTGGTCTTAGCTGACTAAGATTTCTTTAGTTGATAAGTTGTTTTTTATGCGTTTTTTCATGCTGAAATGACCTACGACTGTATCTCTGGTAAACACAAGATTTAAAGTAGTGCTTTTGTGTGATTCTTCGTTGAGAAACTCAGTTTTACGGATCTGTTGATTAAATCAACTAATCGATTAGTTGACAAAATCATACGAGTGTTTCACACTACACCAGAATCAAGCCAATTTTGGGCCTGATTCTTTGCTGACAATGGCAGCAAAGCCCTGATTTTTTGACGGTTCTAAAGATTGTCTTCCCAGATATTCATGTGGTGTGAGGTATGTTAAAAGAGTGTTTTTTTACATCCCCGATCGGCTTGGAAGTCCATTCTGGTCGCTCCGATTTCAAATCGTAAATATTAAACGTTCAATATTTACAATCGGATCTCCTGTTGTGTGTGGGGAACCCCGAGGACAGCCGATGACACAGTCATGTGGGAAAGAACAATAGCCAATTGAGAACCAAGCTGACTGAAGAGAAAGGACAACTACTGCAAAGCATAAAGTAGTAGTAAGATGGACCTCAGAAATGGAGGACCAACTTGTTGATTTGTGGCGACACAAGTGTTTATTTAATGCGTCTCAGTGATTTCATCTATATTTTAGTTTTTTCCTTCGTGAATTTTCCGTACAAAGTAGTGCAAAAAACTTCATCGCTGTCGTCCGCCATGTTTGTTTATGCTAAAGTCACGTTTTGATCACAAGAGAGAGAGATATCCAGTATACAATATTTGTTATATTGGTTGAAATGGTCTTTACACCCCGACAGCAATCCATGACTTATGAGCTTTGAAAAAAAGGACCGGAAAAGAGCATCATCTGTAGCTGCTGTAATCCTGTAAAAACGTCTACCAATCACTGCCTCGTGGTCCGCTTGGAAAGAACCAATCAGATGCCTCCCTGCCTCCCTGCTCGTACACTACCTTTGACGTGCACCAGCCTGAACACAAAGCGTGTCGCCGCCGCACGTTAACTGGAGAATTGAAGAGAAAACTCAGCCCTGCAGTAGCACTGCCGCGGTTACTTGTCATGAGGTAGCGTTGTTGAGTGTCTGTGAAGTAGTTACGATGCGGCGGTGCTCGTGCATGTGTGTGTGTGTGTGTGTGTGTGGGGGGCGTTGCCTTGGAAGGAGCCCCGAGGGGAGGGGGGGGGTTCAGACGGAGCTCCTGAGGCGATGCTACTCTCAAATTATGCTAGCTTTCCAACATTGTCGACCCTATCTTTAAGATTTGAAAAAATCTTTTAGTGTGGGCCAGCCTTTAGTCGACTAAGAATTTCTTTGGGTCGAGGACAGCTCTACACTTCACCAGCATGAGTTAACACTGTGCTTTTTTCTTCCATGCAGGCTCAATCTTGCCTTGAGTTTAGAAACGTGTTGATGAATATTTGACACCAACATTTTTTTTATTTTATTTTATGACAGGCACAAAAATGTGATGTTGTATTGCGTAACGCTCCGTCATTTCCACACTGTGCGTCATGGCCGTGATAATTCCTGCTTGCTTAAGTCAGCAGAGAATAAAATTTACCGAATGCCTTAACTATTCCAGATATTCTGTGTTTCTATTCATCCAGTGGGAGTCATGTCAACAAATGCCTCAGTGTGATGCAATTCTCTGGGTAAAGCTGCTATGTGCTTCTAGCCTGCGCCCCATTTCGAAATGATCTCCAGAAAAAGATACAGCTGTTCCACAAGCGAGTGAATAGAAATAAAAACCCTGCTTGTTTTTTTAGATATGAAATTATAAGGCAAGAGCTAGAAATCACCAGAGCAAAGCCTCTTCTGAAGCCACTGCAGACTGTAAAGCCTGCGACACAGAGATGCTCAGATGGGGGGGGGGGGGGGGGGGGGGATGCAGCTGAAGAAACAAAAGCTCACAATCTGGCACTCTCGCAGGTATCTGACAAAACAAAGGCGTTTACACAGCTGAAGTAGCTGGCTTATCCCAAAACGCTTGAAAAGGAGGAACAAGAGGGCCGCTGTGGTCCGATGACACCTCGACGCTCGCAGGAGATGAGGAACAATGGAAGGGGAGAGGTGGAGGAGAGGGAATAAACCATCCCTGACCAAACAGTGAGTGTGTCTCCGAGGAGCTCTCACCGGCTCGTAAATTCTGAGCTCAAGGTCCGGGGGAGTGCATTCAGTCAGCATGTCAGCACAGCAATATCTATACCTGAGCTGTGTGTCCACAAGCTCATCAGCAGGGCCCAGTCTGCACACAGCATGCAGCTTCACTGACAAACGGCGACAGAGGGCTGTCGGTTTGTGGCTGTCCAGTTCTGACATGGCTCGACAACTGAGCAACACACAGGAAAGGCTTCATATCCTGGCTGAGAAAGTGACATGTTGATGTTTAACTTGATGCTTTGTGAATCTGTAATCTTGTAATTTAGTTAAGGATGTAACCTGACTTAAATCGTATAAATATATATAGTGACTATTCTTCTTTCTCCAACTCAAAGATGTTCATATTGTGTGTTTTACCCTACAGATGTATAGGGGAGAGAGGGGAGTGTTGTCAGTTTCAACTGCTGAACTGCTTGTTTTTCAGCAAAGAGCTGCGGTGATGTCATCAATATCGTGCACTCCCATTTCCTTTTTGCGCTCCCAGGAGGTGGCATGTCTCTGTGAGCACCATTATAGATTTTACACCCAAAAAAACTGGTTTTAAGGTAAGAAAGCAGTGTCCCTTTAAATTGTTTATTTTATTCAAAAGTGTTTATTTTTATTCTCCACGAGAGTTCTTGCATAAATTGGATAGTGTAGATCTTATTTCAGCCAATTACCTCTCATTATTATCCCAACTCATCAAATACCGCCGCTTGGTCAGTGCCCCTCTGCATCGGAGACCGCCGCACCGGGTACCCCTCATGCGTTACTTTTGGACGTGTCAGGGACGGCGTGTCAATACACGCTTGTTACATGCATAGTGTCCTTTCAAAATAAAAATGTTCACAGGAAGTTAGGTTTAGGCAATACAAACACTTAGTTAGGATAAGGAAACGATCGTGGTTGAAGTTAACTGATAACGTTAAGTTTCACACGGGACATGAACACCGGTTTCCTGGTTGAAAGTCTTGTGTTTGTCTGACCCATCCACCACCCCTTCCACCTGTCCTTAGTGGACTCTCCCGCTTTTAATATAACGTCACTTGCTCCGACCGTTGAATAACAGCCACGGGTGTGTTTACATTGGAGTTAGTTGAAAGCCCGGTTCGTCAGGGCGTCTCCCTGCGTCGACTTCCGATGCCAAGGGCTCAATCGGCGGTATTGGACGAGTTGGGAGTGAGACCGGATTGGAGTAGTGGAGTAGGTTGCAACAACGGAATTCTTTGGATTTGACATTAAAGCGGCAGTAGGCAGTATATTTTTGGCATCATTGGGCAAAAATTCCATAATAACCTTTCAGCATGTTGTAATTCAAGTGTTCAGAGAGAAAACTAAACTTCTGCACCTCCTCATGGCTCTGTTTTCAGGCTTTAGAAAATCTAGCCAGTGACGGGAGACTTTGACCAATCACAGGTCATTTCAGAGAGAGAGCGTTCCTATTGGCTGTGCTCCGGCCATGTGACCGGAACATGGCATTGCTTCAACAGATGGCTCCACAATAGCTGCCGCCTCACAAACTTTCTAATTTTTTAGCTAAACCGTGCACTACAAGATGATTCTGAAAACGTTTGAGGTGAGAAATAGGCATTAACGTAACATAATATTGATTCATATTTGATCCGCGCTGCCTAGTTTGACCGTTTGGTCGGTGTTCGCGAGTGATTGACAGCCGGCTTTCATAGACAGCAGATGGAAAGCAGACCTCAGATCAGCTCTGACTGCTTGTTTTCCTCCGGTCTGTGAAATCTTGCAGATCTCGTTAGGAGCACCGGAGGACACAGAGGCACATGATTTTTTTCAGGTTACCTGTCTCATGTACTACTGTCAGGATATAGTGACTGTTTTATAAAAATAACTTTTTATAATCATATTAGCTCCAATTTTGCAAAGATGCAAAAAAAAGAAATATTCATATTCATACATGTGATGTATTACTTCAAATAAAAATTCCACATCAAACAAAGACAAAAGCCTTGTCCTTCAGGACAGCCATTGACTAAACCACAGGAATCCTCAGCATGCGCCCTAAAGTCAAGGCGCACAGCAGCTCACCATATACATTTCTCTATTAAATCTGGGTGACTGATCAGGAAAATTGATTGATTTCATCCATTAATCATCTCATAAGAGTCTGTCCGGTATCGATCAGCAATGTCTGTGCTCAGGAAGGCTGACTGTGAGGAGGCAATCATTGCATATGGGGACAGGTCTTTGTGGAGAGAGAGAGAGAGTGAAGCAGCAGCAGCAGCATGGATTTTGTTGGGGACATAATAACCATTATTTCCCCCAACACACAATGCCAGCCAATATACTGCCTCAAAATGGCCGAGGCTTTTTTGTCGCAAATGCAGGAGGGCGAGAAACATTCCCTGATAACCACTTTGCACAACAGTGGCAGGAGGAGACAACTGAGCAACACACAGGAAAGGCTTCATATCCTGGCTGAGAAAGTGACATGTTGATGTTTAACTTGATGTCCTGTTAAACTGTTTTGTCACGGTGGCTTCAGCAGTGAGCAGGAACACTTGTGTTTACCCTCTGAGGGGGTTGGGTGGGGGGGATGTTTGCTCTGAAAATGGGTGCATTGTTATCCGATGACACACACGTCTGACTCTGCAGGCAGGCATCAGTGTCCAGGGACAATAACTGGTGAGCCAGCAGGAAATGAGGACATCAGGTAGAGGTAAAGGAGTGTGTGCACGTGTGTGTGTGAGTGGGTGTGTTTGCACAGGAGGACCAGACAAATGGACGCATGTGCAGTATTTTAATAGCTCAAAGAACAAAGACAGTAAAAGCCACAATAGAGTAAGAACATGGTATGAGAGGTGGGGGCCAACCTGTTGACAGAAGAAAAGCTGGAGTTTTAACACCTAGACAAAAGATGTCCTCCTCTCTGTTTAGATAATACTACGATGGACACAACAGAGCAGGAAGTCCACAGTTAGTGATCCATTGCAGAGGTCCTGTGTGTCCCCAACAGGCCTGACAAAGCGCCTGCTGTCTGTCTGTCTGTCTTTCATTTGATCTCTGCAGCAAAACCCTGCATGTAATTCTTGTTCTACAGCACCTTCAGCCAGCAGCACATTGTTCACACTGAACTCACACACAGCAACAAACTGCAATCAGTGCTCAAGGATGACCTGAAAGCAAGCTCATTAATATTTAACTAGATCTGATATTATATCAGCCTCCATGAAGAAACCCTTTAAAACTAAATAACAAAAGTATCATGTAAATCCCTATAACGGAAATCAATAAGATCAATTCCGCTACTTGTGTGGGAATCTTGTCAGTAGTCAATCCTAATAAACACATATACAGTTACACCAAGCGAGATAAAACAGTGGATCAGCAGAGCTTAGAGACATAAATGTCTCATGAAGAGAGGACAAATACACAGGCCGAACAGATTTGCTTTTGCATTTAGCAAAACACACACAGATCCGAGTGGCACAGAGTAAACCAGAGAGCATATTTCAGAGTCCATACCTCAATGTATCCGGCCAGCGCTGGAACCACAATGCCCAAAATAAGGAGTGATATCGCCGGGACTGAACCCATCTTCCAGGATCTCCGCTTGCAGCTACTGTAAATAACTTATATCCTCTATATGTGTGAGGTGACGTCCTGGAGAATGAAGAAGAGACAAACCAAAGTCCTGAATGTGAGATTGAATCCCGGAGAGCGGGACGAGTCCTGCTCCGCTTGTTTTGTTACCCGAGCTCGACAGCAAAATGTTGGTGGCAGACTGAGTGTCGGTCTCCTCTGGTAATGTGGACTGAGAGGAGTCTCTGTGGCGCTGCTGCTCCAGCTCTGCTGCCTCCTCCCTCCTCTGGCTCCTCTCTGGATCAGCGGATCACACAGAGCAGAGCGCACTGCGCCACCAGGTGGCCGGCTGCAGGAGTACTATACCCATAAAACACTACTGGACTCCTCATGTGATACACAGTGGGTCAGCAATAATAATATGTCTATATAATTACATCTGTTTTATGACCTGCAGTGGTGGAAGCACATATACAGTCTGTGCGTAAGTACATATTTGGGGCTCGAGTAGTTTCCATTCTTTAGTCCCTGTATTTTAAAGCAGCAGTAGGCAGAATATGTTTGGCACCGTTTGACAAAAATTCCATAATAACCTTTCAACATATTGTAATTCAAGTGTTCTGAGAGAAAACTAGACTTCTGCACCTCCTCATGGCTCTGTTTTCAGGCTTTAGAATATCTAGACCTTGACGGGAGACTTTGACCAATCACAGGTCATTCCAGAGAGAGAGAGCGTTCCTATTGGCTGTTCATTCAGCGGAGGCAGGTGTCAATCACTTGCGAACTCCGTAGCATTGATCAAATATGAATTAATATTCTGTTACATTAATGCCTATTTCTCACCTCAAATGTTCTCAGAAACATCTTGTAGTATACTGTTTAGCTGTAAAATGAGAAAGTTTGCTCCAGCTGGTGGGCGGTGCTCGGTATTTCCTCAACTGTTCTCAACATGGCTGCCGGGTCACAAATTATTTTATGCGAGAAATAGGCAGTATTTACAGTAACAGAATATTGATTCATATTTGATCAGCGCTGCCTAGTTTGACCGTTAGATCGGAGTTCACTAGTGATTGACAGCTGCTAGGAGACGGCAAGGCTCCAGCTCGGTTCTGATTGGTTGTTTTCTTCAGGTCTGTGAAATCTTGCAGATGCCGTTAGGAGCACCGGAGGACACCGGAGGACACAGAGGCACAGGATTTTTTTTCAGATGACCTGTCTGATTTACTACTCTCACGATATAGTGACTGTTTTATAAAAATAACTTTTTTTAATCTCTTTAATTTCTACCCACTGCTGCTTTAAGTTTTATTTGTCACATACTCAGTGTTGTGCAGTGAAATGCTTTGTTGTCCCCTTCGGTATGTGCTTGACATAAATAACAATAAGATATCAAAAATGCAATATATAGCCTACAACAAAAGTAGGCTTGTAAAGATAAGATAAGAAAAGTAAGAGTAACAAAGTAACAAAAGATAAGATAAGATAAGATTTACATGCTACATTTCTGTTTACACCTCTGTGTACATAATACGTCTCATCATGCATATACATACTACAACCTGTTTACATTCATCTTCCACAAAATTACAAATGTACATTTACATTACTATTCTATATTTACTTTAACTACACTATCTTATGCCTTAGATTATCATTTTTCTTTTTTTTTTAAAACTTGTGTTATTTCCCCTTTTATATAAACACATTTTATGAGCATTGTTGAAAGAATCTGAGACCAAAGATTTTCATTGCCAATGACTGCTTTGCTGGAATTGGCAAATGACAAATAAAGAACCTTGATAAGATAAAATAAGATAAGATAAGATATGATAAGATAAGATAAGATAAGATAAGATAAGATAAGATATGATAAGATAAGATAAGATAAGATAAGATAAGATAAGATAAGATAAGATAAGATAAGATAAGATAAGATAAGCCTTTATTGATCCCAAGGCAAAATGTGTGTGTTGCAGCAGCACAAGGACAGAATCAAGTAGCCTATAGGTACACGGAGAAAGGCAAAAATAAAATAAGTACATAATTATAAGAATATCAAATAAAAATAAGAACAAAATAAAAATAGAAACAATGAGAGGGCAACATTAGACTCAAAATTATAATGCAAGCAGTAGCCAGAGTTGTATATAACATACTGTACAATATAGATATATACTGTATACAGTTTATATAGGCTATACAGTATAGGCCTTACATAACCTGTAAAAAGTTGTTTTTACTTGTTTCTACATCTGAGGGGGAAATATTATATACACTACATTTATCTGATGGTTTGCAGAGTAAGAGTTCAAAACATAGAGTTTGTATAAACATTGTTATAAAATAAACTAGGACATCAACTAATGATTAACAATTGAAATTAAAAACAAACAAACAATGAAAGACAGTCTAAGACTTAGACTCTAAGTGATGTCTTCAAATGTTTTTTCCCCTGACAGTCAGAAAATCAAAGATATTCAGTTTACAATGATATAAAACAGAAAACCCTCACACTGGAGAAGCTTTTACTTTTCATACTTTAATATTTTAATGTTAATATTACTGTACTTTTACTGAAGTAATATTTTGAATGCAGGACTTTTACTTGTAATGGAGTATAATTTATAATTTTGTAATTCTACTTATATAAAGAATCTAAATATGTCTTCCACTGTTATAATCTGACAAAGAAAAGCAGAAAAATGCACGCTCCAGTATGGATGGTAATATGTTCGACTGCCGTCAGCAGTACTTCCACCTGACAGCATACGAGAACATCAAGAGGTCACTTTTGTCCTCTTCTGTTTGTTCAAATGCTGCTGGAAAGGCAATGCCTGCTTGGTTTTGGGTGGTATTTCTAAGAAGAAGAAGAGTGCATTAAAATAGCTTCCTTCAGAAGGAAACTCACTCGATGTCTATAGTGGATTAGATTTCTCTTTTTTCCTTGAATAGACACATAAATATTCTGTATTTTATGAGGCGAAAGACTGAGCAAATGGTCGAACAAGAGGGAAATTTTCTTTGTTTTGACGGTAATGTGATGGACAAATATGTCATTTTCTTTGCTCAATTGGTTGTAATAATCGGGAAATTACACACCCAAGTTCACACTCACACAGATGTTCAGAAACAACACCATCAGCCTTTTGTGATCTGATTATGTTGTCCCCAACTCATTTCGTTTCTAGGCTGTCAGTTGTATTTCTCTCTGATGGCTTATTTAAAAAAAATAGCATCATGTTAATTTGATCTTTGCTTCAGGCAGGGCACTCACAGTGGTTATTAATTTTTGAAACATCAGCCGGTAGACGTGTTTGAGCGAGTTGAATTTGCACAATCTTGGGACGTGTCAATTTGATCATGAGAATTAATTTTCCATGTTGTCTCCCGAGGTAACGAAGGTCCAGTGAGAATAGGACAAACTTTGGGAATATGTAGATGGCAATGTGATGCTTATTTGTATTTATTTATTTATTTGAAGGTATCCAACACTACTTTTCTCTTGAGAGTCTTGAGTAGCTGCAAATTGAGCCTAAACAAACATAATTTGATTAGTGCAGTTTACTCCAGTAGTACTATTGTGTCCACAATATTCATTGTAGGGTGTATTATAGAAACTTCCCTTAGTCGTGTAGAGGGAAGAGGATTTTATTTTTTTAATGAATTTGTAAATTAATTTTCATAGATGTCATGTGAGAAGTATAAGGAATAATTTCAAGAAACACCCATACATGTAGATATCATCAATTCACCAAACTCAAGAGTTCTAAATAACACACACAGTATGCATCAGTTTCCCCCAAATAACTAAACTAAAGGGCAAATGTTTTTTGTGTTTTTTTTGGTTGTGTATATATATATTATATATATATAATATATATATATACACACACACATACATACATATATATTATTTGTTATATTCCATTTGTTATTTTTTTATACAGTATTTCAGTATCAGCCAGTAGTTGAGGTGATAACCTTTTACTACAATCATGAGTGCACTGCCTTCCAGTGGTCATAGTGTGTAACCACACTGTTCATAGTTTTATTTTGAGTGTACCGGAAGTACTATTATACTATAATGTCTACCTTGACATCTATCTAGTGGAGTGTAGTAACTCACTGTGAGTTTTTTTTTCGTTTGATCCTATATAAAATGACAGTATTCACCTGAAGTAGTATGATTCGTGTCTGTATTAATGCTAGTTAGATTTGATGAAATGTGACCATTTCTGTTCTGATCGCTTGTATTGTCGATGGTCTTGTCGCTGTATTTTGAAAGGACTCACCGGAAATGGCAGTATTCTATCGTCTGTACAATATTAATACAAATATAATTAGTTCCAACATAATTATTTGTCCTTGACTGATACCTCTGAATATAAGTAAATATAATTCAATCATCAGTATTAAGATACACAACTGACTTTATGACTGTGTGCTATTTTAATGATTGCTTTAGTTTGGCACCTGTATTTTGAAAGTATTCACCGGAAGTATATTGTCATGTCTGTGGTCATGTAGCATTAACATTGACTTGACGAAGTTCATGTTGCAGTTCTTCTCTGTGACAACAGGAGGGCGATAAACACGAGTTAATTAGATTTCCTTCTAACAAATCAGGTAAAAGAGGTGTCATTTAAGTTGATCCACAGATTCTATCCAGTGAAACATTTCTATTAGTTAAGGAGTGACATAGATGTAAATTGTTCGTTCTGCGAATCACATCCTGAAACTTGCTCTCATTTATTTCTCATTTTCTCAGATTTTGCACCGTACTATAGAAATATTATATTTGGCTGCTACGATTACAGTGACAAAGACAGTAATGCATTTTTTTCTAATTAATTTTTTTATTAATTCTTATTAATTTTTCGCAAAGTTCCACATTCACAAGTGTAAATTTACCAAAAAAAAGCCCAATTTCTTTGTATTTATGAAAGAAATAGAATTATATCTGTCAAACAATTTCTTCCTCACAAAACAAAAAAGCAATGAAAACAATGAATGTATGCAATATCTTTAAGGTTTTAAGTGAAATTATTGTCATAATCTCGCGTAGTCTTTTTAAAAAAATGTTATGTTGGTTTTGTTTCATTTCTGTTGTCCTTTTATGTTTGGCACAGCTCTTTGTTTATGTTTTCACTATGCTTTTTCTGTATGTAAATGTTTTTAATATTCCTGCTGTTACTATGTATGCTGTCATTTTGAAATAAAAAAAAGAAAAAAGAAAAAAAAGAAAATTAGATTTCAGCCAATCATCATCGCCTGTCATCTCCACCTTTTTACAGCAAAAAATAAATAAAAATACTTTTAGATATAAGATATATAGAAAGAAACATTAGTCTAAGCTGGCAGTGCTGCCTAAAGTACAATACATTATAACAGTAGATCAAATAACCTTTTTGGACAACAGCTTTAATTTAATTGGAGGACTTAGGTGTTTTCTGATTGGTTGAACTAAAATGGTCATCAAGTTATAACTACGATTAATAAAGACGTTGGCGGTAACATCGCTAAATGTTTCAACATATTATTATTAAATTCCAACGACTATATAAAAACTGTTTCCTGAAAATAATGTTTTAAAATATCCTGAATTTCTTTTGCTCCCCAAAAGTAAATTAACCACCAATCAGAAGCCGCGCTCAGGCGTGTTGCTAGGCAGATTATGTTAATATATGCAATGCAGCCATCTCTGCAGCTACCATTCTGAGGTAAGAACAACTTGTCCGCTTTCCGTAAATGTAACAAAACTACGATTTGCTTCACGACTACTTATACAGCTGAAATGCTAGGTTGTCTTTCTGATAATATACATCAAATGTGCGGGTTGTTTTATCGCATGTGAACCGGTAGAAGATGTGTGTTTTTGTCTGTGGGTCTCTTCGGATGTGGTTGTTGTTGTTAGTCCCACCCAACATGGAGGCCGTTCTTCTTCCTTGTTCACAGCGGACTGGAAGGACTGGGCCCAACTACAATGGGGGGACGGGTGGGTCTACCATAATAACCCGCTCTTTTACCGCTTTAAAACCACTCGTGTTAAATATCTCATAATGCGGTCCTCGTCCTGAGGCCCGACTAGTGATGTTTATTTCCCCGGTCGGCCTCACACCGGGAGTATATGTCCGTAATGCCGATGTGTCGGTGCGGTGAATGCCCGGGTTTCTACCGCGCTGGTTTGTGTGGTATGGTCCAGTTGGGACCGAGAACCTGCGGGGTTAAAATAGGGGGGATTGAATTTATTATTGATTATACCAACTAGATTTCTGAATGAGTTTACAGACTTGTGATTTTTCCACGGTGGCTTTTGTGTCGACATACGGTTGTATTTAGACACCGTTTCCCGGGCGGCCTCGTCAGCAAACGTTAACCGCGTTTTCCCTCCGACCCCCCGCCGAGCTGAGAGTCCTGTGTGACCGCTCTGAACACCCAGTGACATGCTGCTTTATTGTGGTGTGCATGTCCTCCTGTCAGCCGAGCACAACTGGGTCTGGAGACACAAAGATCAGTGCTGCAGGTTGCACATGGGTTTGCATTGAGAGCTGCTTTGCTCAGAGATGCTGCTGCAGCGCCTCAATGATGCAGCCAAACAGCCTCTCTGTGTCTAGTGCATAATATGACATTGATAAAGCTGCAACAGTAGAGGCTCCATCCTCCATTCATCAAACCATATGCACATTTCTACACAAAATCCACCTTTGTTTCACATCTCATAATGTTGTGCAATGATTATAGAGATGATCCCCCACCTGGCAGTCTCAAAGACACATTAAAATCCAGCCATCCATATTTTACGTTGTGTTAGCTACTGTATTATCACCATGTTGCAATATTATTATTATTATTATTACTATTATTAGTATCAACCCCAATCCTCTGCCTGTGTGCATTACAGGCGTCCCTGGCTGCGTGATAGGTGACGTGGTTGGCAACGGGCCTGGCACCGTGCTGCCATGGAGACCAAACAGGAACCCTCCGCTGTGTGGAGTCAGACGTCTAACAGTGATTCAGGCAACGGCACACAGGTCTGAACTGTCCCCGAAGTGCTATGTTCAACCAGTCACACGCTGTAGAAAAAGGATGCAGCACACTTTATACATCAGAGGACAGTATAAGCATCTCACAATAGAGTGCTCCAGGGATGACATATGTTTGTACGCCACAGGAAGTTAACATCGCCCTGGTTCCCTCGACAAGAAGCCAATAGGGAATGGGGAATCGTTGGGCATTCTGGGCCGTGTGAGCTACGGTAGACTATCAGTAACGGTCACCGGTCTCTACATCTGTCAATCGTTCATCATTAGAAATGTATAAAGTGCGTGCGAAAGCCAAATACCCATATACAGAGAAGCTGAGAGAGACAAAGGGGCGATGTATTACAAAATTAAAGTTAGTTATTGATGTTGATCCTTACGAATTAGGAGGACCTTTGACAGCTTGCCACCCATTATGGTCAATGATGTGTTGTGGTGTTAGTGAACACCTGTCAGCAGTTCAAAATATGTAAATCTTTGGAGGCCGATGTCCCATTTACAAACAGGTAGATATATGACAATAAGATCTACACGCCAAT
Organism: Sebastes fasciatus; assembly: GCF_043250625.1. Taxonomy (NCBI): domain Eukaryota; kingdom Metazoa; phylum Chordata; class Actinopteri; order Perciformes; family Sebastidae; genus Sebastes; species Sebastes fasciatus. The sequence continues at coordinate 30,794,916 of NC_133801.1, forward strand.
CATCCGGACAAAAATAAGCTAGCTAATGTTATTGTACTGGAATACTAAAAAAACATAGGCTAATACTGCATAATTAATCTACTGGTATCTTGCAAAATGAAACCCATAACGTTAACCTACTTTTGTGTCTAACTGTATATTATATATACTACAATTCAGCTTTTGGATGTTATTCATCACTGTGCAGTGTTTTGTGTTAGCTTTTGACACTTGCAGTAAAAAGCAACTCTTACCCTTTTCTTCCAAAAATGTCCGACTTGCTGTTGGTTACGTCACATTCCCATTCCCTGGGATTTTTCCATTGGGTTTTATGTTTATTGCAGAACATAAGCTCTGTGGCAAACAAACGTTTATGATACTTACACGTTCCGTAAAATGATCTTCACAAATGAACACCACTTTTATGATTTTTGAAGTGTGAATGCAATCGGCAAAGGTAAAAGCTAACGTTAGGCTATAAACAAACTAGACTGCGGTCGCATGAGCGCGAGTATACACAACGTGGCGTAAAGGCGGCCGAGTCGGTGTGATGACGTTTAGTAGTCTCATTTAGCCACTACCGCCTTTATTTGAGACACATAAAGGCTTCAAAATTCAATGGTGTATTTTATGTCGTAGAACAAAATGTTAAAATCTCTTCAGCTTGTGTTAACCACAGACTTTATTTCAGGAATCTAACTAAAAACTTCCAGACTTCCAGACGAGGGAACCAAAAGGGCTAAAATGCTAACTGATTTCTGGGTTTTCGGACTCGTTCCTGTAGCATTCTATTTGTCTTTTGAACACACTCACCAGATACTCCCTTCTGTCCACTGACCCTAGTTGCTGTGAAATCCCAGAATTCACCAACCACTTTTATAGATTAAATTAATAGAATATAGTGCGATTTTCCAAGTAATAATTCCTTCCTTAACCTCCAAAAGGACTTGAGGAGGGCAGAAATGCACCATCATTAGTTCACAATCACATATACTGTACTATGATAATGAAGGATTAATGGGGGGGGGTGAGTCCCAGTCAGAGAGTGTAATGATGCTGCAGGTGGTTCACAGTCTTTGTGTCTTGTTCACACGTGTTGCAGGTACATTTTGAAGGCGGCACCGTGGCCCAGATAGTGTACAGTGGCGATCAGATGGACCGGGGACAGCAGCAAGTGGTTTATACAGCGGATGGGAACTCCTACACCTCTGTAGAGTCTGCAGAGCACACACTGGTTTACATACACCCTGCAGATGGCACTCAGGTAAGAACGGAGAGACATTTTTAACTGATATTTTAAGCATTTAGATGACACGAGAACGACCTGCAATGATGGGCAGGTGGGGTTCAGTGTTCTGTTCAAGGATGCCGTGGTGTTGTGTTGACCCTGCATTTTATGGAAGAGTCATTCTTGACCGCATGTTGGGGATGTTTTACAAAAATCAGTATTAACCCTTTCTAGAGTTCCATATATTTCATTGTTTCAAATGTGCAAAGTATACATTAATTAATATGTACTATTCATAGCATGCACTCGGCCCTGCAAGATCTGCTCACATCTCTTTCTGTATTCAACTCTTCTTTCAGACTGTATTTGCTGACCAGCCACAGGTGGCTTACATTCAGCAGGATGGTACGACGCAGCAGGTAAGTTTACCGGGTACTGTCCGGTCATGTCATTACCTACTGTAGCTGTATACCACCCATACTTGCCAGCCCTCCCGATTTTCCCGGGAGACTCCTGTTTTTCATCGCCTCCCGGTTTCCTCCCGGGGTCACAATTTTCCAGTATTTCTCCTGATTTATGGCAAATTTTCACACCTTTTTTTTTTTTTCCTTTTCGTTATCTCAACCTCTATCTGCCACTGTACAGCATGTACAAGCCCTACTGTTTCCACCTGTTCCCGGAAAATGGAGAGTAATAAGAGAAAGAAATACTCAAGCTGGGGCCAAAAATTACTAAATGAATACACATTGATGAATATTAGTTTATGCCAAAGGGGTGAATTATTCAGTTTTCTTTCCTGAGAAATAAAAGTAAAATTAAAATAGGCCTATTTAAGAGAAACATGCTGTTGCAGTGTACTTCTTATTTTGTTATTTTCAGTCTTTAAAAGTCACCAGAATGCAGGAAACAAAGTCTCTGAAACTCAGATTTTTTAGGGGGAGGACCCCCAGACACCCCCCCCCCATTTGGTTTTGAAATCCTCCCTATTTCTGAGGTCTCAAGGTTGGCAAGTATGAAACCACCTGTTTTTACTGAACCCTAAAGTAATGTAATCTCATTCATAGGTCACAGTTTTGCTGCCCAGTGGACAGAACATGAATGCTGCTAATCTGCATGTTCTCAGTAATGTAGCAGATGCTCCTCAAGCCATCCTGGAGCCAGTTTCCCAGGTGAGGACATGTTGTTTTCAAACAATGAAATTATATTTGTCTATTGTCATGTAGTGAGAACACAGTTATTTGGTTATTCCAGCAGGTCTATCTTGGTGTAGTTCATACTGTATGTAATTTACTTTGAGATATTTGCAGTGCAGATACAGTATAATGGCATCTGAGATATGATACACAAAAATAATCTTCAGAAATATCACAGGTTAACATTTAGAGATTTTGATGTCACTAACAGTCCCTTAGAAACAAATAGTGAATGAATGTTTTTTCTTGCCTTAATTACCACAAAATGTGTTTTTACTTGCATAGAATATCATAAATAAATAAATAGCATCTGGTTGTGTAAAACTATCCACGGATACATTCATTTATTCCTTTATATACATTTTTATTGCATTGTTACATGTGAACAAGCCCCGAAGATGAGAACGTATAAGTGTTTCTCACGTAAACAGAACAATATTAAATATGTGAAATTATCCAACAAACACAGGAGCAGCTGTCTGTGTCCACGTCGCTCCCCTCCATGGCTGACATGACGGACCCCCCCACCAGTCCCCTCGGGGCCACAGACTCCACAGACGATTCTGACGAAGATGAGGATGAAGACTCTGATATGGATGACTGGGAACCTCGGCAGCCTCAGTCATTCAACCCCCACAGCCTCTGTGAGTGAAGTCATAACACAGTCGTCTGCTCTGTCAGGTCTCACGCATGTAGAGCAGACAGCAGAGGATGTTTAGTCTTTTTCTGTGTCTTGACTGTGGACATGATGGCCTATTTAATACTCTAAGCTCACTGACTTGGCATTGACCTGCCACTAGTTTTATATAGAATAAATATATAAAGTAATATAGAGCATTACAAAAAACAAATATATTTTGAAAGTACTACTGCCGTTTGGCTGGCATTCTGATCTAGTTCTACACTACAAAAATGTTTTTTGATAAGCAGTTTTATCAGATGTATTATAGTTTTCTTTCAAGTGAAAGGATAACTTCGTTATTTTTCAACCTGGACCCTATTTTCCCATTTTTTTGTGTCTAATTGACTAACAGGAACAACAATTTCTGAAATTGGTCCAGTATTGAGGGAGAGCGCTGTAGACGGCAGCTGCTCACAGGCTGCGATATGGTGCTGTTGGGGCAAGCTGGCACCATCATTTACGTCCACTAAAAGTGCTTGTTTTTGCCATGGCAGGCTCTGATTGTTATGTTACATTGTAACATATTGTTATGTTATGTCAGACACTTATAATAACAATCTGAGCCTGTCAGTGACAGAAAAAAACACTTTTAGTGGACGTAACGTAACATTGATGTTGCTCACTGACCTCGCAGCTCGTTTCGTGGCTGCCGGTTACAGCGCTCTCTCTCAATACTGGACCAATTTCAGAAATTGTTGTCCCCATTAGTCACTTAGACACAAAAACATGGGAAAACAGGGTCGAGGGTTGACAAAATACCAAGGTTACCCTTCAAGTCACAAATCCTCCAAATTTAAAATTCATTCAGAACAAGGGAAAGGTGTGGACGCTTTTTTAAGTAGAACAACACAAAGTAGGGCAAAAACAAAATATATGTCAATTAGATCTCATTAATTTTCTGTATCTGTTGTGGTGATATGTGTCTCACTGATCTCTTCTTTCTGTGGCCTCTCAGGGTGTGACGAGTGTAATAATGCCAACCCCTCTGTGTGTCCGAAGCACGGCCCCCTGCACCCCATCCCCAACCGGCCCGTGATGTCCAAGGCCCGGGCCAGTCTGCCTCTGGTCCTCTACATCGACCGCTTCCTGGGTGGTGTCTTCTCCAAGAGACGCATCCCAAAGCGCACGCAGTTTGGTCCTGTGGAGGGACCCCTGCTGTCTCAGACTGAACTGCAGGACCACTACATTCATCTGAAAGTAAAACAGCGCTCTGCATGACTCCTTTCTGTTTGATTGATATGAGCTCTCTTTAGTTGTGCAGCTTTTATTTTGGTATTTAGCTACTCTGAGTAAAATGTTCATGTAAAATACCCTCGCCATCTTCGGTATTAAGAAGAGTAACTTTGCCCTGTTGGTTAAATATGACATTCTGATATTTGGTGCTGTTTGTAGTAAAGTAATCAGTTGTGAAATTATTGCTTTACAAACGGCCGGAAGCAAAGAGGGAAACATTTGTAATTATAGTGTCCTAGCAAAGAAACAAAAAGGAAATATATATTTTTGTGAATGAGAACGTTTAATAGGAAAGAGCTCGGTGAATAAGAACTGAGGGAAACATGTTGTGTGTTCAAGCATGTCCAGTCTAAGGTGGCACTCTCATCTCTAATCTGCTTGTTGTCTTAGCTGTGCATGCTGGACGCAGAGAAGGATGCAGAGAAGTCTGACGACATGTGGTTGGACCTTTCTGACGAGGACAGCTGTAACTGGATGATGTTTGTGAGACCTGCTCAGAACCACCTGGAGCAGAACCTGGTGGCCTACCAGTACGGCTCCGAGATATTCTACACGTCCATCAAGAACATCCAGCCCAAACAAGAGCTCAAGGTCAGGCCTGTGTAGTGCAGGTTGTATGCTGCGTTGAGCATACGGTGTGCTTATTTGCCCTGCTTCACATAGAGACGCACGATTGCAATTTTCTTGGCATATGTAGTACTGTGCGCTTTTCCACTGTGTGCGCAAAGTTATGAAACAAAGTTTTAACTCTTGTTTGCACAAAGATTTAACTAATGTATGCTACCTGCCCAGCAACAAACAAACAGTAGATTAATTAACAACTAGCTGGTGAGGAAATTCAGTTTAGTTCACTCAAAAGTGGAATATCTAGTAAATTAAGAGTCAGATACTTTCTCAGGACGTGGCGGAGACAAGCCAGAGCTGCTTGGAGAGTGAATCACTCCCGGTAAAGGACATCTGTAGTATTTTGTGTTTTTAATGATATTTCCCTCTGTAGGTGTGGTATGCGGCGTCCTATGCAGAGTTTGTCAATCAGAAGATCCACGATGTTACAGAAGAAGAGAGAAAAGGTGAGTCTCTGCACATATTACTTCATATCAACTAGGGTTGTCAAACGGAAAAATGTAATTGCAATTAATCGCATGATTGTCCATAGTTAATAATGACAGCCCTGCTGTGATGACGTGTGTCCCATTATAAACTGGTGGTTGTTCCTGGTCCTCACTTTCTGTTTCCCCCTCAGTGCTCCGGGAGCAGGAGAAAAACTGGCCTTGTTATGAGTGTAACCGCCGCTTTGTGAGCTCTGAACAACTGCAGCAACATCTCAACATGCATGATGACAAGTTAAACTCTGTTTCCAGGTAAAATATTCTTCAACATTTTCTCTTTTCATTTCCATCACATTAGATCCAAACTGACACTGTATCTTTCCTCTCTCAGGGCCAGAGGCCGGGGTCGAGGGAGAGGCAGGAGGAGGTTTGGGACGGGAAGAAGACCGGGACGCCCACCTAAATTTATACGTTTGGACCCACCAGTAGACGCCGGTGGAGACAAGACACCAGTAAGGGACACTTTAATACGTGCTGTGTTGATTAATCGCTCAGTTGAGAAATTGTGATTTGACCTTTTTTCTTTACCTTTTTAATCAGGAGATGCTGGAGTTGACGGAGAAGCCGCTGGAGGAGCGAGCGGAGGGAGCTCAGAACGGGCTGAAGGTGGTGGAGATGGAGTCGGAGGCAGAGGCCGGGGCCGAGTCAGAGGGCCAGCTCATATCTCCTGCAGGGGAGCCGGTCCCAGAGTCCGTCTCCCCGCCCTCCAGCACAGACCTGCCAGTTTCACTGAAGGAGGACCCGGCACAGAGCAGCCAATCAGACTCCCACCTCACATCTCAGGACATGCGCCGTGCCAAGAGGATACGGGTGAGACTGCTGCTGGGTTCACTGAAATGCAACAGAGTTTTAGATTATTTGGTGCCATGATTTGCTTTACAACAGTGTGTCTCTCTTCCTCAATGCGTGCTTCCCTCAAAGATGGATGTGCAGGTAGGTAGGCAGTAACACAGTTGGTTCAAAGAGTTTCCATGGTGTTAATGTTGATGTGACATTTCAGGATATGCCCCCTCCTGCACACTCCAGCCTCTTCCCATGCCACAACAGATCCATGACGGTAAACACTGATTCTCTCTTTTCCATCCCAGAATGCAGCGCTGCAGCACCTCTTCATCAGGAAGAGCTTCCGTCCTTTTAAATGCACCCACTGCGGCAAGGCCTTCCGGGATAAGGACAAGCTGGAACAGCACCTGCGGGTGCACGGCCGGGACGCCTACGCCTTCTCCTGCCACATTTGCAGCAAGAGCTTCATGAGCGACTCGGCCCTGGAGGACCACCTGCTGGTGCACACGGAGAACCGCTCCTACTCTTGTCTCTTGTGCCCGGAAACCTTTGAAAGGCTGGAGCTGCTCAAAGACCACGTAGCGGTGCATGCTGTGGACGGCTGCTTCACCTGTCCTTCCTGCAAGAAGACATTCACTGACTTCATCCAGGTTAGGAATCAATGTCTCTTATGCCCTGTTTCCACCGCAGGAACTTTCCCCCGGAGCTAAGAATATTTTGAGGAAGTCTTTGCGTTTCGACTGCAGGGACCCGGTTCTAAATTAAGTTCTGGGGACATTTACCGGGGCCTTTTTACCTCCAAAAAAGGCCCTTATCGAGGGGTAGTACTTTCTGAAAGTACCAGAATTTTCAGGGTGGAGTTTGCAGGGATGACCGCCGCTGATTGGTGAAAGACACACAGCACTGCTGCTTCAACTGTACCGCTTCATTCATAAAACAAGGAAGTACTCTAGTAGGACCATTTTAGGACAAGGGGAGATCATTACTCTTTGTTTGATAACATCAAATGTAAAGTTAGGCTCTGCTGTCGGCTACCTGACCCTGAAAAAGAGAGAGCGAGATTGTGCGAGCGAGCTGAGAGGACGACCGGTAGAAGAGAGAGAGAGACGTAGCGCGGTGGTGCCGTGAATGAGAGAAAGAAAAGTTATTTTCTGATTGTTTCACGGCATTACGTTCTAAAGCACAAATAAATAACCGTCAAACACTTAACCGATGATTTACTGTGGAGACAGACTCTTTTTGTTTTATTTTCAGTAAATGTCGTCGCAGTGAGACAAAACCTTTTTTTTTTTTTTTTTCTCAGCGTGTTTTTTAGATGAGACAGGTATATTTTTCAGCGGACTAATTCGCCTAATCTTCACAGGTCTTTAGACCGCCATGGAAACACAGCCAACAGTGGGCCGAAGGAACCTTTTAGTTCCTTGAAAAGTAGTTCCAGGGAGTCTTGGGAACTTTTGGTGGAAACCCAGCTTTGCAGTGATTTGGAACCGTCTGGTTTAAAACAGCAAATTGACACATTTACTACAACGTGTTCTCTTCTTTAGGTGAAGAAGCATATCCGCTGCTTTCATTCAGAGAAGATCTTCCAGTGTCCAGACTGTGAAAAGGCCTTCTGCCGGCCGGACAAGCTGCGTTTGCACATGTTACGCCACTCTGACCGCAAGGACTTCCTGTGCTCAACATGTGGCAAACAGTTCAAGGTAAGACGAGTAGATGGAGCATTGGAAGATAACAGTTGGAAGTGTTAGTAAATAGATATGCGAGTTCTTGTGTGACAATGAATTTCCTTGTGGCATTAAGAGGAAAGATAAGCTGCGGGAGCACATGCAGCGCATGCACAACCCCGACAGAGAGGCCAAGAAGGCCGACCGAATCCACCGCTCCAAAACCCTGAAACTGAAGGTGCCCACCACCGACTTCGAAAGCTTCATGTTCAAATGCAGAGTGTGCATGATGGGATTCAGACGCAGAGGAATGCTGGTGAGCAACAACTCGCAGAAAGATTTTTATTTGTTGATATTGAGGTTTTTGTTGATATTCCAGTACCCTTCACTTTATTTTTTTTCTGGTTACAGGTGAATCATTTGTCCAAGCGTCATCCAGAGATGCGTATTGATGATGTGCCTGAGCTCACGCTGCCAATTATCAAGCCCAACAGAGACTACTTCTGCCAGTACTGTGACAAGGTTTGTTTTCCCCATCCTGTCATGTGCACTTTGAGTTTTTGGAGAAGCCTTTCATTGTTTTATTATTTATTTCATATTTATAAGGGCTGTCAAGTAGATTAAAATATTTAATCGCAAATTAATCACACATTTCTTATCTGCTAAAAACATACCTTAAAGGGAGATTTGTCAAGTATTTAATACTCCTATCAACATGGGAGTGGGCTGCTTTATGCAAACACATGTATTGGAAATCAATTAACAACACTAAACAATGACTAATATTGTCCAGAAACCCTCACAGGTACTGCATTTAGCATAAATAATATGCTAAAATCATAACCTGGCAAATTCAAGGCCAACAGGCAACAACAGCTGTCAGTGTGTCAGTGGGCTGACTTGACTATGACTTGCCCCAAACTGCATGGGATTAGCATAAAGTGGGGTGTAAAAGGGAGACTCGTGGGTACCCACAGAACCCATTTTCATTCACATATCTTGAGGTCAGAGGTCAAGGGACCCCTGTGAAAATGGCCATGACAGTTTTTCCTCGCCAAAAGTTAGCCTACGTTTTGAGCGTTATTTAGCCTTCTTCGCGACAAGCTAGTATGACATGGCTCGCTATAACCTCCGAAAGATCAAATTGTGTTTAAGAAATTAGTGGGCTGAGCTTTCAGTATGATATTATTGAACGGATGTGATGGATGTCTGTGCAGGTGTATAAGAGTGCCAGTAAGAGGAAAGCACACATACTGAAGAACCACCCCGGGGCAGAATTGCCTCCCAGCATCCGTAAGTTGCGTCCGGCTGCTCCCGGTGAGCCAGACCCCATGCTGAGCACACACACGCAGCTGACCGGCACCATCGCCACCGCACCGGTCTGCTGCCCACACTGTGCCAAACAGTACAGTAGCAAGGTCAGTACCAGGCTCCGTCAAAGACATTCTAAATATCTCTACATATCCTCTGCTGTGTCTCTGACAGTCCCAGAACCCAGCTGGTAACTCTGTGTGTTTGTATCTCAGACTAAGATGGTTCAGCACATCAGGAAGAAGCATCCAGAGTTTGCCCAACTTGCCAACACCATCCAGACTCCTCTGACTACAGCTGTCATCAGTAGCGCTCCTGCAGTCATCAGTGCGGACGGCACCACAGCTGAGGCTGTAGTGGTGAGAAAGAGTTAAAAACATACATGTTAAGCACCAACACCAAGACTCAGTGCAGCAGGAGCAAGAAAGAAAGAAGGAAAGGTCAACTAAACATGATTTATTTTGTCCACAGACCACAGATCTGCTGACCCAGGCCATGACGGAGCTTTCTCAGACACTGACCACAGACTACCGCACAGCGCAGGGAGACTACCAGAGGATCCAGTACATCCCAGTGTCTCAGGCAGGAGGCAACCTGTCCCAGCCGCAGCACATTCAGCTGCAGGTGGTGCAGGTCGCTCCGGTAAGATCCAGAATCTGATCGAGATTTTTTTATTTTATTTATTTTTTAAACTTCTATGTATCCCTGGAAAGTTGACTGAGCATTTCAACAACATCCTGCTGATTAATCACAGTGCTACACATTGACATCTGGGAGCTGCCTGGTATAAACACAACTCATCACGCTCAAATTAAAAGGTTTTAGGTAGATCTAAAACAAGCAGTCGATTCATTAATTTTCAAAATAGTTGCTGATTAATTTTCTGCAATCGACTAATTGTGTAAGTCAATTCTTAAGCAAAATTGCCAACCGTTCTCTGGCTCCAACTCCTCACATCATTGTAAACCGAATATCTTTTAGTTTGGGGATGCTGGTTGGAAAAACTGACAATTTGACTGTGTCACCTTGGGATCTTGGAATTTGTGATTTTTTGTTTCCACTATTTTTTGAGGTTTTATAGGTATAAGTGGGATTAAAAAAAACAAAAAACAGCCGCTATGAAAATTTTCTTCTTCTTCTTCTTCTTGAATGTAAGAAACAGTAACAAGTGTTCATCTTCTCTGTGTTTCACAGGCTTCTTCCCCACATTCCCAGCACCCGACAGTCGATGTGAGCCAGCTGCATGACCCTCACGGCTACAGCCAGCACTCCATCCAGGTACAACACATCCAGGTCAACGAGCCCTCAGGCACTGGACAAGGTGCCAGTCAGGTAGATCCTCAATACTCTGACACAACATATAACATATAATAACACACGTTGTGGACCCCGTAATGTTAAGCTTGATATGCTTCACTCTCTTTCAGGTCAGCAGTCAGCCTCTTAGCCCCACCTCCCAGCAGCCCAGTCAGGAGATGAGCCCCACCCAGCTGACCCCTGTGACTTTAGCTCAGAGCCACACCCTGCAGAGCAGCAGCACCCAGCAGCAGGGCACTGTTCAGCACGCTTACATACCCGGGAACTGGAACTACCGAGGCTACTGTGAGTCTCACACACACACACACACACACACACACACACTCCCATATCGTCTAGTCGGTGTCTGCATGTTTTGATGAATCTTAATATGTTTTGTAACTATGTAACTTTTACCTTGGCAGCATCTGAGATCCAGATGATGGCTCTACCTCACGCGCAGTATGTGATAGCTGAGGCCAGCACACCTGTATCTGGAGTCAACAGCAACCAGGTGAAAACGGTGAGTGATTGCTGTCTGATACTAAATCACTGTTTCACAAACAGTTTCATTTTTTATACCCATATTTTTATAGGTAAGTCTGCAGCTGAAAGTCTTGACAAAAGGTTCAAGTCAATACTGTATCTAAAATCGTTATGTGTCACATGGATATGTAGTAAAAACAATAAGATCCTAAAGCTTGAGACCTAAATGGGACAACTTAAACACATCAGAACTTGCCTCAGAGGCCCTGTTCAGACCTAACATGTGTCTTGGGTGATCCGATCATGAGTGGACAACTCTAAAGGCCCTGATACAACAAACCGACGGTCGGCTGTCGGCCTAGTTTTTGCGGTGTGTCCAGCATCGTTGGCACAGGTCTGCCCTTATGGGAGGCTTTTTGGCCAATTCAGCATGTTGAATCGGTGGCGTAGCCAATCGGTGAGAGAAATCACTCTGATCGGCTGTTCAGCTTAAACGAATCAGTGCACAAGAAGAGAAACGGAAGTGAGGAAAGCAAGCCAACGAGTAAAGTCACACAGAAGGCTCTTCTCATCTCATCTGATCATTCCAACACACAGATATTGTCACAGCGACATGGCCGTCTGGAATGAAGCTAAGTGGTGAGTGAGAGCGGTGTGAAAATGGCTTTGTTTCATGTATGCATCATAACAACGGCCTGACAACACAGGTTCATAAGTCCTTTCCCTTTTTGAATGACGAATATAGACTACTGCCGCCTGCTGGTAGGGAGAGATATTTCCTCTCACGCAGGTTCAGAATGTACGTGGTAGTCGGCTGTAGTCTTTGCAGTGTGTTCAAATGCAACTTATCGGCCAGTCGACCTTCATCGCTGCTAGTCCTTTGATGTCGGGTTGGTGTGTCCGAGCCTGTACCCTTGTTTTTTTTACCAGTTTGGGATTTTTGTTTCTGAATGTAGTCTGAGGAATCAGATCTCAATGCGTCTTGGGTGCATTCACACCCGTAGCTGTCCACTTGTGATCGGATCCCCCAAGACACATGTTAATACCAGGTCTGAATACATCTTAGGTTGAAGAATCTATCAACAACCAACAACCGTTCTCATCCCTGTCCTGCAGACACACTACGTCATCTCCGAGGGTCAGACTGAGCTGGAGACCAAACAGACCGTTCCTCAGAACACAACCCAGGCCCACGCTGAACATCTTGAGCAGCAGCCGGCCAATCAGCAAGCCACCACGCAGTACATCATCACCACAACCACCAATGGCAGTGGCACTAGTGAAGTTCACATCACAAAACCCTGAACTGTGCAGTGAGATGAACCCAGCGCAGACCCACCGACTGATCCTGCATGTATACCTCAGCAGCTTGTGTGCACATTAATGAACAAACACACGGACTCAGACATGTGTACATACAGAGCTAGAGTGGGGATGAATTGATGACCAGCACAGTTTTATGTGTCTGGAAAGTGTTAAGATGTCGAATGGGCTGGTGAGTTGCAAGCTGCCAGAACTCTGTGAGAAAATAAAGTTAGTAGAGAGAAAAACATAAAGTTTTGATTTTGAACAGAATATATAAACAACAAAAGAGAACACTTGCTTTAAGTACACAGCACTGGATAACATTTCATTGAAACTGACAGTAACTACAGTAACAGAATGACAGAATATAATGATTATATCATTATATAAAATACAGGGTTCCTGTAGAAAGTACGGACAATGAAATCAAACATTTTACAGTCTTACTGTGTGAGCTACTAGAGTCTGAAGTGGCGGAAAAGCTTTGTTGCTCCGTCCTTATACAGATTTGAATGCCCGTTTTATGTATTTGTAAAGTTAGACATTTCTTAAAGTATAGCATTTGTAAATTAAACTCTGGGAGGAAATACAGAACTGAAAAATATGTAAAAATACTGTATAAAACAATCCTTTGGTTGGCCTTCCAAACATTGTGCTTTTGCCCAACACCATCTGTTGTATGATATCTGATGTGATTTGTCTGTTTTTATTTACATGCTGGATTGTCCTTATTTCTAATTTGTCCTAATTAAAGTGTTACAGTTAGAAATATTTAGGGACGGCCAACTGAACATGATACAGTGTTTAAGGGTGATACGGGCTTATTCCACTGTATCAACCTGTTAATTTACCCATTGGTTCCCAAACTCTTTCACGTCAAGGACCCCTAAACTGACACAAATTAGCTCATGGACCCCCCATTTGATCAAATTTTGTCTCAGGGTCCCCCATCTGATGGGATTTTTGCTTTTAGATGTTTTATTACAGAAAGTGTATGAAACCCACGACCAAAATAGTCATACATTCTGTCATTGTGTTGCTTATAGATGAATTTATTGTGAAAATAAATTATCCCCTGGAACCCCTCGTGGACCCCCGAAGGTCCCCGGACCCCACTTTGAAAACCACTGGATTACCTATAAAAATACTTCAAGTAATTCATTAGGGGTTGGTAATTAAAGGGCAGCAGGGTGGCAGCTCAAACATTGTGATAGCAATCACCCGTTCTGCTGAAGTGTTCCTGAGCAAGGCATGTCTGCTGCTGGAGCTTATCTTGAGTGTTAAAGTATTCCTGGTACTTAGATTTTCATTAAGTACTTGTAAGTTCCCCCATGATGACAACACAGGTTCGTACACTAAATGAAGGCCATTGTAAAATGCTGTTAATGTGCCCATTATTTATATCGGTCTATGACAATAGACTTGTACAATGTAAAATATTGCAGGAATATTATGAGAGTTTGATCGTGTAAAACGATGATTTTGTCCTTTTGTTCATGTGTTGAGAGATTAAATTCTTCTTTTATATCTGCACATTGTGTTTTCTGTTCACGTCATTATGAACGTGTTGAACTCGGGGAGCAAACAATTTCATATAGTATCTTTTCAGGTTCATTTTCAAGTTAAAGCTGCAGTAGGCCGAATTTGTTTGGCATCATTGGGTAAAATTTCATAATAACCTTTTAGCATTTTGTAATTCAAGTGTTCTGAGAGATAGCTAGACTTCTGCACCTCATGACTCTGTTTTCAGGCTTTAAAAAAATCTAGCCCTTGACTGGAGACTTTCAGGTCATTTCAGAGAGAGAGCGTTCCTTTTGGCTATTCATTCAACGGAGGCAGCTGTCACTCGCAGAACTCCCATCAAACGGTCAAACTAGGCAGCGCTGATCAAATAGGAATTATTCTGTTACTGTAATGCCTATTTCTCGCGTAAAATGTTTTCAGAAACATCTTGTAGTGTACTGTTTAGCTGTAAAAGTTAGCTCCGGCTGGTGGGCGGTGCTTGGTATTTCTTCAACTGATCTTAACATGGCTGCCGGGTCACAAACTTTCTCATTTTACAGCTAAACAGTACTCTATGAGATGATTCTGAAAACATTTTTATGCGAGAAATATACATTACGGTAACAGAATATTGATTCGGATTTGATCAGCGCTGCCTAGTTTGACCGTTTGATCGGAGTTCAGGAGTGATTGACAGCCGGCTCTCATAGACAGCAGATGGACAGCAGACCTCAGATCAGGTCTTACTGCTTGTTTTCCTCCGGTCTGTGAAATCTTGCAGATGCTGTTAGGAGCACCGGAGGACACAGAAGAACAGGATTTTTTTCAGGTTATCTGTTTCATGCACTACTGTCAGGATATAGTGACCGTTTTATAAAAATAACTTTTTTTAATCACATTTGTTCCAATCTCGCCTACTTCAGCTTTAATGCACACTAGCAGGTGGAACAATAGCAAGTAAAAATACTGTTTTCTGGGTTTTGTTGTAAATTAATGTGATTCGAGGTCTTGCGGCCAAAATGAAACTTCTTGCTGGTGCTCGGCCAGTACTTGGATCATCAGGGTCGGATTTGGAAGGAGGATGACAAAAGGCTTCAGAGCACTGCATTTTTGTTATGGTGTATAGTATACACTTATATCTAAACACCGTACTTAAATATTACAGTGATTTGCCTTTGTACATGGCCACTGGGTTTTTATCCAGCAGTATTAACTTTTGGGTCACAGTCAGGTAAGCAATGTGTGATCATAATACCTGCAGCAGATTAACAAAAGGGTATTAAGTACATGTAGTACAGATAATTCACATTTGAGAAATACTGCATAAATTCAACAGCTAACTGTATTTCAAAATGAAGGCCAAGAACACTTGAAAGACCGTCACTTTACTTTGGCACACATACAGTATGACCACGTTTTTTTTTTGTGCATCGTACAAAAGTTGAAATTTCACATTACATAAATACTTTGTGTGGGCGAAGGCATCCATGAATGAGACACTGAGGCAAAAAAAGCACTTACAGCTCACTGAATTGACCGTACAGTAGCACATGTGCATATCTTTTGTTCAAACTTGTCTGACATCTACACCCGCTAAGGACTTGAGACCCGTCATCATGGAAATATATGGAATAAGCCTTCATCCCACTCTTCCTCCTGTGTAGGATCAAGGCTGTTAACATCAGGCGGCTGTGTATTTGTACATGTAGCACGTTGTGCTTGAGTTTCTAGTCAGAAGTCTTTATCTTCAGAGGATGAAACGACCAGGACCTCCCGGCTCTTAAAGTCCCACACTGCTGTGAGATGGAAGGCCATATTGGAGAAGACTACCAGATACTCAAACAGGGCAAATAATGTGTAACCTGTGAAAAGAAGAAACAGGGGTATACTGTATAATAGACATAATGTTTTGGTCAGCATTTTGTAGCTACAATTTTACATTACTCTACATCGACTGACATATTTTTGAATGTTGTGTCATTCTCCATTAAGCACTGTTATTTGCCCTCACAGATTAGATCGAAATGATCAAACTGATTTCATACTTACTTCCCGATTCACAGTACATGTTGTGTTTCCAATAAAAGAATCCGGCCAAAGCACAGAAGGATACGTTGAGAAGTAAGAAGCGCACTTTCCAATGGTGAGACTTGGCATCCTATTAGGGAGAAGAAAAAAACCAAAACAGAAATACTGAATTGGACTGAAATGCAGCAAATGACATGAGAGATTTCAGTCTGTAGTATGAGGGACCGTACAAGACATAATTCATTCTTGCACTCACACACACATGCATTCTCCTTTCACATACATATTTTTTCACTCGCACAAGAATATATGTATGTGTGAGAAGAATATATGTATGTGTGAGAAGAATGTATGTGTCTGAAAGGAGAATGTATGTGTGTGTGCGAGTGAAAATATATGTATGTGAAAGGAGAATATATGTGTGTGTGAGTGTAAGAATGAATTAGGTCTTGTACGGCCCCTCATACTGTAGTGTGTGATTTGGCTTTCCTTACCTCAGGATTTAATGAATACTTCTTAATAGTCTTCCATAAACGGCAGGTTATCAGCATGTAGATAATGGAACTGACAAGGAAGAGCACAAAACCTTCCTTATGTACAACTAAGGAGCAAAAATATACAAAGAGAGGGGGACATTAGGTCAGTAAAGCACAGTAGTTGTAATAATGAATTCCAAAATAGACGTTAAACTTTGAGTCAATGCATCAACCAGTCACATTGGCCCAACTCTTTATCGTACTTCAAACAATTGAAAATATAATATTTTGCTGTACCTTTTTTAATTGCAAAGTTAATGTATGCCCGGTAAGGTTATTCATTTCGCTGAATAGATGATGAAGGGTTTAGAATAGAAATTAGGCTTAATGTGCAATTTTCATAAATCTTTAAAACCTTATCCCAGATTATCTCCACTCTGTATTTAAACAACCAACATTTCAAAGCCTTCAAATACATTTAAAATCAAAATCTCTGTTAACTGAGGAGTTAAATTAATGGAAGTTTGAAAAAAAACAACCTCTCCAATAAAAACAATGGATTACTCACAGTATGTTTCACTGGATGATACATATGTGAGAAGCAGGAGGCCGAGGTTTTCACAAATAGAAAAGGCCAGGTTGAAGCGACTGAGTGAACTCTCAGGGAACCTCGAGGCAAAACGTGTCTTGTAAAACCTGAAGTAGGTGAACGCCACCAGGAGCCTCGGCGCTGAGTGCAGTCCGATACAAAACCGCCATATGTGGCACTCAGGACTCAGGCTTATTGAGGCACTGATAGATGGCAGGTAATTAGGAACCTGGAAACACATAGTAATGATTTAGTACGGAGCCTCCCTAGACCCCCAGGAGAACATTTTATTAACTCGTTCCCTCAAGTCAGTAACTCGTTCCCTCAAGTTAGTAAACAAGTTGTAGTACAACCATGAGGTTGAGAATGCTGTAGTACAATCATGAGATCATTGATGTGTGAAGTAATTTTGATGGTACTGCACTGTAACATACTGAAGTTATTGAATATTTTTCCCATTAAAAATTCACCAAAATTATGCAAAAGCATATTTTTCCAAACTAAGTGTTGTAGTACAACTATGAAGAGACCTTTGATGTGTGAAATAATTTTGGTGGTACTACACCGTGTAACAGTGAAGTTATGGAATATTTTTATAGCATCTCTTTTCGGTGTTGCACTTTGTAGACGGTCCCTGACTACTCGTCTCACAGCCGGCTACGCATAGAGACCGATGTTACGTGTCCAGCTCGGAGGATGGGTCGTTGTGATTAAAATGAGGTTGTAGCTCGTTGTCTACCTTACTACGGTTAGAAAGAGCCGTCGTTTGTGTTTTAACAATGTTTCGGTTATGAGTTATTGATCCAGGAAGTTTGAATCTGTCAATATCTTTCCAACTTTACTTAAGTCAATGGGTTGGCTGTCAGGAATGATTGGAGGAAGTGCACTATGAGGTTACTAATTCTCTCGAGTTACTAACTTGAGGGAACGACATACTAACTTGAGGGAATACTTACTAACTTGAGGGAACGACTTACTAACTTGAGGGAACGACTTACTAACTTGAGGGAATGACTTACTAACTTGAGGGAACGACATACTAACTTGAGGGAATAACTTACTAACTTGGGGGAACGCCATACTCACTTGAGAGAATGACTTACTAACTTGAGGGAACGACTTACTAACTCGAGGGAACGACTTACTAACTCGAGGGAACGACTTACTAACTTGAGGGAACGACTTACTAACTTGAGGGAACGAGTTAATACAATTTTCCTCCTAGGGGTCTGGGGGGGTTCCGTACTTTAGTACTATATCACTAGCAGCAAAAGAAAAACATGGTTGGTTCAGTTTGTAAAGTAAGGAAATTACCTGGCAATGTGTACCAGTAGAGTCCTCATAATGAAAAACAGAGGATATGAGGACACAAGTTATTAGTCCAAGCAGTGGTAGGCACACAGTAGCCACAACAAAGGTGCTGAATGATACCCTGATGATCAGCGGCCTCTCATGCCCCAAGATACCGGAGCCTTGTAGCATCTTGGTCTGTAACAGTGAAAACGTCTCATTTAAAAACATCTTGCACAGGCGATCACACACAGGCAAATGTAATAATACATGTGGCATGAATAACTTTCTCCAAACAGAAAAGGCTACATATGAGGTAGGGGAGAGCGGGGTCGGTTGGGACAGGAGGACAGTAGGGAAAGGAGGACAGTAGGGACAGAGCCTTTTTAGCAAGTTAGAAAGCAACTATGCCCTTTTACCATGCTTGTACTCATCCATAACCCTCTTCACTTTCAAAGTGAAGACCTTCTGACTCTTCCTCACATTTTATTCACAGTTTTGAAATACTCAGCATGTACTGTAAGTACATTTTTGGCTCTATTGTTATTTTTCTTCTACCATACTGTTTTTAGTTGCGCCACATACAAAAAACATATATTGTTGGAAAGCTTATTTTCTAGCCATCAGTTGATGTTAGAGGTCTGAATTTTTTGTTGGAAGCTAGCACAAGAGTCCAAATTGTGTCTTCTCTCCCTGGGACAGTTGGGACAGTTAACCAGGGACATTTGGGATAGTATTGTTTAACGGTTCCTACCTTGTTATAAATCAACAAAAAGCAGACAAAAACAAGACAAAAGGCTTTATCTAACTGAATAAGACCCAATGAGTGGATGTTTACTCAAGTAGCAGCCAGTCAGAAATCCTTTTAGTTTTTTTGCCAAATTCCATAACTCAGTAATTTATGAAAATATAATAATTTTAATTTATTTTTCTCAAACAAATGCGTGAACAAGTGACATTGTAAATATAACGTTTTCAAATTTATTCTGCCATTTCTTCCAATTTAAATTATATATTCTTTATCCCAGAACAAGGTGTCCTAACTGTACTGGAATTTTGGGAAAATGCACTCCTTGTACATTTAACCAAATTGTGCCTTTCACATTTGGGTTGGGCTCTAAAAAAAAAAAAATCAGGGATCAAATTATTTCCATTAGTGTTCTAGTAGTCTGTGAGTAATGGGATGTTATTTGGTGCCTATACAAAAGTGTCCCTGCTCTCCCATATATTTATGGAGATGAGTCAAATGTATGCACAGAGTTATATGCTGTCAATATTTGGGTACTCAATAATTTGGGGATGTTTTTCTTTCTTTTTTTTATACATATGCATGCATTTACTTAACATCTAAAAATCGAAACCAACCGACCTACCTCCACTTGGTTTTTGCTGTTTACCAATAATTGCAACACAGACTGCCCTCCACTTGGCTTGTCAATAGCTAAGCTATTACAATAATAACAATAGTCATGATATCAGGCAGCAGAATGGACCTGAATGCTCCGGATAACAACGATAGACAGATAGAGAGATAGATAGATAGATAGAGAGCATATAGCTTAAAAGGAGCTGCAGGATCATCCAACAGTTTTTTTTTGCGTCCCCTAAATTTCATCTGAATGTTCCCAGGAGAAGATGAGAGGCCTGCGGATGGAGCATCCTCCTCCTTGTGCGACAGATAGCAGGAGGAACAGCCTCTAGTGAGAGCATGAACAACATCAGCACCCCGGAAGAAGAAAGCAGCGGAGGAGAGCTGAGGATGCTGCGTCCAGGCGGCGCAGCCTATCACAGATGATGCACAGATCACTTAAATGAATGTATAAAACGCGTCTCTTAACAATAATTAGCCACAATGTAAAAACAAATATTGCTTGATTGTTATTAGGAGAACAAAGGCATGTACTAAGAAGCAGGATTGACGTTATCGAGGTAACTTCAGGGTTAACTCTTCTGGGTTTTCCTTCCTACGAAGGTGGATCACTTCTTACCTCCTACTGACCAATCAGAGCTCAGTGCGGTGATTGTATGATAATATTACACAAATATGAAGAAGTTTAAGTCATAATCCAGGTTAAAAACAACACAGTTTATACTGACAGATGCAGGAATGACAGCTGGATTTATGCTGTGGGTGTTAACCTCTTTGAATTATGTTTTTATATTTATATATATTTATTAACACATCTGGAGTTTTTTCTTTTGCCAGCTGTTCTTCCTGCATTTGGCAGCTTCAACTGTGTTACTTTTAGTCTGGATTATGTGTTTAACTTCTTCGTATTTGTCTATTATAGTTTTCTCTTCCTTTGTTAAATGTGTCTCTCTGCCTGTCTGTCTGCAGTCTGTAGACTTGTCCATGTCTGTGATTGGTCATAAACTGCAGACACCATCCCGTTCATGTGAACGCGCTCACAGCCAGACTGAGAAACCCTGGGTTGATTTACTGAGTTGATAACCAGCGTCGTAGGACCACTTAGCGAGATCTCGTTTGTTAGGGTTAGGTAATCCAGATAACGAGAAGATATCCTGGGTATGTTGAACTCGCTTCATAGTACAGTCCTCAGGAGCTCTCCGTGGTTCTGAACCAGAACGAACAAAGGATCGATTTTTTATTTTCGTCTTATATATTTTATTTTCATAATCATTCTATAAGAGACATAGTGTACATGTATGCAACTTGTGATATAATTTGTGTAGTGTATGTGGTTAACATGTGGTGCTGCCCCGCCTCCTCTCCTCTCCTCTCCTCTCCTCACCTCTCCTCTCCATCAGTAGCCCTCGGTGGCCTGGTCAGTTCACAAACAGCTGCATTCGCTCTCAGTGTGATTTTCTTTTTTTCTTTTCTGTTTTTGATCTTTAGTGAATGAAACTTGTCAGGCAGCTTAAATGGTCTTTGGATCGACATAATCTGTTTCAGCAAGATGAAACGAAGGAGAACCCAAACATTATTTCTCTTGCTTCTGTGTGCCAGTATTTTGCCAAGTAAGTTCCCATTCATTTCATTTATTTATTTATTTTACCTCATGTGAACCAAAACGTTATGTTTTTTTAATTGTCTGCAGTTTTAAATTAATTCCAGAGAGAACAAGTGAAACCCTTCAACGCTGTGCCAGCAAAGATGACGACGACGTAAAACCATTTGCATAATATAGTGTCAATCAACTCTGATCAGTTGTATATCATTTTATTAATGTCAGTGTTTTTATATTTTATGGATCATCCATTTCCTCTCCGATTTCTTGCTTTTTCCATCAAGCTGTTGCCCAGAATCCGCAAATTTGTATCCAGTTGTTCAGGGATTTGCTAACATCATAATCCCGTAGACCTTCTTTGTATCCAGCTCAGAGGCTTTATTGAAACAGCGTTTCAGGGCAAACATCTGGCCAGCCCAAATCCATTGTTGACACTGCACACAAGCTCCAGTTAAAATATAAACTAGTGTTTCCATTTTATTCTTTTATTCCTCATATCAGGGTTCATATTACCTTGCAATAATTAATGTAGAAGTGGCATGAATCATTTCCTTATAAAACACACAATTATATATCTAAAAATGCCATTATCTACGCTCATTTTGAATAATCTTTCATGTTACTATTTTCACAACACATGTATGTTTAGGCTCATTTTGATGTTGTTCTGTCATATGAGCGTTAGAATATGAACTCCACATACACAGTCTGAACAGAGAAAGTCACTGCTGGTACTTAATGGTAGATTTGCCTGATCTCTTAGAGCTTTATAGAGCAACATCCCTCTTCGTCCCCTTCCACCATCTGTCATGCATTCACATTTTCTCTTCACATCTTCCCACCCCAGCATCCGTACCGCTGCACTTTGTTCTGACTGTCGGGAACCTTGAATGATAAAAAATGATCACATCAGAATGTCCTTTAGGGAAAATACTGACTTAAAAAAAATGTAAAGAAAAATGATTAACTGAAATACAACAGGTGCTTTGTGGCGATATGACTGTAAAATGATTCTCTCCCTGTCTTAGCCTGTTGGTGTGCTCAGGGGAAATACGCTCAGAAGCTCCTGAATGATTTATTCACCGACTATACTAGTGCACTGAGGCCTGTGGAGGACACAAACACCATACTGAACGTGACCCTGCAGGTTACACTGTCGCAAATTATCGACATGGTAAAACACCACAGATCTGTGCAGATACCCACACAATAATGCCATTTTTTTTATATCTTATCATATTTCTGTTTTACCTGTTGTTGTCAATTTTTTTCTATAAAATTTTCAATGTTTTACAGGATGAGCGAAATCAAATTTTGACTGCATATTTATGGATACGGCAAGTGTGGGTTGATGCACACCTGAAATGGAATAAAGATGATTACGATGGACTCGATACCATCCGCATACCTAGTAGTTATGTATGGAGACCTGATATAGTCCTATATAACAAGTAGGTCGGACTGGTATTGGGTTAATCATTTAGTGGTTATCCTAGTGTGGCTCCTATTGATTGGTCAGTATAAAATGGTACAAGCTGAACATTCCTTGAAACCATTATTTATAGGAGTGTCCAGGCCTTTGTCTGCTTTTTATACAGTAGAATGACAAGAAAACACAGAATAACACATACTGGAAATTTACTATCAAAATCAGAGGTATCACTTGTATGATGAAAAGGAAGGAAGTATTGCCCTGTGTAGAGTTGGGGAGCAATAATTCAATTACATACAATCTGATAACAGCTCACACTATGTACACCAACCAGATGCTGACACATGTAAACACAAACACTTAGCATTACTGAAAAAATATAAAATGCAGACACAACACTGAGGGATGAGTACAACTCTCCTAAATGGGTTGACTCTTCCCTCAGTTGGCATACCTGTGCCTTTGTATCCTGATCAAGTTTCTTTTTCAAGTTTTCTCCACCTGCTCCAGGACATTACAGCTGCTCCACTATTATTTGTTTTAAAGGTACAGTGTGTAGGATTTGTCGGCAGTGTGGTTGCAGATTGCAACCAACTGAATACCCCTCAGCTCACTCCTCCCTTTCCAACACAGCGGTAAAGAGAGCCGCCGAGTGTTTCAAATTTTCGTAGTTCAAATAACGGTGGAATTACAACTTCCGTCTCTGTCACATGATGCCATTGGGCCCTAAAAGCCTTTAGGTGAGGAAGGGTTAAAGGAAATGCTACTGCGCTTGCTCTAAGGGCCCAATGGATATGGAAGATCGCTGTAAGATAGCTGTAAGATCCGGGTACATCCATGGCAAAACCGTGGTAACGCTGTTCGCCTCGCTCAGAGGCCACCCATACCATAATAACACAATGGACTGCGGCTGGCGGTACCACGGTTTTGCACTCTGCAGCTACCGTTACTGCAGTTTCACAAGCCTGTCGGAGAACTACGGTGGACTTCAGGTAACGTAAAAATGCGAAAGGCTCTCTGTAGAGCCAGTGTTTGGTTCGTTTGTTCTGGGCTACTGTAGAAACATGGCGGAGCAACATGGCAGACTCCGCGAAGAGGACCTGCTCCCTATGTAGATATGAATGGCTCATTCTAAGCTAACGAAAACACAATGATTCTTAGTTTCAGGTGTTTATACACACTTTTTTCTGCTAATCCCAGAATCCCCCGAAATGTTACACACTCTTCCTTTAAGGTGTCCAAAATATCTGCTTGCTCTTGGTATGAAAGTCAATGTCTAAGTCTTCCTTGTTTTTCAGTGCTGATGACCATTTCACTGGCTCCATGGACACCAATGTGGTGATCCAGCATGATGGCCAGATAATGTGGGATTCGCCTGCCATCACAAAGAGCTCCTGCAAAGTGGACGTGTCCTTCTTCCCCTTCGACTCTCAGCAGTGCAGGTTCACATACGGCTCCTGGACCTACAACGGCAACCAGCTGGACATCCTCAACGCCCTGGAGAACGCCGACGTGGCTGACCTGGTGGACAATGTGGAGTGGGAGGTGCTGGGTATGCCGGCTAAGAAGAACGTTATCCAGTATGGCTGCTGTGCTGACCCTTACCCGGATGTGACCTACACACTGAAACTGAAGAGAAGAGCTTCCTTTTATGTCTTCAACTTGCTCATACCGTGCGTGATGATCTCCTTCCTGGCTCCGCTGGGCTTCTACCTGCCTGCTGACTCCGGAGAGAAGGTGTCTTTGGGTGTCACCGTGATGCTGGCACTCACCGTCTTTCAGCTGTTGGTTGCAGAGATCATGCCGCCCTCTGAGAATGTGCCACTTATTGGTAGGGGCGATAAAATAGGGTCAAATCCAAACATACATGATGACTGCGATCTGTGCTGATTTCCCTGTCTCCTCTTCTTCCACAGGAAAGTATTACATTGCAACAATGACCATGATCACTGCCTCCACTGCCCTGACCATCTTCATCATGAACATACACCACTGTGGCCCAGATGCCAAGCCTGTTCCCAAGTGGGCCAAGAAGGTCATTCTGCAGTACATGGCCCGCATGTGCTTTGTGTATGAAGTCGGGGAGAACTGCTTGTCACCGCAGCCGGAGAAACAGGAGCCTCCACTTGTAAAGAACACCAACTGCACCATGAACGGTCAGGCAGGACCAAGCAGAGAGGACTGTGTCTTCAGAATGGAGAGAGAACAAGAGACAGTGGGCTCCATGACTACAGAGGAGAGGGAAGACACGGATCAGATGAGGAGCCCGAGAGGCTCAATTGGGAGGAACCCAACCAACAACTACACCGCTTGGAAGAATGGCATTTTCATGAGCATGGATTGTGGAGATTTGGGGGGTCAGACGAGATGCAGGAAGGGAGGCGTGAGTGATGGAGAGCGAAAAGACAAAGAGGTTTCCAGCAACAGCCAAAGCAACGAGAGGCAGCTGCTGCGTAACATTGAGTACATAGCCAACTGTTACAGAGATCAGAGGGCAACGCAGAAAAGGACTGGGGAGTGGAAGAAAGTAGCCAAAGTTTTAGACCGCTTCTTCATGTGGATATTTTTCATCATGGTGTTTTTAATGAGCCTCCTCATCATGGGTAAAGCCATCTAACTGCAGATCTGAGAAGTTGGTCTTAATGACAGTGTTAATTGGTGTACATAACACAGATATTATTACAGGTTAGTACAGGATTCATTAAAAGTACAGTGTGCCGAATTTGGCGCCAGTCCAGCAGTGTGGTTGCAGATTGCAACCAAGTGAGTACCCCTCCACTCACTCTTCCCTTTTCCAAGACTGCGGTAGCCTCCAAGTGCAAAACCGTGGTAACCGTTTACCTTGCTCAGAGGCCATCCTTACCATAATAGGAGCAACGTAAGTCAGACGGCAGCTGGCGGTACTACGGTTTTGTACTTTTACCGCAGTTTCCTAAGCATGTCAGAGAACCGCGGGGGCCGTCGGGTAACGTAATGTGAAAAGCTCTCGCTAGAGCCGGTGTTTAGTTTGTCCGTTCGGGGCTACTGTAGACACATGGCGGACTCGAAGAGGACCCGCTCCCAATGTAGATATGAAGGGCTCATTCCAAGCTAATGAAAACAACACGATTCTTAGTTTCAGGTGATTATACACTAATAAAAACATAGTTATGAATAGTATATTCTATATAGATCCCCCGAAATGTTACACACTGTTCTTTTAAGTAATATAATTTATCCAATAATTTGATTAACATTCAGATTGCACCTTTTTCTTGATGTCTTATGTCTTTTCTGGAGGCTGTCATCACCCACCCACTACAGTCCTAATTATAAGTAGAATTAGATCTTTGATAAACTTTTTTGTTGATGGGTTTTGTGGTTGAAAACTTGCATTCCCAACTTTTGCCCCAATGCTGTGTGAAAGTTACTAAGCTCAGCAAGAAATAGCAAGTTGGTTAGCAAGTCAATACATTTTTTTTCTACAGATGGTATTTCCACAAGTGTGTGCTTTTATTTGAAATAAATAAATATAGATTTGTTTCTGTACATTTATTTCTTTGTGTCTGAAACAATAAGTCAAGGGATTCAAAAAAGCAACATACAGAAGTGACAAATAAATATGATATGCACATTTTATATCTGTTATGGATAAAATGTTAAAAGGTGCAGTTCTGAAACTAATTAATAATTTTACTGATACAGTACAAAAGGACAACGATGAAACAAACAACACACCAGACAGACTATTTATTGTTCTGATGCCGTGACAGAGTGAGGCCTGACTTTGCTCTCCCAGGAACATTGAGGGGGTTACAGTGTTATTCTGTACTTCCAGAAAAACTGAAAATATAGCTCTATTTGACTAATTACATAAATAAAGACTCTAGTATGAGGTAATAATTATTGTGATTTGTATGTGTAATTTACTGTAATACACTTAAGGAGGAGGTAGAAAAGAAGAAGTACTTTAATAATCCCTCATTGGGGAAAATGTAATTTTACTCTCATGACATGATTCAGTGAAAGAAGGAGAATCACCCAACTTTACAGAAGGGACAATATGTTAAGAGATACAACCAGGCAAGCTTCTATACATCAAACCAGAGCAAGAGAAAACAACGTCTCAATGAAGCTCATGGATTATCTGTTAAATCCCCTGGATCACCACCATTTGCTTGGCTCGTGATGTGTATTATCCCTGGTCTTTATGTTGCAAAATGGGCTATGACTCTTTAATCTGAAGAGAAATGAAAATAGAATGCTTAATCAGTGCAACTGTGTTTTAAATCAGTTTTGATGAGGAAAAAAAAAATATTTTATTTCTATTCACATACCCCCGCTCACTGCTTGACCCCTACAAAAGTAAGACCAAAGGTTTTGGTAATGGAATTAATGGGCATTAACTTATTAACTAAGGGGCACCCTGGACTTCTAACCCCTAAAAGGCACAACTAGACCACACTGTTAACCATCATACCAAATTAAAAGTTCCTAAATGAAATAGTTTCCGAGTTCTACTCTGGAAACTAAATTGTAGTTGAAAAAAATCACAGTTTTTGGCCAAAATTTGGACGGACAGGCGAACGAAAGGACGGACACGCAGAGCGCTATATACCCCCGACTACATTGTTGCGGGGGTATAATTAAACTGAGATGCAAGGGACAACTTCATCGGACCACAAGAACTGTTGAGGCCTCTGGTTGACCTTTCAACAAGAGATAATTTAAGTCCACAAAGACAAGGACAGTTTTTCAGTATATATATGCTGTATATATGTATATATATAACTTGCAGAATTCTCACTACCTCACTACCACATATCTGAGGATCAGTGAGTTTTTAAAGTTACAGCTTTTCTTTTTCTTTAATAACAGGTAACACATTCTCACTGTGTATGCCTCTTCAGGATTTTGTCATTCAATGAAAAGAGTTTAGAAAGTTACCATATACATCCCAAAACTAAAACATGAATTAACTGTTAATTTGAGATATTTTGAGTAGATGTAAAATACATGCTTTAGAGTTTTAGGACCAAAGAGTGAGCGTGTGTTGGATATTGCTACATCTTATACGATTGTATGCACAATATGACATGCACAGCAGGCAAAGGTTTTTTGTATTGTATTGCTGAACTGTTGTCTGTTAACAATGTGTACTCCTCATGAAACATTACCATAATCCCTGCAACTCAAAGTGAAAACAAATACATGAATATACACTACATATACGCTCATTGATACTTCTTATTATAGGAACAGTTTAGGCAAGGTCAACAGAAATTGTGATTTTCATGCTATTCCTGCATTGTGACACAAGAGGTTGGTAGAGAGCTTGTTACTGAGACCTAGCACCCAGGGGCCAGTAGACACTCATTCTAATGTATTCACACTTTATGATGATATTTTGCTGTCAACTTGCAGAATTCCTTCATGAACCACATGGAATTTGGTAACAAAAGACAGATATCTTTGCCTTTTTCCCTGAAACAAATCTGAATTTCACTCCAAATCAGTTATTGTTTCAATTGAAACAGGTGAAACAAGTGAAAACAACTAGTATGTCTTTATGTTCAAAGTAACAAAGAATAAAGAGGAAAAAGGATATTAGGATGGAGTCACTTTTTTTCGCAGTATCTGGACAATTTTATCACGTAATGATCTTGATTGCATTCCATAGATGATTGGATTTAAATTAGCAGGGACGACATGAAACAAAATGTATGCAATCTTCCTTAAATCTGGGTAATTTTGAAAACGATGCAATATGATTGTTAAAAACCCCGACCAGAGCATGATAAGATAAAGAACGAGGTGGCTGGCACAGGTTTGAAGTGCTCTGCTTTTCAACTCTTTGCTTTTCTTGATCCAGCAGATGACAGCTATTCTGAAATAAGTGACGGCTATGCCTCCCATTGAGCAACCGAACAGCAACACGGTGAAGAAGAGCCCGTAGATGTTGTTAATGGACACGTCCTCGCAAGAAAGCTTGAACAGTGATGCGTTGTCACAGTAAGCATTTTGTATAAGCGATCTACAACGGGACAGCCTCACTGTGAGACCTATCAAAACAGACACCAGCAGTAATGACACCCCCCATGCAGTCGCGGACAGCCCAATCACAGCTTTGGTGGTCATAATTGAGCTGTATCTCAGCGGGTGACATATCGCCACATATCTGTCGATTGCCATAATGATGAGAATCATATGTGAGGCTGATCCGAACGTGTGGCTGTGAAAGGCCTGAACCACACACTGGTTGTAGGTGATGAACCGCTCTGTCGAGATGATGTGAGCCATCAGCTGAGGCAGTAGGACTGTGTTACCTATTACATCATTGACAGACAGGTTACAAAAAAGAATGTACATGGGCTGGTGCAAACTCTTCTCAGTGATGATGAGCACAAGGACTCCGATGTTAGAACAAAGCAGGGTGAAGTAAACAAACAGCAGTAAGAAAAATATAGGGTACGTGAACTCTGGAGATATGTCAAAGCCTTGCATCTGTAGGATATCACTTGTCATGTTGCTTTCCATTCTGTTGAAATTGATGACCTAAAAGAAAAAAATTGTTTAAAGCTTTAGTGGTGAAGGGTGAAAAATCCACATCGAAACATATCAAATTTGAAATAAATAAACATTTTGGGCATCGTTCTGTAATTTACTGCACATTTCATTCTTTATACCAAAAAGACAAAATGTTAAAAAAGAAGTAAAATATGAATAATAAATGAAATACCTACAATAACTAATCATAATACAAGAAAAAAAAACATAAATTAATTAAATTAAAAAAAAATCTAAAATGTTTTGTGTGTTAAGACAATACTTACTTTTCTGATTTGAATTTCAGTCTCCTTCTCCTGTAGAAACACTTTAACCACCTGAGCACAAATGTGTTCTGTCATGGCAGGGACAATTACATTATGAACGTAAAAATGAAGCATATAGATGTTACTTTCTGCACATTAAAGTGACGTTAAATGTTACACCACAATGATGCTGAGCTTTATCCTGTACATATATGCAATAAATGCTCAACACAAACTACAACCAGATATAATCGTAGTGTTGTGTGTGAAATAACACTGCAGCATTTGTTCTTCTGGATGATAGTACCTTGCCTGTGGAGGTGGGAATCCCAACTCAGCAGCTAGAACTTGATCTCTTTTATATTCAGCGTGAGTAACATGTGACGTAAATTCGCTGTCCTCACCATTGGAGCGCAAGTGTTTTTATTTAACAAAGTTTAGGTCAGAGAGAGAGAGAGCAACTTCATTCTCTGCTCAGGTAGACATTACTCCACTCTCTTTAAATAGTTTGCTGCTCTATTAATGCTCTGAATATCATGAAGAGCACTTTTTAGCTTGTGTCGACGCAGAGTCGGGCAGAGGTCATCACAGGGACATCACATTCATTAATGTGACTAAAGTCAACCTCTCTTCCTGTATTTCTTTCAATACACCTCACCAGTCAAACCCAAGCAACAATACTGTATACTAATTATATGAATTGATAACTCAAATTCAATAAAATGATATGTAATTATATGTCAGCAAACAGGGTTTAAAACGAAAAGTCAAGTTCGTCAGTCTTTCTCGGAACCTGCACTCTGTGCAATGACAATAAATCAATGTACATCACAGTTGACATATCAAGTGACCAATTGATCGAACAAGGAAAAGTGTTCTAATTAGATTTTTACTTGAGTTATATTAAAAAGTTGCAAGTATGAAATGACCTGAAACCATGCATTAGTTTGAACACCAGAATTCTGAGGCATCACACAGTCATGATAGATATTACATGTTACACTATAGTCTATAGAGGATAGAGAAATACACATTTTCATTGAGTAAATAATCACATTATGCTGTATGGATATGTAAATACAGCTTTACAGTCAGACACACTGCAACACAGGCTCACAGCATTTAATCTATTTGATTTGTGTACATAGACAGGAATTTCCGTTTTTTTTTTTTTTTTTCGTGACGCTCAGCGCGACTTTCAACAACGTATTTTTAGTGCATTTTCTTACAAATGTCCAGCAACACATGACATGTGTCAATTTCCGCTCCAGTCTTTTCAAAATAAAACCACTCAGTTAGGTTTAGGAATAGATCGACTTGGTCAGACTTAGGCAACAAACTACTTAGTTAGGTTTAGGAAAAGATTTTGGTTTGGGTTAAAGTTGACAAATAAATCAACTTTGACTTCTGGTTTCACACGGGACACAAACACCGGTCTCCTAGGCAAAAATCCGGTGTTTTTTACACGATTACATGATTACATACAAATTGATTTCGTGCTGACCATCACGAAAAAAAATTGAAATTTGTGTCTATGTACACGAATCAGTACATTCAATTTTGTGACTATTTCACAAACTACTGTGCGACTGGACTGCACACTCACACACTGGGCCCCTAGGCCTTTCTCCAATGACAAACGCCTAGACCACAAAACTATCTCAATACTACTACATTTTATGAAAGAGAAAGATTAATATTAAATTCCACACACTGGAATAGAACTGTTATTCAGTTATGGCAGCGAAGAAAACCCATGGATTAATATGTATGTGTGGGGCCGCCTACGGCACAAGTTAGAGTTTAATGTTCATCTGACCTGAATGTGTTTGGGTTGGGACGAAACCCATGTAAACACCAAAACACCACAAACTCTACAAAGAAAGGCCCCAGATAGCAGATTCACACCATGCACTTTGCTGTGAGGTGACAGAACTAACCAGTGAACCAAATCACAGGCCTGATTATTATCATACTTCAGTTGTGATACAGGAGAAAGGCCACAGAAAGTAATTAGAGGGTCAAATCAATTATCAAAGCAACTCAAGGGTCCATCATGTCCATTCCTCTTGGGTGAGATGATTAGCCTTTCCTAATGTCCTAATGTCCTAACAGCTCTTTTGTGTGCCTGAACAAGCCCTTGTCCCCAAAGGCCTGATCTGACCACTTCAGTGCTGTTTCAATGAGTATTTTTCTACTGGGACATATAAACAAATGGGAAAGGCTGTATAATATGTTATACATTTTTGATTTATTGAGCCATTTAACATATTCATTAAAACAGATTTTTTTTTATTTTTTTAATAAAGTATTGTAGCTGAATGGAGAAAAAAAAAACAGACTGTTGTGATAACTTCAAGCGTTCACTCAATCTGTTCAAATGTTTTAGATATTAAGTGATTAAAGTTAAGGAATCAAATGTTTGCAAGTTGTATGATGTCACATGCAGCCTCACATGTTACAGCCACCCTCGGGTGTTATTAAACAACATCCTTCACTAGCAAAACAACAAGGACTCTCATTATCATCTGGAGGTTTACTAATTGTCTGGGGATTAATTACAATGTGAGACAGTTAACAATACATCATTTAACTATATCTCAGAGGAGCTCATTAATAGATGTGTTTTTACAAAGTAATGAGGCATCTAGCTGATGTAACTCTACCACTTTGTAGTGTATCATAGTTACATAATATCGCTGCCGTTGCCCTTTAGCTGAAAAGATGGATAAGGTAAAAGCTGGAAAAGTTCATATTTAGTATTTCAAGTACTGTTGTGTGATATCAGTACAACTTTTTCAAAGTAATGAAAACTAAAGACTTCAAATAAGTTTGCAGCAAGATTTTTTTTTTAACTCCAGCCGGGCTTTCCCAGCATTACTGTGGGCCAAAATGTGGTCCTGATATTAGACTTGATAGTCCACCATTAAAACAACAGTCAGCTCTATTCCTGGAATTATAAAATTCAAACTCTGAAACAGACACACTGTAGATTTAACAGTGACTGTGATTGTGAAAATATAAAGAGGCCAGCCTCTTTTCATTGATAGTCCCACACTGTAGAGGCTGTGATACATTGAGCAAATTTGGTAATTAAGAAAAAACAAGAATGCTTATCCCTAAGGACCTGTGATTGAAAAGATTAAAGCCTATAGTCAAAGCCTAAAGTCAAACAAAAGACAAAGATCATGGCGGTCAATAATAGGCCACTGACATTATTTTATTTTATTTCTTTACAATTTAGGATGAAACCTGACTTCACAAAGGACTGAAAATAACTTTCTATACCTCCTTCGGATGAAATGTGCTCATGAAAAAAGCTAAGTGCCTGTTGTGATTGACAGCACCGGTCATCATAAACCGCATATTGCAACAAAAAAACTGTTACTCTTTTTCGTCTCTACTGAAGACGTTTATCTACTGATTCTCTCTCTGTTTGAAAGCAGCTACAGCTCCGCATTTCCAAAAAGTCTCACATCAGATGCTACGGGTGTAGTTGCAATAATACACTCTTTTGTGTCCTAATGGACTTGCTGGTCGTCCATTATCCTTTTTTGTTTTGTTTTATCTATGTCATTTTAAATAGTTAATTATCTGTTTCTTACATCTTTAGCCTGTTCCCTGTGCTGCAGACAGACATCTCACTGCGTCTCCTTACTAAAATATCACTTCATCATTTTATCCTATTAGACGTTTGTGTGAAATTGTCATAATTACCTCCGCCAAGGCCGAAGGCCTAGGAAGGAGGTTTGCGCTCAAACGGGTTTTGTGAGGTCATTTTGACCTTTGACCTTTGACCACCAAATTCTAATCAGTTCATCCTTGAATTCAAGTGGATGTTTGTGCCAAATTTGAAGAATTTCCCTCAAGGTATTCCTGAGATATCGCTTTCACGAGGATGGAACGTATGGGAGCTCACAGTGACCTTTGACCTTTGATCACCAAAATTGAATCAGTTCATCCTTGAGTCCATCTGTCCATATGTCTCAGGAATGCCTGAGACGTACCGACTGATGGATGGACAACCCAAAAAACACAATGCCTCTGGCCACAGCTGTCACTGGCGCAGACGCATAAAAATACAAAATACCTTTAAAACATAATGGTTTCAATATTTAGTTTTTCTTTACAAAGGTATCTCATACTTAGTCCACTGACATGTGAAGTGAATAACATGGATTATCTCATTACAATGGCACCTTGCAGTGGGTGGGATATATTAGGCAGCAAGTGAACATTTTGAACTTTGAACTTTGTGTTGGAAGCAGAAAAAATGGGCCAGCATAAGGATGTGAGTGACTTCTGAAAAAAGTTAATGCTGGTTCCGATAGAAAGGTGTCAGAACACACAGTGCATCGCAGTTTGTTGCGTATGGGACTGCGTAGCTGCAGACCGGTCAGGGTGCCCATGCTGTCCTAATGTTATGGCTGATCGGTGTACGTAGAACTGGTCAACAGAAGGCCAGGTGTTGCTGATTGGAGGCTCACAACCTCTGTTGCTTCTGCTTTCAGTTTGATTTCATGCTTATACCACCTTTTATTTAAAGAACATGGAATCTGAAATACAGCTATTTTGAGTTTAATTTTAACTTAATTTTTTTGACGTTCCTCATTTCTTCTTTTTGCTGCTCAGTGCCAGTCAGTATCAGGGGGCGACTTCAATCAGAAATAAACACAGCATTGGAAATTGGCTTATAAAACATTGGGCACTATTTTCAGGCTGGTCAGTATTTATCTGCAGAAGTTCTCCAAATCAGCCCCGACAAGAAGGGACAAAAGGTCTCTACACTTGCAGTAATCCTGATATTATTCATCTTTGCAGCGCCAAAGTGCGCCAATCCCAGAGGCGACAGGTGACGTACACAAGTTATGGTTCGGGGAACGTTAAATAAAGCAGGATGGGCAGGGCGATTCTCCACACTTCATTGTGACTACTCTAGACACGTTTTCCAACAATGAAATTTCCTCACTGTTTTTAGTAGACAGTAAGTGGAGAAAAAAATGGAGAACAAATCTTTTGGGTTCAGCACTGAGTTAACCCTCGACACATTTGTTATTCCACCCGGAGGAAAGTATCCCATATTTTTTCTTGGTATTGTGATTTATTTTTTTTGCATTTTTTGCAATCTGACCTTGTTGACTTTGATCATTCTGAAGAGGAACCTTCACAAGCCCATGTATTTCATCCTGTTTAGTCTTCCCCTCAACGATTTGATAGGCATAACTGCAATGCTACCGAAAGTGCTTTCAGACATTGTTACCGAGACAAATAAGGTTTACTATCCTCTTTGTGTTTTACAAGCATTCTTGCTCCACATGTATGGTGGTGGGATTTTGTTTATTCTTGCAGCAATGTCTTTTGATCGTTATGCTGCCATCTGCATGCCGTTACGCTACACCTCTCTTATGTCCCCCAGAGTTATTATTTTTATTATCTCTCTAGTTTGGGGTCTTGACTTTGTCTTGAATGTATCATTGTTCTCTTTACAGACAAGGCTTCCCAGGTGCAAATATGTGATTATGAATGTGTTCTGTGATAACCCTTCTCTACTGAAGCTCACGTGCGGAAACACGACAGTCAATAATATCATAGGATTATTTAACACAGCTGTCATGCAAGCTGTAAGTGTGTCTATTCAGGCATTTTCCTATGTGAAGATTCTGATCACATGTGTGGTTACAAGGAGGTCTGAAGTGAAGACGAAAGCTGTCAACACGTGCGTTGCACAGTTGCTGATATTAATCATATTTGAGATTGTGGGAACTTTCACAATTTTATCTCATAGGTTCAAAAATGTCTCAGCTGACTTGCAAAAGATTATGGGCATGCTAATATTTCTCGTACCTCCGCTTCTGAATCCAATTGTGTATGGACTGTACACAGGTGAAATACGAAACACTCTCCTGAGAGTCTTGAAAAAAAGGGTATCTGTCTAAATCGTTACACAAGGTGGTTAACAGCACAGAATTTCCTCTTTTTGAACTGCAATAACAATCATAACACTGTGTTATCTCAGGTAGTGTCTCTGATAGTGTATCAACTATGCATGGAACCATAACAAATGCATGAACTTGAACACACAACCTAAAATCACTTTCAACAGTTTGTTTTCTTGTGCAAACCCTGGATTAGATATGGAAATGCCATTATTCTAATGTAGGACAGGAAGGTTTACTCTGGTTTTGAGGTGTATTGACTGATATTTGTAGTTTTTCCTCAACACAACAAAACCGTTTTTAAAAGGTGGGGAACATATTCGATGATACTGAGTCAAGTTTTAAGAGTTTTGGGGTCTTGCATTTGATGAGGATAAAACTGATGAAACTGTGCATCTTGCTGCAATTATACACACTTGTTACTTGACTTTGTGTTCTTGTTAGAAGTTCAGGAAAAAAAAATATTATTATTATTGTGATCTCTTCTTTTGTGTTTCTATTGGTGTGTACAGCACTTTGTGTTAAGTACAATAGTGTACAATTATAAATGGAGATATTACTCTAATGCAAATAGTCTAACACGTAATACTTCATCATACATTACGTTTTCATTTAAAGTCTTAGCCTGTTCTTTACTTGTTCTTATCCTCTTCACATTTGATTGTATGTTTAAATATTGTTTGCTATAAAGAAGTGTTCACATTTCTATTTACTTATCATGCACTCCACACACCATACCTACATGGTGTCTGTGAATAACTTTACATCCATTAATCACACTGTAATTATTGCACAGTCCAAACCAAACAGAAATATGCCCAATATATACAAGATGTGCAGATTTTTGCTGTGTGGTCCATTAATAAAATCCAAATATTTTGAAACATATTTCATGTTGTTTCGTCATTTAATGAAAACAAATAAAAAATGAAAAAAGCACAGTTAACAACACAAAATAAATGTCATTTTCATATTAAACTCAGTTGGATTAAAACTGAATACATATAGTCAGGTATTATTTTATATACAAATTAAGAAGCTGAGGCAAAAACAAAGAAAAAAACAGAAAAAGGATAAAGATAAGGTGGCGCAGTGCAATTCTACCACCAATTTGGACATTAAATTGTGCTTGAGTTTATATATATAATCATTACTTCATGATTATCTTGCCATTACATAACCCTGTTGTGCCACATCAATTAAAGGAAAGCAGAATCCCACAAAACTAACAAGTAGCTACAGAGCTTTAACTAGGAAATCCACTATTAGTTCCTTAATAAACAAAAACAGAACAGCAGGATTCTCAAATAATCTTTTAATCCCAATATTCACATATTATTTATATTCAAATCCATATGACATATTCTGTAGCACTGCGATGCTGACACCTTAAAACAAATGGAATAAACAGAGTATGTGCCAGTGTAATTAAGCTGAGCTGTGTGGAAAGGCAAAAGTACCAAGCTAGTGTTGTAGTCAAGACCACCTAAACCAAGATCAAGTCATGACCTAGACCAGAGTGTTTTGAGACCGAGACTTTGAGGGGTTGAGACCAAGTCGACACCAAGACCAAGGCAGGGTGAGATCAAGTCAAGACCAAGATCAGACCAGTGCGACTCCCACACTGCATGACACGCTTATGATAAAATGTGGAACATGCAAAACCATAGGCACTGCTCAAATTGATCTGAAGAATCCACATTGGCCTAAATACACCCAAAGAAAACAAATGAAGGTTCCGTTTTATTCGCCTCTTTTATCGCCATATACACTGATCAGCCATAACATTAAGACCACTGACAGGTGAAGTGAATGACATGGATTATCTCGTTACCATGGCAACTGGCAGTGGGTGGGATATATTAGGCAGCAAGAGAACATTTTGAACTTTGAACTTTGTGTTGGAAGCAGAAGAAATGGGCCAGCATAAGGATGTGAGTGACTTTGACAAGGGCCACATTGTGCTGGCTAGACGACTGGGTCAGAGCATCTCCAAAACTGCAGCTCTTGTGGGATGTTCCCGGACTGCAGCGGTCAGGACCTACCAAAAGAGGTCCAAGGAGGGAAAACCGGTGAACCGGTGAACCGGCGACAGGGTCAGACCCGAGGCTCATTGATGCACGTGGGGAGCGAAGGCTGGCCCGTGTTGTCCGATCCAATAGAAGAGCTACTGGGGCTCAAATTGCGAAAAAAGTTAATGCTGGGTCCGATAGAAAGGTGTCAGAACACACAGTTCATCGCAGTTTGTTGCGTATGGGGCTGCGTAGCCGCAGACTGGTCAGGGTGCCCATGTTGACCCGTGTCCACCGCCAATAGCGCATACAATGGGCATGTGAGCATCAGAACTGGACCACAGAGCAATGGAAGAAGGTGGCCTGGTCTGATGAATCACGTTTTCTTTTACATCATGTTGGATGGCGACGAGTTCAAGGTGTTGACTCGGCCTCCAAATTCTCCAGATCTCAATCTAATGGAGCATCTGTGGGATGTGCTGAACAAACAAGTCTGATACGTGGAAGCCCCACCTCGCAACTTACAGGACTTAAAGGATCTGCTATTGACGGTTTGGTGCCAGATACCACAGCATACCTTCAGAGGTCTAGTGGAGTCCATGCCTCGACGGGTCAGGGCTGTTTTGGCGGCAAAAGGGGGACCTACTCAATATTAGACAGGTGGTCATAATGGCTGATTGGTGTATATGTTTGTGTGTGTGTGTGTGTGTGTGTGTGTGTGTGTGTGTGTTATGGCCACAACAGGAAAACATTTGACTCAACCCTGTGACTAGCAACATATACAGAGGACGCCATATCTGAGGGTTAGTTTTTAAAAAAGCAAAACATATCTAAATAATGCCATGAATTAACCAAAACTATGGGAGTCTGGATGCCTGGTCTGGGCCGGCCACCCAAAATAAACCAACTAGCAGAGATACAGTTGGAAAGCTATTTCATTCTGTCTCTGACATCCTCACATGCACTGTACCCTTGGGTGATATCACTGGTTACCCTTGGGCTTCAATGAAAATAAGAGGCTGAGTATTTTACATGACAGCTCACAACAACGGTCCAGCCACAGGTGAGAGTTGAATAACATATTGCCAGAGGTAAGATATTACAAGCACAGCTGCATTACTCCAAGGCACTTACTATAAGATTGTTTGTTAATGTTTTTGTCTTTTTTTCAGTTGAACATTACTTCATCATCAGTTGTTAAGAGTTATATAGCATACAGTACTGTACAGTTATGTACACAAATGCATCTTCTGCTGTTTTACTAACATTGGAAACACTGGGCTTATCTGATGCAAATATTTACCCAGCATTTTTGTTTGGGACTTTAACATACGTGTTTATTATGTTTTGCAACTTGTTGGTATTAACAACTATTGCTGTGAGTAAAAAGCTACACAAGCCCATGTTTATCCTGCTGTTCAACTTGCCCATTAGTGACATGGTGGGTGCTACAGCTTTTTTTCCTCAGCTTCTTTTCAGCATTGTGACACAGAACAGACTGATTTCCCATCCTGCATGTTTTACTCAGGCTTTTCTGATTCATTTTTATGGTACAGGAAACATGCTGATCTTGAGTGCCATGGCATATGACAGATATATTGCTATATGTTGTCCTTTGAGGTATAATGCTATCATGAGTCCACATAATTTAATCAGAATTATCATTTTAATATGGTTTCTAAATTTCTCAATGATTTTTACGTTGTTTATGCTGGCTGCACGGTTTAAACTTTGCAGGATGAATATAGTAGATTTATTCTGCAACAGTCCGTCATTATTGAAACTGATCTGTGAGGACACCAGTCAACAACTACTATGGCAGCAAGGACGTCAATAATTTCTCATTTCAACATGCTTTTCATTTGTTTGGCAAAAATAAGTTAACAAATGTTTGCCTTAACAAAAGTATGGCTTACATAAAGAACATAAACACTTCTTCATTGACAAATCTTAATTGAAAGAATAGGTCTTCTACAGTAATTAGTGCAAACAAAAAATGCAGCTTTGTTATTTTCATATAAATATGATGAAATTATAGACTAAGGCCATCAACTGGCAGGACATAAATTGAAGAATAAACCACAACAAGGGCTGTGGATTGTGTTAAAGGCACTGGAGAAATCAAAAAACATTATCCTCACAGTGCTGCCAGCTTTGTCAAGGTGAGAGTGTGCTTGCTGAAGCAGGTAGATGATGGCATCCTCAACACCAACCTCGGAGCGGTAGGCAAACTGTAGTGGGTCCAGGGAGGTGGTCACATGAGGTCTGAGATGGGCCAACACCAGCCTCTCCAGGACTTTCATGCAGTGTGATGTTAAGGCAACCAGTCTATAGTCATTGAGGGCAGATGTAGAAGACTTCTTTGGTACCGGAACAAGGCAGGATGTCAAAACACAGCACTGGAACCTTCTCC
This sequence comes from Sebastes fasciatus, assembly GCF_043250625.1. NCBI lineage: Eukaryota > Metazoa > Chordata > Actinopteri > Perciformes > Sebastidae > Sebastes > Sebastes fasciatus. The sequence goes on from NC_133801.1 coordinate 30,834,624, forward strand.
TGGCTCAGGATAAGGTTAAAGAGGTGCTGTAGAATCCCACATAGTTGGTCCGCGCAGGTCTTCACAACCCTGGGGCTGATGCCATCCGGACCTGCAGCTTTCCTACGAAGTAGCAGCAGAAATGTATTTAGTTGCCCAGTATCCATGTTGAACGTGAAAATCCTTCCGTATTACAGTGTTCAAAGAAAAAAAGGGCAATAAAAGACAAGGAAAAACACAAAAACACGAGACGTTGACTGGAGCTACTGCAACAGGCTGCCATTAGCACGGTGACATCTTGGAAGATGGAGTTGGGGTTTAGGGTAGAGAAGTTTTGTCTGGGTGAACTGACCACAGCATCCATCCTTTACTGTCATCCCTCTCTCTGCTGTTCTCTACAACACAGTAATGCCCATACTTGTTAGTCCCCTTGTTCCTCCCATCCCCACTCCACCATCAGCATCTTTCACACCACACTTTTGCCTGAATTTTCTGACAATTTACAAAGAGAAAAGTACACTGGCTACTGTAGTCCATAGCCAAGGCCAAAACAAAGAAAACAATGAACTCTGCTGTTAGCCCTGAGATTAGTCTCTCCCTTAGACTCATGCATATATACAGAGTTAGTCAGTTTCACACCAAATGTGCAGGCGTACATACAGTACTGTAGATTTCTCAAGTTACAGCATAGAGTAAAACATAGTATGTCAAGCATCGCCTATCCTACAATACAGCTGACTATGATTCTACGGACTACAGTGAAACATAAACAGACATTTCCTGATATCATCATCCTCTTTGATAATTTCTACCATGAATGATGTTTTTACCCAAATCACAGTATGATGATGTGTAAAGTTTAAACATTTTCGTCAGTTGAATTTGGCAAAAAATAGAAAATTAGGGAAGTGAGTGTCACTATGGTTTGTTACATCAAGGTCCAAGTAAGTAGGTATGGAACGAGATTTTTGCTTAAAGGTGCAGTATGTAAGATCAGGCGGCATCTAGCGGTGAGGTTGCAGATTGCAACCAACAGAAATGTTATTTATTTATTCATGTTGGCATTGAGCAAACCTAAAAAAGACCTGATGTACAGCACATTATGAGTAAAGGGTCTAAGGATTTACTTAATTCATCCATTTTCAAGTATAGATTCCAAATATATATTTCAGGTATGTATATTTTATACATATATAAAGATTAAAATAGTAATACAATAAATTATGTTGCAGAGATAAGTACGCTATTTAAACTATTCATTCTGTTGTTAATATTCCTCAAACAGGGCTATTTTGAAACCACATTGCATGATAAACATGTTTCTCTGATGAAGACAGGTTGGTTTCAACAATTGCACCAGCTGACACACTGTGCTCTCTAACCTCATGAGTCATCTTTTTTTGTTTACAGTAAATGCCAATAAAAGACAGAGTCTTTTCCATTGCACCTACAGTGCAGGTGAGGATAACTTATACTGCCACAGGTGTAAAACCAGAGGTACATTTGAATCAATGCATAGCAGTTAATTCAAAATTGCTTGTTAGATCCTTCATCAGTTGACTTGAGTAGTGAGAAACATATTTCATTTTTCAACAGAGGAGGCCACATCATAATAACGACAGTATAACTATGTATACAAATGCATCTTCTGGGGAATTACTAACACTGGTATCATTGGACTTAACTATTACTCAAATTTATCCAGCGTTTGTATTTGGCACACTCACCTATGTAATCATTATGTTTTGCAACTTGTTGGTATTAACAACTATTGCTGTGAGTAAAAAGCTACACAAGCCCATGTTTATCCTGCTGTTCAACTTGCCCATTAGTGACATGGTGGGTGCTACAGCTTTTTTTCCTCAGCTTCTTTTCAGCATTGTGACACAGAACAGACTGATTTCCCATCCTGCATGTTTTACTCAGGCTTTTCTGATTCATTTTTATGGTACAGGAAACATGCTGATCTTGAGTGCCATGGCATATGACAGATATATTGCTATATGTTGTCCTTTGAGGTATAATGCTATCATGAGTCCACATAATTTAATCAGAATTATCATTTTAATATGGTTTCTAAATTTCTCAATGATTTTTACGTTGTTTATGCTGGCTGCACGGTTTAAACTTTGCAGGATGAATATAGTAGATTTATTCTGCAACAGTCCGTCATTATTGAAACTGATCTGTGAGGACACCAGTCAACAACTACTATGGGATGATTTGTATAGTCTTAATCCAAGGGGGACCACTGTCAATAATAATTTACACATATGCAAAAATTTTGCGCACATGTGTCATGACTAATAATGCAGATGCCCGGAGAAAAGCCGTTCAGACATGTGGTACACATTTAGTTGTTTACTTAATCTATCAAATTAATGCCAACTTTGCATTCATTGCTCATCGCATTGAGAATTCATCCACGTACTTAAGAAGGGCTCTCGGTGTGTCAATCTTAATATTTCCCCCTTTTCTGGACCCGATTATATATGGACTGAAAACAACAGAACTCAAGCAGAGCATGATAACGTTCCTAAAAAGAAATGTTGGTTCAACAAAGCTGTAACCAGTTTTGGCATTCATATGAAATATTTTACATTCAGCCTAAACTAATGTCCAGTAAATCCAGTATAATTTAGCAAGAATAGTCTCTATACAAAACATTGTCATGTGTTTTTTTACATATACATTTCTCCATCTGATGATTACATGTTTTGTGAATTTGTAAATTACGTGTTAGCCCTGTGATAGTCTGGCGACCTGTCCAGGGTGTACCCCACCTTTGCCCAATTTCAGCTGTGATCGGCTCCAGCACCCCCCACGACCCCTAAACGGGATAAGCGGTTGCAGTTGATGGATGGAGGGATAATTTATGTTAAAATATGTTTATGATCACATGAAACAGCAGAGGTCATTTCTCTTCCGCAGAGTTCCACTGTAATCATTTTAATAAATGATATGATGACAGGAAATAATGTGAGAGAATGACTGGAAATGAATCACAATAATTACAGATATTATCTGAAAGATTGCTAAATAAAAGAAAGTTAGAACAGTTACACATGCATTTATATTTGAATTATAAAACGGAAAATATATAGATACACTAAGCTTTGTGTAAAAACTTGTAATGTAGGGCATTGTGTCTTCAGATATTTCATATACTCAAACATGTGGACTATAATATGAGCTATGTATATAAAAATTAAACACAAAGATGCATTTTCCTTGACAATGGAAATTATGTGTGTGTATATATATATATATATATATATAATTAGGGTGGAACGGTTTACAAAATTCACTGTTCGGCTTATATCACGGTTTTGGGGTCACGGTTTTTGGTTCGGTTTGGTACATTTATGTAACAGCAAGGAGGTCAATTTCTGATTTCATCATGCTTTTCATTTGTTTGGCAAAAATAAGTTAACAAATGTTTGCCTTAACAAAAGTATGGCTTACATAAAGAACATAAACACTTCTTCATTGCCAAATCTTAATTGAAAGAATAGGTCTTCTACAGTAATTAGTGCAAACAAAAAATGCAGTTTTGTTATTTTCATATAAATATGATGAAATTATAGACTAAGGCCATCAACTGGCAGGACATAAATTGAAGCATAAGCCCAACCAGAACTATACAAAAAAAACCCCGAAAAAACTAAAACAGTATAACATATGTCTCAACTCCCTGATCATCAGCTCTTAATTGAAAGATTAGTTTTTTCACTCAAAAAGTGCAGTATTTGGAGGAATACAGTTGGATTTCTGTACCACTGTGTTATTTCAAAATAATTAATAAATATAAAACACATTAGAGGGATTGTGCTGTTGCCCCTCTCCAGTTTCCAATCTGTCACTGCTTGTTTCAGTGCTTCAGAGAGATGCTCACTGTTTTCCTCTCATAAAGGTGGCATGTCTTTATCTCCCACTCATTCAACAGTAGCTCATTGGCCATCATTTTTACTATAACAGTTAAGGCACTCAAATACTGACATATTGTCAATAAGAACAAATAAATTACAAAAATAAAATCACAAATGTAATGTAAATGTGATGTTCCATCTTAAGGCTATTGGTAAATCCTCAACTGCTGCTTATGCTAGTTTATACAGGGCAGACACAACAGTCTAACATTCACATGTGAAGGCTCACGCACTTTGGCCATCTGCTTCAATTCTGTATTGTTTACGATGGATTGTGGTCGTATATGCAGTGATAAACACTCTTATAGCATTAGATATTACTTTGGCACAGTGTGAATTTGCAGTGGGAGGCTGCCTGAATGCTGTGGGGGAACGGATTCTCCGTCCAGTCTGCTTTTGTTTCGCTCCGCTAATCGACACATTCGGGTGATGCCGTCGTAATTAAATGTTTCAAGTGTCTGTCCACATATAAACCCGATTTCAGTTGAACAGTGTCGGCGTACAGTTTGACACAAATCGTTGTCAGTTTAGCTTGACTATAATGAGCTACTGCCCCGCTACAGCGTTGCTACCATTCCTGGTGCGCTGCCAAAACTTTCCGAGTAAAATCCATACTCCAGAGTTTCTGTTCCGTGCCTGTGAGTAGTGGACATAAACAGCCGTTTGGGGAACGGCGTACCGAAAGGATGTCGCGGCCCGAACCGAAAGTCCTGCACCCAACGGTTCGGGTCAAATACACGTACCGTTCCACCCCATATATATATATATATATATATATATACATACATATATATATATATATATATATATATAAACTGGAAAAACAAAGTTCGGAAACTTGTGTTTGGTCGAATATTTCTCTGTTGTTACAATGCTAATGGTCATTGTATTTTACATCGTTGGAAAGCCTGTTTATTTACCTTCGCAATGATGTCCAATTTGTAAGGATCATGCATTTGTGGGATGAGCAGCACAGCTGTTTATGTGGGTAGCGCCCAAGGAAAATTTGCCAAAATGCTCCGCCAATGGTAAACAGTATATTCTCCTGTTGGTATTGACTCTTGTTTTGAGTTGTTTGGTGGATTGAGTGATTGAACTCTCTATCAGTAACAAGGAACAAACAAGACATATTGGCTATTTTACACTTTATTCATTTAATACAATATGTCAGGAGCCTCAGTAGCGGTGGAAGATCAATACGCAGCAACAACAGCCTGGCACCTCCTCCTCATGCTGGTCACCAACCTGGTCACACGTTGCTGTGGGATGGCGTTCCATTTCTCAACCAGGATTCGTTGCAGGTCAGCCAGCGTGGTTGTGTTGGTCACTCTAACACGTACAGCACGCCCAAGCTGATCCCACAAGTGTTGAGTTGGGTTGAGGTCTGGACTCTTGGCAGGCCGTTCCATTCTCTCTACTCCCACATTGTGGAGATAGTCTGTGATAACCCTGGCTCTGTGGGGGCGAGCGTTGTCATCTTGGAGGATGACGTTAGGTGCCAGATTGTGGAGATATGGGATCGCCACTGGCTGCAGAATCTCATCCCGATATCTCACTGCATTGAGAAGGCCTTCAATGATGACAAACCTTGTTTTGCCAGTGAGGGAGATGCCGCCCCACACCGTGACTCTTCCCCCACCAAAAGCTGTTACTCCATCGGTGCAACAATCAGCATAGCGTTCTCCGCGTCGTCTCCATACTTTGACCCTGCCGTCCAACTTCCGCAGACAGAACCTGGACTCATCACTGAACATGACATTCCCCCACATGTTCAGGTTCCATTGTCTGTGTTGTCGACACCAGCGCAAACGGGCCTGACGGTGAAGGGCAGTCATTGCAGGCTTCCTGGTAGCCTTATGAGAATACACTGTTTACCATTGGCAGAGCATTTTGGCAATTTTTCCTTGGGCGCTACCCACACAATAAGGTGTGCTGCTCATCCCACAAATGCATGATCCTTACAAGTTGGACATCATTGCGAAGGTAAATAAACAGGCTTTCCAACGATGTAAAATACAATGACCATTAGCATTGTAACAACAGAGAAATAATCCACCAAACACAAGTTTATGAACTTTGTTTTTCCAGTATATATACACTGTAGATATATACATTGCTCAAAAGAAATAAGTGAACCCTTAATCATCACAGTATAACACCAAGTCAGTTAAACTTCAGAGATATCAATCTGTCCATTTAGGAAGCACAAGTGATTGTGAATCACTTTCAGGTGCTTTGGTGCAAATGAAAGTGACAAGAGTTTTTGACCAAACTGTCAGAAACAGACTCCATGATGGTGGCCTGAGGGCCCGCCGTCCTCTAGTGCAGGGGTTCTCAACCTTTTGCAACTGAAGGCCCACTTGTGATTGTCAAAACATTTCCGAGGACCACCTTCCCAAATAAATGAGTAAAAAACCTAACATGTTTATACAACAAATAATAAACTGGGCTGTAGATATGTGTTATGCCACTGTCAGCTGTAATGACCAAAATACATATTCTGCTTACCCTCAGTGAGACACTTGGGCTTGCCTCTGGGAAATAATGAGATCAAGTCGTGGTGGGATGGGTGAGAGGCTGACACGCAGAGTAGCATTCAAAGTTGCTTTCAGTTTGTTCCTTGCCTTTGATTTTGTGACAGTCACAATGGAAAACCCTGACTCACATAAATAGGTGGTGGTGAAAGGCAACAGAAATTTGATTGCCCGTTTTGACAGAGAGGGATATTGACTGGCAGCCAGTATCCAGAATGAAGCAAGGTCAACTTGTGTGAGCTGAAGTTTCAGGCTGCTGTCTGCTGATAGTTCCATCAGTTCATTTTCCAACACAGTGGAGAGAGCTATGTCTTCTGAAGCAGGATCCACAGAGAAAGGGTCCAAAATCCAAAGGTTTCCATCTCGTGCATCTTCTGGGAAGTAGCCTGCAAACTTTCCCGACAACTGAGTCAAATGCTGGGTTATAACACTGGATATGTTGACATGAGGAGTGGCTTCCAAAGTTTCACTTAGGAGTGAAAACACGTCAAATCGTCCCTCCTTGACTCTTCTGTTCCACAGAATAAGTTTTTTCTTGAAGCCCTCAATTTTGTCTGAAACCAAAAACACTGCTGTTTCTGCCTTGCATTGATATATTGAGCTGATTTAACTGGTCAGATATATCTGATAAGTAGGCCAGTTTTGCACAAAAGTTACCATCAGTGTAATGCTCAGCAAGAGGGGAGTGCTGCTCTTCCAGAAATGTGTGCACTTCTCATATTTCCTCACCACACGCTTCGGAGCTTTTACTGGCGCAGGGTTGTCTCCCACATCACTTTTTCGCTTTAAAAACCGATCCATTTTGTCTCACTGCATCCGAGAACGTTAGCTAGCTAACAGTGGCAAACACGTTTGTCTCTACCTGATGATGTTTGGTGTTTTTACACAAGGCCTATTGACGGAGGTTGGGTCACACTTAATCAACGCGCCTTCGGGGTACCGCACATGCGCAGTAATATCTGCTCTGCACTCGCCGAAATTGAGCCGATCGCAACACACAACTGCAGCTCCAGTTACACTGCGCATGTGTTATACCCAATACAAGACCCGTGTCCGCCCGTGTCTCAGCCTCCTTCAATAGGCTTTGGTTTTACAGCAGCTGGCATCTTACCTCCTTTAGGTTTTACCTGTTCACTTTGCTAAATAATAATAAAAAAAAAAATCTAGTACCACTGCCTCCGCGGCCCACTAGATGGCGCTCTGCGGCACACTGGTTGAGAATGGCTGCTCTAGTGGGACCTGTTCTCACAGCCCAGCACCGGGCAGCTCGATTGGCATTCGCCAGAGAACACCAGAATTGGCAGGTCCGCCATTGGCGCCCCGTTCTCTTCACAGATGAGAGCAGGTTCACACTGAGCTCATGTGACAGGCGTGAAAGAGTCTGGAGATGCCATGGTGAACGTTATGCTGCCTGTAACATCATCCAGCATGACTGGTTTGGCAGTGGGTCAGTGATGGTCTGGGTAGGCATATCCTTGACCTCCACAGACCTCCATGTCATAACCAACGGTACCCTGACTGCTGTTAGGTACCGGGATGAAATCCTCAGAACGATTGTCAGACCTTAAGCTGGTGCAGTGGTCCCTGGGTTCCTCCTGGTGCAGGACAATGCCCGGCCTCATGTGGCCAGAGTGTGTAGGCAGTTCCTGGATGATGAAGGCATTGATGCCATTGACTGGCACTCACGTTTCCGTGGCTAAATCCAATTGAGCACCTACGGGATGTTATGCATCGGTGCATCCGACGCCGCCAAGTACCGCCACAGACTGTCCAGGAGCTCACTGATGCCCTGATCCAGGTCTGGGAGGAGATCCCCCAGGACACCATCTGCCGACTCATCAGAAGCATGCCCAGATGTTGTCGGGAGTGCATACAGGCACGAGGGGGCCATACACACTACTGAGTCAAATTGTGAGATGCCATAATGGAATTCACGCAAGTTGGATCAGCCTGTGACTTCAATTTTTTACTTTGATTTTCAGTGTGATTTTGAATCCAGCCCTCAGTGGGTTGAAGATTTTGGTTTCCATTGACCGTTGTTCTCAACAAATTATACAATGTACATCAGTAAAGATTTTCAACTTGAATAATTCGTTCATCAAGATCTGATGTGTGATTTAAGTGTTCGCTTAATTTTTTTGAGCAGTGTAGTATGTCAAGCATTACCTATCCTACAAAGCAGCGGACTACAATTCTACGAACTACAGTGAAACATAAACAAATATTTCCTGATATCATCATCCTCTCTGATCATTTCTGCCATGAATGATTTACCCAAATCATGGTATGATGATGTGTAAAATTTCATAAGTCCTGGAATCCAGAGGTACACAAATTTAAGTATTTCCTCCATTCTACTATACATTGAAATTGGTGCTGTCACAAATTCTGCCTCCTGCCAATCTTGAAAGTCGCTGGATATACGTCAATGAGGTCTGCATATTAAAAGTTCACTTTAATTGAAATTGTCAGAAAATGGAATAATTAGGGCAGTAGGTGTCACTATGGTTTGTTACAACAAGTTCCAGGAAAGAAGGTATAGAACGAGATCTTTGCTTAAAAGGTGCAGTATGTAAGATCTGGCGGCATCTCACGGTGAGGTTGCAGATTGCAACCACTCCAGTGTTATTTATTTATTCATTTTGGCATTGGGCAAATCTAAAAAAGAGCTGATGTACAGTACATTATGAGTAAAGGGCCTAAGGATTTACTTTATACATCCAGTTTTATATTCAACAAGTACAGATTACAAATATATAGAGGTATGTACCTGTATATTTTATACATATATAAAGGTTAAAATAGTGATACAATAAATTATATCCATAATAAACATGTTTCTCTGATGAAGACAGGTTAGTTTCAACAATTGCACCAGCTGACACACTGTGCTCTCTAACCTCATGAGTCATCTTTTTTTGTTTACAGCAAATGCCAATAAAAGACAGTCTTTTCCATTGCACCTACAGTGCAGGTGAGGATAAGTTATACTGCCACAGGTGTAAAACCAGAGGTACATTTGAATCAATGCATAGCAGTTAATTCAAAATTGCTTGTTAGATCCTTCATCAGTTGACTTGAGTAGTGAGAAACATATTTCATTTTTCAACAGGGGAGGCCACATCATAATAACGACAGTATAACTATGTATACAAATGCATCTTCTGGGGAATTACTAACACTGGTATCATTAGACTTAACTATTACTCAAATTTATCCAGCGTTTGTATTTGGCACACTCACCTATGTAATTATTATGTTTTGCAACTTGTTGGTATTAACAACTATTGCTGTGAGTAAAAAGCTACACAAGCCCATGTTTATCCTGCTGTTCAACTTGCCCATTAGTGACATGGTGGGTGCTACAGTTATTTTTCCTCAGCTTCTTTTCAGCATTGTGACACAGAACAGACTGATTTCCCATCCTGCATGTATTACTCAGGCTTTTCTGGTTCATTTTTATGGTACAGGAAATATGCTGATCTTGAGTGCCATGGCATATGACAGATATATTGCTATATGTTGTCCTTTGAGGTATAATGCTATCATGAGTCCACATAATTTAATCAGAATTATTATTTTAATATGGTTTCTAAATTTCTCAATGATGTTTACGTTGTTTATGCTGGCTGCACGGTTTAAAATTTGCAGGAGGAATATAGTGGATTTGTACTGTAACAATCCGTCATTATTGAAACTGGTCTGTGAGGACACCAGAGTCAACAACTACTATGGGATGATTTGTACAGTCTTAAACCAAGGGGGACCACTGGCAATAATAATATACACATATGCACAGATTTTGCGCACATGTGTCATGACTAATAATACAGATGCCCGGAGAAAAGCTATTCAGACATGTGGTACACATTTAGTTGTTTTCTTAATCTATCAAATTAATGTCTGCTTTACAATCATTGCTCATCGCATTGAGAGTTCATCCCCATACTTAAGAAGGGCTCTCGGTGTGTCAATTTTAATATTTCCCCCTTTTCTGGACCCGATTATATATGGACTGAAAACAACAGAACTCAAGCAGAGCATGATAACGTTCCTAAAAAGAAAAGTAGGTTCAACAAAGCTGTAACCAGTTTTGGCTTTCATATGAACTATATTACATTCGGCCTAAATTAATGTTGACTTCAAATCCGGCATAATTCAGCAACAATAATGTGTTTTTTTTTTACATATAAATTAATCCATCTGATGATTACATGTTTTGTGAATTTGTAAATTATCTAATGTTCAAATTTATGTTCAAATATCTTTATAATCACATGAGAGTTCCACTGTAATGGAACTGGAACTCATGTAATCATAATATAAATGATAAGGAATATGTCGACAGGAACTAATGTGAGGGAAAGACTGTGGAAATGAATCACAATAATTACAAATCCTTTCAGATCTGAAAGATTGCTGAAAGATATGAACAAAATCATTGCTGTAAATAAAATAAAGTTGCACATGCATTTATATTTGAATAAAAAATTGGAAAATATATAGATACACTCTGCTCTGTGTGAAATCTTGTAATGTAGGGCATTGTGTCTTTTCATATTATATATTTCATATATTCAACATGTGGACTATAATATGAGCTAGTCATGTAAAAATGAAACACAAAGATGTATTTTCCTTTACAATGGAAGTGATTTGGAAATGTAATATACTATATATCCATCCATCCATTATCTGTAACCGCTTATTATTCGAGGTTGCGAGGGGGCTGGAGCCGATCCCAGCTGACATTGGGTGAAGGCAGGGTACACCATGGACAGGTCGTCAGACTATCACAGGGCTGACACATAGAGACAGGCAACCATTCCCGCTCACATTCACACCTACGGGCAATTTAGAGTCACCAATTAACCTGCATGTCTTTGGACTGTGGGAAGAAACCGGAGTACCTCGAGAAAACCCATGCTAACAGGGTCAATCACTTATAATCACTTATAAGTGAAGGTTTCTGGACAATATTTGTCATTGTTTTGTGATGTTAAGAGATTTCTAATAGGCTAATACATATACACATAAATTTGCATAATTGAAGCACATGTGCCCACTCCCATGTTGATAAGAGCATTAAATACTTGACAAATCTCCCTTTTAAGTGTGATTCATCGCGATAAACTATGGACAATTAATCATGTGATTAATCGCAATTAATCAGCCACTTGAAGTCAGAGTGGTCGGTTCTGAGGTTGAAGTGAAGGCCCCCGAAGTAGCACATGAAATGCAGAGTACCACTGACTGACTTGCTGTGGTATACTACAACTTTCTACGATCAGGTGTCACACAGGTTACATGTAGCACAGCTCATGTTTCAATGTCACTGGTGTCCATATTGAGGATGAAAAGTTTGGTGTGCTTAGGGGAAAAGACAACTAGGGCATTCACAAGAGCTCTCTACAGTGAGGTGAATGATGTATGGCACTCCTCTGTTCACATACTTTTCTATTAAGTGCAGGCCAAACTGGTATTTGATGCATCTATGCAACAATACTACTTAACAATCCTTTATTATGCGGCCAGGCACAGAAAGCTCTTCAAGTTTATCTTGTGTTTATGGCACAGTCCAGTTCCCCAGGGACATCCACCTTCAGTATGCAGTCCTCTACAGCTGTAATCCATACTTGGCAGTGAACAGACCTCTTTACAACCCGACAACCACCAAGGCTTCCCCCACAATTGGGGATAGCTCACCGGTGACATTCTGAAGTTTCACTCTGGAGGAGAGAATAGTTGTTTCCTTGTTACTTGGTAAACAAGAAGCTGCGTCCAGCAACACTGAGCAGAGTGTCCCCTAAATTGTCACAGGAGCACAACAGTCTTCTAACTCCACCTGCACTTGGTTGCAATGCTGAACTGCTTCACAGGTGTCTGGATGCACTAATGGACCAGGTGACCAGGCTGTCAAGACTCCTGTACATGGCTTGGGGCCCCGCTACTTACGCTGAGTGGTAGCTCATACTAGTTCAGTTAAATTCAACTCAGCCCCCTCCTGTTTAGACACACATCTCCTCAGTTGCACAAACTGTGGTCTCTTTGTCAGGTAGTCAAAAATCCAGGAGATTGTGGAGGTGCCTACCTGCATCTTTTGGAGCTTCTCTCGCAGCAACAAGGGCTGTGGATTGTGTTAAAGGCACTGGAGAAATCAAAAAAACATTATCCTCACAATGCTGCCAGCTTTGTCAAGGTGAGAGTGTGCTTGCTGAAGCAGGTAGATGATGGCATCCTCAACACCGACCTCGGAGCGGTAGGCAAACTGTAGTGGGTCCAGGGAGGTGGTCACATGAGGTCTGAGATGGGCCAACACCAGCCTCTCCAGGACTTTCATGCAGTGTGATGTTAAGGCAACCAGTCTATAGTCATTGAGGGCAGATGTAGAAGACTTCTTTGGTACCAGAACAAGGCAGGATGTCAAAACACAGCACTGGAACCTTCTCCTGGCTCAGGATAAGGTTAAAGAGGTGCTGTAGAATCCCACATAGTTGGTCCGCGCAGATCTTCACAACCCTGGGGCTGATGCCATCCGGACCTGCAGCTTTCCTACGAAGTAGCAGCAGAAATGTATTTAGCTGCAGAGTATCCATGTTGAACGTGAAAATCCTTCCGTATTACAGTGTTCAAAGAAAAAAAGGGCAATAAAAGACAAGGAAAAACACAAAAACACGAGACATTGACTGGAGCTACTGCAACAGGCTGCCATTAGCACGGCGACATCTTGGAAGATGGAGTTGGGGTTTAGGGCAGAAAAGTTTTGTCTGGGTGAACTGACCACAGCATCCATCCTTTACTTTCATATCCCTCTCTCTGCTGTTCTCTACAATTTAGCCACACAGTAATGCCCATAGTTGTTAGTCCCCTCGTTCCTCCCATCCCCACTCCACCATCAGCATCTTTCACACCAAATGCATTTTCTCACAGGAAGAAGATGCAGAGGTGTTACCTGAATTTCTGACAATTTACAAAGAGAAAAGTACACTGGCTACTGTAGTCCATAGCCAAGGCCAAAACAAAGAAAACAATGAACTCTGCTGTTAGCCCTGAGATTAGTCTCTCCCTTAGACTCATGCATATATACAGAGTTAGTCAGTTTCACACCAAATGTGCAGGCGTACATAAAGTACTGTAGATTTCTCAAGTTACAGCATAGAGTAAAACATAGTATGTCAAGCATTGCCTATCCTACAATACAGCTGACTATGATTCTACGGACTACAGTGAAACGTAAACAGACATTTCCTGATATCATCATCCTCTCTTATCATTTCTACCATGAATGATGTTTTTACCCAAATCACAATATGATGATGTGTAAAGTTTTACCATTTTCTTCAGTTAAATTTGGCAAAAAATAGAAAATTAGGGCCGTGAGTGTCGCTATGGTTTGTTACATCAAGGTCCAAGAAAGTCGGTATGGAACGAGATTTTTGCTTAAAGGTGCAGTATGTAAGATCAGGCGGCATCTAGCGGTGAGGTTGCAGATTGCAACCAACTGAAATGTTATTTATTTATTCATGTTGGCATTGGGCAAACCTAAAAAAGACCTGATGTACAGTATATTTTGAGTAAAGGGCCTAAGGATTTACTTAATTCATCCATTTTCAAGTATAGATTCCAAATATATATTACAGGTATGTATATTTTATACATATACCAAGGTTAAAATAGTGATACAATAAATTGTGTTGCAGAGATAAGTACGCTATTTAAACTATTCATTCTGTCATTAATATTCCTCAAACAGGGCTATTTTGAAACCACATTGCATGATAAACTTGTTTCCCTCATGATGTCAGTTTGGTTTCAACAATTGCACCAGCTGACACACTGTGCTCTTTAACCTCATGAGTCATCTTTGTGTTTACACTAAATGCCAATAAAAGACAGACTTTTCCATTGCTCCGTACAGTGCAGGTGAGGACAAGATATACTGCCACAGGTATAAAACCAGAGGTACATTTGAATCAATGCATAGCAGTTAATTCAAATTGCTTGTTAGATCCTTCATCCGTTGACTTGAATACTGAGAAACATATTTTTTTTCTCAACAGGGGAGGCCACAGCATAATATCGACGGTATAATTATGTATACAAATGCATCTTCTCAGGAATTACTAACACTGGTATCATTGGACTTAACTGTTACTCAAATTTATCCAGCGTTTGTATTTGGCACACTCACCTATCTAATCATTATGTTTTGCAACTTGTTGGTATTAACAACTATTGCTGTGAGTAAAAAGCTACACAAGCCCATGTTTATCCTGCTGTTCAACTTGCCCATTAGTGACATGGTGGGTGCTACAGCTTTTTTTCCTCAGCTTCTTTTCAGCATTGTGACACAGAACAGACTGATTTCCCATCCTTCATGTATTACTCAGGCTTTTCTGGTTCATTTTTATGGTACAGGAAACTTGTGTATCTTGAGTGCCATGGCATATGACAGATATATTGCTATATGTTGTCCTTTGAGGTATAATGCTATCATGAGTCCACATAATTTAATCAGAATTATTATTTTAACATGGTTTATAAGTTTCTCAATGATGTTTACGTTGTTTATGCTGCTTGCACGGTTTAAACTTTGCAGGAGGAATATAGTGGATTTGTTCTGTAACAATCCGTCATTATTGAAACTGGTCTGTGAGAACACCAGAGTCAACAACTACTATGGGATGATTTGTATAATCTTACTCCAAGGGGGACCACTGGCAATAATAATATACACATATGCACAGATTTTGCGCACATGTGTCATGACTAATAATACAGATGCCCGGAGAAAAGCTATTCAGACATGTGGTACACATTTAGTTGTTTTCTTAATCTATCAAATTAATGTCTGCTTTACGGTCATTGCTCATCGCATTGAGAATTCATCCACGTACTTAAGAAGGGCTCTCGGTGTGTCAATTTTAATATTTCCCCCTTTTCTGGACCCGATTATATATGGACTGAAAACTACAGAACTCAAGCAGAGCATGATAACGTTCCTAAAAAGAAAAGTAGGTTCAACAAAGCTGTAACCAGTTTTGGCTTTCATATGGAATATTTTACATTCAGCATGAACTAATGTTGACTTCAAATCCAGCATAATTCAGTAAGAATAATCTGCATACAAAAATAATTGGCATGTGTTCTTTACATGAACATTTCTCCATCTGATGATTACATGTTTTGTGAATTTGTAAATTATCACATGTTCACATTTATGTTAAAATATGTTTATGATCACAAGAAACAGCAGAGGTCATTTCTCTTCCAGAGAGTTCCACTGTACGTCACTTTAATAAATAATAAAGAATATGTCGACAGGAACTAATGTGAGGGAAAGACTGTGGAAATGAATCACAATAATTACATGTCCCTTCAGATCTGAAAGATTGCTGAAAGATAAGAACGAAATCATTGCTGTAAATAAAAGAAAGTTGCACATGCATTTATATTTGAATACAAAATTGGAAAATATATAGATACACTCTGCTCTGTGTGAAATCTTGTAATGTAGGGCATTGTGTTTTTTCATATTATATATTTCATATATTCAACATGTGGACTATAATATGAGCTAGTCATGTAAAAATGAAACACAAAGATGTATTTTCCGTTACAATGGAAGTGATGTGGAAATGTAATATACTGTATATCCATCCATCCATTATCTGTAACCGCTTATCTCATTCGGGGTTGCGGGGGGTGCTGGAGTCGATCCCAGCTGACATTGGGCGAAGGCAGGGTACACCATGGACAGGTCGTCAGACTATCACAGGGCTGACACAGAGACAGGCAACCATTCACGCTCACATTCACACCTACGGGCAATTTAGAGTCACCAATTAACCTGCATGTCTTTGGACTGTGGGAGGAAACCCATGCTAACACGGTCAATCACTTATAATCACTTATAAGTGAAGGTTTCTGGACAATATTTGTCATTGTTTTGTGATGTTAAGAGATTTCCAATAGGCTAATACATATACACATAGATTTGCATAATTCAAGCGCATGTGCCCACTCCCATGTTGATAAGAGCATTAAATACTTGACAAATCTCCCTTTTAAGTGTAATTCATTGCGATAAACTATGGACAATTAATCATGTGATTAATCACGATTACATATTATGTGGAAGATTATATGTAAAAAAGAATGCATGTGCATTGTCATGTCTTGCCCTGCACTCTGTGTTTTTTGGAATTTCTTTAACCAACAAGTTAGCTTGGGCCTTCATTTGAGAAAAGACATCAGCCACTTGAAGTCAGAGTGGTCGGTCCTAAGGGTGAAGTGAAGGCCCCTGATGTAGCACATGAAATGCAGAGTACCACTGACTGACTTGCTGTGGTATACTATGACTTTCTACAATCAGGTGTCAAACAGGTTACATGTAGCACAGCTCATGTTTCAATGTCACCGGTGTCAATATTGAGGATGAAAGTATGGTGTGGTTAGGGGAAAAGATGACTAGGGCATTCACAAGAGCTCTCTACAGTGAGGTGAATGATGTATGGCACTCCTCTGTTCATATACTTTTCTATTAAGTGCAGGCCAAACTGGTACTTGATGCATCTATGCAACAATACTACTTAACAATCCTTTATTATGCAGCCAGGCACGGAAAGCTCTTCAAGTTTATCTTGTGTTTATGGCACAGTCCAGTTCCCCAGGGACATCCACCTTCAGTATGCAGTCCTCTACAGCTGTAATCCATACTTGGCAGTGAACAGACCTCTTTACAACCCGACAACCACCAAGGCTTCCCCCACAATTGGGGATAGCTCACCGGTGACATTCTGAAGTTTCACTCTGGAGGAGAGAATAGTTGTTTCCTTGTTACTTGGTAAACAAGAAGCTGTGTCCAGCAACACTGAGCAGAGTGTCCCCTAAATTGTCACAGGAGCACAACAGTCTTATAACTCCACCTGCACTTGGTTGCAATGCTGAACTGCTTCACAGGTGTCTGGATGCACTAATGGACCAGGTGACCAGGCTGTCAAGACTCCTGTACATGGCTTGGGGCCCCGCTACTTACGCTGAGTGGTAGCTCATACTAGTTCAGTTAAATTCAACTCAGCCCCTTCCTGTTTAGACACACATCTCCTCAGTTGCACAAACTGTGGTCTCTTTGTCAGGTAGTCAAAAATCCAGGAGATTGTGGAGGTGCCTACCTGCATCTTTTGGAGCTTCTCTCGCAGCAACAAGGGCTGTGGATTGTGTTAAAGGCACTGGAGAAATCAAAAAAACATTATCCTCACAATGCTGCCAGCTTTGTCAAGGTGAGAGTGTGCTTGCTGAAGCAGGTAGATGATGGCATCCTCAACACCAACCTCGGAGCGGTAGGCAAACTGTAGTGGGTCCAGGGAGGTGGTCACATGAGGTCTGAGATGGGCCAACACCAGCCTCTCCAGGACTTTCATGCAGTGTGATGTTAAGGCAACCAGTCTATAGTCATTGAGGGCAGATGTAGAAGACTTCTTTGGTACCGGAACAAGGCAGGATGTCAAAACACAGCACTGGAACCTTCTCCTGGCTCAGGATAAGGTTAAAGAGGTGCTGTAGAATCCCACATAGTTGGTCCGCGCAGATCTTCACAACCCTGGGGCTGATGCCATCTGGACCTGCAGCTTTCCTACGAAGTAGCAGCAGAAATGTATTTAGCTGCAGAGTATCCATGTTGAACGTGAAAATCCTTCCGTATTACAGTGTTTCAAAGAAAAAAAGGGCAATAAAAGACAAGGAAAAACACGAGACATTGACTGGAGCTACTGCAACAGGCTGCCATTAGCACGGCGACATCTTGGAAGATGGAGTTGGGGTTTAGGGCAGAGAAGTTTTGTCTGGGTGAACTGACCACAGCATCCATCCTTTACTTTCATATCTCTCTCTCTGCTGTTCTCTACAATTTAGCCACACAGTAATTCCCATAGTTGTTAGTCCCCTCGTTCCTCCCATCCCCACTCCACCATCAGCATCTTTCACACCAAATGCATTTTCTCACAGGAAGAAGATGCAGAGGTGTTACCTGAATTTTCTGACAATTTACTAAGAGAAAAGTACACTGGCTACTGTAGTCCATAGCCAAGGCCAAAACAAAGAAAACAATGAACTCTGCTGTTAGCCCTGAGATTAGTCTCTCCCTTAGACTCATGCATATATACAGAGTTAGTCAGTTTCACACCAAATGTGCAGGCGTACATACAGTACTGTAGATTTCTCAAGTTACAGCATAGAGTAAAACATAGTATGTCAAGCATCGCCTATCCTACAATACAGCTGACTATGATTCTACGGACTACAGTGAAACATAAACAGACATTTCCTGATATCATCATCCTCTTTGATCATTTCTACCATGAATGATGTTTTTACCCAAATCACAGTATGATGATGTGTAAAGTTTTACCATTTTCTTCAGTTGAATTTGGCAAAAAATAGAAAATTAGGGCCGTGAGTGTCGCTATGGTTTGTTACATCAAGGTCCAAGAAAATAGGTATGGAACGAGATTTTTGCTTAAAGGTGCAGTATGTAAGATCAGGCGGCATCTAGCGGCGAGGTTGCAGATTGCAAACAACTGAAATGTTATTTATTTGTTCATGTTGGCATTGAGCAAACCTAAAAAAGACCTGATGTACAGTATATTATGAGTAAAGGGCTTAAGGATTTACTTAATTCATCCATTTTCAAGTATAGATTCCAAATATATATTTCAGGTATGTATATTTTATACATATATAAAGGTTAAAATAGTGATACAATAAATTATGTTGCAGAGATAAGTACGCTATTTAAACTATTCATTCGGTTGTTAATATTCCTCAAACGGGGCTATTTTGAAACCACATTGCATGATAAAGTTGTTTCTCTCATGATGTCAGGTTGGTTTCAACAATTGCACCAGCTGACACACTGTGCTCTTTAACCTCATGAGTCATCTTTGTGTTTACACTAAAAACAAATAAAAGACAAGACTTTTCCATTGCGCCGCACAGTGCAGGTGAGGACAAGATATACTGCCACAGGTATAAAACCAGAGGTACATTTGAATCAATGCATAGCAGTTAATTGAAATTGCTTGTTAGATCCTTCATCCGTTGACTTGAGTACTGAGGAACATAATTTTTTTCTCAACAGGGGAGGCCACAGCATAATATCAGCGGTATAATTATGTATACAAATGCATCTTATAGGGAATTACTAACACTGGTACCATTGGACTTAACTGCTACTCAAATGTATCCAGCGTTTGTATTTGGCACACTCACCTATCTAATCATTATGTTTTGCAACTTGTTGGTATTAACAACTATTGCTGTGAGTAAAAAGCTACACAAGCCCATGTTTATCCTGCTGTTCAACTTGCCCATTAGTGACATGGTGGGTGCTACAGCTTTTTTTCCTCAGCTTCTTTACAGCATTGTGACACAGAACAGACTGATTTCCCATCCTGCATGTTTTACTCAGGCTTTTCTGATTCATTTTTATGGTACAGGAAACTTGCTGATCTTGAGTGCCATGGCATATGACAGATATATTGCTATATGTTGTCCTTTGAGGTATAATGCTATCATGAGTCCACATAATTTAATCAGAATTATTATTTTAATATGGTTTATAAGTTTCTCAATGATGTTTACATTGTTTATGTTGCTTGCACGGTTTAAAATTTGCAGGAGGAATATAGTGGATTTGTACTGTAACAATCCGTCGTTATTGAAACTGGTCTGTGAGGACACCAGAGTCAACAACTACTATGGGATGATTGGTATAATCTTACTCCAAGGGGGACCACTGTCAATAATAATATACACATATGCACAGATTTTGCGCACATGTGTCATGACTAATAATACAGATGCCCGGAGAAAAGCCATTCAGACATGTGGTACACATTTAGTTGTTTTCTTAATCTTTCAAATTAATACCACCTTTACATTCATTGCTCATCGCGTTAAGAGTTCATCCCCATACTTAAGAAGGGCTCTGGGTGTGTCAATTTTAATATTTCCCCCTTTCTTGGACCCGATTATATATGGACTGAAAACAACAGAACTCAAGCAGAGCATGATAACGTTCCTAAAAAGAAATGTAGGTTCAACAAAGCTGTAACCAGTTTTGGCTTTCATATGAAATATTTTACATTCAACATAAACTTATGTTAACTTTCAAATCCAGTATAATTTAGCAAGAATAGCCTTTATACAAAAATATTTTTCTAGTGTTCTTTACGAATACATTTCTCTATCTGATGATTACATGTTTTGTGAATTGTAAATTATCTAATGTTCACATTTATGTTAAAATGTGTTTATGATCACATGAAACAGCAGAGGTCATTTCTCTTCCAGAGAGTTCCACTGTAAATCATAATAATAAATAATAAGGAATATGATGACAGGAACTAATATGAAGCAAAGACTGTGGGAATTATTCACAATAATTACAGATCCTTTCAGATCTGAAAGATGGCTGAAAGATATGAACGAAATCATTGCTGTAAATAAAAGAAAGTTGCACATGCATTTATATTTGAATACAAAATTGGAAAATATATAGATACTCTGCACTGTGTGAAATCTTGTAATGTAGGGCATTGTGTCTTTTCATATGATATATTTCATATATTCAAACATGTGAACTATAATATGAGGTATTCATGTGAAAATGAAACACAGATGTATTTTCCTTTACAATGGAAGTGATGTGGAAATGTATATATATATATAAAAAAAAAAATGCTGATTCTGACTTCAAATGATAATGATGTCAGACCAACCCCTCCCTCTTCTCTGTTCTGACTGACTGTTTTGATATGCCGAGATTAACCTTATCCCTTCATTTACTGTGTAATAAGCGCGCATATACTGATCAGCCATAACATTATGACCACTGACAGGTGAAGTGAATAACATTGACTATCTCGTTACAATGGCACCTGGCAGTGGGTGGGATACATTAGGCAGCAAGTGAACATTTTGTCCTTGAAG
Source organism: Sebastes fasciatus (assembly GCF_043250625.1). Taxonomy (NCBI): domain Eukaryota; kingdom Metazoa; phylum Chordata; class Actinopteri; order Perciformes; family Sebastidae; genus Sebastes; species Sebastes fasciatus. The sequence continues at coordinate 30,856,057 of NC_133801.1, forward strand.
TTGACATGTTGGAAGCAGAAAAAATGGGCCAGAATAAAGATGCGAGTGACTTTGACAAGGGCCAAATTGTGATGGTTAGAAGACTGGGTCAGAGCATCTCCAAAACTGCAGCTCTTGTGGGATGTTCCCGGTCTGCAGTGATCAGGACCTACAAAAAGTGGTCCAAGAAATGAAAACCGGTGAAACGGCGACAGGGTCAAGCCTCATTGATGGATGTGGGGAGCAAAGGCTGGCCCGTGTTGTCCGATCCAATAGAAGAGCTACTGGAGCTCAAATTGCTGAAAAAGTTAATGCTGCTTCCGATAGAAAGTTGTCAGAACACACAGTGCATCTCAGTTTGTTGCGTATGGGGCTGCGTAGCCGCAGACCGGTCAGGGTGCCCGTGCTGACCCGCGTCAAGCGCCAAAAGCGCCTACAATGGGCACGTGAGCATCAGAACTGGACCACAGAGCAATGGAAGAAGGTGGCCTGGTCTGATGAATCACGTTTTCTTTTACATCATTTGGATGGCAACGAGTTGGAGGTGTTGACTTGGCCTCCAAATTTTCCAGATCTCAATACAATCGAGCATCTGTGGAATGTGCTGGACAAACAAATGTAATCCATGGAGGCCCCACCTCACAATTTACAGGACTTAAAACTGACGGCTTGGTGCCAGATACCACAGCATACCTTCAGAGGTCTAGTGGAGGCCATGCCTTGACGGGTCAGGGCTGTTTTGGCGGCAAAAGGGGGACCTACTCAATATTAGTTGGTTCCACCCACTGGGAAAAAAGAGACTTTAAAAAGAAGACTTTCAATATAGGACATTTTCAACTGGCAATGATGCCAGGAGACCCTTCGAGCTACAAGAAGAGGGGTTGAAGAAATAGCACATAGACCCGCTGCACCAGAGAGCGAGATGGGAAAATGATTCATGCCAAGTCGCACCTATGGAATGTGCCAGCCGACCATATCCAAAGATGCCCGAGAACGCCAAAGACAGCCACTGATGGAGAAACATGATTCATGCCAAGTCGCACCGTGGGATCCAACAGATCCAGAATGCCAAGATCCAGACAGAACCTGCCGCCACGCCATAGGCTAACAGCACGACCTCCCATCCACCCATCAGAAAACGGTGACAAAAATACATTCTCAGTTGTGAAAGAGTTTGATGATTAGGCTACTTAATTTAAACTAATAAATTTGGAGTAAATAACTAAACAAGCTTTGTTTAAGAAATTGGTAGTTAATATCAGATATAAGAATAATTGAGAAATTCATCAATAAGCATAAACTGCTTCATAATCTTCCCTGGTGCTTCTTAAACTCTCAACTGCTGAACGCTGCATTAATACCGAAACTAAATTTAATTGATAGGCAAGCGTCAAACGACAAATTCAAAGAGAGATATCAGTCACTGAATTGACCTGGTCACATTTGATTTGTTTCTATCCAGAAATGGTCATTGTTGTATTCACTGTTTTCCTTCATTCATCCTTTACTCATTTTATTCCATTTCCCTTTGTTTTATCATTTATTCAATTGTTTTCTGTTAGTAGTTTAGTCATGTAGTTAGTTAAATAAACATTTAATTTATAAAGAATTTGGTTATTTGATGTGTGTGTATATATAAAACTACTCAAATCAGTGTTCACTATGCCCAAGAACTCCTTCTTGAGATTATGAGACTTGATTGATTAATATATACTTTTTAAAATTGTCCCTCTTTTTTACAAAATTGGGTGATTGATTATTAATCTGCTCTATGTAATAATGCTACAAATGCAATGCATTGGTACCAACCATGTCATACTAGCCTGTTGTGAAGGAGGCTAAAAGACACTCCAAAGTTATGCTAAATTATGCAGAGGAAAAACTGTCATGTCCCTTGACCCCTGACCTCAAGATATGTGAATGAAAATGGGTTCTATGGGTACCCACAAGTCTTCCCTTTACAGACATACACACTTTATAATAATCCTATGCAGTTTTGGGCAAGTCATAGTCAAGTCAGCACACTGACACACTGACAGCTGTTGTTGCCTGTTGGGCTGCAGTTTTCCATGTTATGATTTGAGCATATTTTCTATGCTAAATGCAGTACCTGTGAGGGTTTCTGGACAATATCTGTCATTGTTTTGTGTTGTTAACTGATTTACAATAGTAAATATATACATACATTTAGCATAAAGCAAGCAAATGTGCACACTGCCATGTTGATAAGAGCATTAAATACTTGACAAATCTCCCTTTTAAGTGTGATTCATCGCGATAAACTATGGACAATTAATTATGCAATTAATCGCGATTACATATTATGTGTAAGATTATATGTAAAAAATAAAGCATGTGCATTGTCATGTCTTGCCCTGCACCCTGTGTATTTTGGAATTCCTCTAACCAACAAGTGAACTGGGGCATGGTCGGTCTTGAGGGTTAAGTGAAGGCTCCAGAAGTAGTACATGAAATGCAGAGTACCACTGACTAACCTGCTGTGGTATACTACGACTTTCTACAATCAGGTGTCAAACAGGTTACATGTAGCACAGCTCATGTTTCAATGTCACTGGTGTCCATATTGAGGATGAAAGGTATGGTGTGGTTAGGGGAAAAGACGACAAGTGCATCCACAAGAGCTCTGTACAGTTAGGTGAATGATGTATGGCACTCCTCTGTTCACTTCACTATTAAGTACAGGCCAAACTGGTACTTGATGCATCTATGCAACAATACTTCACAAACCTTTAGTATGTGGCCAAGCCCAGAAAGCTCTTCAAGTTCTGCACAGTACAGAGATTGGGACAGCCCTTCACAGCCCACACTTCCTAATCTGTGGTGCAGCTGACCCCAACACTGACAAGCCTGTGACCCAAGAACGTAACTCAGAGAAATCTGGATACCAAGTCCATCTGGAAAGGAGAGATTCCCTCTTCTTGTATTAACAACACAGTCCAGTGCCCCAGGGACATCCACCATGTATACAGTCCTCTACGGTTGTCATCCATATTGGGCATTGACCAGACCTCTTCACAACCCCACAGAACATGTTGAACATGCATATAACCCACATTCATACAAGAATGTTGTCACAGTTTAATCCCTTGTTGTCATAGAGACAGCAACTGTACTTTTGTACATGTAGCGCTCCTTCACTCAACTCTAATTTTGAAACAGGGTATCATAGTATATATATTTAGCATACCCTACCTTTAGTACCTCTGCATGGGAGATGAATTGGTGAGGGTTCACTACAAAATACAATAGGGATGTGTCTACATATGGGCATATGACTCTGACTAGGGAGACAGAGAGGCCTGGTTAGCTTACTTATAGCTATACTGTTAATGTGAGCGGTAACAAACTCCCATGCAGCATATTTACCAAATGAAACCTATTTTTAACACATGAATCATATTTACATCACAATATATACCAACAAAAAGTTTAAATTTCAATCACAGCAAAACATTTATTGCAACACATGTGATTGTCTCAAAGAGACACAACAGAAATGATTAGCCCGGGACTTTATACTCAGTTACCATGGTACCATAAATGTTGGTGTGCTTGTTGGAGCTCATTTGTAATCCTCAAGGAAAATATGGTCCATACTCACTGTTCCTCACGATTCAGCACGTTGTTAAACATCGCTTCAAACCTTCTGTCTATCTATGTGGCTCGTGTGGTCCTCCATACCGCCCAGCATGAATTTTCGATGAAAAGACGTCCTTACACTCCGTGGCAGACTTCTGGAAACAGCAGCATGTGTGTCGCCATCAGAGCAAATGTCTTTTCCAGCTAGCGAGGGCAACAGCTAGGCAGCTAGCAAACAGTCCACACGTGCATATGCGCCGGCTTAATTAAACAACTCCGAACAAACTCACTCTCTCTTTCTTACCGAGGTACACAATAAAATATATAAAACTCCCGTCTGTTAACTATTTGTAAACTTCAACACTTTCGTAGCTTCTCTACTGTTTCTACCTCGTCTCTTCCACACCGTCTCTCATCGATCTTCTCCGTTCTTTTTGTCCCACTCCTCTGAGAATCCGGTACGTTACCTTAATCATCATCTGATACTCTCTGATTGGCTAATGACATTGATGGACACCTGGCTGAACAATACACACAAAGGTAACCCATTATGAGGGGTTCAAAGGCTACTCAAAACGGAGAACATGTCACAACTTGCCAAAATATACATTTATCTAAAAGTTATTACACTAGAAATACACTGTACAGTTGTTAAATGATCATATATCAGAGAATATTATGCAAACAAAAAATAGTAGGGTACCACAATCACAATGCAAAATTACACTAATTAAAACCTCTCCGTCCCTGGCACTGTTTTAGAATTGTTATTTATTCATTCATTTTGGCATTGGGCAAACCTGAAAAAGATGATGTACAGTACATTATGACTAAAGTGAAAAAACAAAACAAAAAATCAAACTAGACCGCATAAAGTACAGCAAAGACCCTGGCCACACAAGACCCATAATTATGGAAGAGATAGAAAAGGGTATCTTTACGCTGAAGCCAGGAAAAGCAATTGGACTAGACAACATCTCAACAGAGCAGATTAAGAACTTTGGACCTACTGCAAAGAAATGGCTGCTCCAGTTGTATAACAAATGCTTGACCACTAACAAGCTTCCTAGGATCTGGAAGAAAGAATATGTACTGGTACTCCTAAAACCGAGAAAAGATCCATCAATTCCCAAAAGTTACAGGCCTATATCACTGCTGAGTCATATGTACAAACTGTTTGAACGACTGATCCTCAACAGAATTGGACCTGTTGTTGACGAACTTCTCATCCCAGAGCATGCTGGGTTCCGCCCCGGCAAGTCCACGACGAGCTAAGTACTCATTCTCACTCAACACATTGAAGATGGTTTCGAGGAAGGGAAAGTAAAGGGTGTAGTGTTCGTTGACCTCTCGGCTACTTATGACACAGATGTCTTCACCACAAGATCCTGGAGCTTACCAGAGATACCCGTTTGACGGAACTGATTGAAAGTATGCTTGAGAACAGGAGTTTCTTTGTTGAACTGGGCGGTAAGAAGAGCAGATGGCGAAGACTCAAGAATGGTCTACCACAGGGAAGTGTGCTTGCACCACTTCTCTTTAACATCTACACAAACAACCAGCCAAGAAGTGAAGGTGAATTGAGTCTGTTGAAATGCCTCTGGTGTCATCTACAAAATTCCTTGGAATTATTATTGATGAGTGCTTGAGTTGGAGAGAACAGATTGACTGGGTTTGTAGAAAAACAAATAAATCTATTGGAATAATAAGAAGGGTTAGTCCTCTTGTCACCACAAACTGTCTCCTTACTCTTTATTATAGTCTTTCATACTGTAATATAGTTTGGGCGAGTACTTTTCCTACAAACCTTCATAAAATTGTAGTTCTTCAAAAACGTTTTGTGAGGATTGCAACTCGATCAGAGTCACACATCTCCTCTGCTCCTCTATTTAAGAAACTCCAGATTCTTACTATTTATGATATCAATATTTCTCAAATATGTGTTTTTTTATAAGAAGCTTTCTGGTGGGAATATTCCTGAGCAGTTCAAGACCTATTTTAAAACAAATTCTCAGGTCCATTCTTACTCAACCCGTCAATCTCTAGATCTTCATCCTCCTAAATTCCTCAGAGGTCAATCTTCGATTTGATTTAGGGGAACCAAATTATGGAGTAGCTATTCACATCTATCAAAAAACTGTTCATCTGTAAAAATGTTTCAAAAGTCGCTTAAAGGGTCATTTAATTGCTGTATTATAATTGCTTTTCCCCATGTTGTCCATGTATCTGTTTTTATGTCTTTTATTTTTTCTCACTCACAATGTTGTTTGGTTACGATTGCCCGGAAGTCATTATAGATATTTAAATCAATATCTTCCTCACAAACACTAACCATACACGGACACACGCACACACGCGCACACACACACACACACACTTATCTTTTTTTATATATTTACTGTATTGTTATTGTTGTTATATATATCTTGTCCTCATTATTTGTTATCACTATTATGTAGTCTATTGTCTATTATAAGCCCAGAGGGTTTTTTGCCTCTTCCTGCACTGCATATTATTCATTATTTTTTTTTTGTTATGTTGTATAGTCTTAAATTGTGCAAAACAAATAAACAATAAACAAAGTACCAGACGATTCATCTATGCAAATGACCTTGGTGTAGCTGCCAAAGACATTGACTTCTATGTTGTTGGAGAAAGACTCAAATGCTCTCAATGAACTGACATCCTACCATGACAAGAACCCATCTAAAACACAGGTGTACGCTTTCTATCTGTGCAACCGAGAATCAAAACGTCACCTGGTCTGGTGTTCCCCTTGAAAGTTGCGAATACCCAGTATATCTAGGTGTCACCCTAGATCTATGCCTCTCTTTCAAGACCCATGTCGATAAGACAAAAGCACAAGTCTGTGCAAGAAACAACATTGTTAGCAAACTTACTGGAACAAGTTGGGGTGCCAGCCCAGTTACACTACGGTCAACTGCCTTAGCCCTGTTCTACCCAACTACTGAGTATGCATGCCCAGTCTGGGAAAAATCAGCACACGCTAAGAAAATTGACCCAGCCATCAACATTACCTGCCGTCTAATCACTGGATGTCTCAGACCAACATCAACAGACGGCCTATACATCTTATCAGGCATGGCGCCACCAGAGATTCAACGCAGTGCAACAAGTAGTAGAGAATGCCAGCGCCAGACCACAGATGAGAGACATCCCCTATTCAACCATGAACCAGCAAAGAGATGGCTTAAATCCAGGAAAAGCTTCCTCAGCAGGGTTGAACCATGTGGAACAGAAGTTACCAGAGTTGCATTATGGGAAGAGAGGCTCACCAACCTTCCAACAACAACAACCATGTCCTTAAAGGGACTATTTGTAACTTTCAGAAATGCTTCTTAACAGCGACACCTGTGGCCGTGAAATCAACGAAAGTCAGCGTCGGGCTCGCGCTTGCTCGCTCTACATAGACATGAACAAGCATCGCTCAAAACAGTGAGGCGACACACGTCAGCTAAAACCACAATATCACTATATTTCACCTGCTTGGCAGTAATGTTAGCTGACCAGACGAAGGTCTCTCCATGAATCCCTGCTGATACTGTGTTTGCTTCTCCTGCCTCAGCGCAGGCTTCAGCAGCGGGGCTCCGCAGTGAGAAACTCGTCTCCGCCCGCAGCCGGAGTGAACAGGGAGACACCGGCACCCGATCGGTAACGAGACGACAAGGTTTCTCTCTGCAGAGTCCCGTCACTTCACAAGACACGGAAAACCTCTGTTTGTCTGGTGAAGCTGCAGCATTTATTTCTGCACAAACGTCCACTGTACATTTACTAGATATTCTCAGAGCTACTAACTCTTCTGCAGTGTGGAGTGAGCGCGTGTTCACGTCTAGAGGTGGAGCGAGTACGCGTGCGCTGTCTGAGTGAAGGCAAGCAGGCAGAGGAGCGGGGACGCCGGCCACACGCGAGCGCGCATATGCGAGTGCGCATGTGTCCCGACCCGGTACATTTATACGCTTAAAAAGTTACGAAGTGCCAAAGAAGAACTCCCACCTGGTGCTGATACAGGTTGGGTCGAATGGAAATGCCTCAACCGGTTAAGATCTGGTATTGATCGCTGTAAGGTCTCTCCGAAGAAATGGGGATACCTGTGTGGACAAGATAAGAAGAAGAAGACTTAAGGACCTAAGGATTTACTTTATTCATCCAGTTTCAAATTAAACAAGTATAGATTCCACATATATGTATTACATGTATGTATATTTTATATATAAACTGGGGAAAAAAAGTTCGGAAACTTGTGTTTGGTCGATTATTTCTCTGTTGTTACAATGCTAAATGGCATTGTATTTTACATAGTTGGAAAGCCTGTTTATTTACCTTCACAATGATGTCCAACTTGTAAGGATCATGCATTTGTGGGATGAGCAGCACAGCTGATTATGTGGGTAGCGCCCAAGAAAAATTTGCCAAAATGGTAAACAGTGTATTCTACTGTTGGTATTGACTCTTGTTTTGAGTTATATAAATTATGTTGTGGAGATAAGTACGCTATTTAAACTTCCCATTTTGTCATTAATATTCTGCAAATGGGGCTATTTTGAAACCACATTGCATGATAAACATGTTTCTCTCATGATGTCAGTTTGGTTTCAACAATTGCACCAGCTGACACACTGTGCTCTCTAACCTCATGAGTCATCTTTGTGTTTACACTAAATGCCAATAAAAGACAGAGTCTTTTCCATTGTGCCGTACATTGCAGGTGAGGATAAGTTATACTTCCACAGGTATGAAACCAGAGGTACATTTGAATCAATGCATAACACTCAATTCAAAATTACTTGTTAATAAAAACATTTCTTTCAGGTGAGGATCCTTCATCCGTTGACTTGAGTACTGAGGAACATATTTTTTTTCTCAACAGGGGAGGCCACAGCATAATATCGACGGTATAATTATGTATACAAATGCATCTTATAGGGAATTACTAACACTGGTATCATTGGACTTAACTGCTACTCAAATGTATCCAGCGTTTGTATTTGGCACACTCACCTATGTAATTATTATGTTTTGCAACTTGTTGGTATTAACAACTATTGCTGTGAGTAAAAAGCTACACAAGCCCATGTTTATCCTGCTGTTCAACTTGCCCATTAGTGACATGGTGGGTGCTACAGCTTTTTTTCCTCAGCTTCTTTACAGCATTGTGACACAGAACAGAGTGATTTCCCATCCTGCATGTTTTACTCAGGCTTTTCTAATTCATTTTTATGCTACAGGAAACTTGTTTATCTTGAGTGCCATGGCATATGACAGATATATTGCTATATGTTGTCCTTTGAGGTATAATGCTATCATGAGTCCACATAATTTAATCAGAATTATCATTTTAATATGGTTTCTAAATTTCTCATTGATGTTTACGTTGTTTATGCTGACTGCACGGTTTAAACTTTGCAGGACGAATATAGTGGATTTGTTCTGTAACAATCCGTCGTTATTGAAACTGGTCTGTGAGGACACCAGAGTCAACAACTACTATGGGATGATTTGTATAGTCTTAATCAATGGGGGACCAATGGCAATAATAATATACACATATGCACAGATTTTGCGCACATGTGTCATGACTAATAATACAGATGCCCGGAGGAAAGCTATTCAGACATGTGGTACACATTTAGTTGTTTTCTTAATCTATCAAATTAATGTCATCTTTACACTCATTGCTCATCGCATTGAGAGTTCATCCACGTACTTAAGAAGGGCTCTCGGTGTGTCAATTTTAATATTTCCCCCTTTTCTGGACCCAATTATATATGGACTGAAAACAACAGAACTCAAGCAGAGCATGATAATATTCCTAAAAAGAAAAGTAGGTTCAACAAAGCTGTAACCAGTTTTGGCTTTCATATGAAATATTTTACATTCAGCATGAACTAATGTTGACTTCAAATCCAGCATAATTCAGTAAGAATAATCTGCATACAAAAATAATTGTCATGTGTTCTTTACATGAACATTTCTCCATCTGATGATTACATGTTTGTGAATTTGTAAATTATCACATGTTCACATTTATGTTAAAATATGTTTATGATCACAAGAAACAGCAGAGGTCATTTCTCTTCCAGAGAGTTCCATTGTACGTCATTTTAATAAATGATAAGGAATATGTCGACAGGAACTAATGTGAGGGAAAGACTGGAAATGAATCACAATAATTACATGTCCCTTCAGATCTGAAAGATTGCTGAAAGATAAGAACGAAATCATTGCTGTAAATAAAAGAAAGTTGCACATGCATTTATATTTGAATACAAAATTGGAAAATATATAGATACACTCTGCTCTGTGTGAAATCTTGTAATGTAGGGCATTATGTTTTTTCATATTATATATTTCATATATTCAAACATGTGGACTATAATATGAGCTAGTCATGTAAAAATGAAACACAAAGATGTATTTTCCTTTACAATGGAAGTGATGTGGAAATGTAATATATTGTATATCCATCCATCCATTATCTGTAACCGCTTATCTCATTCGGGGTCGCGGGGGGTGCTGGAGCCGATCCCAGCTGACATTGGGCGAAGGCAAGGTACACCCTGGACAAGTCGCCAGACTATCACAGGGCTGACACAGAGACAGGCAACCATTCACGCTCACATTCACACCTACGGGCAATTTAGAGTCACCAATTAACCTGCATGTCTTTGGACTGTGGGAGGAAACCGATGCTAACACGGTCAATCACTTATAATCACTTATAAGTGAAGGTTTCTGGACAATATTTGTCATTGTTTTGTGATGTTAAGAGATTTCCAATAGGCTAATACATATACAAATAGATTTGCATAATTCAAGCGCATGTGCCCACTCCCATGTTGATAAGAGCATTAAATACTTGACAAATCTCACTTTTAAGTGTGATTCATCGCGATAAACTATGTACAATTAATCATGTGATTAATCAAGATTACATATTATGTGGAAGATTATATGTAAAAAAGAATGCATGTGCATTGTCATGTCTTGCCCTGCACTCTGTGTTTTTTGGAATTTCTTTAACCAACAAGTTAGCTTGGGCCTTCATTTGAGAAAAGACATCAGCCACTTGAAGTCAGAGTGGTCGGTCCTAAGGGTGAAGTGAAGGCCCCTGATGTAGCACATGAAATGCAGAGTACCACTGACTGACTTGCTGTGGTATACTATGACTTTCTACAATCAGGTGTCAAACAGGTTACATGTAGCACAGCTCATGTTTCAATGTCGCCGGTGTCAATATTGAGGATGAAAAGTATGGTGTGGTTAGGGGAAAAGACGACTAAGGCATTCACAAGAGCTCTCTACAGTGAGGTGAATGATGTATGGCACTCCTCTGTTCACATACTTTTCTATTAAGTGCAGGCCAAACTGGTACTTGATGCATCTATGCAACAATACTACTTAACAATCCTTTATTATGCAGCCAGGCACGGAAAGCTCTTCAAGTTTATCTTGTGTTTATGGCACAGTCCAGTTCCCCAGGGACATCCACCTTCAGTATGCAGTCCTCTACAGCTGTAATCCATACTTGGCAGTGAACAGACCTCTTTACAACCCGACAACCACCAAGGCTTCCCCCACAATTGGGGATAGCTCACCGGTGACATTCTGAAGTTTCACTCTGGAGGAGAGAATAGTTGTTTCCTTGTTACTTGGTAAACAAGAAGCTGCGTCCAGCAACACTGAGCAGAGTGTCCCCTAAATTGTCACAGGAGCACAACAGTCTTCTAACTCCACCTGCACTTGGTTGCAATGCTGAACTGCTTCACAGGTGTCTGGATGCACTAATGGACCAGGTGACCAGGCTGTCAAGACTCCTGTGCATGGCTTGGGGCCCCGCTACTTACGCTGAGTGGTAGCTCATACTAGTTCAGTTAAATTCAACTCAGCCCCCTCCTGTTTAGACACACATCTCCTCAGTTGCACAAACTGTGGTCTCTTTGTCAGGTAGTCAAAAATCCAGGAGATTGTGGAGGTGCCTACCTGCATCTTTTGGAGCTTCTCTCGCAGCAACAAGGGCTGTGGATTGTGTTAAAGGCACTGGAGAAATCAAAAAAACATTATCCTCACAATGCTGCCAGCTTTGTCAAGGTGAGAGTGTGCTTGCTGAAGCAGGTAGATGATGGCATCCTCAACACCAACCTCGGAGCGGTAGGCAAACTGTAGTGGGTCCAGGGAGGTGGTCACATGAGGTCTGAGATGGGCCAACACCAGCCTCTCCAGGACTTTCATGCAGTGTGATGTTAAGGCAACCAGTCTATAGTCATTGAGGGCAGATGTAGAAGACTTCTTTGGTACCAGAACAAGGCAGGATGTCAAAACACAGCACTGGAACCTTCTCCTGGCTCAGGATAAGGTTAAAGAGGTGCTGTAGAATCCCACATAGTTGGTCCGCGCAGATCTTCACAACCCTGGGGCTGATGCCATCCGGACCTGCAGCTTTCCTACGAAGTAGCAGCAGAAATGTATTTAGCTGCAGAGTATCCATGTTGAACGTGAAAATCCTTCCGTATTACAGTGTTTCAAAGAAAAAAAGGGCAATAAAAGACAAGGAAAAACACGAGACGTTGACTGGAGCTACTGCAACAGGCTGCCATTAGCACGGCGACATCTTGGAAGATGGAGTTGGGGTTTAGGGCAGAGAAGTTTTGTCTGGGTGAACTGACCACAGCATCCATCCTTTACTTTCATATCCCTCTCTCTGCTGTTCTCTACAATTTAGCCCCACAGTAATTCCCATAGTTGTTAGTCCCCTCGTTCCTCCCATCCCCACTCCACCATCAGCATCTTTCACACCAAATGCATTTTCTCACAGGAAGAAGATGCAGAGGTGTTACCTGAATTTCTGACAATTTACTAAGAGAAAAGTACACTGGCTACTGTAGTCCATAGCCAAGGCCAAAACAAAGAAAACAATGAACTCTGCTGTTAGCCCTGAGATTAGTCTCTCCCTTAGACTCATGCATATATACAGAGTTAGTCAGTTTCACACCAAATGTGCAGGCGTACATACAGTACTGTAGATTTCTCAAGTTACAGCATAGAGTAAAACATAGTATGTCAAGCATTGCCTATCCTACAATACAGCTGACTATGATTCTACGGACTACAGTGAAACATAAACAGACATTTCCTGATATCATCATCCTCTTTGATAATTTCTACCATGAATGATGTTTTTACCCAAATCACAGTATGATGATGTGTAAAGTTTTACAAATTTCGTCAGTTGAATTTGGCAAAAAATAGAAAATTAGGGCCGTGAGTGTCGCTATGGTTTGTTACATCAAGGTCCAAGAAAGTAGGTATGGAACGAGATTTTTGCTTAAAGGTGCAGTATGTAAGATCAGGCGGCATCTAGCGGCGAGGTTGCAGATTGCAACCAACTGAAATGTGATTTATTTATTCATGTTGGCATTGGGCAAACCTAAAAAAGACCTGATGTACAGTATATTTTGAGTAAAGGGCTTAAGGATTTACTTAATTCATCCATTTTCAAGTATAGATTCCAAATATATATTACAGGTATGTATATTTTATACATATACCAAGGTTCAAATAGTGATACAATAAATTATGTTGCAGAGATAAGTACGTTATTTAAACTATTCATTCTGTTGTTAATATTCCTCAAACAGGGCTATTTTGAAACCACATTGCATGATAAAGTTGTTTCTCTCATGATGTCAGGTTGGTTTCAACAATTGCATCAGCTGACACACTGTGCTCTCTAACCTCATGAGTCATCTTTGTGTTTACACTAAATGCCAATAAAAGACAGAGTCTTTTCCATTGCTCCGTACAGTGCAGGTGAGGACAAGATATACTGCCACAGGTATAAAACCAGAGGTACATTTGAATCAATGCATAGCAGTTAATTGAAATTGCTTGTTAGATCCTTCATCCGTTGACTTGAGTACTGAGAAACATATTTTTTTTCTCAACAGGGGAGACCACAACATAATATCAGCGGTATAATTATGTATACAAATGCCTCTTCTCAGGAATTACTAACACTGGTACCATTGGACTTAACTGCTACTCAAATTTATCCAGCGTTTGTATTTGGCACACTCACCTATCTAATCATTATGTTTTGCAACTTGTTGGTATTAACAACTATTGCTGTGAGTAAAAAGCTACACAAGCCCATGTTTATCCTGCTGTTCAACTTGCCCATTAGTGACATGGTGGGTGCTACAGCTTTTTTTCCTCAGCTTCTTTTCAGCATTGTGACACAGAACAGACTGATTTCCCACCCTTCATGTATTACTCAGGCTTTTCTGGTTCATTTTTATGGTATAGGAAACTTTCTGATCTTGAGTGCCATGGCATATGACAGATATATTGCTATATGTTGTCCTTTGAGGTATAATGCTATCATGAGTCCACATAATTTAATCAGAATTATCATTTTAATATGGTTTCTAACTTTCTCATTGATGTTTACGTTGTTTATGCTGACTGCACGGTTTAAACTTTGCAGGACGAATATAGTGGATTTGTTCTGTAACAATCCGTCATTATTGAAACTGGTCTGTGAGGACACCAGAGTCAACAACTACTATGGGATGATTTGTATAATCTTACTCCAAGGGGGACCACTGGCAATAATAATATACACATATGCACAGATTTTGCGCACATGTGTCATGACTAATAATACAGATGCCCGGAGGAAAGCTATTCAGACATGTGGTACACATTTAGTTGTTTTCTTAATCTATCAAATTAATGTCTGCTTTACGGTCATTGTTCATCGCATTGAGAATTCATCCACGTACTTAAGAAGGGCTCTCGGTGTGTCAATTTTAATATTTCCCCCTTTTCTGGACCCGATTATATATGGACTGAAAACTACAGAACTCAAGCAGAGCATGATAACGTTCCTAAAAAGAAAAGTAGGTTCAACAAAGCTGTAACCAGTTTTGGCTTTCATATGAAATATTTTACATTAACCCTAAACTAATGTTGACTTCAAATCCAGCATAATTCAGTAAAAGTAATCTGCATACAAAAATATTTGTCATGTGTTCTTTACATGAAAATTTCTCCATCTGATGATTACATGTTTGTGAATTTGTAAATTATCACATGTTCACATTTATGTTAAAATATGTTTATGATCACATGAAACAGCAGAGGTCATTTCTCTTCCAGAGAGTTCCACTGTAGTTCATTTTAATAAATGATAAGGAATATGTCGACAGGAACTAATGTGAGGGAAAGACTGTGGAAATGAATCACAATAATTACAAATCCTTTCAGATCTGAAAGATTGCTGAAAGATATGAACAAAATCATTGCTGTAAATAAAAGAAAGTTGCACATGCATTTATATTTGAATACAAAATTGGAAAATATATAGATACACTCTGCTCTGTGTGAAATCTTGTAATGTAGGGCATTGTGTTTTTTCATATTATATATTTCATATATTCAAACATGTGGACTATAATATGAGCTAGTCATGTAAAAATGAAACACAAAGATGTATTTTCCGTTACAATGGAAGTGATGTGGAAATGTAATATATTGTATATCCATCCATCCATTATCTGTAACCGCTTATCTCATTCGGGGTCGTGGGGGGTGCTGGAGCCGATCCCAGCTGACATTGGGTGAAGGCAAGGTACACCATGGACAGGTCGCCAGACTATCACAGGGCTGACACATAGAGACAGGCAACCATTCCCGCTCACATTCACACCTACGGGCAATTTAGAGTCACCAATTAACCTGCATGTCTTTGGACTGTGGGAGGAAACCGGTGCTAACACGGTCAATCACTTATAATCACTTATAAGTGAAGGTTTCTGGACAATATTTGTCATTGTTTTGTGATGTTAAGAGATTTCCAATAGGCTAATACATATATACATAAATTTGCATAATTCAAGCGCATGTGCCCACTCCCATGTTGATAAGAGCATTAAATACTTGACAAATCTCCCTTTTAAGTGTGATTCATCGCGATAAACTATGGACAATTAATCATGTGATTAATCACGATTACATATTATGTGGAAGATTATATGTAAAAAATAATGCATGTGCATTGTCATGTCTTGCCCTGCACTCTGTGTTTCTTGAAATTTCTTCAACCAACAAGTTAGCTGGGGCCTTCATTTGAGAAAAGACATCAGCCACTTGAAGTCAGAGTGGTCGGTCCTAAGGGTGAAGTGAAGGCCCCTGAAGTAGCACATGAAATGCAGAGTACCACTGACTGACTTGCTGTGGTATACTATGACTTTCTACAATCAGGTGTTACACAGGTTACATGTAGCACAGCTCATGTTTCAATGTCACTGGTGTCCATATTGAGGATGAAAAGTATGGTGTGCTTAGGGGAAAAGACGACTAGGGCATTCACAAGAGCTCTCTACAGTGAGGTGAATGATGTATGGCACTCCTCTGTTCACTTCGCTATTAAGTACAGGCCAAAATGGTACTTGATGCATCTATGCAACAATACTTCACAAACCTTTAGTATGTGGCCAAGCCCAGAAAGCTCTTCAAGTTCTGCACAGTACAGAGATTGGGACAGCCCTTCACAGCCCACACTTCCTAATCTGTGGTGCAGCTGACCCCAACACTGACAAGCCTGTGACCCAAGAACGTAACTCAGAGAAATCTGGATACCATGTCCATCTGGAAAGGAGAGATTCCTTCTCCTTGTGTTAACAACAGTCCAGTGCCCCAGGGACATCCACCATGTATACAGTCCTCTACGGTTGTCATCCATACTGGACAGTGTAGAAGTAATCCCTTTTTAGCTATATGAGATGTGATAAACAATGATAAAAGTATTAATCCTATAACCCTGTGTTTACTATTGAAACAGCATACAATCATAGTGCCACTGTATTTTTTAGACCCCCAATGCTGTAACTCACAGCTGTAGTGAGGTAATGCTTGTAATGAACTCCAAGTCACCTCGCAGCTGCAAGGGGCCCAAAACAAGGACTCTGTCTCTGACATAATGGATGTCGGGGAGGCACCTAGATCATATGTATGGTATAGGGTATATGCTGATTAGTAAGATATTTAGACAGAGACCAGGGGCCTCATGTATAAAAGACTGCGCAGCTTTCACACTGGAAGATGGCGTACTCACAAAATTGGAAAAGTACGTACGCACAGAAATTTTCACATGTATAAAACCGTGCGTGCGCCTGTTCCTGCGTACCTTTCCTTTATACATCCCAATTGACGTGAAATTGAGCGCAGCTGCACGTGCCACTTGGTCCGCCTTGTCTCCTCCCATTAATAACTATGCAAATGACTATAAACACGCGCCATGCTGTCACTTATTGTCCAAATAACAATGGCAAATCACACTGGAAAAGGAACAAAAAAGAAGAATTTCACAGTGTGAAATTGAAGTGTTTGTTACTGAGGTGGAAGCTAGAAAACATATTTTATTTTATGGTCTTTCATCAGGAACCAGTAACAAACGCAACTTCTCCACAGCAGCTGACCGTGCGCTCCCGAAGGCTCCCGAAGGCTCCCGAAGGCTCCCGAAGGCGCACGGTCAGCTGCGCCCCGTGCCTCGACTGCTGAGGGGCGCCGGTCTGGCCGCGTCCTCACTAAATATATACTATACGCCAGCCATTCTCAACCGGTGGGCCTCAGAGCGCCATCTAGTGGGCCGCGGAGTCAGTGGTACTAGATTATTTTTTTATTATTATTTAGCAAAGTGAACAGGTAAAACCTAAAGGAGGTAAGATGCCAGCTGCCGTAAAACCAAAGCCTATTGAAGGAGGCTGAGACACGGGCGGACACGGGTCTTGCATTGGGTATAACACATGCGCAGTGTAACTGGAGCTGCGGTCGTGCGTTGCGATCGGCTCAATTTCGGCGAGTGCAGAGCAGATATTACTGCGCATGTGCGGTACCCCGAAGGCGCGTTGATTAAGTGTGACCCAATCTCCTTCAATAGGCCTTGTGTAAAAACACCAAACATCATCAGGTAGAGACAAACGTGTTTGCCACTGTTAGTTAGCTAACGTTCTCGGATGCAGTGAGACAAAAGGGATCGGTTTTTAAAGCGAAAAAAGTGATGTGGGAGACAACCCTGCGCCAGTAAAAGCTCCGAAGCGTGTGGTGAGGAAATATGACCCTGAATACATTAAATTTGGATTCGTAATGGCAGGCATTGATGCTGAGCCCAAGGCACAATGTGTTGAATGTGGTGAAATCTTGTCAAATGAGGCGCTAAAACCATCGAAGCTCCAGAGACACTTAAACGCAAAGCACCCAGGATGTGTCGAGAAGCCAAAAGAATATTTCCTAAGGAAAAGGGACGGGCTTCAGGCACAACAGAAAGTCATCACAACATTAACAACTCAGTCAAAAGCCACTTTGAAAGCTAGCTACATGGTTGCTGCTCGTGTAGCTCGTAGCAAGAAACCCTTTACGATTGCAGAGGAGCTTATTTTGCCAAGCGCTGTGGATATGTGCCGAGAGTTACTGGGGGAAGCCGCTGCAACCAAAATTCAGTCAATACCACTCTCCAATGACACGGTGAGCAGAAGAATTATTGACATGAGTGATGACATCGAATGCCAACTTCTGGAAGGAATAAAGGCAAGCCCATACTTTGCCATACAGCTGCATGAGTCGACTGACGTTAGCAATGCCGCTTTATTGTTAGTTTTTGTAAGATACTGCAAGGACAGTAATCTTCACGAGGATCTATTGTTTTGCAAGGAGCTTCCAACAAGAACAACGGCAGATAATGTAATGCGCTGCCTTGATGATTACTTCACCGAAAAAGGTCTTGATTGGAAATACTGTACAGGTGTTTGCACAGACGGCGCTGCATCAATGACGGGAAGACATCGTGGTGTTGTAAAACAGATCCAGGAGAGGGCGCCAGACGCCAAGTGGACGTACTGTTTCTTACATCGGGAAAGTCTAGCTACAAAGCAGATGTCACCAGAACTGCATGAAGTCATGAACGTGGCTTTGAAAACTGTTAACTATATTAAGAAAAATGCACTCAACTCAAGGTGTTTTGCTGCTTTGTGTGAAAGACTTGATGCAGATCATTTGCAGCTGTTGTACCACAGTGAAGTAAGGTGGCTTTCAAGGGGACGTGTGCTTAATCGCCTTTTTGAACTGAGAGAAGAAGTGCACACATTTCTGGAAGAGCAGCACTCCCCTCTTGCTGAGCATTACAATGATGGTAACTTTTGTGCAAAACTGGCCTACTTATCAGATATATTTGACCAGTTAAATCAGCTCAATATATCAATGCAAGGCAGAAACAGCAGTGTTTTTGGTTTCAGACAAAATTGAGGGCTTCAAGAAAAAACTTATTCTGTGGAACAGAAGAGTCAAGGAGGGACGATTTGACGTGTTTTCACTCCTAAGTGAAACTTTGGAAGCCACTCCTCATGTCAACATATCCAGTGTTATAACCCAGCATTTGACTCAGTTGTCAGGAAAGTTTACAGACTACTTCCCAGAAGATGCACGAGATGGAAACCTTTGGATTTTGGACCCTTTCTCTGTGGATCCTGCTTCAGAAGACATAGCTCTCTCCACTGTGTTGGAAAATGAACTGATGGAACTATCAGCAGACAGCAGCCTGAAGCTTCAGCTCACACAAGTAGACCTTGCTTCATTCTGGATACTGGCTGCCAGTCAATATCCCTCTCTGTCAAAACGGGCAATCAAATTTCTGTTGCCTTTCACCACCACCTATTTATGTGAGTCAGGGTTTTCCATTGTGACTGTCACAAAATCAAAGGCAAGGAACAAACTGAAAGCAACTTTGAATGCTACTCTGCGTGTCAGCCTCTCACCCATCCCACCAAGACTTGATCTCATTATTTCCCAGAGGCAAGCCCAAGTGTCTCACAGAGGGTAAGCAGAATATGTATTTTGGTCATTACAGCTGACAGTGGCATAACACATATCTACAGCCCAGTTTATTATTTGTTGTATAAACATGTTAGGTTTTTTACTCATTTATTTGGGAAGGTGGTCCTCGGAAATGTTTTGACAATCACAAGTGGGCCTTCAGTTGCAAAAGGTTGAGAATCCCTGCTATACGCTGTGCTGGAGTCACAGAGAGAGATTGTCAAATCAATGAAGGAATGCAACGAATTAAAAAGAATGAATGACGTTCTTGGTGGGATAAGTCATATATTAAAAGACCTTGTTGAAAAATAAATGTTTGTCTCGACTCACCTCGTTGCTTTACATTCTGTGTATCTCATCTAAACGGCGCCGTATAGCTGCTGCATTTGGCTCATTGTTAGGTGTGCCAGGGTCCGGTTCATCCATCTGTAGCTCCAGGGGACACAGGCTCACCACGGTGGTTTGCCACATTGTGCAGCACGCAATTTTGTTTTTGGCACAGTGGTTAAGGCATGTCATCTCTGGGAAATTAGTTTAAATGTGTTTTTGTTGTGCCTTTGTGATGTTAAACATTATGCGCAAACTAGTTAAAAAATATGTGTTTTTTGTTTTTTTTATCCCACATCATAAATAAAGCTCAGTAAGTTGAGTGGAAAAATTATTTTAACACATTTAGCGAGTTTCAGTACTTTGTAGTTTGACACTGCCAGATGACAGAGTTTGGAGGACGGCCCGCACATTCTCACGACTGGTCTAGAGTTTGCGGCACAGTCCGCACATTCTCACGTCACGTTGATTTTTATACATCCCGGAGTGAGCGTGAAATACAGCGTACGCAACATTTTAGTACGTGCGCACCGTTTATACATGAGGCCCCAGTAGAATTGAAGAATACTAAAATGTATGATGGCAGGATAGGAGGGATGAGTTCTTTGTTCCAAGTATATAAGGTTATGATGTAAAGCCCGCGGACAGTCGTGTCCGGACCGGCTCGGGTATTGGTTGTGTTTGTGTCTGTTGATATTAAACACAATGAAAACTCTGCTTCTTGCAATATATTTGTACAGCATCAAGTGATTCATTTGAGTAACCTGTGTTGACTTTCTGACACCATTAAAATTGAACATTGAAGAACATTGAACTGGGATCTCAGCCGTTCCAGGCCCAAGGCTTGAGATTTCAAAACTCAACAACAGTGAACAGACCTCTTCACAACCCCACAGAACATGTTGAACATGCATATAACCCACATTCATACAAGAATGTTGTCACAGTTTAATCCCTTGTTGTCATAGAGACAGCAACTGTACTTTTGTACATGTAGCCCTCCTTCACTCAACTCTAATTTTGAAACAGGGTATCATAGTATATATATTTAGCATACCCTACCTTTAGTACCTCTGCATGGGAGATGAATTGGTGAGGGTTCACTACAAAATACAATAGGGATGTGTCTACATATGGGCATATGACTCTGACTAGGGAGACAGAGAGGCCTGGTTAGCTTACTTATAGCTATACTGTTAATGTGAGCGGTAACAAACTCCCATGCAGCATATTTACCAAATGAAACCTATTTTTAACACATGAATCATATTTACATCACAATATATACCAACACAAAGTTTAAATTTCAATCACAGCAAAACATTTATTGCAACACATGTGATTGTCTCAAAGAGACACAACAGAAATGATTAGCCCGGGACTTTATACTCAGTTACCATGGTACCATAAATGTTGGCGTGCTTGTTGGAGCTCATTTGTAATCCTCAAGGAAAATATGGTCCATACTCACTGTTCCTCACGATTCAGCACGTTGTTAAACATCGCTTCAAACCTTCTGTCTATCTATGTGGCTCGTGTGGTCCTCCATACCGCCCAGCATGAATTTTCGATGAAAAGACGTCCTTACACTCCGTGGCAGACTTCTGGAAACAGCAGCATGTGTGTCGCCATCAGACGCAAATGTCTTTTCCAGCTAGCGAGGGCAACAGCTAGGTAGCTAGCAAACAGTCCACACGTGCATATGCGCCGGCTTAATTAAACAACTCCGAACAAACTCACTCTCTCTTTCTTACCGAGGTACACAATAAAATATATAAAACTCCCGTCTGTTAACTATTTGTAAACTTCAACACTTTCGTAGCTTCTCTGCTGTTTCTACCTCGTCTCTTCCACACCGTCTCTCATCGATCTTCTCCGTTCTTTTTGTCCCACTCCTCTGAGAATCCAGTATGTTACCTTAATCATCATCTGATACTCTCTGATTGGCTAATGACATTGATGGACACCTGGCTGCCCAATACACACAAAGGTAACCCATTATGAGGGGTTCAAAGGCTACTCAAAACGGAGAACATGTCACAACTTGCCAAAATATACATTTATCTAAAAGTTATTACACTAGAAATACACTGTACAGTTGTTAAATGATCATATATCAGAGAATATTATGCAAACAAAAAATAGTAGGGTACCACAATCACAATGCAAAATTACACTAATTAAAACCTCTCCGTCCCTGGCACTGTTTTAGAATTGTTATTTATTCATTCATTTTGGCATTGGGCAAACCTGAAAAAGATGATGTACAGTACATTATGACTAAAATGAAAAAACAAAACAAAAAATCAAACTAGACCGCATAAAGTACAGCAAAGACCCTGGCCACACAAGATCCATAATTATGGAAGAGCTAGAAAAGGGTATCTTTACGCTGAAGCCAGGAAAAGCAATTGGACTAGACAACATCTCAACAGAGCAGATTAAGAACTTTGGACCTACTGCAAAGAAATGGCTGCTCCAGTTGTATAACAAAGAAAGAATATGTACTGGTACTCCTAAAACCGAGAAAAGATCCATCAATTCCCAAAAGTTACAGGCCTATATCACTGCTGAGTCATACTGTATGTACAAACTGTTTGAACGACTGATCCTCAACAGAATTGGACCTGTTGTTGACGAACTTCTCATCCCAGAGCATGCTGGGTTCCACCCCGGCAAGTCCACGACGAGCTAAGTACTCATTCTCACTCAACACATTGAAGATGGTTTCGAGGAAGGGAAAGTAAAGGGTGTAGTGTTCGTTGACCTCTCGGCTACTTATGACACAGATGTCTTCACCACAAGATCCTGGAGCTTACCAGAGATATCCGTTTGACGGAACTGATTGAAAGTATGCTTGAGAACAGGAGTTTCTTTGTTGAACTGGGCGGTAAGAAGAGCAGATGGCGAAGACTCAAGAATGGTCTACCACAGGGAAGTGTGCTTGCACCACTTCTCTTTAACATCTACACAAACAACCAGCCAAGAAGTGAAGGTGAATTGAGTCTGTTGAAATGCCTCTGGTGTCATCTACAAAATTCCTGGGAATTATTATTGATGAGTGCTTGAGTTGGAGAGAACAGATTGACTGGGTTTGTAGAAAAACAAATAAATCTATTGGAATAATAAGAAGGGTTAGTCCTCTTGTCACCACAAACTGTCTCCTTACTCTTTATTATAGTCTAATTTATCCCTATCTTTCATACTGTAATATAGTTTGGGCGAGTACTTTTCCTACAAACCTTCATAAAATTTTAGTTCTCCAAAAACGTTTTGTGAGGATTGCAACTCGATCAGAGTCACACATCTCCTCTGCTCCTCTATTTAAGAAACTCCAGATTCTTACTATTTATGATATCAATATTTCTCAAATATGTATTTTTATTTATAAGAAGCTTTCTGGTGGGAATATTCCTGAGCAGTTCAAGACCTATTTTAAAACAAATTCTCAGGTCCATTCTTACTCAACCCGTCAATCTCTAGATCTTCATCCTCCTAAATTCCTCAGAGGTCAATCTTCGATTTGATTTAGGGGAACCAAATTATGGAGTAGCTATTCACATCTATCAAAAAACTGTTCATCTGTAAAAATGTTTCAAAAGTCGCTTAAAGGGTCATTTAATTGCTGTATTATAATTGCTTTTCCCCATGTTGTCCATGTATCTGTTTTTATGTTTTTTATTTTTTCTCACTCACAATGTTGTTTGGTTACGATTGCCCGGAAGTCATTATAGATATTTAAATCAATATCCTCCTCACAAACACTAACCATACACTTCCACGCAACACACACACACACACGGACACACACACACACACTTATCTTTTTTTATATATTTACTGTATTGTTATTGTTGTTATATATATCTTGTCCTCATTATTTGTTATCACTATTATGTAGTCTATTGTCTATTATAAGCCCAGAGGGTTTTTTGCCTCTTCCTGCACTGCATATTATTCATAATTTTTTTTTGTTATGTTGTATAGTCTTAAATTGTGCAAAACAAATAAACAATAAACAAAGTACCAGACGATTCATCTATGCAAATGACCTTGGTGTAGCTGCCAAAGACATTGACTTCTATGTTGTTGGAGAAAGACTCTCAAATGCTCTCAATGAACTGACATCCTACCATGACAAGAACCCATCTAAAACACAGGTGTACGCTTTCTATCTGTGCAACCGAGAATCAAAACGTCACCTGGTCTGGTGTTCCCCTTGAAAGTTGCGAATACCCAGTATATCTAGGTGTCACCCTAGATCTATGCCTCTCTTACAAGATCCATGTCGATAAGACAAAAGCACAAGTCTGTGCAAGAAACAACATTGTTAGCAAACTTACTGGAACAAGTTGGGGTGCCAGCCCAGTTACACTACGGTCAACTGCCTTAGCCCTGTTCTACCCAACTACTGAGTATGCATGCCCAGTCTGGGAAAAATCAGCACACGCTAAGAAAATTGACCCAGCCATCAACATTACCTGCCGTCTAATCACTGGATGTCTCAGACCAACATCAACAGACGGCCTATACATCTTATCAGGCATGGCGCCACCAGAGATTCAACGCAGTGCAACAAGTAGTAGAGAATGCCAGCGCCAGACCACAGATGAGAGACATCCCCTATTCAACCATGAACCAGCAAAGAGATGGCTTAAATCCAGGAAAAGCTTCCTCAGCAGGGTTGAACCATGTGGAACAGAAGTTACCAGAGTTGCATTATGGGAAGAGAGGCTCACCAACCTTCCAACAACAACAACCATGTCCTTAAAGGGACTATTTGTAACTTTCAGAAATGCTTCTTAACAGCGACACCTGTGGCCGTGAAATCAGCGAAAGTCAGCGTCGGGCTCGCGCTTGCTCGCTCTACATAGACATGAACAAGCATCGCTCAAAACAGTGAGGCGACACACGTCAGCTAAAACCACAATATCACTATATTTCACCTGCTTGGCAGTAATGTTAGCTGACCAGACGAAGGTCTCTCCATGAATCCCTGCTGATACTGTGTTTGCTTCTCCTGCCTCAGCGCAGGCTTCAGCAGCGGGGCTCCGCAGTGAGAAACTCGTCTCCGCCCGCAGCCGGAGTGAACAGGGAGACACCGGCACCCGATCGGTAACGAGACGACAAGGTTTCTCTCTGCAGAGTCCCGTCACTTCACAAGACACGGAAAACCTCTGTTTGTCTGGTGAAGCTGCAGCATTTATTTCTGCACAAACGTCCACTGTACATTTACTAGATATTCTCAGAGCTACTAACTCTTCTGCAGTGTGGAGTGAGCGCGTGTTCACGTCTAGAGGTGGAGCGAGTACGCGTGCGCTGTCTGAGTGAAGGCAAGCAGGCAGAGGAGTGGGGACCCTGGCCACACGCGAGCGCGCATATGCGAGTGCGCATGTGTCCCGACCCGGTACATTTATACGCTTAAAAAGTTACAAACAGTCCCTTTAAGTGCCAAAGAAGAACTCCCACCTGGTGCTGATTCAGGTTGGGTCGAATGGAAATGCCTCAACCCGTTAAGATCTGGTATTGATCGCTGCAAGGTCTCTCTGAAGAAATGGGGATACCTGTGTGGACAAGATAAGAAGAAGAAGACTTAAGGACCTAAGGATTTACTTTATTCATGCAGTTTCAAATTAAACAAGTATAGATTCCACATATATGTATTACATGTATGTATATTTTATATATAAACTGGGGAAAAAAAGTTCGGAAACTTGTGTTTGGTCGATTATTTCTCTGTTGTTACAATGC
This sequence comes from Sebastes fasciatus, assembly GCF_043250625.1. Taxonomy (NCBI): domain Eukaryota; kingdom Metazoa; phylum Chordata; class Actinopteri; order Perciformes; family Sebastidae; genus Sebastes; species Sebastes fasciatus. The sequence continues at coordinate 30,881,602 of NC_133801.1, forward strand.
TAAATGGCATTGTATTTTACATAGTTGGAAAGCCTGTTTATTTACCTTCACAATGATGTCCAACTTGTAAGGATCATGCATTTGTGGGATGAGCAGCACAGCTGATTATGTGGGTAGCGCCCAAGAAAAATTTGCCAAAATGGTAAACAGTGTATTCTACTGTTGGTATTGACTCTTGTTTTGAGTTATATAAATTATGTTGTGGAGATAAGTACGCTATTTAAACTTCCCATTTTGTCATTAATATTCTGCAAACGGGGCTATTTTGAAACCACATTGCATGATAAACATGTTTCTCTCATGATGTCAGTTTGGTTTCAACAATTGCACCAGCTGACACACTGTGCTCTCTAACCTCATGAGTCATCTTTGTGTTTACACTAAATGCCAATAAAAGACAGAGTCTTTTCCATTGTGCCGTACATTGCAGGTGAGGATAAGTTATACTTCCACAGGTATGAAACCAGAGGTACATTTGAATCAATGCATAACACTCAATTCAAAATTACTTGTTAATAAAAACATTTCTTTCAGGTGAGGATCCTTCATCCGTTGACTTGAGTACTGAGGAACATATTTTTTTTCTCAACAGGGGAGGCCACAGCATAATATCGACGGTATAATTATGTATACAAATGCATCTTATAGGGAATTACTAACACTGGTATCATTGGACTTAACTGCTACTCAAATGTATCCAGCGTTTGTATTTGGCACACTCACCTATGTAATTATTATGTTTTGCAACTTGTTGGTATTAACAACTATTGCTGTGAGTAAAAAGCTACACAAGCCCATGTTTATCCTGCTGTTCAACTTGCCCATTAGTGACATGGTGGGTGCTACAGCTTTTTTTCCTCAGCTTCTTTACAGCATTGTGACACAGAACAGAGTGATTTCCCATCCTGCATGTTTTACTCAGGCTTTTCTAATTCATTTTTATGCTACAGGAAACTTGTTTATCTTGAGTGCCATGGCATATGACAGATATATTGCTATATGTTGTCCTTTGAGGTATAATGCTATCATGAGTCCACATAATTTAATCAGAATTATCATTTTAATATGGTTTCTAAATTTCTCATTGATGTTTACGTTGTTTATGCTGACTGCACGGTTTAAACTTTGCAGGACGAATATAGTGGATTTGTTCTGTAACAATCCGTCGTTATTGAAACTGGTCTGTGAGGACACCAGAGTCAACAACTACTATGGGATGATTTGTATAGTCTTAATCAATGGGGGACCAATGGCAATAATAATATACACATATGCACAGATTTTGCGCACATGTGTCATGACTAATAATACAGATGCCCGGAGGAAAGCTATTCAGACATGTGGTACACATTTAGTTGTTTTCTTAATCTATCAAATTAATGTCATCTTTACACTCATTGCTCATCGCATTGAGAGTTCATCCACGTACTTAAGAAGGGCTCTCGGTGTGTCAATTTTAATATTTCCCCCTTTTCTGGACCCAATTATATATGGACTGAAAACAACAGAACTCAAGCAGAGCATGATAATATTCCTAAAAAGAAATGTAGGTTCAACAAAGCTGTAACCAGTTTTGGCTTTCATATGGAATATTTTACATTCAGCATGAACTAATGTTGACTTCAAATCCAGCATAATTCAGTAAGAATAATCTGCATACAAAAATAATTGTCATGTGTTCTTTACATGAACATTTCTCCATCTGATGATTACATGTTTGTGAATTTGTAAATTATCACATGTTCACATTTATGTTAAAATATGTTTATGATCACAAGAAACAGCAGAGGTCATTTCTCTTCCAGAGAGTTCCATTGTACGTCATTTTAATAAATGATAAGGAATATGTCGACAGGAACTAATGTGAGGGAAAGACTGGAAATGAATCACAATAATTACATGTCCCTTCAGATCTGAAAGATTGCTGAAAGATAAGAACGAAATCATTGCTGTAAATAAAAGAAAGTTGCACATGCATTTATATTTGAATACAAAATTGGAAAATATATAGATACACTCTGCTCTGTGTGAAATCTTGTAATGTAGGGCATTATGTTTTTTCATATTATATATTTCATATATTCAACATGTGGACTATAATATGAGCTAGTCATGTAAAAATGAAACACAAAGATGTATTTTCCGTTACAATGGAAGTGATGTGGAAATGTAATATACTGTATATCCATCCATCCATTATCTGTAACCGCTTATCTCATTCGGGGTTGCGGGGGGTGCTGGAGCCGATCCCAGCTGACATTGGGCGAAGGCAAGGTACACCATGGACAGGTCGCCAGACTATCACAGGGCTGACACAGAGACAGGCAACCATTCACGCTCACATTCACACCTACGGGCAATTTAGAGTCACCAATTAACCTGCATGTCTTTGGACTGTGGGAGGAAACCCATGCTAACACGGTCAATACTTATAATCAGTTATAAGTGAAGGTTTCTGTGATGTTAAGAGATTTCCAATAGGCTAATACATATACAAATAGATTTGCATAATTCAAGCGCATGTGCCCACTCCCATGTTGATAAGAGCATTAAATACTTGACAAATCTCCCTTTTAAGTGTGATTCATCGCGATAAACTATGTACAATTAATCATGTGATTAATCACGATTACATATTATGTGGAAGATTATATGTAAAAAATAATGCATGTGCATTGTCATGTCTTGCCCTGCACTCTGTGTTTTTTGGAATTTCTTTAACCAACAAGTTAGCTTGGGCCTTCATTTGAGAAAAGACATCAGCCACTTGAAGTCAGAGTGGTCGGTCCTAAGGGTGAAGTGAAGGCCCCTGATGTAGCACATGAAATGCAGAGTACCACTGACTGACTTGCTGTGGTATACTATGACTTTCTACAATCAGGTGTCAAACAGGTTACATGTAACACAGCTCATGTTTCAATGTCGCCGGTGTCAATATTGAGGATGAAAAGTATGGTGTGGTTAGGGGAAAAGACGACTAGGGCATTCACAAGAGCTCTCTACAGTGAGGTGAATGATGTATGGCACTCCTCTGTTCACATACTTTTCTATTAAGTGCAGGCCAAACTGGTACTTGATGCATCTATGCAACAATACTACTTAACAATCCTTTATTATGCAGCCAGGCACGGAAAGCTCTTCAAGTTTATCTTGTGTTTATGGCACAGTCCAGTTCCCCAGGGACATCCACCTTCAGTATGCAGTCCTCTACAGCTGTAATCCATACTTGGCAGTGAACAGACCTCTTTACAACCCGACAACCACCAAGGCTTCCCCCACAATTGGGGATAGCTCACCGGTGACATTCTGAAGTTTCACTCTGGAGGAGAGAATAGTTGTTTCCTTGTTACTTGGTAAACAAGAAGCTGCGTCCAGCAACACTGAGCAGTGTCCCCTAAATTGTCACAGGAGCACAACAGTCTTCTAACTCCACCTGCACTTGGTTGCAATGCTGAACTGCTTCACAGGTGTCTGGATGCACTAATGGACCAGGTGACCAGGCTGTCAAGACTCCTGTACATGGCTTGGGGCCCCGCTACTTACGCTGAGTGGTAGCTCATACTAGTTCAGTTAAATTCAACTCAGCCCCCTCCTGTTTAGACACACATCTCCTCAGTTGCACAAACTGTGGTCTCTTTGTCAGGTAGTCAAAAATCCAGGAGATTGTGGAGGTGCCTACCTGCATCTTTTGGAGCTTCTCTCGCAGCAACAAGGGCTGTGGATTGTGTTAAAGGCACTGGAGAAATCAAAAAAACATTATCCTCACAATGCTGCCAGCTTTGTCAAGGTGAGAGTGTGCTTGCTGAAGCAGGTAGATGATGGCATCCTCAACACCAACCTCGGAGCGGTAGGCAAACTGTAGTGGGTCCAGGGAGGTGGTCACATGAGGTCTGAGATGGGCCAACACCAGCCTCTCCAGGACTTTTATGCAGTGTGAAGTTAAGGCAACCAGTCTATAGTCATTGAGGGCAGATGTAGAAGACTTCTTTGGTACCGGAACAAGGCAGGATGTCAAAACACAGCACTGGAACCTTCTCCTGGCTCAGGATAAGGTTAAAGAGGTGCTGTAGAATCCCACATAGTTGGTCCGCGCAGATCTTCACAACCCTGGGGCTGATGCCATCCGGACCTGCAGCTTTCCTACGAAGTAGCAGCAGAAATGTATTTAGCTGCAGAGTATCCATGTTGAACGTGAAAATCCTTCCGTATTACAGTGTTTCAAAGAAAAAAAGGGCAATAAAAGACAAGGAAAAACACAAAAACACGAGACATTGACTGGAGCTACTGCAACAGGCTGCCATTAGCACGGCGACATCTTGGAAGATGGAGTTGGGGTTTAGGGCAGAGAAGTTTTGTCTGGGTGAACTGACCACAGCATCCATCCTTTACTTTCATATCTCTCTCTCAGCTGTTCTCTACAATTTAGCCCCACAGTAATTCCCATAGTTGTTAGTCCCCTCGTTCCTCCCATCCCCACTCCACCATCAGCATCTTTCACACCAAATGCATTTTCTCACAGGAAGAAGATGCAGAGGTGTTACCTGAATTTCTGACAATTTACAAAGAGAAAAGTACACTGGCTACTGTAGTCCATAGCCAAGGCCAAAACAAAGAAAACAATGAACTCTGCTGTTAGCCCTGAGATTAGTCTCTCCCTTAGACTCATGCATATATACAGAGTTAGTCAGTTTCACACCAAATGTGCAGGCGTACATACAGTACTGTAGATTTCTCAAGTTACAGCATAGAGTAAAACATAGTATGTCAAGCATCGCCTATCCTACAATACAGCTGACTATGATTCTACGGACTACAGTGAAAAGTAAACAGACATTTCCTGATATCATCATCCTCTTTGATCATTTCTACCATGAATGATGTTTTTACCCAAATCACAATATGATGATGTGTAAAGTTTTACCATTTTCTTCAGTTGAATTTGGCAAAAAATAGAAAATTAGGGCCGTGAGTGTCGCTATGGTTTGTTACATCAAGGTCCAAGAAAATAGGTATGGAACGAGATTTTTGCTTAAAGGTGCAGTATGTAAGATCAGGCGGCATCTAGCGGCGAGGTTGCAGATTGCGACCAACTAAAATGTTATTTATTTATTCATGTTGGCATTGGGCAAACCTAAAAAAGACCTGATGTACAGTATATTATGAGTAAAGGACCTAAGGATTTACTTAATTCATCCATTTTCAAGTATAGATTCCAAATATATATTACAGGTATGTATATTTTATACATATATAAAGGTTAAAATAGTGATACAATAAATTGTGTTGCAGAGATAAGTACGCTATTTAAACTATTCATTCTGTTGTTAACATTCCTCAAACGGGGCTTTTTGGAAACCACATTGCATGATAAACATGTTTCCCTCATGATGTCAATTTGGTTTCAACAATTGCACCAGCTGACACACTGTGCTCTTTAACCTCATGAGTCATCTTTGTGTTTACACTAAATGCCAATAAAAGACAGAGTCTTTTCCATTGCTCCGTACAGTGCAGGTGAGGACAAGATATACTGCCACAGGTATAAAACCAGAGGTACATTTGAATCAATGCATAGCAGTTAATTCAAATTGCTTGTTAGATCCTTCATCAGTCTACTTGAATACTGAGAAACATATTTTCTTTCTCAACAGGGGAGGCCACAGCATAATATCGACGATATAATTATGTATACAAATGCATCTTCTCAGGAATTACTAACACTGGTACCATTGGACTTAACTGCTACTCAAATGTATCCAGCGTTTGTATTTGGCACACTCACCTATGTAATCATTATGTTTTGCAACTTGTTGGTATTAACAACTATTGCTGTGAGTAAAAAGCTACACAAGCCCATGTTTATCCTGCTGTTCAACTTGCCCATTAGTGACATGGTGGGTGCTACAGCTTTTTTTCCTCAGCTTCTTTACAGCATTGTGACACAGAACAGACTGATTTCCCATCCTGCATGTTTTACTCAGGCTTTTCTGGTTCATTTTTCTGGTACAGGAAACTTGTTTATCTTGAGTGCCATGGCATATGACAGATATATTGCTATATGTTGTCCTTTAAGGTATAATGCTATCATGAGTCCACATAATTTAATCAGAATTATCATTTTAATATGGTTTCTAAATTTCTCATTGATGTCTACGTTGTTTATGCTGGCTGCACGGTTTAAACTTTGCAGGACGAATATAGTGGATTTGTTCTGTAACAATCCGTCATTATTGAAACTGGTCTGTGAGGACACCAGAGTCAACAACTACTATGGGATGATTTGTATAGTCTTATTCCATGGGGGACCACTGTCAATAATAATATACACATATGCACAGATTTTGCGCACATGTGTCATGACTAATAATACAGATGCCCGGAGGAAAGCTATTCAGACATGTGGTACACATTTAGTTGTTTTCTTAATCTTACAAATTAATACCACCTTTGCACTCATTGCTCATCGCATTGAGAGTTCATCCACGTACTTAAGAAGGGCTCTCGGTGTGTCAATTTTAATATTTCCCCCTTTTCTGGACCCGATTATATATGGACTGAAAACAACAGAACTCAAGCAGAGCATGATAACATTCCTAAAAAGAAATGTAGGTTCAACAAAGTTGTAACCAGTTTTGGCTTTCATATGAACTATATTACATTCAACATAAACTAATTTTGACTTTCAAATCCAGTATAACTTAGCAAGAATAGTCTTCATACAAAAATATTTGTCATGTGTTTTTTTACATATACATTTCCATAAATTTTTTTTTTTATGAATTTGTAAATTATATAATGTTCACATTTATGTCAAAATATGTTGATTATCACATAAGACAGCAGAGGTCATTTCTCTTCCAGAGAGTTCTACTGTACGTTATTTTAATAAATGATAAGGAATATGTTGACAGGAACTAATGTGAGGGAAAGACTGTGGAAATTAACCACAATAATTACAAATCCTTTCAGATCTGAAAGATTGCTGAAAGATATGAACAAAATCATTGCTGTAAATAAAAGAAAGTTTCAACAGTTGCACATGCATTTATATTTGAATGAAAAAGGGAAAATATTGAGATACACTCTGCTCTGTGTGAAACCTTGTAATGTAAGACTTTGTGTTTTCAGTTATTTCAGAAATTCAAACATGTGGACTATGATACGAGCTATTGATGTAAAAATGAAAAAACAAACAAACAAAGATGTATTTTCATTTACAATGAAGATGATGTGGAAATCTATAGGCTCTAAATTAGGGCTGTCAATCGATTATAATATTTAATTGCGATTAATTGAAAATTAATTGCACATTTATTCATCTGTTCAAAATGTACCTTAAAGGGAGATTTGTCAAGTATTTAATACTCTTATCAACATGGGAGTTGTCAAATATGCTGCTTTATGCAAATGTATGTATATAATTATTAGTGGAAATCAATTAATAACACAAAACAATGACAAATATGGTCCAGAAACCCTCACAGGTACTGCATTTGGCATAAAACAATATGCTCAAATCATAACATGGCAAACTGCAGCCCAACAGGCAACAACAGCTGTCAGTGTGTCAGTGTGCTGACTGCATGTGATTATCATAAAGTGGGCATGTCTGTAAAGGGGAGACTCATGGGTACCCATAGAATCCATTTTCATTCACATATCTTGAGGTCAGAGGTCAAGGGACCCCTTTGAAAATGGCTTTGACAGTTTTTCCTCGCCAAAATGTAGCATTATTAACGCTATACGTTAAGGAATTTAATGGCATTAAAAAGAACATATTTAGAGTAACGCGTTATCAATGTGTTAACTTTGACAGCCCTACTCTAAATATATTCATTTTAACGCCACTAATTTCCTTAAAGCAGAAGTAAGCAACATTGGATCAAATATTATTAAAAAAAATTATTTTTATAAAACGGTCGCTATATCGTGACAGTACATGAGACAGGTAACCTGAAAAAAATCATGTTCCTCTGTGTCCTCCAGTGCTCCTAACGGCATCTGCAAGATTTCACAGACCGGAGGAAAACAACCAGTCAGAGCTGATCTGAGATCTGCTGTCCATCTGCTGTCTATGAGAGCCGGCTGTCAATCACTCGCAAACTCCGACCAAACGGTCAAACTAGGCAGCACTGATCAAATATAAATCAATATTATGTTACGTTAATGCCTATTTCTCGCCTCAAATGTTTTCAGAATCATCTTGTAGTGCACGGTTTAGCTGTAAAATGAGAAAGTTTGTGACGACGCCGCCGCCATAGTGAAATCTGGTGAAGGAACAATAAGTTCCGGTCACATGACCGGAGCACAGCCATTGGGAACGCTCTCTCAATGAAATGACCTGTGATTGGTCAAAGTCTCCCTTTACGGGCTAGATTTTCTAAAGCCTGAAAATAGAGCCATGGTGAGGTGCAAAAGTCTAGTTTTCTCTTAGAACACTTGAATTACAATATGCTGAAAGGTTGTTATGGAATTTCTGCCCAATGTTGCCAAAAATATACTGCCTACTGCTGCTTTAACGTATTAACGCAAATTGTGATTTTTAGGTTGTAGTGGACTCAGTTCTATTTCGTTCTTACTGACCGCCAGAGGACGGGGCTTTAGCACTGGATATCTCCATCTTGCATATGCGCAGGTCGAGTAATTATACCAACAAAGTCACCCGTGACCATGTGATGACGTATGGCGCATGCCCCAGTATAAAACCCCTACGTCATCACGCAATCTGTTCCTTCTATCTTCTCGCCAGCGAGTATACTGGTAGCAGGTCAACCTGGCTTGTCGCTTGTAGCTTCTTAACCTGAGGGTTGGTGCCTCGTTTTTACGTCCACCAGAGGCTGCGACAAGCTTATATTAAAAAAAAAAAAAAAAAAAAAAAATCCTTATCGTTTTCGGCAAACGGAAAGCGGTGTTTCACCGTTACGGTTTGTGCTGAACTAACGTTACTAGCCAGGTGAGTAGCCGGCGGCTCGCCGGACCCGCCTGGTCCTTTTCCTGTGTTGTTAGCTCTCTGCTCTCGGAGGAATGCGACATCAACAGTGAGTACATTGTTTGAATCAGTTAAAGTTACGCTATTGCATGATAGCTGAGCTACTGCATGATAGCTTTTGTTTACAGCCTTGTTAAATTAAGCAGACAGTGCCTGAGTGAGCTGCTGCCATATGATATCTTTGTTTAAAGCGTGGTTAAGTTATCGGCCAGTGCCTGAGTGTGCTGTTGCCATATGATTGCTTTTATATAAAGCCTTGTTAAGTTAAGCAGACAGTGCCTGAGTGCACTGCTTCCATATGATAACTTTTGTTTAAAGCCTTGTTAAGTTGATCGGCCAGTACTTGAGTGCGCTGCTGCAGTATGATTGCTTTTGTTTAAAGCGTTTCAGAGGCACGCTCCTCCACGGTAGCAGCCTAGCTTGTGTGTAGAACATTGGCACTGTGTTTTCGCTGTTGCCAGCTGGCATAGTAAGATAATTGTGTACTGTTGAGTTCAACAGTAGCTGTTAATAGTGACAGCATAGTATTAGCTGTGTACTAATATTGTGGATGACATGTTGGGCTCGCATGTCTGTAACACCTGTATGGCCCTCATCCACACTGGGGATGGCCATGATCAGTGCCCTGCCTGTCTGGGGATTGAACACCTCAGGGCAGGTGTCTCTGACAACCCCTGTATGTGCTGTAGCTTTATGCCACTGTCTGTGAGAATGGCTAGAATTGCGGAGATAGGTGGTGATACTGGGCTGCCCCCTGCTAGTGGGCCTGCAGACCCAACACCATCTAAGAGACGCAGGGCGGTCTCACGTGGTCCACCAAAAAAACTCAAAAGAGTGGACACTAGCTCTCAAAGTCAGCAGTTTGCCCAGATTAAAGAGCTCCTGCTCAATCTCCAACCTGTTAATAGGAGGCCAGTTACCGGTGGTGACTCCGCCACAAGGGACTCGCCTTGTCAGGAGGATGATGATGATGTACTATCAACTGCAGCCTCCTGCAGTTTGTTTACAGACATGGGGCAGGACGTGGATAGAGCCACAGCCTCTCAAGCCTCTGATGCCTTTTCTCAAGGATCTGATGGCGGATCATTACATGGATCAGCAGCTGGCCATGCCACAATGAAGCCAGCAATTCGGATGGCTTTAGCACGCCTGGGGCTGGACGAAGCGCCGGTTACAGCAGCTCCGTCAAGCGCCTTTTTCAGGCAAACGCCACAGTCCACTGCCTTTTCAGTCCCTCCTTCTAAGCCCTATATTGAAGAGCTCCAGAAGTGCAGGGCAGACCCTAAGTTGTTCTCCCATCACACCAGCGATTGCAGAAACTTGGCTGCCATGCAGGAGGCAGGTAGCTATTGGTTAGACTGTATGGCCCCGGTTGAGCCTGCCATTGCCTCTTTAATAGTATCCCCAGATGAGGCTATCAGAACTGATGCCCGCTGTCCCCGTCCTCAGTGTCGACTGACCGATGATCTCCTTGCGAGGAGTTATAACATAGCAGCACGAATGGGGCGTATGGGCAATTCATTTTCCCACCTTATCCTGGCTCTTGGAAGGTTGATGTTAACCATGATGCTGGCACGCCGCCAGGTCTGGCTAGCGCAGTCCCCTCTGGCGGAGGGGTGTCGTCACACCCTCCGTTCCCTTCCATTGGTCCGGGGCAAATGTTTGGACTGGCTGCTCAGCAGGCACTAGAGCGTAGTGCACAAGCAGATCAAGCCAGGCAGCAGTTTGCTGGTCTGCGGCGGGGCCCAATTCCAAGGCAGAGGGATCTTTATCCACCTGGTCCCAGCCATTCTTATCCACCTGCTCGCCCAGGTGGACGAGCTAGGGCCTCTCGCTATTCTGGGCAATATGATAAGCAGCGGCATGCTCTTTCCCGGCCGGCTTTTCAGATGCCAAGAGGACCAGCCCCCAGTGGTCACCCCCCTAAAGGCTTTAGGGGGCGGGGGGGTCGGACCTGAGGCTCGAGGGGCCGGTGTCGGACACTTCTCACAGCAGCACCTCAGCTACTGGGAGAGGGAGACCACAGACCCTTGGGTGGTGTCCACTCTGTCCAAGGGATACACGCTACAGTTCCGATGCCGGCCACCCACTTTCTGCGGGTTCAGAATGTCTGTGGTCACAGATCCCGCAAAATCCCTGGCCCTCAGCCAGGAACTAGTAACCCTCATAGAGAAAGACGCCATAGAGCCTGTAGAGTGGCATACACGGCTCAGTGTGTTTTATTCAGTGTATTTTCTAATTCCGAAGAAGGATGGCGGGTTCCGCCCAATCCTAGACTTGAGAGGGTTGAACAAGTTTTTAAAGGTCCGGCCATTCCGCATGTTGCGGATGACGGATGTTCTCCAGTCAATTGCACAAGGGGCCTGGTTTGTATCAATAGATCTCAAAGATGCCTATTTTCATGTGCCTATTGCCCCCCACCACAGGCAGTTCCTAAGGTTTGCCTTTCGAGGACGGGCTTACCAATTCAAGGTGATGCCATTCGGTCTCTCACTGGCCCCTCGCATATTTCCGAGGTGCGTGACAGCTGCTCTTTCCCCCATGCAAGCCAGGGGTTTGACAATCTTGCCGTACCTGGACGATTGGCTACTCATTTCTCCAACTGCGGAGCACGCAGTCAGAGACACAGCTACGCTCTTAGGTCATGTAAGCCAGCTGGGCCTTACAGTGAACTACACCAAGAGCAATCTTACACCCAGTCAGCGGGTAGATTACCTGGGCATGACACTCGACTCACAGTCAATGAGAGCATTCCTTTCCCCAAAGAGAGTGGAGGCTATTCTGCAACTTATTGGTTGCTTCCAGAGGGGCAGGGTTTTGAAGTATGGCCTCTTTCTCAGGCTGCTGGGCATGCTGACAGCAGCATCCATGGTCGTCCCTCTGGGTCTTCTTTCCTTACGGCCCCTTCAAATCTGGGTCAACGGACTCCACTTGGACCCCAAGTGGCACAGGGGCAGGAGCGTAAGAGTGTCCAACTCTTGCTGCCGAACATTGAAGCCGTGGAGGAGCAAGGTGTATCTGACCAAGGGGGTTCCTCTGGGGGTAATCCCCTCCCGTCGAGAGGTTGTGGAAACAGATGCCTCACTTTTGGGATGGGGTGCAGTCTGGCAGCGCAGGACCATCAAGGGCCGATGGAGCATGCAGCAGAGGTTAGAATACATAAATGTGCTCGAGCTCAGAGCAATATATCTGGCACTACGACATTTTCTCCCAGTACTTAAGGACCGGCATGTACTCGTCCGGACAGCCAGCACATCAGCGGTATATCATATCAACCATCAGGGAGGCACCAGGTCCAGGCAGAGTCTGCGAGTATCACAGCAGCTCCTTACGTGGGCATTTCCCCACTTCCTGAGCCTCAGGGCCGTACATCTCCCAGGCACGCAGAACATTACGGCAGATGTTCTCTCCCGCCAGGGGCCGCCAGAGGGAGAGTGGAGACTCCACCCAGAGGTAGTGGGAGTGATTTGGAGCCGATATTTGCAGAGCGGAAGCGGACGTCTTCGCCTCAGAAGCGTCAGCACATTGTCCCCTCTGGTAGTCCCTAAGGGAGAGGACCAGCCCTCTGTGGCAGGATGCCCTCGCTCACACTTGGCCAGCATGCCTTCTGTATGTCTTTCCACCGATTCCACTCATTCGTGTGACGCTGGACAGAGTCCAAGTAGGAGGCCACAAACTACTGCTGGTAGCCCCCAACTGGCCAGGCAGGCCGTGGTTTCCAGTGCTCAATGGGGAGCCATGGCGTCTCCCAAGGACACCAGACCTTCTCTCTCAGCTGGAAGGACGCATAAGGCATCCGAATCCAGATCGCCTTCAGCTGTGTGTCTGGCCATTGGAAGCCAGGATCCCCTCCTGGCATCCTGTGACCAGTCAGTGATCCACATGGTGTTGAGTTCGAGGGCTCCCTCCATTAGGTCCCTCTACGCTAATCGATGGAAGCTTTTTTCCCAGTGGTGCAAGACAAAAGGTGAGGTACCAGAGAGTTGCTCAGTGGCCATTATTCTGCGTTTCCTGCAGTCATTGTTGGATGGTGGCAGATGTGCATCAACTTTGAAAGTATATGCAGCTGCCATTTCAGTGGGGCACTTGAGGGTGGACAACCAGACAGTGGGGTCACACTATCTGGTTAGTCAGTTCTTGAAGGGCGCACAGAGGCTTAGACCATCAAGAGTCACTGTAGTGCCATCATGGGACTTGAAATTAGTATTAAGGGTTCTGTGTCGACCCCCGTTTGAACCGTTGGAACAGGCAGAACTGAGGTGGTTGTCTGCCAGGACAGCATTTCTGCTTGCTATCACATCAGCGAAGCGAGTGGGTGAACTTCACTCCCTATCAGCGAGCGAGATGTGCATATGTTGGTACCCAGATGGTTCAGGGGTTACTCTCCTACCAAATCCATCCTTCATGCCAAAGAGGGTGCCTCCCTCGCATGTAAACCAAGCCATTGATTTGGCGACATTCAGTCAGCCAGGTTCATCTGAGGGGCCAGAGGAACCGTCAGTGCTACTGTGCCCGGTTCGGGCACTGAAAGCGTATGTGGAGGCCACTGCCAACTTACGTAAAACTGACAAACTTTTTGTTTGCTATGGGGGCTGCAAGAAGGGCGAACCCCTATCAAAACAGAGACTATCTAATTGGATTGTGGATGTGATTCTACATGCTTATAGGTCAGAGGGCTTGCCTCTACCTAGTAATGTGAAGTGCCACTCTACTCGGAGTGTGTCCACGTCTTGGGCAGCCTTGAAAGGAGTCTCTCTGCAAGACATCTGTGCTGCGGTGACCTGGGAGTCTTCATGTACCTTTGGTTGCTATTACCGTGTTAATGTGGCTGCTCCGCACGCTGTGGCAACAGCCGTCCTATCAACGGCTTCCATTCCTTAGTGCGGTAAGCATTCCTCGTGACTTTGCTGGTATAAGTCATCCAGTGCTAAAGCACCGTCCTCTGGCGGTCAGTAAGAATGAAACAGAACGAGAGTTACGGATGTAACTACGGTTCTATGAATTCTGGATGACCGCCAGAGTTGTCTGTCACTCGGAATCTAGGCGAGAAGATTCTGAAGGAACAGATTGCGTGATGACGTAGGGGTTTTATACTGGGGCATGCGCCATACGTCATCACATGGTCACGGGCTGACTTTGTTGGTATAATTACTCGACCTGCGCATATGCGAGATGGAGAAATCCAGTGCTAAAGCACCGTCCTCTGGCGGTCATCCAGAATTCATAGAACCGTAGTTACATCCGTAACTCTCGTTTTATAGCTAAAGTGAAGATAATGGCATCATAAGAACACCCAAGGAATCCATTGGTACCAACCAATCATGTCAGATAGCTTGTTGTGAAGGAAGTTAAATAATGCTCCAAAGTTATGCTCGATTTTGGCGAGGAAAAACTTTCTTGTCCCTTGACCTCTGACCTCAAGATATATGAATGAAAAAGGGCTGTATGGGTATGTATGAGTCTCCCCTTTACAGACGTGGCACCTTTATGATGATCACATGCCGTTTTGGGCAAAAAACATGCAGTTCTTTGCATTCAGTATAAATGTGTTATTTTCACCTTTTCTAAAAATGATGTGTTTAAATACTTCTGCATAGTGGGGTCCCTAACCAGTCTTGGAATTGCATAAATTGGGTATGACAGGAAAGCTGAGACTCATGTGGATTCAATGAGCCCAACTGTATTCATGTGTGATGATGTTAGTCCCCATAGTAGCCATTTAAATTTTATTAAAACCATATTTTGAAATTTGACCTCACTGTATAGAATGACCTGTGGTGACCTCTAGGATAATCACAGCCTCATTAACTTTATAACCACAAACTAGAGACCTAGGACATTCAGAGGATGGATGGCCTTCCTAGGTATATTAACAATAAGGGGGTTTCTTAGCATTACCAGAACACAAGTGCTCGCCATCCAATCGCCGAAAAATGCAATCCCTGCAGATATCTCCAAATGTCAAAAGTTTCTGAAATCAAGTCACAGCATGGCTTTTTCTATGGTGTTCCTCAAGGTCTTGGTGTCTTACGGGGTATTTTGGAGGGTTTATTGATCAAGTATATGTTTTTTTTAGTGCGGGGCGAGCTAAGTATATTATTAGATAGTTATCGTGTTCTATATTTTAGAAGTGTTTTAATAGAGTGGGGAGGGAGAGCAGCTGGGGAGATAAGCTACGACCCTGAGTAGGGAGCTCTTACCTTAGATTGGTGACGTGTGGATTGCCGTGATTGTGCTGTGTGGGTTGACCAGTGTTAAGTTGAAGTGCCTCCAGTAGAGGGTGATAGCGTGCCGTGTCCGAGTGATGTGCCTTAAGCTAGAAGTCTAGCCCTGTGTTGACCTGTGTGATTTCACATCTTAGTGAGAGCTTTGGATGTTCAGTGGACATGCAGGTCTCTTGGCGTATCCCTCCTCCCTTTTTATGAATTGTGGGGTTTTCAATGATAAAGATTGACTGTATTTTGTATATATTTGTATTCTGTGGTTATTTGAAGGTTCTGACTTAGTGGCAGTGTTTTCCTGCCACATCTAAACAAATCCCATATTTATTACAGTATCAACCCAAAAATTGCTGCAAAATCATATGAGACATAATAGAGCATGGGAATGGCCATCATATACTTCTATCATAGTGTTCTAAGCCCTTATACACTTTCACAATTTATTTTCATTCATTCATTCATTCATGTTTATTTATGATTAATGACTAGAACAATTTGACACAAAGTATTGAGTTGCATCTCAAATCAATCTTCAGGTTCACTTTAATTGAATTTGGCAGAAAATGGAAAATTAAAGCAGTAGTTGTCACTATGGTTTGTTACATCAAGTTCCAAGAAAGAAGGTATGGAACGAGATTTTTGTTTAAAGGTGCAGTACATAACATCTGGCGTCATCTAGTGGTGAGGTTGCAGATTGCAACCAAATTTTTTTTTTCCCCCATGTGTCAAGCCTTTAGGAGAACTACGGTGGCCGCCGCGTAAAGCGCAAAAAATGTTTTTGGCCCTATCTAGATTCAGTGTTTGGTTTGACCGTTCTGGGCTATCGTAGAAACATATACTGTATTATATAGATATAAACGGCTCATTGTAAGGTAATTCAAAGACAACGATTCTTATTTACAGATGATTATACACTAAAGAAAACATACTTAATAATATTAATAATAATATTAATTAATACTAGAATGGCACTCGGAGAGCACAGACCTCCACCAAGGTGTATTTTTGTTTATGTTGAGATCAGCTGTACGTAGCCGAGCATCGTAAAACACTTAATTCAAACTGGACAGAAACAAAATAAAACTCACCTAAACCGTCGTCGTTACTCTTTCCAACAATCACTAAGTGTGCTTTGGTCGAACTCAACTGTAATTTCACCGAGTTTAATGTGAGAAAACGCAGAATCTACAGGTCTCCCCACCACCCCCCCACCCCCCGCTCTCTCTGTCTGTCATGATCCGGATCGCCACCAAAATCGAATGGATTGTTCACTGTGACACACCCCACCCCTTCAAAATATTTCATTCAAATCCATCCCGAACTTTTGGAGTAATCCTGCTAACAGACAAACAAACAAACCAACAAACACACCAACAAAAAAACAGTGAAAACATAACCTCCTTCGTAGGCCTTCGGCCTTGGCGCAGGTAATTAATATCCCCCTAAATGTTACACACTGGTCCTTTTAATGGTTAAGAATGTGCTGATCATTTAGAAACAACTTTACGAGATTATATTAGAAGTTGCCTCTTAATGATGCAACTTTTAAAGTAGCAACACTGAGTTGGGACTATCTGTCAGACTGCAATAATGATGCAGGACATGATGCTGGTCGGCTGAACATGCATATAACCCATATTCATACGAGACTGTTGTCACAGGTTGATACCTTGTTGTCATAGAGACCTCAAATGTACTTTTGTACACAAAATTATTCAAATTTAAACCTCTCTGTCACCGGCACATTTTTAGAATGTTACTTATTTATTCATTTTGGCATTGGACAAACCTAAAAAAGGGCTGATGAAGAGCTGAATTATTTATTGGTAAATTATGACTTAAGGGCCTAAAGATTTACTTTATTCATCCAGTTTCAAATTCAGCAAGTATATATTCAAAATATATATATTATATGTATGTATATTGTGTACATATATAAAGGTTAAATTAGTGAAACAATAAATTATGTTGCAGACATAAATACGCTATTTAAACTTTTCATTATGTCGTTAATATTCTGCAAACGGGGCTATTTTGAAACCACTTGGCTTGATAAACATGTTTCTCTCATGATGTCAGTTTGGTTTCAACAATTGCATCAGCTGACACACTGTGCTCTCTAATCTCATGAGTCATCTTTGTGTTTACAGTAAATGCCAATAAAAGACAGAGACCTTTTCATTGCTCTGTACAGTGCAGGTGAGGATAAGTTATACTGCAACAGGTATAAAACCAGAGGTACATTTGAATCAATGCATAACAATTAATTCAAATTGCTTGTTAATAAAAAACATTTCTTTCAGGTGAGGATCCTTCATCAGTTGACTTGAGTATTGAGGATCATATTTCTTTTCAACAGGGGAGGCCACAACATAATATCGACGGTATGATTATGTATACAAATGCATCTTATAGGGAATTACTAACACTGGTATCATTGGACTTAACTGCTACTCAAATGTATCCAGCGTTTGTATTTGGCACACTCACCTATCTAATCATTATGTTTTGCAACTTGTTGGTATTAACAACTATTGCTGTGAGTAAAAAGCTACACAAGCCCATGTTTATCCTGCTGTTCAACTTGCCCATTAGTGACATGGTGGGTGCTACAGCTTTTTTTCCTCAGCTTCTTTTCAGCATTGTGACACAGAACAGACTGATTTCAGCTCCTGCATGTATTACTCAGGCTTTTCTGATTCATTTTTATGGTACAGGAAACTTGCTGATCTTGAGTGCCATGGCATATGACAGATATATTGCTATATGTTGTCCTTTGAGGTATAATGCTATCATGAGTCCACATCATTTAATCAGAATTATCATTTTAATATGGTTTATAAATTTCTCATTGATGTTTACATTGTTTATGTTGGTTGCACGGTTTAAAATTTGCAGGACGAATATAGTGGATTTGTACTGTAACAATCCGTCATTATTGAAACTGGTCTGTGAGGACACCAGAGTCAACAACTACTATGGAATAGCTACCATTTTTGTGCTTATGGGCGTACCACTGTTAGTAATAATATACACATATGCACAGATTTTGCGCACATGTGTCATGACTAATAATACAGATGCCCGGAGAAAAGCCATTCAGACATGTGGTACACATTTAGTTATTTTCTTAATCTTACAAATTAATACCACCTTTACATTCATTGCTCATCGCATTGAGAGTTCATCCCCGTACTTAAGAAGGGCTCTGGGTGTGTCAATTTTAATATTTCCCCCTTTCTTGGACCCGATTATATATGGACTGAAAACTACAGAACTCAAGCAGAGCATGATAACGTTCCTAAAAAGAAATGTAGGTTCAACAAAGCTGTAACCAGTTTTCTATTTTGATTAGACATGATTAGAGGAACCATGTCCAGGGTACACCTGCACACTGAACTAACACTGATTTCAGAATCAACTCTAAATGAAGGCTCAGAGAGTCTCCACTAACAACAATATGCCATGAATTACTGCACTCCTCTCTGTGTTTGATGATTATTTGTTTTATGAAAATGTTATATAATGTTCATGTGTATGTATGTACTGCGGTTCACAGATCACAGATCAACAGCTTGGGTCATTTCTCATCCTAAGGTTGCCACGGTCAGTAGTTTTAATAAAGGGTATGATGAAATATATGTAAATGAAATGTTCAGAGTTGCAGAAACAAAAGTAAAAGTGTATCACTGCAGGTATGAATGCACTTGCAACTGATCAAGTACATGGAGTGAAAATGTATTGAAATGCAAAAAATATTCTGCTCTATTTGTGCACATTTTGCATGAAATGAAGTGAGTTTGTAAATTGCTACTTGTCTCAACACTGACTCAATCATACGTGTACTACGTGAACTGTGAAATGAAATACTGATGAGAAATTAAAACATTATTTTATATGCAACCCTCGTGATTTCCTTGACATTGCAAAAAAAAAGCGTTGCCAGATTTAATTGTTTAACATCTAGATAACGTAAATTTAACTCTAAATGGTATAATGCTTTTTAATAGGTAAGCATATTTTAAATCCTGCAACATAAAATGAATCGCAACTGAATGTAAAGAAACAAACACTGTGTGGCTCCATTAGTTACTCTTTATTGAAATCATCCTTTAAGTCTTTTTTGATCTCCAATAGAGTAATTCCTTAAAATTACGGAATATAGAGAATCAGCAGTGTTTCTCCGATTCATTTCATGTGTTTTTTTCCTCAACATGGAGGAAGTGAAAGAGCCACAATTACAAGTTAAGAGTTTCACTGTGGAACACATTTCTCTTTTGATATAAAATCGTTAATGTACTGTAGGAGTGTTAATAGATTGGATAGGAGGTGCATACTGGGAGAGGAAAAACAATTGTAGAGAGGTTACGGGGAGATCAAAATTACATTTATCTTTGTGGTAAAGTGGACAGATCAGAAAATTGATGCATACAAATGTATTAACCCCTTAATACTCAGCCCAGCCCGGCTACTATTCTGTCTTTCAGAGGTTGTAGCGGGCTCAGTTTTAAAGCAAGAGTGAAGATAAAGGTATCATATGAAACTAGAAAACCTAAGTAATGAATTGTTGCCAAACTCATGCGAGCTTGTGGAGAAGAATAAATGTATGTTTATATTTATTATTGGAAATCAATGAACAACACAAAACAATGACAGATATTGTCCAGAAACCCTCACAGGTACTGCATTTAGCATACAAAAATATGCTCAAATCATAACATGGCAACCTGCAGCCCAGAATCATAAAGTGGGCATGTCTGTAAAGGCGGAGACTCGTGGGTACCCATAGAACCCATCTTCATTAACATATCTGGAGGTCAGAGGTCAAGGGACCCCTTTGAAAATGGCCCTATTTCATACGTCTTGTGTCGATGTAATTAGGACCCGAGCACCGACAACGTAGGTCCGAGGACCTATTGAACTTTAAATGATGATGATGATGATGATGATGATGATGATGATTATTATTATTATTATTATTTATTTATTTAATTATTTTTTTATATGTTTATATATATATATGCATATTACACTATATACATATATATACACATTACACTCTGTACATATATATGCATATTACACTATATACATTATATACACACATTACACTCTATACATATATATATTCACATGAAACTGTAGTCTCTTTCCTGCGACAGTGCTGTTGAAGTGATGATGAAGGATGCTTCGCGGACACTGTTCTTTTTGGTATAATAGAGTTTATTACAAACAAGCAACAAATGTCATAACGAACGTCTAGAGCGTCCGGAGGTCTCAAGTCAAATCTGAGAGTCCTCCCTTCGGAGCTCTCTCGCCTCCTTATATCGGGTCCATGGCATGTAACAGCTGAGCTGAGCGTATAACCATGCATGGCTCCTTTGTCCTACATAACCATGCATGGCTCCTTTGTCCTACATATTTATCTTTCAGCCCCATGTCATATCTTGTGACCATATTCTCCACTTATGATTCTTACCCATGTGTTTACCCTTATGGCCTCTCGGTCATGTGCAAGACTTGAAAATATACCACATATTCCCCCCTTCGAGACTTACACAAAGTCTCGAAAAAATAAAAGAAGATACATACAGGTGTATTTAACATGACAAATTTAACAACCCGCCCTTTTTACCATTGAAACAACTGTATGGAGTCTAAAAGTGAGAGTGAAAAACCTGTCAGGCAGCTAATCTTTCTTGAAATATCCATTGAACAATGTAGACAGGAAAATTCTCTCACGGTCCCTCTGCCAAGGCGACCATACGTAGAACTTCATAACACTGAAATGAGGAAATTTAGCAATTTGTGTATGGAAATGATTTAAGCAAATACATATGGAACTCTCAGCAAATTAAAACAAGACAATGTCCAAAGTCAGGCTGGTCGACCCATCGCACCTTTCTATGGACCTTTTCCTGCCTACCCCACTGTCCCTAAACATCGAGAAAAAGAAAACATCTGAGGTCCCATTATATTTAGAAACCATCACTTGCCAAGCATGTAATACACAAAAAAGACAATTCATTTTTAAGAATACTAATGTAACATCTAAGAGAAGACATAAGACTATATAACGCTGCAGTTTCTCAGCAGCCTTGACTCCGGTATAGTATCGATGACGTCTTGACTCTGGATGTTGTATCGCCAGTCCACGTTCAGAGTTCTTCAGGCCATTCGTATTTTCATGTTTGAAGTGTCTGAATCCATTCAGCCCATCGGAGTCCCTGACAATCCACCACCCTCACAGTGGTCTTCCCCCAATATGTTCTAGAATGAAAGAAAAGAAAACCAGTATCTTTTGCATACATAACAGATACAAATTAAAACATCAAACACAGAATAAGAACACTTCTATAAGTAAAAATGTGAAATTAGAAATCATATAAGTCAAAATGTGAAATTAGAAATCATATAAGTCAAAATGTGAAATTAGAAATCATATAAGTCAAAATGTGAAATTAGAAATCATATAAGTCAAAATGTGAAATTAGAAATCATATTGTTCCTTTGTTGCCATATCCCCCCTTCGAGACTAAACAAAGTCTCGAAAGAGCAAAACAAAATCAACACTACAAACTACGCAAGCAAAAACAGAGGTAAATAATAGGATTATAATCATATGAGATATTTAAAATGGATATTCCTCCACCAATTCGATCTTTATTGCGTCATCCTCATCCCCGTCCGTGTCAGCTTCGTGTAATAATGGCATCAGCGTTTGCTCGCCGGGCAGATTCTCCTTCGTCTTCCCGGGTAACGTTACGCAGGACAAGGGAACAATCATCTTTAATTTTTATCCACCTAACCTCATTATACAAAATATACTTCCTCTGACCACGAGGCACAACGTCATCGTCAGGTCTTGTCAACAACAAATCTTCACCACGACTATTTTCCCATTTGGGAAACAAGTTCCCTCCATTATTCCATCTCCCACATTGACAAGGAAGGTAAACTGTTCCTCCTAACCTAGCTCTGATCACAGTACTCAAAGGAGGTGACGTTATAGATATCACCTGAGGCGCCTTTGTAGTTACATGTGATGCATTTATACTTCCAATAGCTTTTGCCATTGAAGGAGTAGATTTCTCTTCCATCTGTCCAGCTTTCATCTGGAGAGTTGATGTCATAGTTGTTAATTCTCTTGTTTCCCCAACCTCTTGGGGGTCTATGCTTTTATTCCCCCCTAGTATCACTAGATACACCACGCGAACTACAAATCCTAACTTGGACCGCTCACTTCCAATACGTCGATCGTAAAAAGAACACCTGTAATCACCTTGATCTTCCTGTTGAGGCTTATATACATAGAGACTACAGTCTCCCTCAACCTTCACTCTCCTTTTGTCATTAACTAATGTATATTTCCCTAATGGTACTGTCTCTGACAGATCTAGGATCTTACCATGGCTATCTTCCCACTGAACTCTGAGTTTCCCTTTACCACTATTTTCTTCTGTACACTGACATGGAAGCCTAACTGACTCTCCCAAGGTTACTTCAACCCTGGTTCTAATAACGGTCTGGTTTGACTCTTCTCCTAACTGGTCTCGGGCTCCTTGGTCTAACTGGATCCCTGGGTTGTCCTGCAGCGGAGTCACCGCCCTTTGATATCTCTGACGCTTTGCAGGCAACTGAAATAGGTCCTGCTGGGTCTGGGACATGTTGAAAGACAATGTCTCTAAATCTTCTGTCCTGTCCATCAACTGCCGAGTCATCTCTGGCATCATCAGGAATGTGTACAGAAACATCAACATTGTCCACAACCTGGGTGATCTCTCCTTCTGAGTTCTGACTCTGGGGATTTTCATGCATCTCCCTCTCTGGTGTGTGTTCTTCCACATTGTCTTCGGGCTCTCTTGAGCCTTCAACATCTTGAATCAGTGAATGTGGCGCCCCTTCACTTGGTGCTTTAACACAATGTGATAAATGATACCATGTAGGAGACCCCTTAACCTGGACCGCGGTTCCAGTACTGCGAACCACTTCAAACGGTCCCTCACGGCGTTCGTTATACCACTTCCGTCTAAACACCTTCACGAACACCTTGTCTCCAGGTTGCACTGTGATCCTTTTTTGCTCATCGAGCTTCTCCTGCACCTCCTCCTTAGTTTGCCTGTCAGACACATATGTGGATATTCTTTTATGTAGATTAACCATGTATGTGACATACGTTTGCATTTCATCTTCTAAAAGGGCCAAACTTGGACCTTTCCCACTTGTCCGCAGACAAGGCGTTGGCATCAGTCTTCCTGTAACCAACTCATGAGGTGTCATATGTAAATCGCGGAGCTCACTAGAGCGACATACCATTAACGCCAATGGAAGTGCTGCTATCCAATTTAACCCCGTGTGCTGGCATATTTTGACAATACGATTTTTCAGAACACCATTCATTCTCTCGCAGATTCCTTGACTACGTGGGCTATAGATTGCCCCAAGACGCTGTTTGATTCCTAATTTTTGCAAAATCAATTTCACCGTCTTATCCACAAACTCTTTCCCATTGTCTGAGGATATTCGATCTGGAAGTCCCCACCTGCTTATGACCTCTCTGCATAAGAACTTGGCAACCGATTGAGCATCCTTTCGTTTTGTTGGACAGGCCTCAGGCCATCGTGAAAATCTGTCCACCACGACTAGCATGTACCTTTTCCCTTCAATCGGTTTTATCATGTCAACATAGTCTATAACTAGTTCCCGCATCGGACCTCTTGGAGTTGGGATGTGGCCAGGAGGAACCGGCACTCCCCTCCGAACATTGTTTTTCAGACAAATAGTACACCTGCCTATGACATAATCAATCTGTTCAAGCAAACATGGTGCCCAAAACCCATACTCTTTCGTGATCTTTCTCTTCACTTCCCCCCTTGCAACGTGAGCTAAGCCATGCGCCTCCTGAATCATCAGACCCAACAGGTCTGGAGGTGATAGTACCAGCCCCTCATGATTTCTCCAAAGTCCAGTAGCATCTCGGGTGGCACCTCGGTCTAGCCACAACTGTTTGTCCATTTCAGGAGCAGCTTCCTGCATTAAAATCACATCTTTGAGCGTAATTTTGTCTTCCAAGTTCACTTCATGCGTGACGAGAAGAACTTTGCCCAATTTATCTGCTCCAGTGACTGCTTTTGCAGCTTCATCAGCCGCTCTGTTCCCTTGTGAAACCCTTGACGCATCCTTCTTATGTGCCGCACATTTAGCTATTGCTATTTCTTTAGGCTTCATCATAGCATGCAACAATTTCATGATCTGGGCGTGATGCTGTATCGGCGAACCATCCGTTTTCTTAAACCCTCGGTTCTTCCACACTGCTCCAAACAAGTGGCACACATTATGTGCATATGCAGAGTCAGTGTATATCGTCACTCGCTTCCCTTCTGCCAACAAACACGCTTCAGTTAACCCCACCAGCTCAGCAAGTTGTGCAGATGCAGGCTGTGGTATCTCTTCAGCCTTCTCCACTGTAAATCCAGTTCCTTGGGCTTTTACTATCGCATAGCCGGCCCTTAATTTATCGCCCACACGATAACAAGACCCATCAGTCCAATACTCCAGGTCTACCACATGCAATGGGAGAGCTTGTAAATCTGATCTAAGCCTAGAGTATTTCTCTGCTTCTTGAACACAATCGTGTGGCTCACCGTCTTCTGGAGTTGGCAAATTCTCCGCTGGATTTACCGTAACACACCTTGCTAGGGTAACATCTTCCTGCTCTAAGAGCCTATGATAGTCTCTGAGCCTAGACATGGTCAAGTTGTTCTTACCATAATTCAAAAGATTTCTGAGACTATGATGTGTAAGAATTGTCACTGGATAACCCATTGTTACAGAGGATGCTTTATTGTACATTAGAGAAACTCCCACCATAGCTCTGTAACACAGTGGTAACCCTAGCTCTACTTCTGATTACATCTGGGTTAAGAGTCCCCTCCATTGGCCATGGTTGGTCAATTTCAGGCCAGCATTTGTGCCATTTTTCCGATATTTTTTGCAATGTTTGCGATGCCCCTAATTAAAGGATTATTCTTCTGTACTATCTCAACAGGAGTGATTACTTTTGGATTTTTAGTGTTCTTTTTTCCCATTATAACGGCTTCCTTATGTTCCGTTATTGTACTTTAATGAGTAATTGCTAAAATTAAAACTACTCAAGGCTTTTTAGATTACTTCCCCCTTTTTTTTTTTTTTTTTTTTTTTTTTAACCCAATTACCCAATTAATCAATTAACCAATTAATCAATTAACCAATTATCCAATCAACCAATCAACCAATCAATCAATCAACAATTATCCAATTATCCAATTAATCCAATTAATCAATTAACCAATCAATCAACTAACCAATCAATCAATTAACCAATTTATCCAATTATCCAATTAATCCAATTAATCAATTAACCAATCAATCAACTAACCAATCAATCAATTAACCAATTTATCCAATTAAATTAATCAACAAATCAACCAATCATAAATTATCCAATTAATCAATATTCAGCTCAAATCGTCAAACAGTCACCACATTGAATATCCACCACAGCACAGATCAGACAATCCACGCACACTAACATAAATGAACATCTGCAATTGTCAGCAGAGGTTAGACTAAACAATCATATGCCATTAATTAATCAAATGCATTAACTGATCAATCCGTTGCCAAGTTGTCTATTTATTCATTTATTTATTTCTCCAAACTGCCTAGAGCATGTACTCTTTCATGTGTATAGGAGCAGGTCAGTCTCCTCTTAGGTTTATAAATGCAAGCAGGTTTATATGTGTACCATCAATGTTGCTTACGACTGAGAACACATACAAATATGGAAATGCAGGTTTTGTTTTTGTTAAAGAGTCTGTGGATAAATTTGTACCGGCCTTTAGTAGATTGAAGCGGAAGCCTCCTCATGGACGTCAGCAAGCCACACTCCGTGATGTGCCGGCCCGCTGCCTTGCCTCCCGTCTCAATTCTCATTCACCATAAATGACATAACAGACAAAAAACATGCAATGATTTAGTCTCTTGTGAACCCATTAGGTCCCTTTAACAGCATCATCAATTTTATTCCTCCCCTTTAAGAAGAGCTCATGTTTTATTTACTGACTCATTTAATTCATATATTTCTATTCTTTTCCAAGGGCCATACGGGTACTGCAGTTACACAACTCCACTTTATTTGTCCTGGTTTATAGTTATTTATCTTATGTGTATGCGTTTATCGTAACTAGGCTCATTTCAGTGGCTCATCGTTTTATTCTTTTTACTGTATCTCCCGGAAATCCCTCTTTTGCAGAGAAAACAAGCATCCACTCCTACCGGCCGTGCCATCACGCCCAACGGCGTGAGTGGCAACAGTGATCCAGAGAGAGCGCGCTTCGATCTCTGATCCAGAGAAATTCCCACAATCAACAGCTTATGTTTTACATTATTTAATTCATTTAGTCTTCTGGAAACAGAAGCTCATGGTTTTATACAATACCTCGGGCCACGTATCTATTCTTACAAATTATTAAATGACACATATACTCTCTGGAGCCAAATGTCACACACACACACACATTTTCCCTCCTCCCAAAGTCCATACACACACATTCTCTTCACTCCAACTTTAGATATCTTCATTCGTACAGCATGCTTTCTGCCGCTATTTTCCTTACTTTTTCTCATAAAATTTGTGCTACCTTTGAGGTGTAAAAATCTTCGACGAGAGGCTGCTTCAGACACCGTTCGTCAACAAACGTCAGAGTGGTAACGGTCATTCGAATTGTGATTCTACACTCTCCAGTTATTAAACTGACCATAAGATGTCGTTTTCAGGTTTTAATTGCGGCCCATACTACATGCTCCTCCACTTGAGGGCTTTCTATTCTATCCGATTTGCGGCTTGTCATATGATCATTTCCTTTATTTCCTTTATTTCCTTTATTTCTCTGTCTCTTAACACTCTTTACATTTATTTATTCAAATTACCTGGATCCAGGTTTCCCACTTTTGTCTTTCTAACTTAATTCCGGACTATGTCAGAGCCATCGTTACGCAGTGGCTAATATGCATGTGTCTTACCGTTAATAAGTTGAGGGCCCCTCTTTATTAATCTCGCACGATACTATTTAACACACCTTACCGTTACCATGAAGCTATTCTAAACTATTCCTTGTATTTCTCATACTTCTTTTCTTCACTTTATATATATATATATATATATATATTTTTTTTTTTTTTCTCTATTCATTCCCCCTTTTTTTCATTAAATTTAGCACGGAGCCTCACTTTAAACATCAAATCAACAGGACATGTCCATAACAAGAAGGTTCTTAATTTACGGTGTGGCCAAACAACTCCACATAACAGCCCCAATTTATGACCAGCATTCAATGAGTGCGCTCACCGTTTTGTGAAGTTGTAGCAGTACTGCTGTTGCGGCCACCTCCGATCCTGTTCGTGACGCCAAATTTGTAGTCTCTTTCCTGCGACAGTGCTGTTGAAGTGATGATGAAGGATGCTTCGCGGACACTGTTCTTTTTGGTATAATAGAGTTTATTACAAACAAGCAACAAATGTCATAACGAACGTCTAGAGCGTCCGGAGGTCTCAAGTCAAATCTGAGAGTCCTCCCTTCGGAGCTCTCTCGCCTCCTTATATCGGGTCCATGGCATGTAACAGCTGAGCTGAGCGTATAACCATGCATGGCTCCTTTGTCCTACATAACCATGCATGGCTCCTTTGTCCTACATATTTATCTTTCAGCCCCATGTCATATCTTGTGACCATATTCTCCACTTATGATTCTTACCCATGTGTTTACCCTTATGGCCTCTCGGTCATGTGCAAGACTTGAAAATATACCACAAAACCACAATGTGGTTTCATTTAGAGACAGCGTCCTGCTGCCTTCTGCTTTCTTCTCCTCTTTTGCCGTTTGCTGCTGTTTTCGTTCTGAAGGTCATCACTCAAGTTTGCCACTTCTTTCTGAAGAGACTCGGTTTGGGTCTTGCTTTTCTGCTGCTCGTTGGTAAGCATCTTCACGTTCACGTCGTGAAAGTCGCTGGGGTCCTCGAGTTCAGTTCGGAGGCCCTGATTGACCTCCTGCACAGCTTGGAGCTTTTCTGGGCTGGATTTGTGAGCCTCTTTGAGATCGCTCATCTCATCCTGCAGGGTGCTATTTTCCTCTCAAAGAAGTGCAGTTTTCGCAAATTGTTTCTGGAGGGACCTTGTTTGGACGAACACCTCATCCTGCAGGGTGCTATTTTCATTATGCAAGGTGCAGTTTTCGTCCTGCAGGGTGTTATTTTCCTCCCGAAGCAGCGTAATATTCTCCACGTGTTTCTGGAGCATTCAATGATGTCATCAAATCACTTGAAGCATTCAATGATGTCATCAAATCACATGTACACATGTTCACATACAGAAGTACTAACATACGTAGAAAATTAAAAAAAAAAAAGATTCATTTCATAATGCCAGAGTTATTTGCATCATATTTCATTTAATCACTTAAAGGTCTTACTGGCTTTTTTGTTTTTAACATTAGGTTACAATGACATTTTTCTATATAATATACCCTATAAAGCATATCAAAAAAAATCATATGTATGTTGAAAAGAAGTCATATTACAGTATGTTGAAAAATGAAAAAAGTTTATAGTATAGTATGTTGAAAAAATAAAAAAATCATAGTATAGTATGTCAAAGAAATATCATAGTATTATATGTCCAAAAATGTTTTCTATACTATTGCTTTTTACCAAGGTTGGAATTGAAATAAAAAAATTAATATATGATAAATATCGAGTTAATTGTTTGAGTTATGGAGAAGGGGTAGGACCATGCTGTACTTCTTCCTACTCCTTTTCAGGCCTATAATATTTATTCATGTTGATTATTTGTGTATTGGCAGTTGGCTATATGTTTACTGTTCATTTCATGTTATTCTCGTTTTGTTTTTTACTGAGGTCATTGTTACATGTTTGAAATAAATAAATAATTAAAAATAAAGTGAAACGAAATGGTTGTCACTGTCCACTCATATTTATCAACATGAATCCCAATTAGTATATGACTGTATGAAAATAATACACAAGATAGGCATATTGTTTGTTTTCATGAACGGCAGAATGGTGCGTCGCTTTAAATGAACTGTTTTCTCCTTTCCTTTATGGTCCAGTGTATCCTATGCTAAAGGTGATAAAAAAGGAAGCATTGAAGCTCCTTTCCTTTGCATTTAGAGAACTCGACCAGCTCTTGTCATGGCTGCTACTTAGATAAATCTGTGTCATTTCATTCCGTTAGGATTCAATGAGCCCAATTGTATTAATGTGTGATGATGTTAGTCCCCATAGTAGCCATTTCATTATAGTGACACAATTTTTCTTAAACTTGACCTCACTGTATAAAATGACCTGTGGTGACCTCTAGGATAATCACAGCTTCATGAAACTTTACAGCCACAAACTAGAGACCTAGAGTCAATTAAACTTTCGTTAATAGTTACTCTACTATTAACAAACAATGATATGATAATTAGTAATGTTTACTTAATTATTAGTAATGCTATAATTTATGTTATTTCAAAAGTTTATTGTTGCCTACATTATACAATGTTATATACTATATCAAGTATTTGTTAATGATTACCAAATAAATTGTAAACCTTTAAGAAACTGCTTGTAAAACCTCTATAAACATTACATAGATAGATATTTGTAACACTTTGTTAATGGTTAAGAATTTTAAAGCAGTTTATAAACATTATTTGGATGGCTATTATAAAGTTCCAACTGATGATTACAATACATTGTTAAATGGTTAATAAATATGTTGAAAAGCATCTCTAAACAATATTCAGAGAGATAGTTAATATTTTATCGATGGTTAATACTTGATTTCCGGTCCATCTATCTATGTAATATTTATAAATGTTTTACAAATTATTTCTTGACAGTTTACAAATCATTTGGTAATCAGGAAAAAAAAACATAATATAGTATATACAATTTTATAAAGTGTGCAACAATAAACTTAATAAATAAGTTACGAGTGTAATCAGAATATAATTGTTCTCATCTCTTATCAACTATGATACAATATATAATTTATAAACTAAATATTTCATATTACACAAACTAATGATAGAATAACAAAAAAATATAGCATTTCTAATAATTAGTAAATATTATTAATTATCATTTCTCTGGGTGTTAACAGTAAAATAACTATTAAATAAAGTTTATTGATTATCAATTTACCATTTATAAATTATGGTTATCATAAAGTGTCACCAAAACATTTTAGTCTACTGCAGCTACTTCTTACAATGTAGAAATAAAGAGCAGTTTAGAAATATCCCTATATATTTTTGAAGCCTTGCCTCCAGCAGGCCTCTTTGTCCAGCTGTCTGGCCGCCCATAAAGGGCCACACTGGGTGGAAACCAAGATCTGCTTTGTTGTAACTGTATGGATGATGCCTCTACCATCCTAGGCTAGAAACTGGGGATCAAAAACATGACATCTATAAGTAATTAAAAAGAACATATATTCTCCAATCCACTTAAATGACTCTTTTTAACAATAGAAAGACATTTTTTTAATCTGTCTGTGTGTCAACTCAATAATTTTTACTTTGTTTATGTAAATGTGTGGGTGGTGGTATGGCAGCTAATACATTTAATATCCTTCCAAAGCCCCTTGTGAGCCAGTGTGTCAGTCATTGCCATAACAATCTAAACATCAACTTTATGGTAGCCAGAAGACTCCAGGGAGCTGTCTCCTATAAAGCTGCTAATCCTTCTGAACATCTTACCAGTTGTTCACTGCCAGTATTTCCAGCTCTGGGTAATGATGATCCAATACTATGTTTCTTATTTATTCAGCAAGTGAATGAATGCACTATTTTCTGTCTGTCCTCTCTGTGTATTTTGTTCCTGGAGTTTCATTGCAAAGCTGTA